>NC_141693.1:1511217558-1511817558 GCF_964263255.1 Lissotriton vulgaris
TGTGTTCCTCCCAGAAACTTGGCTGAATGAACACTCAACGAGCATGCTTGATCTACTCATGGATACTCTATCCTCAGAATCGACAGACCTGACAGAATAGGAGGTGGACTGGCCATAATCTTCAAAAACGAACTACAACTCTCCCTTGTTAACAACTCTGGCCACTCCACCTTCGAATACCTTGAAGCTGAACTTAAAATTCTAGGCGCCCACTCTATTCGTTTACACACTATCTACCACCCTCCTGGTGATCCACACCCCTTTATTGATGAACTTTCTGACTTGATTACACAATCCTCATTATCCAACTCAATAAACTCTTCCTTGCAGACCTCAACCTCCACTTGAACGACACCAATGATCCATCTACCACCCTCTTCACCAACCTTCTCAAGATCAGTGACCTTAAACAACTTTGTCAGTCCCCCACCCACACCAAATGAACCATCCTGGATGCTATCATTACCCACAATGACTTAGCCTTCCTGACTAACATCATCCCCATTGATTGGTCCAACCACCACCTCATACTGTTCACCATTTCCATCCCGCCGCCTCCCCTCACCGCGAAACAAATTAAACCTATGAAATGGACCAGAAATCTAAAACGTATCCCTCCTGGCGAACTTGAGTCCAAACTACAAGCTCAACTGCTCCTCACTCCTCTCTCCCAAAACACAAATGAGCTTACTGATCACTTTAATAAAGCTGTCACGGATATCCTTGACCAATTGGCCCCTCCTAAAGTTAAAACTCTAAGAAACATTTCTTCCAAATCTTGGTTTAACCTCGAACTTAACAACGAAAGACGCTCATTAAGACTAATGGAAAGAATCTGGAGACAGCATCCCTCCTACTCTAACCTGACACTCCTCAAATCAGTTAGGTCTACATACAAAAAACACATTTTTAACAAAAAGGCATCCTCCTTCCATTCACAACTTGATCGGGCCAAAAACAGACCTAGAGAACTGTTCAACATTATCTGGCACCAAACCTCCTCAGCTCCGCCTAAGCCGACTGCCTCAACCGCTAGACGTAAAGAAATTGCCCACTTATTCTCAGAAAAAATTGCTAAAATAGATAAATCCTTCCACTCAACGCAGATCCCAACCAACCCCCTACTTTCTCCTGTCATCTCTTCTAATTCACACTCCTCACTCCTAGGACCCCCTCATACTCACCCCCTACCTCACCTCAACTTAACCCCTCATCACACATTCCTTCTCCTATTCCCTCCCTAAATTACCCCCCACACCTTCCCACCCCTACTCCTCTGGTACCCAACCTCCCATACTCACGACCAAAAAATATTGCCTCCTGGCATAATTTCCTCCCTGTAACTGAGGACGAAGTGCACAACATTATTACTGAACTAAAACCATCCTCCCATACCAAAGACCCCCTTCCTTCTAACCTTGTCCAAGACCTAAAGCACATCATCGTCCCGTCCTGGACCTCAATCATCAACACCTCCGTTGCTACAGGAAGTGTCCCTAGGTCCCTCCAACTTGGTCAAATCTCCCCATTATCAAAAACGCTAATGCTGATCCTAATGACTGAAACAACCTCCGCCCCATCACTAACCTCCCCCTCCTTTCTAAAGCCCTTGAAAAATGTGTCTTGCTCCTATTAGACAAACACATCGAAAAATTCAATCTTCTGGACCCCTTACAATCAGGCTGTAGAAAAGGCTGCAGCACTGAAACTGCCATACTAAACATTGTTGATGACATTCACCACTTCCTTCATAATGGTGAGACATGTCTTCTTATCCTCCTTGATCTCCCCGCAGCATTTGACACTGTTAACCACTCTGCTCTACTTAATGTGCTCAATAGATCGCTTTGGCCTGAATGGTACTACGCAAAAATGGTTTTTCTCCTATCTTCAACATCAAACCCAACAAATTAAAATTCAAGACTTTCTATCTAAACCCACTCCGGTCAACCTAGGAGTCCCCCAGGGATCTATTCTCACACCTTTACTTTTTGACCTCTTTACGGAACCCCTCACCCTCATTCTAAATGAAGCTGGTATCAACTACCATCTTTATGCCGATGACACCCAACTCTATTACAAGATCAAATCCCATGCTGACATCATACACCTTAATAACACCCTCACTAAAATCCAATCCTGATCCTGGTTCCACCGTAATCATCTCAAACTCAACCCCCAAAAACTGAAATCATCCTCTTCTCCCCCAAAAACAACCCTCTCCCCATTCAAACTTGGATCCCCAACCTCAATGCTCTAAACTGCTCTCTCTCCTTGTCCAACTCAGTAAAATCTCTTGGTATCTCCATTGATAACAGTCTAAATCGCAATGTCCACATCAAAAAGTTGGCTAAAGGAGCCCTCTTCACTCTCCGTCATCTCAAGAAAATCAAACCCTTTCTCCCAACTGAAGATTTTAAATTAGTGGTTCAATCCGTAGTCCTTTCACAAATCGATTACGGCAATGCCATCCTCACCGGAAGGTCCACCTAGCTCCACTCAAATCTGTACTCAACCTTACAGCCAGGCTCATCACCGACTGTAAACGTTTCAATCACATTTCCCCAGCTCTCAAAACTCTAAAATGGCTCCCCATTGAAGGCAGATCCACCTACAAAACCGCATGCATCACACACAAGGTCCTCCATCAAAATGCACCACCATACCTTGCCAATAAACTCTGCAAAGCGGACAGCACACAACCCCTAAGAAGCACTAACACTCTCCTCCTTGTCCCACCTCTGCTAAAAAAGAAATCCACTCAATCCCGCTCCTTCTCAGGAAATTCCCCCTACATCTGGAATGCCCTCCCCAAAGACCTACAATGCAACCCTTCCTACACCAGCTTTAATAGAGATCTCAAAATCCACCTCCTCAATATATATTGGAGGTCTCTACCTGCGCCTTATACTCGCTCTTCCATATCTTATAGGTATTTCAACTCTTTTCTCTGAGTATCTGTTTACATGATATGTATAACCTCAAGCCTTATGTTATTCTCTGTCTTACCTGCTGTTAATCCTATAATGATGTTGTAAATGTTGTAATTTTGTTTTTACCTTATTTATCTCAGTCTTGTAAAGTGCTCTGATGTTTTTGTTATTCTTTTATGCTGTAATTTATCTCTTACCGTAACCAGCTTTTTCATGTAAAGCGCTTTGCTACCTCTGGATCCAGCCAGCTCTATATAAAACCTCTAAAATAAATAAATAAATAAATAAATAAATAAAATAGGAAGACGCGAAGGGAGAAGTGGAATTAGATTATATTAAGGAGACTTGAGACTGAGAGGAAAGCTTTGAATGTAGGTGCGGCCAAAAAATTAGGCATCAAATATGGGGAAACATTACGTTGAAGCAGAGGTAGCAAAACAAAACTAGAGCTGGGTACATGTTTATTTATTTTCCAGGTTTTGTCTAGCCACGTCCTTTTGATGACATAGCTTTCACACCGTTGTTCACATTTCCTACACAGAAGAAAGTCACCTTGACATTTGAACATTACGTTTCTACACAGAGTTTCTTGATCTCTAGGATTCCTCCTAAATACTGGAGGAGGAAAGGGAGTTGTACTTCACTCAGGGTTTGATGTTCAGGTAGCACCTAAAATAGAATGGGTTTGAACTCAAGGTTTGAACATGGTTTAAGAACCTGGGTACATAAGTGTTAGAATTGGAGGTCTCTGATTGACACAGGTAGGGACTTGTGACAAGCAGGGACCCTCTCCTCTAGTCAGGACAAGGGGATTACCCTCTAAAATAACCCCTGCTCACCCTCTAGGTAGTGTGGCTCGAGCAGACAAGGCTTATCTCAGAGACGTTATAGGTTAAGCATTTGTGAACACACACAGTAACTCAGTGATAACACTACAAATGGACACCACACTAGATTTATATCAAAATAGGTATCTTTATATAAAGGCTCAGCACAAGACCAAATAACGACAAAAATGAGCCACAATACTATTAGCAATAAAGAGTTCTTGTTGAAATGCGTATTTTAGAGTTCTGTGCACTTCGTACCCTTCGTCCGGCTCTCCCGGTGATGAAAATGCCCAGAAAGAGTATAACACACGCGGCGGACACTCCGGTCCGAGGTGTACCAAATTGCGAGTCGTACACAGTACCTTCGTTTTGATGAGTTCGTCACGGACGATGCGTTGAAAAAGAAAGCGTTGCACGCGGCTATGCCCTCCTTTCGCGGTGCGAGCTACAGCTCGTTGACGGCGCCCATGCGGGTCGTTGAACGCAGACTCGCGTTGCTTGAGGGGACGGTGCTTTGTGCGATGCGAACTATTCCATTGCGGCGTACGAGCCGTACCTTGGGAGTTGGTGTCGTACAGTCCTTAAAAGCAGTGCGAGTCGGGCCGTGCAATGCTTACCCAACTCCCTGCGATCTTCGGACTCTACCTCGACAGTAGTGTGCGTGTCGTCCTGACCTGTTGCGAGTCGATGCGTGAAGCGTTGTACGCAGCGGTGCTTCCCAGTCACGGTTCGAGCGGCGGCTCGTTGACGGCGCTTGTGCGGGTCGGTGAACACAGAGTCGCGTTACTTGTGGTGGGCGATGCTTTGTACGGTGCGGTCAGGCTTCGATTCGATCGTACAAGGCATACCCAGCTCCCTGCAGCGGCTGAAAACAGCGTTTCCAGCGGCGATCTGCGAGGCGGATGAAGTCCAATGGTCCTGGGACTTCGTTCAAGGGCAAGCTTACTCACAAGCCCTTAGAGATCTTTGCACAAGTCGGAAAAATAAAGTCTTTGTAGTCTTTTCTCCTCTCCTTCAGCAGCAAGGCAACCACTGCAGGCCAATCCCCCAGGTCAGGGACAGTACTCCTCCTTCAGCTTCCCCAGTTCCTTCTCGTCGGGCAGAGGTTTCTTCTTGTTAAGCAGGATCTAATTTCTTGGGAGCAGGGTCCCAATACTTATACCCCTAATTCCTTTGTTCCTCTTGGGTTAAGGGGTCTTTGCCCAGCCAGAACCAGTTCTTGAGCACTCTGTGGACATGACTCTGACTTTTCTTTCAGTGTGCAGGGCAGAGACGTCAGACGCTGCACAGGAGGTGGAGCCAGCATTGTGGTTGGCAGAGCACAGCTCTATTCAGAGTCCAGGTGCACTCCTCCCACCCATCAGGGTGTCAATCTCTCTATTCACCACTGGGCTGCCCCAGCCTGTCTCCTGGAATTCCCCAGCCCTGTCACTCACAGAAACCAGACGGCAGATACACATCATAGCAGAGGCGGGCTGAAATGGTTAGGCAAGCAAATACCAACTTTCTAAAAGTGGTATTTGCAAACCCAGAATATTAAAATAAACTTTACTAAAAGATGTATTTTATTTTCTGAGTTCAGGCATACTAAACTCGAATTTCTACGGTGTTCCCTGAGTCTGTTAGGATCATAGAATGTAACATTCCAACAGCCCATTCTGGCCTATGAGAACGGGTAACCTTGCAATAGTGAAAAACGAAAATGGCTGTAATTCACTATTAGGACATGCCACACACTTCAGGACTTGTCCTACCGTATACTTACAATGCACCCTGCCCTTGGGCCTACCATAGGGATGACTCACATGAAGTAAAGGGAAGGTTTAGGGACTGGCAAGTGGGTGCACTTGCCCAGTCAGCATAACAGTACCAGACTGCACGCAGGTTCTGCAATGGCAGACCTTAGAAACATTTTACCAGGCTGCTTCTGTGGGTGGCACAACCAGTGCTGCAAGCCCACTAGCAGCATTTGGTTTTACAAGCCCTAGGCACTCCTGGTGCACTTTACTGGGGTCTGACAGTAAACCAAATAAGCCAATCATGGAATCCAATCAACATACACATTTTATACAGGGAGCCCTTGCACTGTGGCACTGATTGGCAGTGGCACAGTGCTCTGAGTAGCTAACACCAGCAAAACACATGAGGCACAGCAACAAAAAGTGATAGGGAGACCCACGTCAAGGTGCCAGGTCTAACAATAAGGTATATGACTAAGGGGCGATAGACCAAGCTAAGCCCTTAATGCCCACTCAGGCAAAGCTAATAACTCTATACCCTTTACACAAGGGCATATTAACTGGTATTGGAGGAGCAGATGCAGACCATTTATGGCTTCCTTTTACTATCTAGCAGCAGGACAGGGACCATTTCCCTTGTCCTTATTAGAGCCTAGATAACCTTGCTAAGTTACTGTCTTTACGAAAAAGATGAGCTAAAAACCCTCCTTGGTGTTAACAGGCACAGATGTCAGTGGGAGCTGAAGGAGGATGTCAACAGATCAGAGCTAGAAGAACATACTTTCAAGTAATGCACGTACTCCAGGCGATTCTAAGGCCCATTTCTGTTGCGTGCATGTGTAGATCTCAGCAGGGAGCAAGGCAGCACCACCAGTGGGCGGGAGGAGCTGGTGGGGACATGCAAGTAACTGTGTCAGCAGCACTGACTTGCAGAGGTGTTAAAATAATTTTCAGAGTGAGGGGGCTGCCTATTGACATCACATCACTAAAGCCATACGTGTTGTGAAAAATCGAGATGCTTCTTCCTCATCTTCTTTCATTCAGATCCCCCAAGCCCCCCTTTCTCTATGTCTTTTTTCTGGAAGGGCTTCTTTCTCCTCTTCTCTCATTCAGATCCCCAAGCCCTCTCCCCTTTCTCTTTGTCTTTTTTTCCGGAAGGGCTTCTTTCTCCTCACATTGGTTCAAATCCCCAAGCCTCCCCGTTCTCTTTGTCTCTCTTTTTTCTGGAAGGGCTTCTTTCTCATCTTCACTGATTCAGATCCCCAAGCCCCCCTCTTTCTCTTTGACTTTTTTCCTAGATGTGTGCTCCCTTCACCTGTGCACTGATTTCAGAACCCCACTTTTTAGTTTGTCTTTTTATCTGGATGGCCTCCTTCTACTGTGTTCTGATTTATGAAATGTTCTTTCTTTCTCTATATTGCAAATAATTGAGCAAGCTCCTTACCCCATAGAGCTCTTCAGGTCGGGAGGGATCTCCATTCAGCTCCCTTCTCCTTTCTGGAGAGAGCTCCCTTGCACGCGGCTCACGTTCTTGGAGTGTGATATCTTCTCCTTGGCCTTCAGGTTTGGAGTGAGTTCCATTGCTCGTCTAATTTATGGAATGTCTGATTTCGGGGATGACCTCCGTTCTTCTATGTCGTCTTTTCTAGAGCACGTTCCTTTCCTCCAGCAGAGCTCGAGGTCCCGTCCTCTGTCCTCTTCCTTTCAGAGGCCTGTTTTACATTAAGTGCACTCCTTGCCGCCCCCGCCTTCTCTTTTCATGGGGGATAGTCCCCAAACACTGTCTTTTCTAGAGGGGACGTTTACTGATGTGTTGTGATTTCTGGAGTGATTTCTCTTCCTCTAATAGATGTCCTTTCCCCGTAGGAGTTCTGAGAAACCAGCACCGGGAGGAGGACCCTGACTCTGGAACTACAGCACTTTCACCTCAGCACTTCCTGCCCAGTTTCACCACCCTTTCTGCAGCAGCCACTCCAAATACTGGAATTAAAATGCATCCAAGAATGAACCGACACAGCTACCTGCCCTCTGAGGCTGCTCAGTGCTCACCTCGGCCCAGAGAACACCGGACATCGGAGAATATTAAAAGACTGGTGCACCGAATCTAGCACCTATGGAAATGTTTACATTAGACGGACTCACCTGCGCCCAAAATCCACACAAGTGTCTCTCTCTGTGTTGGTACCCTGGGGCCCAGCTCAGCTTTTTTGTAATTATGAAGTGAAAATAAATGATGGAAACTCAAATAAAAAGAAAGTGTAAAAAAAATTCAAGTATCCTTCGAATGGGGACAGGTTTGGAGTAGATGGATTTAAAGAGTTTACAAACTGAAAACATTTCTTATGAAAAAACATAAGGGTCAATATTAACAAACATCTGCTTGTCTGAGGAAGGTGTTTTGGTGTTATGTTTGTTTTTTCCCTGGCTGAGGTAGAACTCAAAACAGTATATTAAGATGCCCAGACACCAGGGCCTTCCTACGTAGGGTAACTTCCGATTAACCTTAACAGGAAAATAAAGGTACTACACTAGGAGTCAAAAGACTTAGTAAAGGATGTGATACCTTCTGGGCTGTAAGGTGTTAGGTTTCAGTTACAGACAACTTTAGCCGTCCTGTGCTGACAGACCTCTTGTTTATAATACATATCATCTGTTTACAGTGGGCTTTGAGTCAACCCCTAGATTTTGACTGGACGACGTTGTCTATCTGAGAAGCCTGCTGTTCATTCAATGTTATGTTGAATTATATAGCGCAATAATCACCCAAGAGGGTATCAAGGCACTTGGGCAAATTGTGTAGGTGTGGGGTCCTAAGGTGCTTAGATAAAGAGGCAGGCCTTCAGGTTCTTGCAAAGCTCAAGAATTGAGGAGGAGGCTCTGATGATTTGAGGGAGGTTGTTCCATGTCTTGGGTGCAATGTAGGAGAATAAGCGCCGGGTTAGTGTCAAATTATTAACGCTGTTCACCCAGGCGATGTGAAATCCAGCGATAGAGGATGATAACATGCATTAGCGTGAGAAAAGCAGCGAAAATGTCCTGCGATAATGTAAACCTTGATAATAGGCAGGTGTGGACTTAGCCCTGAGATCCTCCTCCCATGTTACAGATGGCTAAGTCTAATTATTAACAAGAGTTAAAATCCTGTGAGAAAGGGGCCTTAGCGCGACTTTGATCATCAATTCGCAGGTCTGGGGCATTATTGTAAATATTGCGATGCAGTTTTAGTGATGTTTACCAATGTTGTTCTGTGAGGAACGCCCACTTTGCATGTCATTAGCGATAATAATCGCTGACATGCAAAGTGGAGAAGAGACGGCTGCTAACTCAAGGAAACACGATTTAGCGTGTCCTTGATACTAGAGCAATATTTAAATCACCGCTTTTCGGACGAAAACGGCCTCTAAAGCGGCGAAATTGGGCTTGATAATATGCCCTCTTCAGTTTTACTTTTGTGGATGGGGGAGTGTGGGCAAGTGAGAGTGAGGTTGAGCATATGTGTCTGGTGGGTCAGAGAAAGTGTATTCAGGTGTTGAGGTATTCTGGTCCTGTGTTGTCTATAGCTTTGTATGTGTGTGTGAGAAGTTTGAATTGGCTGCGTTTGTGAATATGGATCCAGTGTAGCTTCCTGTGGTGCGGTGTGATGTCGGTGCTGCGTGGGAGGTCGGGTATTGAGTATGAGTCTTGTGACTGCGTTCTGGATCGTCTGAAGTCTGTAGGAGTTGTTTGGAGATTCGGGTGTAGAGAGTGTTGCCATAGTCTAGCCTGCTGGTGATGAGTGCTTGTGTGACTGTCCGTCTTGTGTTTTGAGGCAACCATTTGAAGATCATTCACAGCATGCATAGGATGTGGAAACAGGAGGTACTCACTGCATTGACTTGAGCCGTCATGTTGAGTTTGTCATCTAAGATGATCGCTAGATTTCCTGCATGGTCTGTGGGTGTGGGTGTTGGTACCACCTCCGATGGCCACCAGGTGGAATTCCATAGCGCGGTCTTGTTGCCGAAGACCAGTACTTCTGTCTTGTGGGAGTTGAGATTCAGGTAGTTAGTTTGTATCCAGTCTGGCACCATGGTCATGCAGTTGGTAAAGTTGGTTCTGGCTGTAGATGTGGTAGGGGCATTAGTCTGTTGGGGCCCCTGAGTGGATGTTCTGCATGATTGTCGCTGTGTACTTTCTGGAGAGGGTGGTCCATTCACTCAGGTGAAACAAATATAAATGAAGGAGGCCCCCTTAACTGTCAGTTCCGGGACAGGGGAGAATGGATCAACAAACAAAGAGGTCCCACAATTGACCCTGATTGGGTAATACGTTCTTATAGGTGCCCAACGTTATGTCTTTGCAAATACCAATCACACATTGTTGTACTTGAAACTTAAGACTCTATAAGTCTATAAGACGGCAAACACTTAGATATAGACAGTAATTATCTGTAGGTTTTGTCAGGATTTAGAGAAGGACAAGACATTCAGGTTTTAGGAAAATATAACAATGTATATTTATTTCAGAGTAAAAAAGTCATTCGCAGAACACAGGTAGATAAAACAATTGATACAGTAGCTAGTTTAAAAACATGGTTAAAAACATTCAGTGATGTCAGCAACAAACAAATAGTTCATACATTAGATTTATAAACACAACAGATTTATCAAAAAATGTTTTACAAGAACAGGGGTCGACGCAGCGTTTCGGTTTTGGGAAACGATTGGAAACCTTCTTCAGGACCAAGTTCTAGGAAGAAACATAAAATTACTTCTTTTGCGTATGACAGATATTAAGTGCAAATACATAGCGATTCCTCTTTTTTACAACAACCTTCTCTACCTAAAGCATATCCTGGCAGTTATGGAAACAAAACACATAGTTTCTTATTCTTAGTGAGCCATAACCTGTGTTACTAGGTTAAGTACAGATATTGGTATTTGTAAAGAACGTATTGACTTCAAAGCGGGGCATGTCACTGGTGGGTATCAGAGATAGATGTATTTAATTTATCTCTGCAGTAAGGTTAACAGTGATTACCATGGTGTCGATTAAACTCATTAGGTAATTCTGACATATCTTGGTGTACTACACATAAGTAACTTCTTATTAGTTAGATATTGGGTAGTAGATGTCTCTAACTTCATATAGATTGTTATTTAATAAGGCTGAATTACCTTAGGTGTATAGTAACTTTGCTCCCAGTCACTCAGGGGAGATTTGCTGCCCAATTATATTATTGGGTATCAACTGGGTTGCATATTGCCAGGTCTACATATAATGCGTATTTCCTATGGAAAGATGGTGATAAGAATGTTCACGTTAGATACCAACCATATATAGTGTCTAGGGTAAAAGTATATGTAATTAATTGCAACTACCTTGTAATATCTCTCTGGAAGTTCTTACGATAGAGGTAGGAGCCACCGATATGTGTAGTTCATAGGGCTGAAAAATAAGTCAATAGGGAGTGACTCAGACAAAGACACAGCAGACATTATCCATAGAGTAGAAGGCCTAGAATTTGACCCAGAGTCCCAGTTTCTTGTCACTTTAGACATAGAAGCGCTCTATACTAATATTCCACAGAATGCAACAATAGATGTCATTACATCTATGCTCAGTAACGAAGATCGAGATCTTTATAGACATGAAACCTTCATCATAGACTGCATATCTGTAGTATTAAGAAATAATCTGTTTCTGTTCAACAAGACACTCTACAGACAGATTAAGGGGACCAGCATGGGGGCCACCTGTGCCCCTAGTCTGGCCTGTTTGTATGTGTCAAATTTTGAAGAACACCACATATACAATACAGTGTCACCCTTCTATAAGAACATATCTATGTGGTCACGCTACATAGATGATGTCTTTTTTATCTGGACGGGACCTGTAGAGACATTAAGAGAATTCATCGCCTGGTTGAACCTTGGCGACCAAAACCTGAAGTTTACATCCCATATAGACAACCAAAGTACCGAATTTCTAGACATCATCATTAAACATACAGATGGTATACTTACAGTAGAACTCTTTACAAAGCCAACGGATAGGAACACGATGCTGCATCATAAGAGCAACCACCCCCCCAGTCAAATAAATAACATCCCATTTGGCCAGTTCCTAAGATTGAAGAGAAACTGTACCACAATGCATGACTTTGAAAAACATGCAGAGATTCTGAAAATGAAATTCTTAGAGCGAGGGTACCCGAAAAGGCTTATAAGACAATCATATAAGCGTGCCAAATACTACAACCGCGAAAGTCTTTTTCTACCCAAGAACCATGAAGAAGGCATGCCCCAACCAATTGCTTTTGTTACAAATTACAACGTAATAAGTAACAAACTTAAGAACATTATAAATAGAAACTGGCACTTGATCACGGGCAAACAACACAACACATTGCCCAAACCACGTTTCTCGTACAGAAGGAACCACACAATCAGGAACAGCCTAGTTCACACATATAGGGAGAACAAATCCTCCAGTCAACCGTGTATCAACAATGCACCACTGCCTACAGGTACATTTCCCTGTTCAGGGTGTAACAACTGTAAGGACATTATCCGTGGCGACAAGATCACTATCAAAGACTCCGTCATCAAACCCACTAGCTTCATGAATTGTCGCACCAAAAGCGTAGTATACCTAATTACCTGTCCATGTAATTTGATTTACATAGGAGAAACTTCTAGAGAAGTACGGGTCAGACTCAATGAACACAGGTCTGCCCTACGCACCAACAAAGCAGGTGCTCCGCTTACTGAACACTGGAAAACCGCAAAACATAAGCTCACAGAATTACGTTGGTGCTGTGTTGAACACGTCAGCCTCAACTCTAGAGGCGGGAATTTGACACAGAAAAGAAAGAGACGAGAACAATTTTACATGTCGAAATGCAATAGTGTCCGTATCGGCTTGAACAGTAAGGAAGACTGGGAGAGAATAGTCTAATATAATCCAACGAAGAACTGAGGAGAGGCAAATAAATATTAATGCCAGATGAACAAATAGCCCCCAATAGAGAACAACAGATTCTTAACTGAGAGAATAGTCTAACATAATCTAACGAAGAACTGAGGAGAGATAAATAGATATTAATGCCAGATGAATAAATAGCCCCCAATAGACAACAACAGATTCTTAATTTATATTAAAAACACTGGCAACCAGTTGCCAGTTTATGTCGAGCCTTCCAAGTCTAACAAATGTCATATATTTTATAGATATTTCAATTTTCGATTTCTGATATTCATTAGTTCATCCCCTAATGAAAGCAACATAGGGTGCAGCACATCATACTATATGCCTTACTCACATTAAAATCCAATCCTAAGTGTGAACAGCAGACTCCACTGTTTATCACATAACGCGTACTAGTTTTTAATATCTGCGCTACTGATTGTAATCCCAACATCATGCAGTATATGCGGCAGCCCGATAAACATAGGATCTTAATTAATGTAGGTCTGTGTGCATAAAATCACACGTTGTATTACTATGAGTAACAATGGCCTTGTACAACGAATGGATCCTCTGGTCTATTACTAGACAAAAATATGTCCATTTCACCCGTGCGCATTGTACCGATGGTCGTGTTGTACTTTACGAATGTCGGCAGTTCAATAAATAAAAAAACACATCAGAACATAAACACGGCGCACACGTGACCGCCGCAGAGCCAACCATATTGCAGCTATCTGCCGCCCAATCACAAGCGCCGGTGCATAAAACGGACGGGGACGGCCCCCACCTCCACACATCCGTCTATTACAGACCACGGAAGGACGCTAGCGGTAGGAGCAGGGAGGCCGAATCTCAAGACAAAGGTAAGCCAGCAGACTCTGCTCATTCCGCTCCCCGGGACTAGGTTAAATACCCTCGCGTCCCGGTAGCCACTAATTCGTACCGCTATTTGAGGTTATGCAAGGCATATGACATGGGTACCGCTATTTAGGAACTTTAACTCAATCTCTTTCGTCTGCACCTAGATGGGTGCTCGTTTTTGGCACTAGGCTATGTATATCCATTGAATTACACCTAAGGTTGCACTACAGCATTTTTAATTTGTGAATGAAATGCCACATATCCTACAAAAGATCAAGGCAGCGCTATGTAAATACCTAAGGACACTTGCCCGGCCATCTGGTCATGTAAATTGATAAAAATTCGCCCATTGCTGTACTAATGCATATTATACTAGCCACATAATCGCCCCCCATTACACAAAAGATCATGGTTTTATAGGAATAAAGTTAATGATGAAATGCAGATAAATAGTATTTTCTTTGATGTAGCTATAACCCAAAGACAAATAAGAACAACATATGCTTACTAAATATCAGTATAAAACCATAGAATACAGACTTGATGTATTAATTTACTACCCTCCACTCTCTCTTGCTCGCCCCCAGAACAAGGAGCAGCGCAGTATTATAAAGCAGCGCTCATCAACACAGCACCATACGAAAAGGTTGTGTTGGATTGGGGATCCAGTAATTAAAAATCTGGGTAAGTTAAATACCCCATACTTCTGCTTATTGGCAATAGTGCGACAAGCCCAAAAGATTGCTACTCAGCACTCCCTATTGACTTATTTTTCAGCCCTATGAACTACACATATCGGTGGCTCCTACCTCTATCGTAAGAACTTCCAGAGAGATATTACAAGGTAGTTGCAATTAATTACATATACTTTTACCCTAGACACTATATATGGTTGGTATCTAACGTGAACATTCTTATCACCATCTTTCCATAGGAAATACGCATTATATGTAGACCTGGCAATATGCAACCCAGTTGATACCCAATAATATAATTGGGCAGCAAATCTCCCCTGAGTGACTGGGAGCAAAGTTACTATACACCTAAGGTAATTCAGCCTTATTAAATAACAATCTATATGAAGTTAGAGACATCTACTACCCAATATCTAACTAATAAGAAGTTACTTATGTGTAGTACACCAAGATATGTCAGAATTACCTAATGAGTTTAATCGACACCATGGTAATCACTGTTAACCTTACTGCAGAGATAAATTAAATACATCTATCTCTGATACCCACCAGTGACATGCCCCGCTTTGAAGTCAATACGTTCTTTAAAAATACCAATATCTGTACTTAACCTAGTAACACAGGTTATGGCCCACTAAGAATAAGAAACTATGTGTTTCGTTTCCATAACTGCCAGGATATGCTTTAGGTAGAGAAGGTTGTTGTAAAAAAGAGGAATCGCTATGTATTTGCACTTAATATCTGTCATACGCAAAAGAAGTAATTTTATGTTTCTTCCTAGAACTTGGTCCTGAAGAAGGTTTCCAATCGTTTCCCAAAACCGAAACGCTGCGTCGACCCCTGTTCTTGTAAAACATGTTTTGATAAATCTGTTGTGTTTATAAATCTAATGTATGAACTATTTGTTTGTTGCTGACATCACTGAATGTTTTTAACCATGTTTTTAAACTAGCTACTGTATCAATTGTTTTTATCTACCTGTGTTCTGCGAATGACTTTTTTACTCTGAAATAAATATACATTGTTATATTTTCCTAAAACCTGAATGTCTTGTCCTTCTCTAAATCCTGACAAAACCTACAGATAATTACTGTCTATATCTAAGTGTTTGCCGTCTTATAGACTTATAGAGTCTTAAGTTTCAAGTACAACAATGTGTGATTGGTATTTGCAAAGACATAACGTTGGGCACCTATAAGAACGTATTACCCAATCAGGGTCAATTGTGGGACCTCTTTGTTTGTTGATCCATTCACTCAGGTGGCCATCTCGGTTGGTGGTGGCTAGGTTAGCAATGAGTTTTCTTGGTTTGGGTTGGTGTGGGAAGTTGCTGTAGATGTTTTCAAATTTGCTGTGGAAGAAGTTGGATAGGTTGTTGCAGAGTTTTTAGAAGGCAGCAATGCTGTTGACAGTGGCTTTGGAGAGGCTTAATCCTTGACAATTGAGAAGATCTCTTTGCAGCTGTTGGAGCTTCCTTCAATGTGGTCCACTAGTGCTTAATTCTTGGTGTCTTTAACTTGTTGGTGATAGCACCTGAGTACAGCCTTGTTAGACGGGGACCTGGAGGGTCGGCCGAGGACAAGGGGAGAGGCCTCCGGGGAGGGCCGTCTCCAGCGATCGTACAGACAAGTAACTTCCCCCCCACAGATGGACACCACACAAGGATAAGGTTAACGCTCTTTATATGCAGTTCTTGAAGCAAAGTATCACGGTACAGTGAGATCGGGACACGAGGGTCCTCTCAATTCTAGTCTCTGGGAGGAAAAAGGGGGTAGCGGGACAGTCTTGATACCGATCTGGTATTGAGGTGAAATGATGGATAGCTCACAATCCTCGAGCTCGGAGTTCTGGAAGGTCGGGCCGCGGCAGCGCCAGCAGGTCCCTACGATGATGTAGGTTGTAGAGGGCCGCGGCAGCGCCAGCAGGTCCCTTGGACGATGTAGGTTGCAGAGGGCCGCGGCAGCGCCAGCAGGTCCCTTGGACGATGTAGGTTGCAGAGGGCCGCGGCAGCGCCAGCAGGTCCCTTGGACGAAGCGGAAGGTTGCAGAAGGCCGCGGCAGCGCCAGCAGGCAGGACGATGGTTCACAAGGCAGGGCTGCGGCAGCGCCAGCAGTCCGTCAAGGATGAGTTCTTCTAGGTGTCTCTCGACTCCAGGATACAACTGCCTTCCTGCTCTGGAGCTGCCCCAGTTATAGGTCTGGCCTCCTTTGAAGTCCGGACCCTCTCTCTTGGGGGTCGGGAGGTCCGAGATGAGGGAGTCCAGACACCCAGCAGGGGGGTGGAGCCAGTGCCCGGGGAGGCTGGGGGCGATCGGCACCTGGCGGGGGAGAGCCATCGACACTCCTCTCTCCCATTGACCTGCCAAGTGGTCCGTTCACCTCCTGGGTGGATGGTGGTGCCGGGATGTCGGGGCCTGGCCAGGCCCAGGGTTGGGGTCGAGCTGAGGCCACGCGGCCTCGTGGTGCAGTGTCCAAGATGGCGGCTGGGCCGGGCAATGGTGCTGGTGGTGGCCCGGGCCAGTGCTACAGAGAAGTCCGGGAGCAGGCGTCCCGTAGGGGACGGGTTGCGGGTTGCTTCTGGGGGTCGTCGGGGTCGTTCTTCTGGTGACACTGGGAGAACCGGTGTCCAGGCTCTGTCATGCGGGGAGGGAGCGAGCCCTTCACGAGGCCTGTCCAACATGCGTCCCCCCCAGCTGAAGGCGGGGAGAGTCACCCATCCTCTTGGGGACTCTCCTCGTCGAGGCGGAAAAAGCGTGACAGGCCGTCTGCGTTGGCGTGGTCCTGGCCTGGACGATGCTCCACAGTGAAGTCCATCCCCTGCAGGGAGATGGACCATCGCAACAGTTTTGGGTTCTCTCCCCGCATCTGCATCAGCCATTGCAGTGGTCGGTGATCTGTTTGTACCCGGAAGTGGGTACCGAAGAGATAGGGCCGGAGCTTCTTGAGGGCCCATACTACTGCAAAGGCCTCCCGTTCGATGGTGCTCCAGCGCCGTTCTCGGGCCAGCAGGCGTCGGCTGATGAAGGCCACTGGCTGGTCGACTCCCTCGGGGTTTAGTTGGGAGAGGACGGCCCCAACGCCATGGTCTGAGGCATCCGTCTGGACGATGAACTCACGGCTGTAGTCGGGGGCCTGGAGCACAGGGGCGGTGCACATGGCGGCCTTCAGCTTCTCGAAGGCCGCTTGACAGTCTGGGGTCCAGTTGATGGTTTTGGGGTGTTTCTTGGATGTGAGTTCCGTGAGGGGCCCCACAATGCTGCCATAGTCCTTCACAAACCGCCTGTAGTATCCGGTGAGCCCCAAGAAGGCTCGGACCTCGGTTTGGGTGACGGGTGGTTGCCAGGACTGGATGGCAGCGATCTTGAGCTGGAGAGGGGCCACCAGACCGCTCCCCACTTGGTGCCCGAGGTAGGTCACGGACCCCTGGCCAATTTGACACTTGCTGGCGTTGATGGTGAGGCCGGCCTGTTGGAGGGCGTGCAGGACTTCTCGGAGGTGGTGAAGGTGGTCTGTCCAGTGGCGGCTGTACACAGCGATATCGTCCAGGTAGGCGGCGCTGAATTCTTCGAGGCCCGCCAATACCTGGTTCACAAGTCGTTGGAAAGTGGCGGGGGCATTTTTCATGCCGAATGGCATCACTTTGAAATGGTAGTGACCATCCGGGGTAGAGAAGGCGGATCGTTCTTGGGCTCTGGGGGTGAGGCCGATCTGCCAGTAGCCCGCTGTCAGATCGAAGATGCTCAGGTAGCGGGCAGCCCCCATGCGGTCAACCAGTTCATCTGCTCAGGGAATGGGGTGAGCGTCAGTTCGGGTGGCAGCGTTCAGGCCCCGATAGTCGACGCAGAATCGGAGCTCGGGGTGGTGCCCGGGGCAGCAGCTTTGGGGACCAGTACGACTGGGCTGGCCCAGGGGCTGTTGGATGGCTCGATGACTCCGAGTGTGAGCATTTTGGAGACTTCATCTTGGATGCAGGCGCGCACCCGATCTGGCACTCGGTACGCCCGGTGGCGGATAGGTGGACTGTCCCCAGTGTCCACATCGTGAAGGCACCAGGGGGTGACCCCGGGGGTGAGGGAGAACAGGCTCGCAAATTGCAGCAGGAGGGCCCGACAGTCTTGGTGCTGCTCCGGGGTCAGGGCATCGGAGAGGCGGACCCCGTCCACCGAGCCATCTTTCTCACGGGTCCTCAGTAGGTCAGGGAGGGGCTCTGAATCTTCCTCTGCCCCACTATCTGTGGCCATCAGTAGGCTGAGCTCCGAGCGTACGAAGTGTGGTTTGAGTCTGTTGGCGTGAAGGACCCGGAGGGGGTTCCGGGGGGACTCCATGTCGATTAGATAGGTGACAGGGCCCTTGCGCTCGACCACCTTGAAGGGTTCTGTCCATTTGTCCTGTAAGGCACAAGGCTCGATGGGGGACATTACCCATACTTGCTGACCAGGCTCGAACTCGATGGAGGAGGCATGTTGATCGTACCATTTCTTCATGTCCTCCTGACTGGCCTCGAGATTGGCTTTAGCGAGTTCCCGGATTCGCCGGGTCTGGTTGCGGAGAGTCAGGAGGTACTTGTACACGTCCGGAGGGGTCTTCTGGGGGGCCATTTCCCATTCTTCTTTAACCAGGCTGAGGGGCCCCCGGACAGGGTGTCCGTACAGGAGCTCGAAGGGGCTGAAACCGAGGGATTTCTGGGGGACTTCTCGGTAGGCGAAGAGGAGGCACGGGAGCAGCACATCCCACTGGCGACGTAGGGGTTCCTCTAGCCCCATGATCATCCCCTTGAGCGTGCGGTTAAACCGTTCGACCAGTCCGTTTCCTTGCCGGTGATAGGGGGTCGTGAACCGGTACGTGACCCCGCACTGCTGCCAGAGAGATTTCATATATTTGGAGATAAAGTTCGTGCCTCTGTCGCTGACGACTTCCCGGGGGAATCCTACTCGGGAGAAGATCCCCATTAGGGCTCGGCCTACCACTGGTGCTGTTACAGTCCGAAGAGGAATGGCCTCGGGATAGTGGGTGGCGTGGTCCACCAGGACCAGGATGAATCGATGCCCTTGTGCTGTTCGGGGGTCTAGGGGCCCCACGATGTCTATTCCCACCCGTTCGAACGGGGTGGTTACAGAGGGAAATGGTTGCAAGGGGGCTTTGATTTTTCGGCCGCTCTTCCCGCTGGCCTGGCAGGTGGGGCATGCCCGGCAGTGGTTGGAGACGTCATTTCGCATTTTGGGCCAGTAAAAGTGGGTTACCAGGCGGTTGTACGTTTTGTCTTGCCCCAAGTGCCCAGCAAGGGGGACATCGTGTGCCAAGTTCAAAAGGAAGTCTCTGAAGCGGAGGGGCACCACCAGCACCCGACTGGCCCCCAATTCTGCAATTCTTTGCTCGCTGTATAGTAGGTCATTGTCCCAATAGATCCAGTGGGCCCCTGCGGTGTCTCCCGCGCTCTGGGCGAGTGCATGCTGTCGGAGTCCCTCGAGGGAGGGACAGGTCTTCAGCTCCTGCCGGAATTGTTCCTGGGTGGGTCCACCCTCTTGACGCCACTGAGCCAGTTCTGGAAGATCTTGGAGCGGAGTGGGCCCTTCTGGGGTTTGCTCTGGGGGATCAGTACTGAGGGTGGCTTCCTCTGGGGTGATCGGGGGAGGAGGTGCTGGCCATTCGGGGTCTTCGGGTCTGGGGATGGCACGCGCATCTCTCGAGGTTGTTTCCCAGGAGGCAGTCCACTGGGGCATCATCGCGGACAGTCACTTTTAGCATACCGGACACTCCTCCCCATTCGAAGGGGACGCAGGCCATCCGACACAGGCTCTCTGAATTGTCGGCTGATCGGACGGGGCAAAGAACGTTTGGCAGGATTTGTTCCGGGGTCACCAGGTGACAGCGGACCGCCGTCACACTGGCCCCGGTGTCGCGCAGGGCTTCGGCCTTGCGCCCATTTATGTTCACCCACTGGCTGTACTTTCTGTTGTTGGCGGGTAGGGGAGCCCGCGGGATCATGTCTCTTTCCCCCAGGCAGGCCAGGGTCATGGCGGCAGGTTCCCACTCGGGCTGTTCCTGCTCGTACTCTTCATACTCTTCGGAGTTTTGCTCTTCTCCTAGCGCGGCGGCAGCGACCTGGCGGGGCACGGGAGTTTGGTTCTTTGGGCAGCTCGGGTCGCTGGCATAGTGTCCGATTCGCTGGCACCGGTGGCAAGTAACGTTGGCTCGGAACCCTGGGCGCATCGGGGGGTTTCCCCGACCGGCCGGGGGCGGGGTGTTGCTGGCTGGAGCTGCCGGGACGGCATCTCTGCCCCGGCCCTGGCCTCCTCCTCCTCCTCGGGGGCGATGGAGACCTTGGTTGTTTCTGTTCTGTTCACTTGGCCCACTCTGGGCCACTCGAGTGCTTTCCCAGCGGTCAGCTTCGGCGGCGAGCTGCCGAGGTTCAGTCAATTTACTGTCAAGAAGGTGCTGCCTGAGCTCGACGAAGCAATTGTTGGAGAGGTGCTCCCACACCATGAGGTTAAAGAGTTGCTCGTAGGTGGTTACGTGGCTGCCCTTGATCCACCCCTCGAAGGCTCGACTGAAATAGTTCACATACTCTACCCAAGTTGTACCCGGGATCCGTTTGCAGTCGCGGAACCTCTGGCGGTACATCTCGGGCGTGAGTCCGTATCGAGTGAGGAGGGCGGCCTTCATGTGGTCATAGGAGGTCATCTGATGGTCTGGGAGCTGTAGCAGGGCATCGCGGCCTTCATTGACGAACCTCCCCCATAGCCCGGCTCCCCAGTCACTTCGATCAATCCGGTGGGAGGTCATGGCGATCTCGTAGGCCTTGAACCACTGCTGTATGTCGTCGTTCCGAAAATATTCTCTGACGACATCCTTGGGGATGTGGACCTTTGGTTCGGTAGTGCCCGGGGTGTGCGGGCGCTCGGGCACCCCTAGATCTTTATTCTGCTTCCGCATTTCTATTTCTGCTAGCTTGCGCTCGTGTTCGTATGCCAGTTTTTTCTCTTCGAGTTCTCTCTGCCTCTGTTTCTCTTCCCGTTCCTCTCAGAGCCGTAAGTGTTCCAAGTTTATCTTTTGTTCCGCCAGTTTCAGCTCTCCGTCCAACCGGAGCCGCGCCAACTCCAATTCATGGAGTCTGCTTTTCTCTCGTTCTTGGATCTCTTCCAGGGAGAGACCGGCTCTCCTTTCTTCCGTCGGAGTGGTGTTTGTTTCTGGTGCCTCGCGGTTTTGGTTCCGGGGTGCAGCCGCCCCCGTTTCTGCCCAAGATTCTAGGGCGTGTTTGAAGTCCTCTTTTGTGCTCAGCCCGGTGGTAGCAATGCCTAGTTCCATGCAAAATTGTTTTATCTCTCGATGGTTGTAATCTTCTAGTTTCTCCATCAGGAATTTCTCTGCGGATCCGCTCTCTTTTGTTGTCATTGTGGTTGAGTCGTGGGGTGAGTTACTTTCTGTAGGATTACGCGTTGGTTCGGATCGCGCCGCTGGCCACCAATGTTAGATGGGGACCTGGAGGGTCGGCCGAGGACAAGGGGAGAGGCCTCCGGGGAGGGCCGTCTCCAGCGATCGTACAGACAAGTAACTTCCCCCCCACAGATGGACACCACACAAGGATAAGGTTAACGCTCTTTATATGCAGTTCTTGAAGCAAAGTATCACGGTACAGTGAGATCGGGACACGAGGGTCCTCTCAATTCTAGTCTCTGGGAGGAAAAAGGGGGTAGCGGGACAGTCTTGATACCGATCTGGTATTGAGGTGAAATGATGGATAGCTCACAATCCTCGAGCTCGGAGTTCTGGAAGGTCGGGCCGCGGCAGCGCCAGCAGGTCCCTACGATGATGTAGGTTGTAGAGGGCCGCGGCAGCGCCAGCAGGTCCCTTGGACGATGTAGGTTGCAGAGGGCCGCGGCAGCGCCAGCAGGTCCCTTGGACGATGTAGGTTGCAGAGGGCCGCGGCAGCGCCAGCAGGTCCCTTGGACGAAGCGGAAGGTTGCAGAAGGCCGCGGCAGCGCCAGCAGGCAGGACGATGGTTCACAAGGCAGGGCTGCGGCAGCGCCAGCAGTCCGTCAAGGATGAGTTCTTCTAGGTGTCTCTCGACTCCAGGATACAATTGCCTTCCTGCTCTGGAGCTGCCCCAGTTATAGGTCTGGCCTCCTTTGAAGTCCGGACCCTCGCTCTTGGAGGTCGGGAGGTCCGGGATGAGGGAGTCCAGACACCCAGCAGGGGGGTGGAGCCAGCGCCCGGGGAGGCTGGGGGCGATCGGCACCTGGCGGGGGAGAGCCATCGGCACTCCTCTCTCCCATTAACCTGCCAAGTGTTCCGTTCACCTCCTGGGTGGATGGTGGTGCCGGGATGTCGGGGCCTGGCCAGGCCCAGGGTTGGGGTCGAGCTGAGGCCACACGGCCTCGTGGTGCAGTGTCCAAGATGGCGGCTGGGCCGGGCAATGGTGCTGGTGGTGGCCCGGGCCAGTGCTACAGAGATGTCCGGGAGCAGGCGTCCGGTAGGGGACGGGTTGCGGGTTGCTTCTGGGGGTCGTCGGAGTCGTTCTTCTGGTGACACTGGGAGAACCGGTGTCCAGGCTCTGTCATGCGGGGAGGGAGCGAGCCCTTCACGAGGCCTGTCCAACAAGCCTTGTAAGTGGTTCTGTCAGTGGTGTTCTGACTGGCTCGCCATTTCCTTTCTAGCTGCTTACAGAGTTGTTTAATGTCTCTGAGGTACTAGCTGGCCTGCTTGTTTGATCACCTTTGCTTGATGGGCTTGATGAGTGCGAGGGAGCCCGTACAGTTCTTGATCCAGTTTATGAAGTTGTTCATGTCCTTGTCAAGTTGTTTTTGGGGATAGGCTAATCAGTGTTGAGGAAGCTGAGCCAGTCTGCTTCTAAGATTTTGCCACAGCTGCAGCTTGGAGTGCTGATTCTGGTAGGGATGCTGACTTGAGGTGTGCATATTTGGAAGTGGCGGATGGAGTGGTCAGGCCATGTGAGCTGTGTGGTGGAGATGGGGTCAAGTGTGAGTCCTGCAGTGTGTTTTGGTTCTGTGATGAGCTGGGTTATTCCAATGTTGCTCAATCTCTTGAGGAGTTCTCTGACGTATGGGTCTTTTTGGTCTTCCTAGTGAAAGTTTAGGTCACCGAGGGGAATGTAGGTTCTGGAGCCGATGATGAGTGGCGCAACAAAGTCGGTGATGAGGTTGGTAAAGGTGGCTTGTGGTCCGGGTGGTTGGTAGGTGAAGGTTCTGTTCAGGGTCAATATTATTGAGCTTTGCAGCTTGAAGAGCAAGTGTTCCATGAAAGGGGTGACATTCTCTGTAGTTTGTGCATTTGATGGATTCCTTGTAAATGATAGTCAGTCCTCCTCCTGACTTGTGAAGGCAGTCCTGTTGAGCGATCTTGTAGCTCGCTGGGATTGCTCCAGTGATGTTGGGAGCCGAGGAGAGGTTGAGGCACGTTTCTGTAATGAAGACGATGTTGGGTGCATCGCTACTCAGAAGCTCCTATAATTCGGTTGTGTGTTTGCTGAGTGATTGTGTGTTGAGACTAATGCATGAGTGTGGGTGTTGAGGCACGGGTTTGCTGTGGTGTGTGGTGTAGTGTGGGAGTGTAGGTGCTGCTTGCGTGATGTGTGTGTTGGGAGGCGGTGTTGAGAGTATTGTTAGTATTTGCTTGGGGGATGTGGGTGGGTGGATACGGGAGACCCAGCAGTGGGTACAAGTGAAAGCTCTTACCGTGGTGTTAGGTGCAGTGTTGCAGCAGTTTGAGGAACGGCGTCTAGGGTCTAGTGACCTAACAAATCCTGCAGAGTCTCACTGTATGGTGATCGAGCCTGGATTACAATTGCAGGGTGCTGTCCAGGCACAGACGCACTTGCCTTTGGCGCGCTCTATGCGAGCATCTGCTGCTCGAGTCAGCAGTGTGTCCATTTTGCAGCTGTCATCAAGTAGGTACTGGGAGGGGTGAGAAGTCCAGGGTGCCATTATGTCATTTCCTGTACTAATGGGTGATGGGAATTAAAGTCCTCTTGTTTGGCTTCTTCTTCAAAAGCTGGTTTTGGTGGGAACTTCCAATGCAGGTGGCTGATGGGAGATCCAGTGATGTCACTACTGTGCTGATGGGTGGTGGGAAATGAAGTCCTCCTGCTTGGCTTTTTCTTTTGAAAGACAATGGCTTACCTTTCTAGTCTTGTATATGTCTTGCCAAGTAGCACTTTTGTCTCACAACGTTTTGAATGAATTGTATCCTTCCAATGCTACCCTGGGGGGACTTTTTTTTGTAATTACCTAGCACCACTCCATGAAGGTGCATGTATTTTTAAGTGCTGCCTCCACAACTTTTTTTATTTGTTGAATGGCAGGCATCTGAAGCCCAGTCTCTGGAGGCTTGAGAGGCCAGGGCCGGGATCCGACCATCTCCGTTCACCTCCGGCCAATTCCGCACATCCTCTGGAATGGTAAGTAAAAGCGTATGGTCAGCATAGAGCACCTTCAACTTGGCAGGGTACAAACATAGAGCAGGCACATTGCCTTCAGTTTTTGTCCCCCCTCGCCCCCACCAAGGAGATCCGCATCTGCTGAACCTGCCTTGTATAGTCCAGAAAAATGCAGATCACATGGTTCTCAAAGGTGGGATCCCGACCTTGCTGAACTGCCTGTAGAACTGCATCCCTGTCCTTATAGTTGAGTATTTTTTCAGTGACTGCGAGCAGAAGAGCCCCCATTGGCAGCTGCGGTATCAGGGCACGATGAGCTCATTCAACCACAAATAGAGAGGGCAAAGTTGCAGATGGGAAGGCCTCCCTAATCCAGTACTCAGGAAAGAGTTTGGGTGTCTGTCTCTCCACCCTCTCTGCAAAACCAACAAACCAAAGATCACCGTACCAGGAGTGATCCTCCGCTACCTCGATTCTGTGATCCAACGCAGCTGTTTTGGCTGAAAGGTTGATCAAAGCACTCTTCAAGGCCGAGACCTCTTCCTGTAGTTTGGTCACATCCTGTTCAGTGACCAATGACCATTCTGCCACTTTACACAGGTTCACTCTCAGTAGGCCAACTTCCAAAAAGATGGCATCTACCCTGGCCTGCAATGCTGTTCGAGACGACTCTAAAGCAACCAGGATATGTGCGCCAGTGGGATCCTGTGGCACTTCCCTGGTCCCCCACAGGGTCCTCTCATAGAAGATCTACCCTCATACTTGTCCCAGGGTCCGTGAACTTGTTCATCCTGGTGTGCTGCACCTCCCGCTGTGGCCTGTTCTTCCCCATTATATTGATGTTACTGAAGAAGAAAAGGCGGGCAATCTGAAGCGCTGCACCCCCATCTGCTCAACCACAGGCTTTGCAAAAGTGTCGACTGGCAGCAGACCCCACAGGCACCAAAGCATGCATTAGAGTTGACAACACTGCTGGGGCGGAGGGGGTGACCCCCCAAGCCCATACTCCAATTCTACCAGGATATGGTGGGTGGCCCCAGCCATTTGACCCCCAAGTCACTCCAACAAGCAATTTCCCCCAGCAAAAGCAACTACAGGGTCCACGCTCCCACTAAACGACCAACTTCACTAGTAACACCCATGGAAGGCAAGAGCTATGGACAATCTTCGGCCAGTTCCAGCCTCACCAGCGCTGGTATGTGTCCTGGTAGGGATGCAAAACGAAGTCGAAGGAGAGACAGTCCCACACTATCGTGGCGCAACCACCAGGCACGAGGAGAGGGCTGGAGGGAGAGGAGGGGAGGATGAAGATACAGCCCCACGGACTCAAGCATGGAACTCAATCCGTCAGGGAGGCACCATAGCAAAGACAGGCCCCACTCCATTCACAAGAATTAGCCTCAGGAGGCCTCCAAAGCTGTCCCCATCTGCTTTTCAGCAGTTCACTACTCACTTTGGGGATGGGGGGGCTGGGTTCCGAGCCCACCATAGTGGGGACGCTGATGCAATCCCCAGCTGGCGCCGTGATTCACACCATGGAGCCATGTGCCCAGAAGGTAAGTAGGTCCCTCGGTGGGGAGAACACAGTTCTCTGCTGGTGAGAGAGCATGCACATCACAGCGCCTACTGTGCAGGTGCCTCTAGCCCCGCCTCCCGCACTCAGGATCCCTGGGGTCATATATGTGGTTCAGCAACAATCTCTACCCGTCAGTAGTGGTTCCGGCTGTCGGTCGTCCGTTACCCGGACACAGTAACCGCAGGACAGCAATCCCCCGGTAGCACTAGCAAAGGCCTCCTCAAAGTGTACACCTTTGCCCCCCTTTAACTCTCACACAGGAGTGAAGGTGGGTCCAATCCCCAAAACTAAAGGGACCAAAGCGAGGCCTCACAGGGGAAGGGGGACCAATCGCAGACCACCTCAGACCTCTCACTGGGGCATCCGCATATCCCGCTCTGCTGCAGCACTCCTGCAGGGCACATCTCCTAGCTACGCACCGTGATCTGCTGCTCCAGTGCCCCATGCGCAACACGCGTAGGCCTCTGCATGGCATCGGCTCAGCTCTCTGGGCACTCCCTGGGTCACTCTGGACCAGACCGGCGGGAGCCGGGTCATCCGTATGCCTCACTCAGCCACACCCCTACACTCTGGGCCGCAGGGCCTTAGGCCGCACAGAGGCCGCTTATGGCCGACAGCTTCTTCAAATCTTTGCTGTTACCTATTTATCTAAACAGCCAACAATTATTGACAAAGCCAGTCATACTGACAGGTTTTATGTGTTATTTCAGTGGTTGTATTATGTATCTGGATGCAATTACATTTCAGAGAGAAACTGATCAGTGGCGCACTGTCTGATCCCAGACATTTATTTTACTTGTTCCCTTTGAGAGAGCTCCCACTTTTTTTCATCGCACTTAAAGATCTGTCTTATTCATGAAGCATAGTTACAGAATTTTCTTCCAAAATTGATACTGCACGCAGTGCAAGACACTGGGTAAGCACACACTTTAAAGGGCTGAAGTTGTTGCGCTGTAGAATTGGCACATTATATTAATTGTTGAATATATTAATGTAGTTCGATATGGGGCAGTTTTTAACCACATCGCTGCGGCGGCTATTCCGCCGCAGCGCTAAACGGGCGGGGCGGCCGCACGGCAGCCGCATGCTGGTGACAGAACCGCTCCGTCACCAGCCGCGGTTGCGCTGTGCTCGTGACGGAGCGGTTCCGTCATGGCCCCGCCCGCCTAATAGAACGCGCCGCGCAAGCGCAAAATCAGCACCGCGCAGGCGCGGCGGCTGGGCCATGACGGAACCGCTCCGTCATCAGCACAGCCCACCCGCAGCTGATGACGGAGCGATTCCGTCATCAGCATCGAACCGGTTAATGTGTTTAATATTTCAAGACTATACGTTTCCACTGCTTTAAAAGCCTTACTTTATCACTAAACTAGCAGCTCGTCCCTACGTTGTCCGGGTATGAATTGCTGCCGGCCAGTAGTATATTGTTTTGTAGGATTTCGTTTTGATAGCATTTCTTATCTGTGACAGGCCTGTGAAACGCTCCGATTCACAGTGCACTGCTGATGCACTTAAGAGTGCGCGTTCAGTAGTGTGTGAACTCTAGTTTCCCTACTTTATTTTTGCTTGCAATATTATATAGAGCGAACTCGACAACATGGCATGAGCACAATTTACTTTACAGAAGAACACATTAATTTGTGGTTGGCATGGGGAGAAAAAGCGATTTGCCTGGAATAACAGGATGTTGAGCTGATGCCGAGATTCAAACGTAGCTCCCCAGCTCTAAAGTTCGCAATTCTAGAACTTGTGGCGGGAGGTGTGTCTAAAAGTGTATGTCGGTGCTGGCCATCAATGAGAGAGACCTGTGCATTTTTCAAATGGGTGGTAAAAAAATATGAGTATGTTGCTGGAGATGTGGACCGCCGTGCCACCAATGTACTTACCGGGGAAGGGTAAACACCCATTATTCCACAACTTTCTTTCCGCATACCATCACTCCGCATACTTTCATTACGAAAGTACCATGACTCCGCAATGCCATTATAATGCATGGCATTACATTTTATATGCTTTTACCACGCATACATTTACAATGAAATTCGTTGTAAATGCATGAATGGTAAAAGCATATATTTTTTTTAATGTTTGGATAAGGTAAGTATGGGTATAGGCAGGGCCGTTTCTAGGTATTTTGCTGCCCTAGGCGAGAATTGAAAAATGCTGCCCCCTCCCTTTTACTACCATCACACTCTCCCCCGTCATACAGGCTAGAAGAATTAAATATAAAAAGCATTAGCTATAAAAGAACTTGTATTTGGAGCTAGTATCATGAAGACTGGATAGCTGCATGTTGTACACTCCTTACTTACAGCGAAAGTATTCACAAATCCCTATCATTACCATTAACAACGAAGAACAACAGGGAGTTTAACCAGAATGCAGAGTTTTCTCACCACTAATTAGGAAGTTCACTCCATGCTGGGGGTCGACGAAATTGTGATTTTTGTTTTCAAAATCGACATCTCTTTTACAAATATTTCACAAAATGATGCAAATTTCCTAAAATGCTCTTGGCCAGTATCTCAAATGAAATTTACACACAAGGGCTTAATCCAGGTAATAAAAAAAAGTCACAAAAGATACCAGCAGGAGACTTGTTTGAGAACAAATGCATCTCAATAACAGTTCTAACGTTCTTGCGGGGACTTTTCTCCTTGAACTAGTGACCTCTGGTTGAAAAGTAAGCAACATTTTACAATAGCAAAATAACAAAACTTAATTTATAAAATTCATGCAATGCCGATATTCTCATTACTTGCGATTTTGCCACTGTAATGAAACTTTCACTCCGGCCTAATTATATCCTAGAATGGCAAATTGTCTCAAACAATAGCAGGAAAGGTTTTTTCCCTCAAACTACCGATTAACCCCTAATCTCCCCATTATGCTTCTATAACCTTAATTCTTTCACATACACACTTCCAGATGG
This sequence comes from Lissotriton vulgaris, assembly GCF_964263255.1. Lineage (NCBI taxonomy): Eukaryota > Metazoa > Chordata > Amphibia > Caudata > Salamandridae > Lissotriton > Lissotriton vulgaris. Next base: position 1,511,246,468 of record NC_141693.1, read on the forward strand.
GCCGTCTCATGCATAAAGGCCTGGAAGGACACAGAAAAACAAGCCCTGGCCTTTGACTGCCTGTCCCCTCTCCTTGATCTGTTCTCTCCTCTGTCCTCTCTTTTCTTTCTCCCTCACTCTCTTTTCTTTCTCCCTCACTCCTCACCCCTCCTCACACAGCCCCCTGTATCTTTCCCTGTCTCTGTACCCCAGCCCCCCTCCCTCCCAATGCCCTTGTCCTTCTGCAGCTCCCCCTTCCGGTGGTGTCCTTGGGGCTGCCAGGTCTCCTCACTTTGCCTGTAAATTCTTAAAGCTCAGATGGTAAGTGCAGCCCACAGGCCTGTCATGTCATCTCTCCTCTCTCATCCTCTCCTCATCCCCCACCCTGTGCTCAACCCTCCTCTCTCACTCAGCTGCAATCTGCACCTTGCCACTCCCCCCCCACCACCCACCTCAATGTGCATCTGCTCTAGTTCTTATCTCTATATGTGCTCCTGTACCTCCGTGACTCTGCCAGGCCCTCCGTGTCCATCCACTCCACGGAATTTTCAGCTTTTTATTCCTCTGTCTACACGTGGCCATGGTCATGTGCCTCAGTGTTTTACTCTCCTCTGAGCTGTCATGAGTAGATAGGCATAGCGAAACCATACGTGTATATTTATTGGGGAGGCGGGGAGGGGTCCCTGCAGCCCTTTTGTACACAGTTTTGAGAACAGAAACACCTGCCGCTGAGAGGGGGAGAAGAGGGGCAGAGCGAGGCCTGTCCAGAGACGGAGGCAGTGGATCTTGCACTCGCTTTTTACTCTCAGGAGAGCTATTAGTTGCCAGCTGTGCGTCGCCCCACTTGTCACCCCCTGGCGCACCCCCGCCTTGGTGCATACCTCCGTGCCTGACTGTTTCTCTGCCTCTCTGTCTCTACTGTGACCCGTGATGACACGCGCAGTGCAGCCATGCTGGCACCGCACAGATCGCGGCGCACACGGCCCCCGCCCCTGGCGCCAAACGTGACGTCACATGATGCCGAATTGTAGAAGGCCTACACAATTTCTCCCTCTTTTGCTGCCCTAGCCATTTGGCCGCCTAGTCCTGCCTAATGGTAGAAACGTCCCATATGTTTTGGGGTACTGAGGTATATGTTTTGGGGTGTTTGGGTATTTTAAGGGTTCAGATATAGTTTTGAGTTATGGGGTACAGGGGTAGTTTTAGGGTTTAGGGATAGGTATGGGTTTTAGGGTACAGGGGTATTTTTAGGGTTCAGGGCTAGGTTTAGGTTTTGGGGTATAGAGGTATTTTTAGGGTTCAGGGGTAGGTTTGAGTTTTGGGGTACAGGGGTATTTTAAGGGTTCAGGGCTAGGTTTGGGTTTTGGGTGCAGGGGTATTTTTAGGGTTCAGGGCTATGTTTGGGTTTTGGGGTACAGGGGTATTTTAGAGTTCAGGGGTAGGTTTGGGTTTTGGGGTACAAGGTTATTTTTAGGGTTCAGGGCTAGGTTTGGGTTTTGAGGTACAGGGGTATTTTTAGGGTTCGTGGGTGGGTTTGGGTTTTGGGGTACAGGGCGTATTTTAAGGGTTCAGGGCTAGGTTTTGGTTTTGGGGTACAGGGGTATTTTAGGGTTCAGGGGTAGGTTTGGGTTTTGGGATACAGTGATATTTTTAAGGTTCAGCGCTAGGTTTGGGTTTTGGAGTACAGGGGTATTTTTAGGTTTCAGGGGTAGGTTTGGGTTTTGAGGTAAAGGGGTATATATAGGGTTCAGGGCTAGGTTTGGGTTTTGGGGAACTAGGGTATTTTTTAGGGTTTAGGGATAGGTTTGGGTTTTGGGGTACAGGGTATACTTATAGGGTTAAGATGGGTTAGTGTTTAAGGGTGTTGGGGTATTTTAAGGAGTAAGGGTGGGTTATGGTTATGGGGTGCAGGGGTATTTAAAGGAAGCAGGGTGGGATTTGCACACGATTTGAGACACGGCATGAAGGGCGGAACGTACCAAATGCCCCCAGCATTTGTCACGCCCCCAGCACACGCCCACAGCACAACGCAGACACGCCTACAAGGGACTACTTTGCTGGCCCAGTTCTTTTACCTTTTAAATGTATAGGGTGGGCGTCTGCATAGCCTATGTCCTTCTGCTGCAACTACCCTTACCAACGCTGTACTGGGTGTTGTGATTGGTGCTGTGGTTCCTGAGATTACCTGCCTCATAGGTTTGGGCTGTCTCTTTATTATATTAGTATAGATTATTTTGCTTTGAAATGCACCATTTGCCAAATATTTTCAATATTTTCTCAGGACGAGAACCTACTCTGGACCCCACATTTGTCCATTAAGGTTGCTTGTGTTGCTCGCTACATTAAAGTCAAACCCAACTTTTACGCTCACGACTTTCAAATATCACTAGCCGCCACTGCCAGGAAGGCCCTGTGATTTCAGTCCCAAGTTGATACACATGTGTGGTGATATGGTGCCCTATTTATGTTATACAATTTGGGAGGCATGTGTTGCTGTACACTCACACCTCTCCAGATTGCTTTTTGTGGGACCCACAGGTGCCTGCGTTGGTGCTGGGCAGCAACAGTGCACTAGCGTAAGGAAAGAGCAGAAATGCTCCATATCTTTTCAAATATGGAGCATTTCTGCTTATTTCCTTTCACGGAACGCAAAACAGCAAGTGTCCTTGCAGCACTACATTGTGTGAAATAATAATAAATGTGCCTCACTGTTTGGAACTCTTCTAGCATGCCAGTTAGCTGAAAGCTTTGGATAGTGCAGTGACTGAATAACATTCTTTTTCTTTCTTCATAATGGATTTTCAGGCTAGGACTGTGTAGCTCTCATGTGTACTGTTGATAATAAACAACCCAATGGTGTCAGGATGGATGGTTAGTCAAGGTTTAGAAATTGTTTGATGACAAGGCATTGCTTGAAATGGCCTTTTTTGCAGGGTTATCCCTAAACTTGTTGCTTCTTCCTCCATTGTTTTTCCTAACCTGTGGTTGTTGGCTACAGAACTCTGGGCATTTTACCACTGCTGATCAGTGCTAAAGTGCATATGCTGTCTGTGTAAATTGTTATGGTGATTGGTTATCCGTGATTGGCATGTTTGTCTTACGAGTAGGTCCCTAGTAACATGCACTGAGTGTGCCAGGGCTGGTAACTCAAATGCTGCTAGTGGGCTTGCAGCACTGATTGTGCCACCCACATAAGTAGCCCTGAAAAGATGTCTCAGGCCTGCCACCGCAGAGCATGTGCGCAGTTTGTCAACTGCCATTTTGACCTGGCCAGGGTACCCACTTGCCAGGCAATACCCTTCCCTTTTCGTACATATTGGACACCCCTATGGTAGGCCCAAAGTACCCCCCTGGGCAGGGTGCAGTGTATGTGAAAGATAGGACATGTACTGGTTTGTGTAACATGTCCTGATAGTGAGATACTGCCAATTTCGTGTTTCACTATTGAAAGGCTATCTTGCCCATCGGACAGAATGGGGACTGCTGTGTAACAGTCTTACAATCATATCTTCCCATAGGAGTAAGTTAAGAAATTAGAGTCTGGTATCCCTGACATTAGAATTAAATAACACATCTTTTAGGAAGGATGGTTTTTAAATTTTGTGTTTGAAAATAGCAATTTTAGAAAGTGGCTATTTTCTTGTTCAACCTTTCTGTGCGCCTCTGCCTGTTTGTGGATTGACTGTCTGGCTTGAGAGTGATAGGGGCTGGGGTGGCTCCAGGAGTATGGGTGAGTCATCCCTAAGCTGAATAGGCCAATCTACATTTGGAGTGGTGGGAGGAGTAGCACTTGGGGCTGAATAGGGCTGTGCCTGCCTTCCACAATGTTGGCTCCGCCCCCTGTGGTGCGTCTGATGACCCTGGCCCACACTAACAAAGGAAGAATTTGTGCACTGGCAGAGTGCACCCAGAACTGGTTTGGACTGAGTCCAGGACCCCTTACACCTGGAGAACAAAGACTTTTGGGGTATAAATATGAGAGCTGAAACCCCTAAACTTTAGATCAACCTTAAATTCAAGAGGAATCTTTGTCGAGGAGGAGATCTGGAGAAACTGAAGGGAAGAACTGCCCTCGCTGTGTGCTCTGGGGCTAACCTACAGTTGCTATTCTGCCAAGGAAAGGAGAAGGACTTTGCTGTGTGCTGTGTCCCCTGCTTGAAGAAGATCTCCAAGGGCCTGAGGAGAGCTGGCCTCCTGTTTTAAAGTCCCTGGAACAAAAGGACTTCACCCCTAGCTCCCCCTGAACTCTGCTGTGCGAGTTCTGACCTGCCTAGAGTGCTTGATCTAGTTGTGGGGCCTCTGGAGGTTGTTGCTGCTGTTTGGGAGCTGGAAGAAGAAGAAGCAGGAAAAAACTGCAAAACCCATCGCATCACTCTTCTTGCGGCACGTTTCACTGGCGCATCTCGGCAGTGCGAGAAGATTTCCATTGCATCGCCGTGCCAATGCAAAGATCTTCGCAGTGCCTGTCGCCGCTGCAAGAACTGACGCATCGAGGGATCGTGGCTGAAGAGGACCGACGCCGCGGAACGCTGCCGCATCAATCTCTGTAGCATTCGGAAGATCTACACATGGTACCTGTGCAAGACGCTTTCCCAACGCATCACCTGCAAACCGGAACCAGCACGAAGACTCGCTGCATCGCTCCCCCTACAGACCGGACTCGACGCAACCCGTCTGTTGCGTGCAGCAGGGCTGTCGCATTGCCTCCTGAGGGTCTCAGGAGTGACACATCTCTTTGTTTTTCGACACTACAGCTGTTTGGCTTGGGAACTTTTGTCACATCTCCAGGTACTTTGGTACAAAGTCACACATCCATAGATTTCTATGGTACAAGTTCTTGAGTCATACTTTTAAACTGTGTATGTTTTTTGTCGTTTTGGTCTTGTGTAGTTTTGATAAAGATACTTTATTTTTTTAACTGGTGTGGTGTCCATTTGTGGTGTTTTTACTCTGTTACTCTGAGTGTTGGTACAAGTACTTTACACAATGCCTTTGGGATAAGCCTGTCTGCTCGTACCAACCTACAAATGGGGTGAGCAGGCGTTATTTGAAAAGTGTATCCCCCGTAACCTGACTCGAAGCTGGGGTCCCAATTTGGTCAAAGGTACCTACCTCTGCCAACTAGAGACCCCCAGTTCTAACACCTCTTGATTTAAAGTACCACATCGTGCAATTTTGCATTATTTTGGGATACTTTTCAACATAAATCCTGGTTTGCATTGGATAGTAAATGCCACTCCATCACTTTGCGCTTGGGTTGAACCTAGCGTAAAGCATTAGTAGATCTGGACCAAAGTGTACGGAGGTTCGGTCTGGACTAAAATAGAAAGTGGAGTCAGGTGCGGGACGTAGGATACTCCCCCAATTTGAGGAGGGTTAAATAGGACAAAGTAGGGCTGTGCTCAGTTTATGAAAAAAACAATATGTACAGGGGTCCAATGCTGTTCTTAGAAGCCAACAACTGGCACTGTTGAATGCTGAGGTCACCAAATAATAAGACTTTCTAGCATTGATTGCACATCGTGCCACTTGTTAACACCACCCAACACTTCCTATATCTTTGTCTCACTCTGGTGGGTTCTTTTTCAACCCGCTTTCTTCCTATGTCTTTGTTTTCTTTGCAGTTTTTTCTCCTTCTTTCTCAATTTTCTGCCTTTGCCTCTCTTGATCTGGGTCAAAGCCTGCTGAAGATTTTAAAACAGTGCTGGCCTCCAAAAATGAGTGCCAGTGCCCATAATATATAACCCCTTGGCACAAACGGAGCAATAGTGGAAAGGACTGAGGGGGTGTGACCCATGAGAAAAAATGTGGATAGTTTTTAGAATAAAAGTAGATTCACTTTATCGGATTGGAAACTTAAGTGAATAGCATTTAACTTGGAAATTTTAAGAAAACAGAATAGGTTAAATGGTTTCTCAAAATTTGAATTTATGTTCAATATTCGCATGAACCACATAAAATCAGGCGTGCCACTAGACAACAAACTGCAAACATTAGGAGAGTTTCTTAATCTATCTAATCTTTCAGCACCACTAACTACTGGATCGTCCGAAAAATACGTTCAGAAGTGCATGGAAGTGTGGGAAAGACAAAGTAAATTCCTGTATAAACCCAGAAAGTGGATGTCAGCATCATGCACTGTTTTCCCTTACATTGGTGTCACGAATGAAGAAAAATATATTCTTTTGTTACAGCTTTTACAGCCATAGTTAACATCTCGGTTAGCAAACATTCATAAACCTACTCTGCGATTTAGGAATTTGCATGCAGAGTTTACACTTTTTCTTTGCGTAAAATTGGACCCAACAACAAGCCTAGCACATAGTGAACGAAAGCTTTGAAATTCAGAACCCAAAAGCATAAAAGAAACCTTTTAGATGCTAAATTATATACTGAGGTATGCCAGAATAACCTTCAGGTACCGGGTCCAGAAGCATGGTGATGTGAGGGGAAATGTATGTACGTAGTGTATTTTGTCCCGGCGCTGTATAACGCTGTGGAACCCTTCCTGGCTCTCCCTGTGAGATGCCCCTCCTGGGCACACCCTAGGTGAAGCCAGGCATCCCAGTGTTGTAGGGGCCGTTGTCGAGATTAAGCAAGCTATTGCCCAGAGTTGCAGCGTGGGACCCATGATTAGAGTAGGCGCCGAGGCGAGAATTATCGAGTCCGCGGACATTGAGCTCAAGACCCTACCGCGTCGGGACTTGAACCCTGGTCCCAGGCCTGATCTCGGCTTTAGAGTCTGCTCTCTAACCATAGAGCCACACTTCTCCACATAGTGCTGTGGAGGGAGGTGACCCAGTGGCGTCACTAGGGGGGTGCGGGGGGTGCGGACCGCACCGGGTGTCATTCCATCATGGGGTGACATCTTCGACACGGTACCCCATGCCCAGCTGTTGTCTAGGCTGGCAGAGGTGGGATTGTCGGGCGCGGTTCTGGCCTGGCTGTTTTCGTTTCTGTCCGAACGGACGCAGCAAGTTTGGCTACCCCCATTTGCCTCATCACCTAAGAAGCTCACTACCGGGGTACCACAGGGCTCAACACTAAGCCCACTGCTGTTCAACGTTTATATGACCCCGCTGATCTATCTGGCTGAGCAGTGGGGAGCCAAAATAATGTCTTACGCTGATGACACGCAGCTGTTGTTCACCTGGCCTAAGGACTGCTTAGACGCTCAGGCTGTCTGTTCCTGTTTGACCCATGTTTTCCGATGGCTTGTCTCAGCCCAGCTTAAATGCAATGAGGACAAGTCAGAGCTCCTATTTTATGGCAATTTTCCAGCCAATTTTAGAGAGCTTATTTGGCCGACCGATTCTGCATGTCCTAGCTATCACGGAGGCCCGGCCAAAAATTTGGGGGTCTGGTTTGGACAGGATCTTAAGTTTGAAGCTCATCTAAAAAAACTCACTGCGACCTGTTTCGCGACCCTCAAGTCACTCAAGAGATTCCTTCCCCTTCTCCACAGGGAGGCTAAGGAGACTGTTCTGCGTGCTTTGATCCTATCAAGGCTCGATTATGCCAATGCTCTCTACAGTGGTCTCCCTAAATACCTTATAAAGCGGCTGCAGATTATTCAGAACGCGGCCGTGCGACTTCTGTTCCATCTTCCACGAAGAACTAGTGCACGTGCCCATCTTCGAGAGCTCCACTGGCTCCCTGTGGCACATCGCATTATGTTCAAATCATTGGTTCTGGCCTTTCGGGCCGTGCATCAGCAAGGTCCACAATACTTGCACAAAAGGTTTTCCTTGTACACCCCTCTTCGTGCTCTTCGATCGGCCAATCTCCGTCTGATGTCTATGCCTAAAGTCAGATATGCGAGACTGGGTGGTCAGTCAATTTCTGTCCAAACAGCACGGGCCTGGAATGCCTTGCCGTTCTTTCTGAGATCTTCAACTACATTGGCAGGATTTAAGAAAGGCTTAAAAACCCATCTTTTTAATCTCAGTATTTAGTTCCCTGTTTCTTTCTGTTCTTGGACTGGGTTAGTTTAGTGCTCACATATCGCGCCAGGATACTTTGTAGTAGCAGAGCGCGCAATAAAATGCTTTATAACATAACATAACATAACACAATCTGGTTACGCTGCTCTGGCTCGCTGTGTAACACAAACACAGCAGGAGTACCGTATTTCTCACGGGCAGCATCATTCAGCAGCATGGCATCTGAGTGGCCTCGGGCGCTGCCGAGTTACCGCGGCCCCGAACTGCAAATGCCAGGGTGGCAGCCCTGCCAAGTATCATGCAACACGTGCTGCTATAATGGCTAAACTGTAGTGGCTGGCTGGTAGCGCTGGAGGCTGCGGCTACTAGTGCTAAAATTTATCAATAGACTCCCAACTCCACCCACATTACCTTCTGATTGACGTCATATGCGCCATGCGACGTTACGTCCTGCTGCCACGTCGTCATCGCGGCCTGAGGTTGTAATGACGATTGGATCGCGCCCTGGTCATGTAACTCGATCCAAGCCCACTGGTGCCTGAATCAGTAAGTGAGCGGCAGTATTTGCCTTCATACAGAGTAAAATCTGCTGTGCTGTAATTTCTTTTTTTTTTTTTTTTTTCTGCTTTGCATTGTTTTTTTTTATTTCTGTAATCTTTTATTGTATATAAAAAAAAATATATATTTACATGGAGCATACATGACTGGCGGAAAGAAAGAGGAGAAAAGAGAAAAGAGAAAAAAAAAAAAAAAAAAAGAAGGCGCCGGGGGGGTTGGGGGTATAGTAATATTGTCCTGCAATAGTTCGTTCCTTGCCATGGTGCGTGGGGTCGGATAGTTCTACTAGTCCAAGAAGGAAGAAGAAGTCCGTTATCCGAGTCTTGCTTGGCGTTGTCTTCTTTCCCCCCTTTGATCTGCCTGGTGGGTATAGCACCCCGGACGATAGAGAGGATAGAGAGTGATAGAGGTAGGAGATAGGAGAGTGTACTTCCTAGCCGGTTTCTCTTGTTGTAGTGTCGGTCCCTGTGCTGTGTCCCTCGGTGGCTGTCTAGTGTCTGGTGTCTGCGCCTAGGGGGGTTTATGTGATGAAAGGTAGAGGTCTAAGGGCCTCCACATGTTTGATTGCCTGTGTGTTTTCGGTGTATATTTCACTGTAATGTTATCTGCCCCTCTTAGGAAAGTGACCCAGTTGAGCCATGCCTGTGGTGTCGCTTTTGTGGTGTCTTTCCAGTTGCTTAGGATTATTTTGACTGCAGCAGTCAACAGTAGGTCAATGAGGTCGCGGTCTTCTGTCGTTGTAATGGACGGGGATGCGAAGCCCAGGACTAGACTTGGAAAATCTATGTGTATGGCTACACCAGTGATGTCATTGATAAGCTTCCCCGTTCTTTCCCAGAAATCCTTGATCTGAGGGCAGCTGAGTAAGAGATGCTCTAAATCCCCCCTGCCTTCGTTACAGTTCCAGCATGTGTCGCTCTCTCGGATCCCCAGGGTGGATAGGCGGGCCGGTGTCCAGTAAGCCTTGTGCACTAACCAGTATTTGGTCTGATTTAGTGAAGCAGTTATCTTTTTCCTAGTGGTCGATCTCCACAATTCGGCCTTTTCTGTTTCGCTTAGTTCCTTCCCTGCTACAGTCCCCCAGAAGTTTGTGACCTTGTCATTGAGTTTGGTGTGTTTGGGGCGTAGGGCTCTGTAGAGGTGTGCTATTTGGTGTCCTGTTTTGTTGAGATTAGCTGCAAGCTGTAAGAGCGAAGGTGTCTGGCTTGTGAGGTTTGCCTTCCTAATAGCTACTTTTATTTTCAGGAAGTTGTATAGTTCTATGTTTTGTAGGTTGTGCGCATCCTTGAGTGTGTCAAACGTTGTGTTCTCGCCTTGTCTTAGAAGGTCATGGGCCGTGGATATGCCTTGTCCGTACCACACAGGCATGTCTAGAACCTTATCTCTGTATTTTAGGGTAGGGTTGTGCCAGAGGGATTCAAATTGGCCTCCCCTGATGCTTGTTGACAGTGTTTTGTCGACGCTCAGTAGAGCTGTCCTTGTGTTCCTGAGGACGGGGTTTTCCCTCACTGCTGGGTGTCGTGTGGCTGTCAGGAGTGTTATAGGGTTCATGCCCTTTAGTAGGCCGCGCTCGAAAGATAGCCATGCTGGGGTGTATTCCTTTCTTGGGTCTAGCCAATGTAGTCCCTGTCTAGCTATGCATGCCGTCTGGAATCGCTTGAAATTCGTTATGTTCAGGCCACCCTGTTCTTTAGATAGCCTTAGCTTGTGTAGGCTTATTCTTGGTTTCTTCCCCCTCCAAAGGAAGCTGTTTAGTAACTTGTCAAGTGTCTTGTGGAAGCTCTCTGTGTTAGTCAGTGGGAGCATTGTTAGCAAATAGTTGACCATCGGTGAGAGCATCATTTTGACTGCCTCTATCCTTCCCCACCATGTTGTGAACCTGGGGGACCACCCTTCTACCTTGTCCTTGATTTTCTGTATCGTTGCGTGCTCGTTGTGTTCCAGTGTCATTCTTAGGTCCCTCTCGAAGAGGATACCCAGATATTTTATAGGTCTTGGTTGCCATGTTAGTCCTGATGTTCCTAATACTGTTCTTGTTGCGTGGATGTTTAGAGGTTTGCATTCAGATTTGTCTCTGTTAAGTTTGTACCCCGAGACCTTGGCGTATTTGTCAATGGTGTCAGTCAGTGCTTTTATGGATCTCTCTGGGTCTTCCGTGACTATTAGTACGTCATCTGCATACGCCGCTAGCTTGAAAGTCTCTCCCCCTATTGGTATCCCTACAATGTCCACATTGGATCTGATCATCGTGAGGAGCGGTTCTATGGCTAGCAGGAATAGGGCTGGTGACAGGGGGCATCCTTGTCTAGTTCCCCTTCCCAAGTTGAGTATGTTTGATGTGCCTCCGTTGACCACCACTCTTGCTTTGGGGTTCTCATATAGGGCCATCACCATCTTCCTATAGTTTGGACCTAACCTGAATTTCCCCATGCACTGATCCAAGAAGGGCCATGAGACTCTATCAAAGGCTTTCTCAGCATCTAAAGCTATCATGACTGCTGCGTTGTCGCTGCGTGAGGAGTGGTTAATTACGTGGCATAGGAGTCTCGTGTTGTCATGTGACATCCGGTTTTTAAGATAGCCTACTTGCGAGTTGTGTATGAGTTTCGGAAGATATGCGTTGAGTCTATTGGCTAGTATTTTTGCATAGATTTTGCAGTCTACATTGATGAGGGAGATCGGTCTAAAGTTCTTCGCCTCTGTTGTGTCTTTCCCTTCCTTGGGTATCACTATTATATTTGCCTCCGCCATTGAGGGTGTCATGTGTCCGCTCTGGGCGCATGCTGTGAATACCTCCCTCATTGTGGGTTTAAGTATGTTCAGGTATTGCTTATAGAAGCCAGCTGTGAACCCGTCTGGCCCAGGTGCCTTGTTATCTTTGAGGCTTTGCGTGGCTCTCTCTATCTCATCCCCCGTTATGGACATTTCCAGGATGTCTCGTTCCTGGTCCGTCAGTGTGGGTGTGGCTATGTTCGCTAGTAGCTCTTTCCCCCCATCATCTTGTAGTGTATCATCCTTTGTGTACAGTCCCTCGTAGAAATCCCTGAAGACTTCTAGGATGTCTTTGTTTGAGGTCTGGGATATGCCGTGTTTGTCTTTGATGGCTCCTATCGTGTGGTGTCTCTGCTTTCCTCTCAGGTAGGATGCTAGGTTTTTGCCCGCTTTGTTTGCGGTACATAGATTAATTGATTTATATTTATTGATCCAGGTGCCCGCCCTCTCGCTCAGTATCCTGTTTAGCTCGTACTTTAATTTAGTTAGGTTTGTGAGTGTGTTCCTGTCCTCTATTCTGGCTATGTGGCTGTTCTCAAGTTTTTTGATTTCCTTCTCTAGGTCTGCAACTTTCTTGTTCCTGTCTTTGTTCATCCTTCCCTTGACTGTCATGACTGTTCCCCGAATGGTGGCCTTCAGGGCGTCCCATAGGACTTCCCTGCTTGTGTCTGGTTTATCGTTTAGTAGTAGGTATTCTTTTATTGCCTCCTCTATTTTGGCTCTCGCTGGGGCGTTTTGGAGCAGACTGTCATCGAATCGCCATCTGCGGGTCGGCTCGTCGTTGTGTCTGCCCGATAGTGTTAGGCTTATGTGTGAGTGGTCTGATATAGTTCTGGGTCCTATTTCCGTGTGGTCTATGAGGTGAGTATGTGTTTCTGACATCAGAATGTAATCTATTCGGCTGTATGAGTTGTGTGGGTTGGAGTAAAAAGTGTACTCCCTGGCATCTGGGTTGCTTATGCGCCAAGGGTCTCTTAGACTTAGTTTGGAACAGAGATTTTTAAGGATGCGGGGATTGTTTGTTGATTGGCTTGGTCTGTATGGATGCTTATCAATTGCCGGGTCTAGGACTTGGTTCATATCCCCCGCGACGATCAGCAGGTCTCCTAGAGGTAGTGAGTACAGTTGTGCGCCCACCCCCTCCCAAAATGTTCTGTCGTCACTGTTGGGCCCATATATGTTAGCTACATGGAATGTCTCCCCAGCCCTTCTGAGTGTGGTCGTAAGCATTCTCCCTTGTGTGTCTGCCTGAGAGCCTACCACTTCTATTTTGGAGTGTTTGCTTATAATTGTTACTACCCCGTTCTTCTTATTCTGTGCTGGTGAGCCCTGCACCTCACCTATCCAATTGGCCCCTATGCGGCTGATGTCCTCTGCTTGCAATCTTGTTTCTTGGAGTACGTATATGTCGCTCTTAAGTTTCCTAAGGTGTTCGAGAACTTTCCTCCTTTTCAACGGGCTATTCAGACCCTTGACGTTTAGGGACACTATCTTAATGTCGGACGAAATGCTACTCTTGTTGCTGTTTATCATTTACAATGCTTTGGTTTCCGCATTTGCAGTGGCCTTTCTCTGCGTCTTTTCGGTCCTCGGCTTGTGTGTGGGACCATCCCCCTTCTCCTGCGTGTACTTCTCCCCCGTGTGAGTGTATGGAGAAAGATAGAAAGATAGAAAGATAGAGTATAGAGAGGACAGATGATAGTGAGTAGACCCATGTATGTGCTCCCCGCTCCCCCCCGTTCTTCCGCCCCCTCCCCCCCGATTGTCCCTCCCCCCCTCCCTTACTTGCTGAGTGGGTGTGCGACGACAAAGTTCCTTTGCTCCGCGTCTTTCCCCTGAGGTAGTGTCGGTTTTCTTCCTTGATGTAGCTTGGCTGAGGTGGAAATGGTACCAAGGACAGAGCCCGGCACCCTGCTCTGCTGCGGCTTGATTGTCTCGTTTAGATAGTGCCATGGTTGACCTTGGATTTGATGTGCTAGCTGTAGCTCTTCATTCTAATTATTGTACTTTTTATTTCCCGCTGTGGGTTTAATGAGGTAGATATGTTCCTTGTGCCATTGGTGGTTTTATTCCTTTTCTTTTCCCTTCGGCTTTTATCGCGTTCACTTATTCAGATTGTCCATTCTTATCCGGTGAGGCGCTTCTTTTCGCTGCTCCTGGGCTTCTGTTATCCTCCATCTCTTCCACGGGTGGGCCTTGCAGGTATCTCCTTAGTTACTCCGGGCTTTCAAAAATCATTGTCTTCCACTTGTCCATTACTTTGAATCTGGCAGGACCAACGAAGCTGAAGGTGGCTCCTCTTCTGCGTAGTGTTTCTCTGAGGGCCAGGAATCCTTTTCTTGACTCTACCGTGGGTTTGGAGTAGTCTTGGGTTAAAACGATCTTGCTGCCTTCCCACTTCAGGTTCTGGTTTTTCCTAGCGAAGGCGAAGATGGCGTCTGTTTGGCTTAGTCTAAGCGGGCTGCATATTATTGCTCTCGGCCCTTTTCCTGTTGTGGGCTTTCCTGCCGGTATTCTGTATGCCTTTTGCACCTCGAACCTTCTGTCGAATGCGATGCCGGTGAGCTTGGGGATCAACTCCTCTAGCATTGCTGCGCATGATCCCGCTTTGTCTTCTGTCCCCTCCGGCACTCCCAGGATCCTTACGTTGCCTCTTCTTGCTCTATCGTCCTTCTCAGCAAGTATGGCCTTGTATGGCTTTCGTGGTTTTCTGCAGCTCGGCTATGGCCTTGGTGTTGTCCCTTGTCTCATCCTCCACTGCACTTATTCTACCTTCTGTCATCTCAATTCTTGTCGTAGCTTTGTGGAGGTCCGCTCTTATAGCCGCCATCTCGAGCTGCATGTTCTCCACCTTGAGTTTTGTATCTTTCCCCACTTCGATCCCTTCATTTACTCTCCGCAGGATCGCTTCGAGGGTGGCCGTCTCACTCCTATTGTTTTTCAGAGGCGATCCTTGGTTGTCAATCTTGGGCTTTTTTTGCTCTCCAGCTGCCTTCCCCTCGTTTCCTGCCATTGTTGCAATGCCCCTCCTTGACAGGACGTTTCCTAGTCGCCCTTCCGCTAGGGACGTCTTCGGTAGGCCCGTTGCCTTTGACGTTGGTGTCGAGATGCCCTGCAGTCTGTATCTGCTAGGCTCTCGGATGTGCCTCGTTCTGGTCTTTGCCTTAAGACCTGCCAGCGTGTGCCTTGTCTCGTTCACGTTCTGGCCAGCTTCTGTCCAATGCTCGGGTCCACTACCTAGCGTCTGGTGTTCTGGGGAGTAGGCTGGTGTTTGGAGTTGTGCTTGTTATCTGGTCCTGCCTGATACCTCACCCCTCTCTCATGCACTTGCTGTGTGTGCCTTTATGGTTCTTGGAGCTTGACCTTGACTTTGTTGTGGCGATATTCCAGCCTCTGATCTCTTCACAGCTTAGGCTAGTTGCCTACCTGCCCTGTCGTTGCTTCGTTGTGGCGTGTACCCTTTTAGGGGGTCTTACTCTTTGGCGTGCTCTTTGCGTGTTCCGAGTTGTCGCTCGGTCTCCCTCCTGGCTCTGCTCGCTTCCTTGTTGGCCTGACTTGACCTGCTGACCATTGCAGGGCAGGCTTTTGCTGAGCAGTGCTTGTTTTGCTCGTTTTGTGGCTCCGCCCCTTTATGTTTTTACACCGATGTTACATTGAAACACCTCTCCACGCTTGGTACAGAGCTCGCGCTGTACTCGCGCTGTCTTTCCAATGTTCCCACAGTTTTTTTTTCCCTTATTGCCCTCCTTCGTTTCCTTCGTTTCGTGTCCCGCTTTCTCCGCTTCCCCCCGTCAGTAGCCGCCCCTTCGCCGCGTGTGGTGCTTGGTCATGCGCTGTCAGGCGTTAGCGCTCCTTTCCGCTTCTCCTCACTGCAGGGCTATTGCGCGACTCACCACTCAGCTCCTCTGCTGTTTCTTTTCCGGCGCTTGGGGGCTGACGTGCATCCGCTTCCGATCCGGGACTTCCGTCTGGGACCGGAGAAGACTTCCTGTAATGGCGCCTACCCTCCTGACACTTCCGGTGCCTGTCTTCCTGACTCTGCTACGAGTCGCTCAGGGGGTCGCTGGTCTGGCGGGCTTACCTTGCTTCACCGCCTTGTGAGTCTGCCTTGTTTACGGAGGTGGGAGAGTCCGTGGCGCTTCTCCGGTGAGTGCTCTCGGCTAAAGCGCTTTCTGTACCACCCCGTTTCTGCTTCCTGCTTTTCCGCGATTGTCGTGTTTCTTTTCTTTCCTCCGCTGCTCTCCGCTCGCTTGCAAGTTGCTCTGTTGTGCTCTGTTCGCTACTTGGATGTTGTCACAGCAGACAAACACGGGGCGCCATTTTGAACTCTCGCTGTTATGGCCCCTGGCAAAGTTTTCTAGAGCTGTTTTCACGATGCGATTGGCGATTCCCTTGCTTCAGGTCGGCTTCCCCGCTTCCTGGATGCTTCCCCTGCTTGATTCTTTGCTTGATTGTTGTGTTTGGCTGGTTTGGCGTGTTAGTTTTCCCACATTACCTTCTGATTGACGTCATATGCGCCATGCGACGTTACGTCCTGCTGCCACGTCGTCATCGCGGCCTGAGGTTGTAATGACGATTGGATCGCGCCCTGGTCATGTAACTCGATCCAAGCCCACTGGCGCCTGAATCAGTAAGTGAGCGGCAGTATTTGCCTTCATACAGAGTAAAATCTGCTGTGCTGTAATTTCGTTGCTGTAAAGTTTGCCTGGCAATTTGGTGGTGGTAGAAAGCAAGAGCCGCAGGGGATGATTGTGCCGTTCGCCCGGCCCTTCCTCTGCAGCATCTCCTCTGTGCTGCTGTTTCCACTTTCCAGGCCATCTCCTTTTCCGTCCGTGGACACGCTCTGTGCTCTTCAGATGGAGTTGCTTGTAAAGAAAGTTACCAGTGAATTCTCTGGAGCCAGGACCCGTTTTCTGGCTGCTGGTAGGTGCTGGGTGCGTGGACAGAGAGGGCCGTGAAACTCGTTATTAATAAGGGCGGCCGCACCACAGACCCGGGGGCAATGCTCCGCTACTGATTTAATCACACTGCCTAAGGGCCTGGTCAGAAAAGTGTGCAGCTACGGCAGGGGTTCGAAGAACTCCTTCTTTTCAGCACATGTTTTTTTGATGTATGAGTGGGAACTGGGTGTCGGCTTTGATAGTGTAACGGAAATCCCCCTGGATTGTCAGTAGCTACGGGCATACGATAGAACAGCTAAAATTTTCCACCTGCTTTAATTCTGAATTCCGAGATATGTATTGTTAATGTGCAGGCAAGGCAGTTATTTCCCAGGTCCAACCTTTCTGACGTGCTGTGCTACTGGCTCAACTGAGGGAGGGAGGACTCATATTAGCTTTTCTGAAAATATAGATTTTCCAGTCACGCTTGCGACTTCATAATTTTAATTTCAGAGCTGAATTGAAAAGTACAGTTCAGTTGTTCTTTGCAGCTGGTCACATCTAGTCAGTTAAAGGCTGTTGCTTATAACGTTGAGGTCGGAAAAACTTTCCAATACCTTAAAAACCACACGCTACATGTGTGTGTGGGTGGGAGAAACTTGTCATGTCTGTTATTTCTGATCTTTATGTTTCCTTTGTCTTCATTGCTTGATTTTGCTATCGAGACAGTGTCACTCATAGTTGTTGAAATGTCACTCATAATTACACTGAAATTATGAAATTGTCACACATAGCAATCTGAAACCTTGGCAGCTATGGGGAAGGAGACTATCCAACAAATATTCCAAGACAGTACTCAAGTCGAATAACTGTGCTTAGGGGGCTGACTGGTAGTCGCGCTGTGCTGATAGCATAGTATTTCCCGGGCCGGCACTGCCGGAGTTCCTAGAGGCCAGTACCTGTGCGGGTCAGTGGTTTCTGCATTAGTTTATTTTGGCTGCCTGCAGGCCTTGCTGAGTCTTGTGCACAGGACGGTGTTTTCGCCGATATTACATCAAAGTGGCGCACGTTGAATGGTTGTGCAGCATTTTATTTTATTTGCTGCGCTACAAGTTTAAATGCACAATCACCATCACCTGTACCTTGCAAAACATAATTAGAGCGTATGCTATAGCAGGCGGCACCTTTCACACACCAGCGGTCGGAGGGTGCAGGCAGCGAGGGCAAATGACCTATCTCTACTTAAAGTGGGGCAGGGCACCGTGGCCAAGACTGCAGAAAGGGGGCAATACAATTAATGAATGGAGCCAGGAAAGTGCTTCCTTGCCTGGACGCCCCGGAGACGTTTTTTTTTACAGTACATTGCGCGAGCAGGTTTAGCTGCACCTTCCTGATCACCGTGTCTGGCAGTACCTAGACCAATCATAAATTAATAGCTGCACGTGGACAGCTGTGCTTGTGTCCCGAACGGGGTGCTAAAGTCAGCCAGGGTCGATGGCAGCTTACAGCGCCCTTTCGCCCTCCAGAGACGCCTGCACAGGGGCTCTGGACATGGGCGTCCACAGACATTTTTCCAGGGGGGGGCAAAATGTTAACAACATCACCATCCTCCAACATGGTGGGACACAAGAAACACAGGGGCACAGAACTGGGATAGACTCAATTAAATTCCAGGAATCCAGGACATGTGACTGACCTTGCCACAGGCCAACAAACACTACCTGTAGGGAAAACGCTAAACTTTCTAAGTGCTAGGTGTGCAGACTTCCGGGTCCTCGATCCAACACCAATCAAGGCTGTCTTCAGCACAATTCGATTTTATCAGAATACTTTAAAACAGCCTATGATTAAAGCACCAGATTAAATATATTGTATGCACAGTGTATGTTAGGGATTATTTGTAGCGCACATATTTACCAATATTGGCTTCTTGGTGCTAGAATTCAAGATAACTTTTATCCAAAGTTAAAGCACAACGTCAAAAATAATTCAGCAATCACACACGCTAGTGATTCGCCAATGGGTGCTCCCTTTACTTGAATTCCCCGGGCACTGCTACATTTTACACACAATCAATTAATTTATACAAAATAAAATGTATAGGTCCAAATGTTAGCTATATTTTTGAAAAGAAACTTAGAGTCCCTCTACGTGTAGTCAATGTCAAACTGACAACGTGCCCACGTTTAGGGATACAATAATGGCCAGCTCCCTTATGCGGAAGCCTGGAACCGTAAATGTGTGGCACATGTGGTGCCCGCAGCGGCGGCACATCACAGGTCAAGGGATGCTGAGTCTTACACAGTGGTCGAAGTGGGGGAAAAAAAGTAGGGGAACAGTGGGCGTAGAATCAAAGCGCAGGATTAACCCAAGGATTGGATCTGTGGGTGGAGCCAGAGGTGTGGCCAGAAAGCGCAGATATCACAATTTTTTGTATTTGTTTGGCATTTCACTGCCCAGTTTAATCAACCAATGGATGCACATGATTATTTAAGGTTATAATGAGTTATTAATATTAAAATATATTCACAAAGTGGGATATGATTCTAATCACAGAATGTACCAAATACGATAAAATGTGGAAACACAAGCCATTTGTGTCCGAGCCATCGAGTTTCTGTCATCAGCACTACTCCCTTTTACCACAACAGCAGTTCAAACATGAATGGCAAAATATCCTAGTTTGCAAATGTTTTCTCTAAAATTATGGCTCTGCCATATTTGCCTCATAATCCAAGATCTGCTGCATGATCTGACCATTTAAACTAATAAATTGTTTGTAGCTCAAACATATCAAAAGTTAATATAAAATGTGACTTGTGTTGCTGCGTAGTTGATGGCCTATTGTAAAGGTTGACTGGTCACCTTTCTCACTGCTGCCTTTGTATGTTACACTGGTACAAATAAGGCAAAATCTTCCCAGAGACTGTTAGCATGTTTACACATGTCAAAATAATAAAATATCTGAAAATATACTGCATTACGCTGCAGCCTTTTTTTTTAATGCATAATTTAGTCAACACTACGGCTTAATGTTGTCATCCTTTGCTGCATAATTAATCCCAGTGGCCCCACAGCAGGCAGCACATGTTAAAAGTGCTTGTGAATGAAGCAGGGTGACTGTAAATTTGCGAACTTAGTTTGATGTGCGTGCAAATCCTGCATTGCCAATCCCTGGTGAGTTGCAGCTACTACTGCTGAAACAATGCCAAATGAGGTACCTATGGGTGAGGCAGACTGGCCTCAAGGGTAGGGCCAGCCACAGCACTGGTGGTGTCCTGTGCATTAATGTTTGTTAGTGCCCCCCAATGACCACCTCTGCCATGGATCCCCTCACTACCAACCTTTAACTGTGCCCCCCATTTTCCATAACCACTCTCTCTCAGATGCATTTAATTTGATTTACAGCGCCACTCATACCATTGTAGAGTGTCAGCGCACTTTACATCACACACATTACACAGAGACAATCAATATGTGCGTAAATCACTGTATAGAAAATGTTACATAAGACGAAGGACTACAAGGTGTAGGAGTCACATGACAACCATACTAGTAGCCCGTATAGTTTTATAGTGATTGGTCTGGAGAAACACAATACCCAGAATTTAAAACGTAATGCCATTCTGTCCAAAAGAACACTTTTTGGGACATTAGGATAATCAAAGACTGGGAGGAGAAGGGTGGGGGGGAACATAACGCTCTAATTTATACCTTACAGTTTGTATGCAGCCCTTAGATGACAGTTAATAGCTCACTGTTCTAAGTAAGGATTTTAACTTATAAACTGCAAGTAACAAAAGGATCTATCTGACAAAAGCAGTAGCCCACTGACCTATTTACATTATGTGCACTTTGTGATCTGCATGGCGCATGTTCTTTGCAGCCGGTACATTAACCCTCTGAGCTACCTTTCCATGAGTCAAAACTTCCACTAGATAAAATTCTGATCTCTCTCTAGGAAGAACATTAATCACCAGAGTCATCATGACATTTTTATTGTTGCCAAAAATTGCTGGAGGCCAGGAAGGAGGCAGCAAGTGTTTTTAAAACCATAATATACTTGCAAACATGATGCCTCCACCTAAAGTCAGCACCTGGTGCGGTCACACTGTTTGCACTGCCCTAGAGCTGGCCCTTCTCAAGGGTCCTGTGACCTCAGTGACTGTTGTTCTAGGGTGTGCTGCTTCATAGGCCTGCCCGCAGGACTGGAGGTGAACTTCAGTATGGATAGTGGTGGACAAGCCTTGAAAGTTAACCTACACTTGTCATGCTAGGGTTCACCTGCTGGTGCGAAGACACCAGGACTTCTAAGGTGTTGCGATGCCTTCTAAGGTCTAGCATGTGATTGTGCTCTCGCAGGAGAGTGGTCTGGTGGACAGGTTATTAAGGCTGAACCTGGTTCCCAGTTCCTAATTAACCCGTTAACCGTGGCGGTAATTCCGCCGCGGTGTGGGCGTTTCCGTGCGCGTGCCATTGGCCGACGCCAGCACTGGGGAGGTAGTGCTGCTGTTTGCCAATGGCCGACGGCAGCAATTAAAGGGTTAAGCAGCTCTGACCATAGTGCCACATCCTCTCCCCCACTGAACACCGTACTGCCCCACTGAGAAAAACTCCCACTATCTTCAACTACAACCCAATTGTTGCCCGCTATAAACACCTGGATGCGGCTCAATTTAAATTACGCACTAGTCAAGAGCAACATGGGGCCTACAAAAAAAAAGTAACAACTTCCTGGAAAAAGCAAACACTTATAGGGAATGCAAAATTTAGCAAACCATGGCAAGCGGGAACAACATGGTTACCGTGATGCTTTTACACTCAATATTCAGAAATCAGTGAGTGCTTTTGCATGAAAAGTTAAGGACAGGACTACAGGGCCCTGAATGGACCCATTTCAATGGCCATTGCTTATATCCTTACTAAACGTAAGCAATATGGTAATAAGACCACATCCCTGGATGCAGAGCCGCAGCACACATTTTGTTTTCCAATCCACAGATTGCAGTACCTCCAGGATTGGTGCACTAGTTCCAAGTCCAGGGAAAACAAAGACAAGAAAACAAAAATAGCGCTTCACTGGCAAACTCTGTACTTCACTGGCAAACTCTGTAAAAGTGGCGCTACTGTGTTTCAGTGTGAATAAAATCAGTTTGGCCAGTTTGCTACCACTCTGTCTTTATTTAGTTATTTATCTATTTTTCATGTTTTTAACCTTTTATTCCCAATGCTACACTTTGGAATTAAAATGTCAGAAAAATATGACATTTCCAGCAAAAGCGTCTTTCTTTTTTGGATCCATTTCACAGGGAAGCAAATAAAAGAAAGGAGAGGAAAGAGAGTGAGAACCCTGTCTTGAAGTGACGGTTTTCATGGGCATCCCCAGGGGGGGCAAGGAGGGTCGCTCCAGGGGGGGGGCAAGCGCCCCTCCTTGCCCCCCCCCTGCGGACGCCCATGGCTCTGGATCAATAAGGCTTCTTGGTGCTATTAGCATACAGAGGAAGTTTTATAAAGTGTGAGTCCAAACGTCTGCGGTAGCGGAAGTAACATCATGCACGCTTTGATCCCAAATGATGCCACATGGCTAACCCGTTTTACCACTGTTACCTTTTGAGTGAAGAAAGAGGAAGAAAAAATTTACTAGAGAGGAAAATGGAAAATGAGACAATGGGAAGGAGGGAAAAAGCAAGAAAGAGGATAAAAGGGGAGAAGGAAGGAAAGAAAGAGCAGGAACCACACGTTCTCAAAACTGTATTTTATGAGGATTATCTTAGAGCTACTGCTTTTACTAGGTTAGTGCCCTTCCATTTCTACCACTTGACAGCAGTTTTAAGATCTGAGTTTTTCGTTGCCCAAATGGGTGTAATGTCTGTCTTTCATATGTTTTGCAATTCTTCATTGCTTGATTTTGCTTGCAAGAAAGTGTCACTCATAGTCGTTGAATGTCACTGATATTTACACTGCAGTTATGAAAATGTCACACATTACCAATCGGAAACCTTGGCAGCTATGGTACTGTGCATTCACGAGTTAGACCCAGTACCGGCGTGCACAGGTATGAGCAGGGGGCGGGGTGGTGGAAGCCGACAGACTAGGGGTTAAGTAATATTACATTTTATTTTTTTATTTTACAGAGTTTTATATCGCGCAAACTTGACCCGAATCGGATATCTTACAGAGTTTTATATAGAGCGAACTTGACCCAAATTGGGTATCAGAGTGCTTTACATACAACCAGTTGCATTACATGAAGACACATTCATTTTTTGTTAGGCACAGGGAGATTAAGTTATTTGCGTAGAATCGCAGGATGTTCAGCGTCATTGCCGAGACTCGAGCCCATGTGGTAAGTCGTGAGGGGTGACACCATGAGTTACCCGCACCGGGTGACACCAACCCTAGTGACGCCACTGGGGAGGTGAAGCCCATTCTATGTATATATTAAAGAATTGGTGACAATAGGTGAAAGCAACAGAAACGCTGAGAACCCAGACTTAAAAATTATCAGGCTGAAATCGAAGACAAATCTTAAATTGTTCCAGATCAGAAGTGATATTTTACCCAGGCCTGCTTCGGGCATCTGGTGGCTGGGAGGAACGTGACTGCAGGAAAAAGAGCAAATAATCTCTGCCATACTGAGGCTGCACGCACTAAAGAGGGAGGTGTGACCCTGGCGACCCCTGGCCACCTCACCAGCACGCGGCAAAGACTCACCCCAGAATGCGGAAGTCAAAGAACAGGCAGACGTTCCAAAATACCCTTATGCAGCTGTCTGAGTTCCTCTTTGCTATTGTGAGAGCCTTCCGTGCCCTGGCTGCCCCGCCATCACACCAAGGGCTCAGTTGCCACTTCTAATGCCCAGGCCTTCATTACAATGGCTCATGAAGCTAAAGTCTCTTACAATCTATGCGAAGAGTCTGACTTAGGGACAGTATTTGTTGAGAGGCTTTCAGTGCTGTTTCAAAAAAGAGATGAAAGTTGCATGGGATGCAGGAGAAGCGGTGTAGGTTTCATGCTGGGGTACCAAGCCAGAGTTCATCCCGTCCACAACCTCCGCAGCCTCGCCCGTCTTCCATCCCAGCTCCCTAACTGGGAAGAAGATACTCTTCAATCCACCTCTCCCTGCCGGTCACTGGGAAGCATGGACACACACCTACATGGGATCCAGGAGCCATGTCACTAGTTCCTCTCTGGCATGGCCCACACACATGCAAGGAATCTAGCGCTTGACTAGGCTGGTAGACTCACAGAGGCACAAAAAGTCCAAACCCTACGCCTGGCAACCTCAGTCACAGAACAAAGAGATGCACTGGATCCAGACAGATGGTCCTTGAACAGCAATGAGCATACAAAGAGATACACGGGATCCAGGCAGATGGTCCTTGAACGGCAATGAGCATACAAAGAGATACACGGGATCCAGGCAGATGGTCCTTGAACAGCATTGAGCATACAAAGAGATGCACGGGATCCAGGCAGATGGTCCTTGAACCTCAATGAGCATCCAAAGAGATGCACGGGATCCAGGCAGATGGTCCTTGAACGCCAATTAGCATACAAAGAGATGCACGGGATCCAGGCAGATGATCCTTGAACACCAATGAGCATACAGAGAGATGTACAGGATCCAGGCAGATGGTTCTTGCACTGCAATAAGCATACAAAGAGATGCACGGGATCCAGGCAGATGATCCTTGAACACCAATGAGCATACAGAGAGATGTACAGGATCCAGGCAGATGTTCCTTGAACGGCAATAAGCATACAAAGAGATGCACGGGATCCAGGCTGATGGTCCTTGAATGGCAATGAACATACAAAGAGATGCACGGGATCCAGGCAGATGGTCCTTGAACGGCAATGAGCATACAGAGAGATGCATGGAATCCAGGCAGATGGTCCTTGAACGGCAAAGAGCATACACAGAGATTCACGGGATCCATGCAGATGGTCCTTGACGGCAATGAGCATACAAAGAGATACACGGGATCCAGGCAGATGGTCCTTGAACGGCAATGAGCATACAAAGAGATGCAAGGGATCCAGGCAGATGGTCCTTGAATGACAATGAGCATACAAAGAGATGCATAGGGTCGAGGCAGATGGTCCTTGAATGGCAAAAATACTTCTTGTCCCTTGTCCACTCCCCTTTTCCCTGGCAATCTTATTGCCAACGGTGCGACTTAAGAACCAAGGAATTGTAAATAGCATTTAGCGTGTAAAAAAGAAGTATTTTTTACAAGCATTATTTAGGACAGGCTCACTATTCTCTTGTATATAAATGATCTACACTGTTTTTCTGATCCTCTTGATCATTCACTTGAGCACATACTTTATCTTTCTCTGTGCACGGTTTCTCTTTTTAAAAAAAATGTATTTTGCTTTATGATTTGTGTAAATATATGTATAGAGTTACATTGATCTTCTTAAGTTGATATACGGTATATTAAATTAACTGTTCCAATTGGACCCCCCTTTTGGTTCCATTGATTTATTGGCATTGGTTGTAATGATTCTTTAGGCTGTGGGCTAGTATCCTCTATGCTATTAAGACGACAGATTCAGTCTTGATGTGGATTTAATGAATCTGACCAAACGTTATGATCACTCTTTATGGTAAAAATTATGTCAAGGACCAATTGTTGTCTATATTGCTTGAATGACAAGGAGCATACAAAGAGATGCACGGGATCCATGCAGATGGTCCTTGAATGGCAATGAGCGTACAGACTCAAGCAATCCAGGGCCAACATGGCGTTTATGGCTTTTCCTTGACAAGACTGTGACTGTAGGATGGCACCTGGAGCCAGACACGCATGACCTTCGAAAAGTCCAATGGCAGGGTAAGAAGTGTGAGTCAAACACTGAACACCTACATTATAATTAGGCTTTCCGGTTTTAGGTTTAAATCTATAATAACTGATAAAACTCCACTGGAAGGGACATAGCCTTCACCAGTGTAAACAAATAAACACTGAAACAAAAACGGAACAACCACAAACTAAATGCCATTCAAAGAAAGGAGTGAAAGAATCATTTTTATTTCTTCCCATAGGGGCAATACAATGTAACTTTGTTATATAAGGTAGCAGTAAGAAAGACTGGGCTAACATTCTTCTTGATTTTTGTTGCTTAGGGATGTCACTAAAATACTGTTTCTTCATTTGATTTTTTCAGTTTTGTGGTCTTTGGTCTGAAGATACAGTGGGGTTAGAAGCATGTTTTAGGTGTTATTTAATTAACTGTAGGGAATCAGGAAATATCAAAATCATATTTGATTTTTTGACTACATTTGAGTCTTTCACTGATAGGAAAAATGTAGGTTTCATAAGAATCTTTCCCAATATGTACCATCACATTTACCCACAGAGAATGGGTAAAAACCCTCGATACATCAGCCCCTTTTCTAGTGAGTCAGTATTGATACTAGGTGAATTGCAAAACACCCCAGGCTTTAAACATTTACCACAAGGTATAGGAACAGGTATATGTGAAAAGAGTGCAGTCACAAAGCATCTGGGATACTGGTGAAAACATGACACCAGACTTTTGCAAAACATGGAACGCAGTGTCACTTGAAATGCTGTTGCAAAAAGTTCTTACCAAGTTCAACAAAAATTGGAGTGATATTGTTTGTATTTGCAGTGATTCAGCTACTTATATGAAAAAGTTGTGTGATGACCTGTCAAAAACAATACCTGGACTGAAGTGCTTCCCTGTAAGAGATCCTTGTCGCTTGTTAGATGGTATGCTGAAAGCATCTTTAAAATCTTCAGAGTTAATGAAGAATGCTATTCTGGTGCACTGTTTTGTTATGGGCAGAAACTAAAACACAAATATTTCTCATTTTGTGCATTGTGTGGCATCAAAGAAAGAGTCATCCCAACTGTGTCACTTAGCTGGTGGTTCTCAGTCCTAGAGGCCATGAATGCTATATTATCCATGTGGCAACCTTTTACAGAGTTTGCTGAGTGATGATGCCAAAGGCAAGAAACGTGAGAATCTTTGGTCACATATTGATAGTGATTTGTAAAAAAAGCTACTGCATTCTTAGATTTTTACAGGAAAGCAAGCCTGCTGTTGTGGACATAATAAAACAACTATAGTTTGAAAACACCCGTGTCAACCAAGTGTTCAGCATAATTGATGTAGATGTGAAACATCTCTTTGAGAGTAGGCTGGGCAACAATTTTAGTGACTTTTCAATCAATCAATCAATGCATTTCTGTAGCACGCTACTCACCCAGAGGGTCTCAAGGCGCTGGGGGAGCGGGGTCTGCTACTGCTCGAACAGCCAGGTCTTGAGTTGCTTCCTGAAGGCGAGGTGGTCCTGGGTCAGGCGGAGGTGGGTGGAGAGGAAGTTCCAAGTCTTGGCGGCGAGGTAGGAGAAGGACCGTCCCCCTGTGGTGGCTCTTCGGATGTGGGGGATGGTGGCAAGGGCGTGGCTGGTCGATCGAAGCTGGCGTTTGGGAGCGTAGAAGTTGAGGCGGCTGTTGAGGTGTCCTGGGCCTTGGTTGTGTAGGGCTTTGTGTGCGTGGGTGAGGAGACAAAAGGTGATTCTCTTGTTGACCGGGAGCCAGTGCAGGTCTCTCAGGTGTCCGGAGATGTGGCTGCGACGGGGGATGTCCAGGATGAGTCGTGCTGAGGCGTTCTGGATCCGCTGGAGTCTCTTCTGGAGTTTGGCGGTTGTTCCGGCGTAGAGGGAGTTGCCGTAGTCCAGACGGCTGGTGACGAGGGCCTGGGTGACCGTCTTCCTGGTCTCGGTGGGGATCCACCGGAAGATCTTACGTAGCATGCGCAGGATGTTGAAGCACGACGAGGAGACGGCTTTGACTTGTCTGGTCATGGAGAGGGAGGAGTCCAGGATGAAGCCCAGGTTGCGTGCGTGGTCTGTTGGTTTGAGTGCGCTGCCTAGGGCCGGGGGCCACCAGGAGTCGTCCCAGGCAGCGGGTGAGGATCCCAGGATGAGGACTTCCATCTTGTCCGAGTTCAGTTTCAGGCGGCTGTTCTTCATCCATTCGGCTACCTCTTTCATCCCTTCGTGAAGGTTGGCTCTGGCGGTGGCGGGGTCGTTGGTAAGGGAGAGGATCAGCTGGGTGTCGTCGGCGTAGAAGATGATGTTGAGGTTGTGCTGGCGTGCGATGTCTGCGAGGGGGCTCATGTAAACGTTGAAGAGGGTTGGACTGAGCGAGGAGCCTTGCGGAACGCCGCAGATGACTTCGGTGGCTTCTGATCTGAATGGAGGGAGGCGGACTCTCTGTGTCCTTCCGGCGAGGAAGGAGATGATCCACTCCAGTGCCTTCTCCCGGATTCCGACGTTGCTGAGGCGCTGCACTAGTGTATGGTGGCAGACAGTGTCGAAGGCCGCGGAGAGGTCTAGGAGGATGAGGGCTGCTGTTTCTCCGTTGTCAAGCAGGGCTCGGATGTCATAGGTGGCTGCGATAAGGGCGGTCTCGGTGCTGTGGTTGGCCCGGAAGCCAGACTGCGAGGGGTCGAGGGATCCGTTCGTCTCGAGGAAGGCGGCCAGCTGCTTGTTGACGGTCTTCTCGATGACTTTTGCAGGAAACGGGAGCAGCGAGATGGGGTGGTAGTTCTTGAGGTCGGTGGGGTCGGCTGATGGCTTCTTTAGTAGAGCGCTGAGTTCGGCGTGCTTCCAGCTCTCCGGGAAGGTAGCGGTGTCGAAGGAGGTGTTAATGATGTCCCGCAGGTGGGGTGCAATGACAGCGTCGGCCTTGTTGAAGACGTGGTAAGGGCAGGGGTCGGTCGGAGATCCGGAGTGGATGGAGTTCATAGTGGGGACGGTGTCTTCGGTGCTGATCGGAGTCCAGGCGCGGAGGGTGGTGGTGGGGGGCGGTGGTTCAGTCGTGGCGTTCGTCGGTTGAGTGTTGAAGCTGTTGTGCATGTTCGCGATCTTGTTGTGGAAGTAGGAGGCGAGGGAGTTGCAGAGGTCTTGCGAAGGGGTGATGTTGTTGTTTCCGGCGTTAGGGTTGGAGAGCTCTTTGACGATGTTGAAGAGTTCCTTGCTGTTGTGTGCGTTGTTGTCCAGTCGTTCCTTGAATGCAGTTTTCTTGGTGGCGTGAATGAGTTGGTGGTGTTTTCGGGTGGCGAGCTTGAGAGCAGTCATATTGTCCGGTGTTGGGTCTCTGCGCCAGGTTCTCTCGAGGGCTCGGCAGTTCTTCTTGGAGCTCTTGAGTTCGTCAGTGAACCATGGGGCTTTCTTGCTACCGGGTCTGCTAGGCGGGGTCCTCAGGGGGGCGAGGTCGTCTGCGCAGTCGGTGATCCACTTCGTGAGGTTGGTGGCCGCCTGGCTTGGGTTCGTTGTGCTGGTGGGGGGATTCTTGCTCAGAGAAGTCGCGAGCTGGTCGGCAGTGATCTTGTTCCAGCTTCTGCGTGCAACCTGTTGTTGGTGGTGGTGAGTCGTGGTCCTTCTGAAGCTGAAGTGGACGCAGCTGTGGTCCGTCCAGTGGAGTCCGGTGGCGTGGCTGAAGGCGATGTCCTTGCTGGATGAGAAGACGGGGTCGAGTGTGTGTCCGGCACAGTGGGTGGGGGTGGTCACCAGCTGCTTGAGTCCCAGGTTGGCGAGGTTGTCCAGCAGGGTGGTGGTGTTGCGGTCGTTGTTGTTCTCCAGGTGGAAGTTGAGGTCCCCGAGGAGGATGTAGTCAGCGGAGCAGAGGGCGTGCGGGCTGATGAAGTCGGCGATGTCTTCGCTGAATTGTGTGCGTTGTCCCGGGGTTCTGTAGATGAGGGTGCCTCTGAGGGTGGTCTTGGGGTTGATGTGGACCTGGAAGTGCAGGTGCTCGGCGGTTGCGAGGGTGTCGTCGGTGTTGGTCGTGATGCGGATGGTGTTCCTGTGGACGATGGCGATGCCTCCTCCGGTGTGGTTGATGCAGTCCCGTCCCTTCGGATGATCTTGTAGCCGTCTGGGATGGCGATGGCGGTGTCGGGCGCTGAAGAGGCGTTCATCCAGGTTTCCGTGAGGAAGGCGACGTCTGGTGATGTTGTGTCGAGCAGGTTCCAGAGCTCGACGGCGTGTCTGTGGACGGAGCGGGTGTTGAGCAGGATGCATTTCAGGTGGCTGCTGCTGTTGCTCGTGGAGGTCTTGAGTACTGCTGGAGTGGTGCAGGTCCGGATGCAGGTGAACTTGCAGGCGTTGCAGCAGAAGGGTCCGTGGGTGCGTCTAGGGGTGGCTCGGTAGCACCCCGGGATTCTTCCGGCGTTGAGTGCGTAGAGTTCGGTGGCGCCGTAGGTCCGACGGGTGGGCTGGGGTCTGCGGGGGCCAGGGGTCCTGGCACTAGGCGTGGTCCAGGCGCGGACGGGCGCAGACGGGCTTACCTTTGGCGCACCGTCGGCGCTCCCGCTGCGCGCGTCCGCTGAGGGGGCGTCATAAGTAGGAGCCGGGAGGGAGGGTCAGCCGGGAGGCGGGAGGCGGGAGGACCAATTGGAGAGGAGGGGAGGCGGAGCTACGGGTCAGCGGCGGCGGGAAAGCACGGAGGTGACCGGGGCAGCGGGTCCCGTGAGGAGCGGGGGCAGAGGTGGCAGGCTGCGGGCAGAGGCGTACCGAGGAAGATGCGGAGGGCAGCGGCGTGGAGGAGGTGAGCGGAGGTCTCAGCAAGCAGGGAGCGGCCAGGCAGCAGCAGGCAGGCAGGCGAGCGTCAGAGCAGCGTGGAGGGAGCGACCGCCTGCGAGGGCGGGTTTTGACCTGCATGTTAGAGTGCTTGCCACTTGATAAGCAAAGAAATGCTGAGGAGCAATACTGGAACTTTTATTTTACTATGTAAGAGAAATAGCCCTTCACCAACCATGGCATTTGAAGTCAAAGAAGCTTCACTGAAGTACTCTGTGCAAGTTATAGATCCCTTCCGTAAATTAACATTTTCCCTGGAGTTTCAAAAGTGCTGCTTTGTTTTTGACGGCTTCAATCACTCTGAAAGCATATGCGCCCAGTTCAACACATATGTTGCAGAACCTGTCACAGAGAATTGCAATCTTCAGGTGCACCAGTATTGGCATGGAAAGCTATGACAGTGGCCAGAGTTAGAGAAAATTGTGTACTGGCTATTTTGGCATTGCCCATCTCAAGCGCCAATGTTGAGAGGGCCTTTTCACAGGTAAAAGTTTACATGGGAAGGAAAGAATGAGTGTGCATGACCAAATACCCACTGAAGAAGTATTGTATGGTGTACTACGATGTTTAATTTGTAAAAATGTATTTGGACATCATATACACTGTATGTACACTGTTTATATACCATGCTCTTAGTGCATAAAGCAAGCAATATTAAAAGCAAAAAGTTCCATAAACACCGAAAAAAACACTGCTTCTGTTGTTTTTAATGGCGTGAAAATGTGTCACCACTGTTTTTTTTAAGTATTGGAAACACTGATAAACCCCACCAGAATTTACCAAAACTAGAAACTGAAAACAGGAAAGCCTAATTATAATGAACGTATAACACATGACACCTCTGCATTTTCTTTGCAATTAACTGTTTCTGTGTAATTATCTAGTGACTGTCTATTTAATTAAATACAGTACCCAGCCTACCACGCTTACAGGAAGCTTAGGCAAATAATTAATGTCAAGAAAACTCTAATGGTATACTCCTCTCACTTGGGATTAAATCTCTTGCATTACACAGGCTTGGGAGGTGCTCTCAACCAGGATAGATGGCCTCCAGCACCCAACCAGTGTAGTGGGGAATCTGTACTGGCAGCAAATTACAAGTCGGTCCTCCAAGTCTAGAATGTGGTGGACCTCCTTTTTTAAACATAACTACTTTCTAGAGAAAGGGTATAAAGACCTGTCACTTTTTCCTTCTCTGATAATATGCCACTGTGTCCCTAGGTATCCTCAACTGATAGAGAACTGACTTAGGTGAGAGACTTAGGCCTTACATGTGTGCATGGAATGCATGGGTAGGTAAGCAGGAATACGTTCTCAGCCCTGACAAAGATCCGTTTCTACTCTTGGTGTGGGCTCAACATGTTGGCATTGCAAAATCATGGTCAATTGAAAAATTAAAATCTCAAGCAAAACCCTGGAAGATATTTTATTCATTCCCCAATACCCTACAAATAAAGAATTATTTTGAGTGGTGAGGGAGGTATTTTTAACTTTCCCCCTTTCATCTTCATTCCTGCACTAACCAGTAAGATTTTACCTAAGAACTCCCATTCTCTTGGTTGAGTCTACCCTGGTGGTACCACCCTATCAGGGTTTGGTTGGTGCTGATGATGAGGCATGTCAAGATTTAGTGAGTGAGGCGTCCACTCTATATCTTTGGAGTAGGACTTTGAAGTGTTCGGTGCCTCTACTGGACTCCACCCCTACCTCCTTTCTTTCGCCCAGTTGCCTGTTTGTGAAAAAGTGATTCTTTGGGAGAATACAACTGGGTATGTTATCTTTCACTCTCTCCTTGGGAGAACACCTCCTCACTATGCCATGTGCATATTTAAGCAGTCTCGTTATTTAATTATCAACCAACAATCACAGTAATGATAAGAAGAACAAAAGGAACGTGTAATTGATAGACGTTACCAAAAATAAAAATGCTTGCTGAACATACCTGTGGCTCAATCAAGTACTCCAATCAAATAATCAGTTAGGAAAAAATAATTCCTATTGAGTCCGCCATTTCCTTCTTTTGGGAAAAAGACTAAGGGCCTCACTTAGAGGTGGGTTGTAACAGAACATGTGCCTACATGTGCCAAAAATTGGCAACTTTCCTATCCACCCTCCTCTCAGTTAACCCACCTCATTTTGAGGTCTGGGGAGTACAGTTTTCCAAACCACCTCCACCATTGGCAAAACCCATGTGAAGGACACAATGCCAACAAGAATGACATTGTTGGGGCTGCCTAATGACCCTCTGATTCCATTCCCTCAGAGTCCATTCTGTCCAGGTCCGCCATACCCATGATCAGCAGAAGTCCCAAGATATCTCCCATAGTCCAGGAGAAAACCCCAACCCCAGCTCAAGGTCGATTTACGTCCTATTATTTCCTAAAGAATGTCCCCGCATTAGTGGCCTGTGGTCTGCATGGTGGATTTGCCCCCACACTTTCCACCCTCAGTTACAGGTATAGTGACAGAGGCTGTACCTCTGCTGCACCAGCTACACTGTGGCCACCCGCCATCGTTTAATATGGACATGTGACAAAGTTGGTTAATAATTTGGGAAGGGGCGCGTTACCAACTTAATGAATCACAATCTTTATGTTTCACCTTTACCTTTACTCACCCCTAACACCTAAACTGACCCTTACCTCTATCCACCCCTAAACTCACCCTTGCCCCCTTTACCTCTACCCATGCCACAACCCTAAATTCACCCTCATCTACCTTTACCTTTACCGACCTCTGAAACCTCAAGCCAGCCTTACCTCCCTTTACTTGTGCCCACTCCTAAAGGCTTCAGTTTTGCTGCAAAAGCTCTGAGGTGGGACAAAGCTGAATTTCGCAGTCGTCAAGGGTACTTAACTACTGGGATACATTTGTCACCTTGTCCCAGGCTCAAGTGCGGCATTCAAACTTAGAGCCTCATTTAGAGTTTGGTTGAGTGGTAGCAACACCTACCAAGTCAAACTCACGGTTCCTCTACTCTATGCAGAGTTGCAGGAAACACTGTGTTTACACCATGGGACCCTCTGCCGACTCCACCAGTGAAAACCTGTTGGTCCATCTGCCACAGAGTGAGCAGATCAATGTGACAGTCATCCTGCCCTATTTAGGCTGGGGTTACAGTCACTCATCTTCCATGAGCAGCTCTCCAGGGCAGGGAAAATGCACAATAGACTGAAACAAATGGAGAACGTTCCTTGAACATAAGAGGTATTGTATTGTTTGTTTCAAGAATCAAACTGGCATATTGGGAGTTTGTTTCTTGAAAACAAACAACATTGCCAAGCAGGTGCATCAAACATGGCGCCTGTTCTGCAAAGCTTCAGTGCCCCTAATGGCCTTCAGTGCCATCAATGGTGCGACTGTGGCCGCTTAATTGATGCGATGGAGATTCCTGTCTGGTCCGCAGGGATCGCTAAATATGTCTGGCGGTCCTCCACCTGGGGAGCGGACATTATAACATTCAATGACCCGGCATGCCACCAGGCAACCCACGAGAGCCTAAAGGGCCCCTTTAGGTTTTGTTTCTGGGTCTCAGATTTCTCCATTAGTAAAAGGCAGGATGGTATAGTCGACAAGGACTTCATCAGGTCAGAGATTTCTTTGCAGCGGTCTTGAACAGCTTTGAACTCTGACAGAAAAAAGCTCGGAGTGGCCAAAACCAGCAATCTTCATTCACTGAGGATGCCCTTTTCCCTGGGAACTTTTGGTACCTCTTTCTTGCCCAAACTAGAAAACAAAAATACAAAGTTCCAATTCATTCTGATGCTGGAAAAGTCCCTCCTGGTCTCTCCGATAACTGCCAGGTTCCCAGGGAAAGATTCTAAGGTACAGATTTCTCAACGTAAAGGGCTTCCACAGGGCCCGGTGCAGTCCTCACCAAGCAGTGTAGCCCTTTGTCCTTGAAGGAGGTACCGTAGGTCAGCTACTGACCCTCGGAGAACAGTTCTCATTCCTAGGTTCATGTGGAGCGCAGGAGTCGGATCAGTCTTCCTTCTTCGGATGTCTGCTTCCAGGTCCTGGAATGTTTTGAAGTGGGGGGGTCCATTTTTATTTGGTGTGCTAGTCAATGATTTGGTGGCTTCCCTCAAACAATGTAAAATTCTGATAAAAATCTGCCCTGTGTTTCAGCTCTTGTATTACTGTATAACTTCTGCAATGTCTTCATTCAAGATGGCACAAGTCAGGAGCTCCTCTGAGGAGCTTCAAGTCCCCTCCCATATCCAATCCTAAGGAAAAGAGGAGCCCCCTCCTTTGTAGATCTGTAGAAAGGTTTTCCTCCTGATGTGGGCAGAGACAAATGTATGTGTTAGGGCTGAGCAGCATTGTGGTCGCCCAATCATTGATTACCCTCATTGCAGGCACCACATGTGCACTCACCCATATGGCCTCAATACAGGGGGGTGGTAGCACCTGGAGACAGCAGCAGTGAGTAAAATCAAAATGGAGACTTTGGTCATTGAGGGGTGGCAGTCCCACCACATGGTCCCCGGGATTCACCAACACCATACAGGGAGATGGAAGCCATTGGAAGGCAAGCTCTGCTTTTATAGTGCAGCTCATTGTTGTGGGACCCCCCTCACACACACACAGCCAGCACACATGAAATGAATTAGCCATCAGGTAAAGGCCTGCTGCAAAAAGGTGCAGGCAAAGAGCAGCAGTGTCTCAACAAATTCCTCAGCATGAGAGATAACCAGCTAAGACTGATCTTAATGACCAGACCTGCTCCGGCGTTCCTGGCTTAACTGTTTAGGTATTTAGGGGCAGATTTACAAGCCCCGTGCGCCACTTTTGCGTCACTTTTAACATGAGGAAAGTGACGCAAAAGTGGCGCAAGGGGTTTGTAAATCTGCCCCTTAGACTTTACAGTGACCTTGTTCCAGTTCCTGCCCTACTTTCCTTCCTCTTTAGAGAGACTTCACTTTATCCGTGTGCCTTGCTTCTTTGTACCCCCTTCCTGCCCTGATTATTTTAACTCATTTCAAAATTGCACTGATGTTGGCTTGTGGTATATTACAGATATTTTTCAGCGGTTTTCAGAGGTTACAGATTATCAGCTGCAGTGCATTCTGGATCAGGTAGCCTGGTAGTGGGTGAAGAACATATCCTCACATTGTACTATAAGGGCATTTTACTCAAATGTCTCATTTCAGCTCACTTGTTATCACTGTTATCCGCATCCCTGCCCATGGTGGGACTCCGTGCAGTCTGATATACAGGGGAGCTGTGGTCTCTTAAGCGGGTAGGGCGGCACCTCTTTGGATCCACTTCTGAGGGTCTGTCTTCAGCAACCAGAACTGGATAGTCTGAGGCAACCCTTCTGCCACGTGGGCCTTCCAGGAGCATGTCCGTTTCAAAAGGTAGTCCTCTGCTCAGGCTATACCCTCCCAAATAGCATATTGCAGGTAAGTGATTGCTACACAAGTCTTTCAACCTTTAGAAGTCGGACTATGAGTTCCTGGTAGAGCACATTTTCACACTTAATAAGGATACTTATTACTGCCACTTGTAGGAAGGAAAACCAGCAGCACTGATTTACTATTGGCACGCTTACAGTCAGCAAAACGTGTGAATTCTATTATTGTTTTTTTCAACTATTGATGTATTTTAACAATGTGTCATTGAACGATGTGATAAAAGTGAATCGAACTGAAAATCGACCTTTATACTTGTATGGAAAAGTATATACTTTAGAGGATCAGACATATTTTGTTTCCCTTTCCACTTACCACGATCTTGAACCGTATATATGGTATCACCGTTTTTTAATTGAAAAGAATGTGTAATAAATCTGACTTTTTTACATAAATACAGATATCAGTGTTTGTTGGTTATCTATACATGCTAACAAATACTTTTTCTTTTTGATTTGAAGGCATATGGTACTCATTTTGAATGGAAGAGATAATACTTCTGTGAAAAAACACTATAGGGCCTCATTTATGAGAAACGACGCATCACTGCGTGAAAGCAGCGATGCATCACTTCTCAGTGCACCCTCCTTGCGACACTAATGATGCGTCATATTGTAAATATGATGCATCATGTTGCAAGGAAGAACACATACGTCAGTATAACTGACGTATCTGTCAGCGCAAAAAGTGGTGCATTGCTGGAATTGTGTCGGAAGCCTGACGCAACTCCAGCAATGTTCCTTCACATGGGGCAAGCCCCATGTGAAAGGGCCTGCGTCACCCTTTGGCAGGCGTAAGGTTTTCACGCATTAGCGTCCTAGAAGTGGCGCAGCGAAATCTCATAGATTTTGCTGCAATACTCCTACGACCCTTTCTTGCGGGGGTACATCCACCCTGCATACATTATACCTGGCGCAGGTATAATGTAGCACAGGTGTTTATTAAGTTACACATCTACCTAGATGCATCACTTCGTAAATATGGCGCAACATGGTGCATTTTTTACGCCACTGGTGCGTCACCAAAATTGACGTACCGGTGGCGCAAAAGTGACGCTGGGGCTCATAAATGAGCCCCTGTAGAGTATTAAGCCACTCAGGTTGGAGGTTAGTTCTTTATTTCATGTTAAACCCATAAGTCACAGCCACCTCCAACTGTACCTACAGCCAGCCCACAAACAGCCTACAAACAGCAACATTTCTTGCATCCTCACTTTCTCACAAATCCACACTCAACATTCTACTCTATGCACCATCACCTGCCTCACGCATCACAGACACATCATGTCACTGCATGGTCCTCCCACATTACACATAAGACAATTCTGTCACGTCACTTCACTACATCATCCCCTTTCCTTGCACAGTGGACAGCAGAGTCTAACCACATCACTACATCATCCCCTTTCCTTGCACAGTGGACAGCAGAGTCTAACTACATCACTACATCATTCCCTTTCCTTACACAAAGGATAGCATAGTCACATCATGTCACTATACCATCCACCCTCTTGCCGTACAAACAGGACAACACAGTCATGCTAAGTTACTATATCATCCTTTGTGCTTAGTTTGAGCCGGTGATTGCAGTTGGGTTCCACCGGCATTAAGCATTGGGGACCGGCATATCTTTTTCCTCATTAGACTTTGACCCAGTTCAACAGAGTGAAAAAACACAAAAGGGAAAGAAGGAGGAAGATAACGGCGGGAAAACATTGACAAAGAAAGAAAGCAAAGATGAAAAATTGATATAAAGAGATTGTGAATGTCTAGTCGTGGATGAAAGAGGCATGAGATTGAATCAAGACTATGCAGGCGTAGTATTCGACACCCAAGGCATTCGATAGCGCCATTCCTGAGCTTCTGAGCAAAATGTTAGGACCCAGAACTTATCTGCTTACAAATTAGTCACTGATCAGTATAGATGTCAAACTGATGCAAAATCATTCAAAAACAAGCAGATATACTCTCACCTCTTCTTCATTTTCAACAAGCAACGTACACATGCTCACAAGGACATTACACCCCATCTCAGTCTCACACACATACACAAAAGTGCCGCCCAGCACTCCACCACATCCAACGTTCCGTACCACACTAGTTGGTCAAACCACCATGGCCAAGTGTCAGATGGACGATAGCACCTAAAACTGCGCTAAGCATCACTCTGTCATGAAGCAGAGTTTGGTAACAATTTTGTGGCAAATATTACCTCTGATTACCCACCACTCTCCTATCTGAAGGGAGAGAGTATGCAGAATAGGGGAGACTCTTGCAGTTGCCATCACCTCAGGGGAAAATGGGGGTAAGGAGATAGAACCACTGAAGATAATGCCACTGCTCAATCTTAATTCGGTTCTTGTCAGTAATCCAGTAACTCATCCCCAAACACACATTGGGTACTGTCTTCTCATATATGTGATTCATTAGAAATACAATAAAAAATCAATAAATAAAATTGTTCCTTTGCTTTAAGCATGTTGGTTACTGTATTGGCTGCTCTAAAATATCACTATCAGAAGATGAAAACGGCCAAGAAAAGCCATCTGCAGACCAAGATTATGACCACTAATAACAAGGGCAAGGAGATCTTCAACATTGTAAAGTCCTTTACTGCCCCCAAGGCGGCCAGTAAGGAAGACCCCCCACTCGGCTGAATTGACCAGCCAGGTGGCCCTATCCTTACATCATAAGATTGTGACCATTCATCAGTCTTTTAGTGAGGAGACAGAGGGGGACTTGCCCTCACATAACATTTCCGAAGGAATAGCCAGGTACCAGTTTCCCCCCGGCACTTTCATAATTCCCGTCACTATCACATTTCCTGGCTATATAATTGGATTAATCACTTGCATACCTCAAGGGCGTTAAGTCGGGCTCACCAGCGGACGCATGCCCAGCTAACTTATTACCCGTGATAGCCCCCATCATAAACCCCTCAGTAAATAAGATGCTAAACTCATCGCTTTCCGCAGGCATTGTGCTGTCCCTCTGGAAGAAGCAAAAATCCTGCCACTCCTTAAAAAATCTACTGTGGACCCGAATGTTCCCATGAATTATAGGCTAATCTTCCTCCTCCTGGCTTTCTCCAAGGTGTTGGAGAAACATGTCAACAGAGCACTGAGGTAGCTCTGTTGGAGGTGACGGACTACCTTAAGAAAAATCTTGACCAGGGGGCAGAGCGATTCTCATACTGCTTGACCTGTCGGCGGCATGCGTCACGGTGCCACACGAGATGCTCCTTGATAGAACGAGGAACATTGGCATTAGGGATCTGGCACCTGCCTGGATAACATCCTCCCTGAAGGATAGAAATCAGGAAATGGATCCCCCCTTTTGTAGCCCCCATGCCCAACATGAATATAGGAGTCCCTCATTGCTCTATCCTGAGCCTGACCCTTTTTAACTTACATATGTCTCCCCTAGCACCTCTGGCTGGGGCACACGGCGCCAAGATAAGTTTGTACGCTGACGATACTCAGACAATCTTTTCTTGTGACAAAAGTGCAGACTGCGACGGGGACACAATCAGATCCTTTCTCACAAAGGTTTTTAAATGGTTGAAGACAAACCAGCTTAAATGCAACCTTGACAAAATAGAGAGTGTTTCCTTCGGCCAACCTTCTGTGAGGACTGGAGTCATTGGTGCCCGGAGGAATTGTGCCCCCTCAAGCCTTGCCCAAACCACGATTAAAAACCTGGGCATCTACATTGATAATGCTCTCTCTATGAGATCCCAAATCCAGGCCCTGGTGGGTACTTGTTATGGCATACTTTGCATGCTTAAAAAATTCCTTCTGCTCCTTCCACCTGACTCCAGGAAGATAGTGATTCAGGCTATGGTGAAGTCTAGACTAGACTATGCCAATGTCCTTTACTTGGGCCTGCCGGGTTACCTCCTCTAGCGCCTCCAGGTGGTGCAAAACACAGTGGCCAGGGCAATTTTTAGGCTGAAACCCAGGTCTCATATGACCCCTCATCTCAAGGCCTTACACTGGCTTCCCGTGAAGGATAGCATAAAGTTCAAGGCCATGGTAATATTCTTCAAAGTCCGCCACAGTAAGGGCACGGGATACCTCAGAAGTGGTGCCAGTCTTTATGCACCCGAAAAGGGGGTGGTGATGCTCACTGCACCATCAAGATTCAAGCAAGCCGGGCCGAAGACGGCTGAAATG
The DNA here is from genome assembly GCF_964263255.1 of Lissotriton vulgaris. Classification (NCBI taxonomy): domain Eukaryota; kingdom Metazoa; phylum Chordata; class Amphibia; order Caudata; family Salamandridae; genus Lissotriton; species Lissotriton vulgaris. Next base: position 1,511,285,812 of record NC_141693.1, read on the forward strand.
CCAGAAACCGGTCCCCGGAAGCTTGTTTCCTTTCCAGTATAAGAATTGGCTTGGTAGTTTGGTCTGCCCTGTTCCCATGATGCACTGGGTCAGGGACAGACTAATTTGCATGTAGCCAGGTTCTGAGCTGGGATGGTGCAGTGAGCTAAAAAACGGTGATGGATCAAGCCCTGATCTTTGGACTGGGTAGGAGTGTTCTGCTTAATTCAGATACTCTGTCCATCACCACCCCCCTTTTCTGAATCGTTTGGTCCACCATAAGCGTGGAAGGGTATACTCAGATGTGAGTCCCTTGCTCACTGCACCATCAGGATTCAAGCAAGCCGGGCCGAAGACGGCTGAAATGCCAGAAACCGGTCCCCGGAAGCTTGTTTCCTTTCCAGTATAAGAATTGGCTTGGTAGTTTGGTCTGCCCTGTTCCCATGATGCACTGGGCCTGGGACAGACTAATTTGCATGTAGCCAGGTTCTGAGCTGGGATGGTGCAGTGAGCTAAAAAACGGTGATGGATCAAGCCCTGATCTTTGGACTGGGTAGGAGTGTTCTGCTTAATTCAGATACTCTGTCCATCACCACCCCCTTTTGTGAATAGTCTTTTTGCACCCATCAGATCGCTAAGATCATCCTCCTCTGACCTAGCTTGCATCCCCAAAGTACGCTTGATGTACGAGGGTGGTAAATCTTTCGGCTTCCTGGGCGCTCAAGCATTGAACCAACTACTGGCCACATATAGAGCAATTACTGATTTGACATCCTTTAAGAAACATCTGAAAACCTGGCTCTTTAAGAGCTAAGTCGGCATCTCAGTGCAGTCATGCATGAACCTCTGGCGCTGGGACACTCCAGCTGGAGTAGCTGTGTGCTTTATAAGCTCTGAAATTTCATTCATTCATTCATTCATTCATTCATTGAATCCCCTTACTCCACTACCTGATGCTCTGGTAAAGGGGCAGCTGATAACCCCAGAGAGTTCTAGGAACCCTGCCCAAACTCTGGTTTACCAGTGATACAACGCAATTTTGTATACCTTCGTGCTCTAGTGTAATCGTCATACAGATTGCACCACTGGTTATTAAATAATTCCTAATTTGAATCCCAGAAGATTACATAAACCATCTTTGTGAACACAACTGTCCAAAGTCGTGGATCACACCAAAGCCATACTGACAATCAATGTAAATGGAAACTCTCAATCAGTGAGAAACACAGCAAGCTCTTGTAAGAGTGACCAATTTGGCCACCTGGGCATAGGTTACATCACTCAAACATGAAGCTTCCACTAGAACCTCTAAGGTGCAAACGGCATAAGCAGCTCTCAAATTCCCCTCTTACCGCTTAAACAAGAGCAGTCCACAAACAATACTTAATAAGACTCACAAGGGGGTCATTTCTGATGTCAGACCTTGGTTTGGTGCACAACTTAATTACATCAAGTCAGTCATGGTCACCTTTCTCCCCATCAACTTCAGTTTCAGGCAATGTTAACAATGTTAACAATTGGCAGGGTTAAGACACAAACACCACCTCAATGTGATATTCTGTGCTTTTGTAACTAAGCAGGTGTCCAGGCCCTGGCTTACCTGGACCAGCCCTCTGACTAGACAAGTCCCTTGCAGACATAGCTCCTACTCTGTGAGGCTCCCACCTCATCATCCACAATCCTCACTCACTCTCTTCTGGCTCTCTCTCTCTCCCTCCCTCTCTCCCTCGACTCTCTCTCTTTTCAACTTTTTGTGACTCTTTGTGCTTGCATTCATGCCCTTGTTTGCCACGTGACTCTCTCTCTCTCTCTCTCTGCACACTTTTGTGCCTCTTTGTGCTCGCTTTTTCACCCTTTTGAGCCTCTTAACTCTTTTTTTCTCTTATTTTCCACCATTTTTGCTTTGTGTGACGTGCTACCCTTCCCACCCCGCCACCCACACTTCCTCCATTCTCCCCCTGCTCCTTACCTGCTTCTCCCGTGTTTTCTCTCCCACACTCATGATAAGCCCTCAGCCACTTCACTCCACACCCTACCCTCCCTCCCAGGACCTACTTAATGGCGGCCGATGGTCGACGACTTCCCAGAGGTACTCTGCTGCGCTACTGTTATTGTTCAATACTGGCTACACATCCCCCACTGTTGCTGCGCCACACCATATCCCACACAAGGAGCTTTCTCATGCACAAACTCCAATTTCACATGCAACACCAGGCCCACTACACAAGCACCACTTTCAGTCAACCAGCCCTCCGACAGCATGCAAACCTGCCCGACCCGCAAACTAACACTCCCCGAATCACTTTCATGCATGTTACTCAACACTCGCTCACTCTGCAAATATGCCATAGTGATCTGGGACCTCCTATTCCTGACTGAAAGATGGCTAATCCCCTTGTCGGCCCCAAACATCATCACAGCAATCACAGCATATACAAGATCGCAAGACAGGATCAACAACACAAACCAGGAGGAGGAGTTGCAGTCATCTTCAAGAAATCTCTTAACTGGATCACAGTAATTGGAAATGCAATCCGCTGCATTGCACCTTCACTTCAACCTCCAAATTACAGCCAACTACTCCCTGAACTGAACTCTCACCAACCACGAACAAACTTCACTCAAGACATCACGAACTTCATCATCCCCTCGCCTTGGACTCCAAGGCCTACATCATTCTAGGAGAACTTGACTTCAACCTGGAATACAAGACCAACCCCATTCTCACAGCACTCCTACAGAGCCTGTACATTCTTAGACTCACCCAGCATGTCACCGGACCCACCCATGCCGCCGGACAAACCCTTTAACCCTTCTTCACTACCTTCAATGGAGTCAAATTCACTGCCACTACACCCCTCAGTTGGACCAATAACTCCATCTTTCACTTCCAGATAATCACCCTATGCCCCTAGGTACCCACCAAAACAAGCCAGACTTGTTGCATCTGGAACAGCTGCACAGAAGCTGGGACCATGACCTAAACAAGACTAGACCCATCACCAGCAGAGTCATAAACACTGGTACAGACTAACTCAGCAATTGGTTATTTGACTGTGCCAGCTCCCTGGCATGCTGTAAAAACAGCCACCACAAAAGAGCCAGAAAGCAGGCTAACTGGTACTCAGAAGAACTCTGAGCTACCAAACGACACTGCAACCAATTAGAGAGGAAATGGAGAACCAACTGAAAAGAGACTGACAAGGATACCTTCAGAGCTGCCCAAAGACAATACCACCGCCAGATCAGGGCAACAAAAAAGAAGGCTCTTGCGGAACGCATAGAGAACAGTGCCAACAGTGTCAAGGAGATCATCGCAATTGTTAAAGACTTCAGCTCACCCTCCTCCTCAAAACAACGTCACCCTCTCTCAAGACCTGTATGATTATCAGATAACTTCAATAATAAAATACAAACCATCACAATCCAAATTCTAACCAAACCACAACACAGAAACTGCATTTATCACAGCCACAGATGACATCAGGATACTCCTCTATTGAGGAGTATCAGTGGCCCTCATCCTGCTTGACCTTTCAGCTGCTTTCAACACAGTCTCCCACTCCACCATGATCAAAAAACTCGATGAGTCTGGCCTCTAAGGCTTTGGCCTCAACAAGACCTGCTCCCTCCTCACAGCAACACCGAAAGTCAGCATGACACCCTACACGTCAGATTCCAGAAATCTCATCTGTGGAGTACCCCAAGGGTCATCCCTTAGCCCAACCCTGTTCAACATCTACAGGACACCACTGGCCGACATCATCAGATTCCACAACATAAACATCCTCTCCAATGCAGATGCCACACAGCTCCCACTCTCCCTTTCCAACGAATCTCCTGTGGCCAAGACCAACTCCCACACCTACATGACCGCAGTAGCCATGTGGATGAGGTCCAACTCTCTCAAGCTCAACATGCACAAAATCGAAGTGGTGATCTTCAGAAGCAAAACCTCACCATAGGACTTCATCTGTTGTCTGGCTGGACTTTGGACCCGCCCCAACCCCTACCGCCAATGCCAGAAACCTGGGAATCATACTGAGCAGAAAATTGGACATGATAGCACAAGTAAAGCAGTTACCTCCACCTGCTTCCATTTGCTGAAAATGCTGTGAAAAATCTTCAGGTGGACACCGGAAAACGCTAGGAAAACAGTCACAGAAGCCCTCATAACAAGCAGACTGGACTAAGACAAGGCACTTTATGCCGAAATCAACAAACAGATCCTTAACAGACTTTAAACCATCCAGAACATTGCAGCAAGACTCGTCCGCAACCTTCCTCGACACACTATCAAATCTACATAGCTTAGTACAATATAGCATAGCGGTGAGGCAACTATTAGTCATATGCTATGTCTTAGTACAACTTAAAACTACCTCCAAAGAGTGCGGTACCATTACAGTGAGAAGGTAGCCCATAACAATACCTTGACTTTGCTAGACGAGGATACCAACTGCTTCCACTCCCTTTAGGTAAACCAATAATCCGTTGGCTACTGGGTAAAGAATGGCTGAAGAAAAAGCAGTGTTTTTTCCAATCACCATGCCTTTCTGTAAGCACTGAGAGAGCACACCCTTCTCTCTCAATACAGAATGAACACCTTACTGTAATCTGGCAATCCTAGAGCAGAAGTGTGGCAAATATATTCTTGCAGCTTGAGGAAGGAAATCATGCGTTTGTTGTCCCAAGAAAGCATATCGGACACATCTTTGTCCGTAAACCTCTGTAGAGGTTTTGTCAATAGGGAAAAGTTGGGTATATACTGGTGACAGTAGCCCACCATTCTCAAAAAAAACATCCTGACTTCTCTCTATATCGTTGGAGGGTTCATTTTCAGAACAGCAGATATTTGTGACACCCTTCTTGCTCCTCTCTCAATATGATGTCCTACAAACAGTACTTCCTTCTGACTGTATTGCAACTTGCTTGGGGGCATTTTATGTCCATTTTCAGACAAGTCAATATAGGGCAATATTGTCTTGTTTGCTTGCTTCTTGTGCTGGACTAGGACTTATTTGCACAGTAACTTCAGAGTCTCAAGATCCTTATTCAGGTTCTGGTTGAACTTTGCGTCATTCCAGAATTCTATTTTGGAACCTTCGTGCAATGGGATAGAAAATTATGTTTTACACAAATCAATCGCAGTGAACCACTTGGCTTCATAGGGTATCTGAAATAGTATTAGGCCGGATTCAGTACCAAGGGACAACATGAGACAATGATCTGATACTGATCTTTCTTAAATCGTGAACTAGTATATATTTGATATTAGGTTTCTGCAGGCCCATGATCAGGGAATTACAAGGACTCCCTAAGATCTCCCTCAAACTCCCTTGCTCTATCATAGACTAAATCGCTCGGGTGAGATCAGCCACCTTCTCAAGTGAGATACTGTACTGGGGCATTTGGGGATACTCTGCATTCAGCTTGACTGTTATTCGTACAGGCTCTACACCTTTCATGTGACCAATATCCTTACCAGAGAAGTCCCAGACTTCAGGTTTAACAAAATGTTTCAGATCAAGAGGCAAATCATCAATGGTCATCATGGGAAATAACTCAATAGTTGTTCCCTGTTTGGTCAGTTGAAAGTCCAGGTCCTCATTATGGGCCATATTATCAAAGGCTGTGCTGCTTTTGTGGGGTACAAAAGTGAAGCAACTATTGAAATGCGATTTATAAGGCCACCTTGCATGGTCCCGAGTGGCTTGATAAATCTTGATAAATCCAGAGCAACGCATTGCAGAGCAAATCGCTGCATTGCGTTACTCTGCACCAGGGGGGCATTCTATCAGTCGTTCGTGGGTGTTCTCATTCAAAACCCATGGATTTTGACATATTCCCAGATTTACCATCACTGGTAGACCTGGGAATGTGACAAAATGCTACGCCTTCCTAGGGGAGACGTAGCAGGGAGATTGTCAGGGGATTGTTTTTGTGCAGGAAGGTGCTCCTACCTGCGCAAAAACAATCCTGCTTACAATGCAGGCACCCTTGCATCATGGTGCAAGAGTGCCTGTGTTGACGCTTGGCAGCATGTCATGAACCAGTGCTGGGAAAAGGCACGACTGCACCATGTGTTTAATATGGTGCATTTCTGCCCTTTCCATGTCACACAGCGCAGTGCTGCACGGCGAGTTGCTGCGCTTTCATCACTTTTAAATAAATATGGCCCCATGTCTCTGGAGCTCAACACCCTCCAGTGTACAGTAGACCACACAATTGAGTTTGCAGAGTGAATCCCTTCCCAGTTAATTGACAGGATTAGAAACGCATCCAACAAACTGATGGTCCTCCTCAAAGGGACCTATCTTTACAGCAACCCTTGCTTACCGAGGGCTTACAATCTGTTTATTGCAGCACCTACAATTGGACCTGGTTTTTCAAGATCGGTAGGTCTAGGACTTCCACTTCCCTGACAAGAGGAAGGGTAGTGCCAGTGTTGATAAAAAATGACAGCTGGTGGGCATTCACCTCACCATCTACAAATGGGCCACTCTGAGCTACCTTCAAAACTGTGCCCAGCATGCTGTATTCTTCTCCTCTCAGGCAATATCATTGTCATTGATCAGAACCATAGTCTGTGGGAACTGCTGAAAACTGCCATGATTCTCACAGGAATTGGGATTAGCTCTAGGAGCCGAGTTCACATTGATCCTTGGGTTTTCCCTGCCTTCTGGGGCCATCGGGGCTTGGGGCATCTGCGTCATTAGGGCTTGGGACATACTAAGGATTTGAGTTCTCTGTGTCTGCAGGTTTTGCACTTGAATTGAACATAACATGTTGCATTTGACCATCATCTGATATTCTATTTGGATTAAGCCAACATTTCCTTTTCCATGGCCTAATTTGTTACAATAATGACACAGATTAGAAATCCTGAGAGTCAGCACTTCTATTCCAGTATTCGGATCAATCAGTACACACAAGCTCTCCCTTAACCCCTTCGATGCTCATGACGAGCTCAGCTCGTCATGAGGTAGCACCTCTCGTGTGCTCGTGACGATCTGAGCTCGTCATGTAAAAAGGGATTCAGCAAATATCATCACAGGAGGAGGATCAGCTTAGCACCCAAGGTGTTAAGGAACACTATTGCCATTATGCATTTTCTGCCCTCTACCTTGAAATCATATTCCTTACATTCTGCCACCAACACTATGCTTGCAACATATATTACTCATATAAGGACCATTCTGGAATCCCTTTATTGCTAACTTTGTATGTGGCGTATGAACTTCCCCTTAATTCATCACTGCAATACTTCCCAAAATAAAGTATTTAATCTAAAAGTTTGTTCTGCCAACAGATAACATTTTGTTGAATATGGGAACTAATCTCTGGATGCAACTGAAGAACAAACTGGGGCAAAAATTGGCTCAAATTCTCTCTCTTGGGATTTTCAACATCACAGTTCTTTCAAAACTTCTGCATTAGACGCTCAGAGTAGGCATACACTGACTCTAGCTTTCTAAATGGTTCAATTTATCTTTAACCAGTCAATCTCTTTCTACAGGAACTTAGTCTTCAAAAAGTTAATCACCTGATCGTATTTCTGCATAACCTCAACTGCTGGAACATTAGTCTGAGGTATCTTTGGGGGGTTCTGTGTTTGGCCACTGTATCAACACCTTACATTCAGCGCACAAATCACTAAGAACCACGATGCCAAAAAAGGTGTTTAAGTCTTCCCACACTTCATAAACTGCTCAGCTTATGTGTACCACAAATCAGGATTCTCTCTTAATTTCAGAAGTTGATTTGTAAATATAGCAAGATCACTGTGACTCCAGGGCACATGTGCACACCGTCCTCCATGCACCTATCTCAGGGGATAAGCACTGATTTCAAAGCCACACTGGGTACTCCTGTTCCCTGTCCCTCCTAAATCAACATTATCTAGTCACCACTAGTGACTCGCAAAGTGGCAATGGCGGGAGTGGCGGATTCGTTCTACTCAGCTGTCCAGCCCCCACAACAAGCCCCTATGCCACGCCAAGCACCACACTGTCCAGAGAGCAGGGGAACCAAATTGAGGGCGGAAAGCTGCCTATACCTCCCCCCCCACCCAAAGGACCGTTGCTCACAGTGCCAGACCTCCGAAGGCCGACCCCACAGTCAAGCAGATAATGGCGGGCTGTGTCTTCCACCGCTGCCCTGCTCGCCGGACCAGTGCCGCTCACCTTGTTGTCCGGAGCTGTCTCAAGATTACGCCCACCTTCAGCGACTCGCCAATGAGCTGGTCCTCGCCCACAGCAAGTGTCCGCCGCTTCAGATCACAGGCCCAGGCAGTCCCAGGCTGCGTCATCATTTGCGCCGTCCGGGTGCAGCCCCGCAGCTCGTCGGTGGCCGTCAATATTCCAGGGCCAGGCCAGTCCCTTTCCACCCAAGAAGAGCTCCGGTAGGCCGCACCCGCAGTCCCTCCAGGGCCCGCCGCGTCCACTGCTGTCCGCCGAGGAGGGAGAGACAAAAGGTCGCCTACCAATACGTCGCCAACCGCAGGCCTCAGATGCCACGCAGTGCCGTCTCCAGGGGGAAGCGCCAGTCAGACCGCCCAGTTCGTCCAGCGGGGGTCCCCACCAACACCGGGGCCTCCACCGCTCAAAGCAGCCTCAGGGGCATCACCTTCACGGGGGCTCGACTCCTCCGGACCCGGGCAAGGTTCAGGCAGGGGAAAATGGCGGCATTCGACCAAGGCCCCGCAACAGCCCTGGCCAATCGTCCTTTGGGCAACATGGGGGGGGGGCAAGGCTCTCCACCCCCCACAACAAAGCCTCCGCAGCGGGCAAGCACCTTCTGGACCTCAAGCAGGCCTCCAGCGGCACCTTTCCTCTGGTTCTGCTCCTCCGGAATAGCCTAAGCACACAGGGCCCAAAATGGCGGCCGCAGTCCCCGGTCCTCCGCACCGTCCCCGTCCGCTTCCTGCTGCTGCACCCCGGCGGCTGGGACACCTCTCCGCTCGCGTCCCCGGCACCAACAGGGCACAGGCACCCGGTCCACGAACCGGCGCCCAGCAACTCCTCTCCTCGATCTCCGCTCGCCTGAACGGACCGCGGACTGCAGGGCTCAAAATGGCGGACGCAGCCTCAAGGCTCCCGTACCGTCCTCGTCTGCCGACCTCCGCTGCGCCCCTGGAGCTGGACCTCCATGTCGCCTGTGTCCCGGATGGCCACACGACTCAGGCACCCCCCGGATGGCAGGTAGGGTCCCCGGAACTCCGCAGTAATAGCCTATAATAGTGGTGGGCAGCGGGAGCTCCTCCGGAGCACGTCTCACTGCATCTCTGGTCAAGCCACGCCCCCCCCCATAAACCATCTTTGTGATCACAACTGTCCAAAGTCATGGATCATACCAAAGCCATACTGACTATCAATGTAAATGGAAACTCTCAATAAGTGAGAAACACAGCAAGTTCTTGTAAGAGTGACCAATTTGGCCACCCGGGCATAGGTTACATCACTCAAACATGAAGCTTCCACTAGAACCTCTAATGTGCAAACGGTGTAAGCAGCTCTCAAATTCCCCTCTTACCACTTAAACAAGAGCAGTCCACAAACAATACTTGATAAGACTCGCAAGGGGGACATTTCTGATGTCAGACCTTGGTTTGGTGCACAACTTAATTACATCAAGTCAGTCATGGTCACCTTTCTCCCTATCAACTTCAGTTTCAGGCAATGTTAACAATTGGCAGGGTTAAGACAAGAACACCACCTCAATGTGATATTCTGTGCTTTTGTAACTAAGCAGGTGTCCAGGCCCTGGCTTACCTGGACCAGCCCTCTGACTAGACAAGGCCCTTGCAGACATAGCTCCTACTCTTTGAGGCTCCCACCTCATCATCCACAATCCTCACTCACTCTCTTCTGACTCTGTCTCTCTCTTCCTCGACTCTCTCTCCTTTCACCTTTTCGTGACTCTTTGTGCTTGCATTCTTGCCCTTTTTTGCCTCGTGACACTCTCTCTCTCTCTCTGCACCCTTTTGTGCCTCTTTGTGCTCGCTTTTTCACCCTTTTGAGTCTCTTAACTCTTTCTTTTACTGTTTTTAACTCTTTGTGCTCGCTTTTTACCCTTTATTATATCTTTTAGTGGCTTAAGAGCCTTTTTTGTATCTCTTTTGCTGGCTCTTTCACACTTTTGTGCCTCTCTTGGTGCCTCTTTTTTTCTCTTATTTTCCACCATTTTTGCTTTGTGTGACGTGCTTCCCTTCCCACCCTGCCACTCACACTTCCTCCATTCTCCCCCTGCTCCTTACCTGCTTCTCCCGTGTTTTCTCTCCCACACTCATGATAAGCCCTCAGCCACTTCACTCCACACCCTACCCTCCCTCCCAGGACCTACTTAATGGCGGCCTATGGTCGACGACTTCCCAGAGATATTCTGCTGCGCTACTGTGATTGTTCAATACTGGCTACACATCCCCCACTGTTGCTGCGCCACACCATATCCCACACAAGGAGCTTTCTCATGCACAAACTCCAATTTCACATGCAACACCAGGCCCACTACACAAGCACCACTTTCAGTCACTCAGCCCTCCCACAGCATGCAAACCTGCCCGACCAGCAAACTAACACCCCCAGAATCACTTTCATGCATGTTACTCAACACTGCTCACTCTGCAAATATGTCATAGAGATCTGGGACCTCCTATTCCTGACTGAAACATGGCTAATCCCCTCGTCGGCCCCAGACATCATCACAGCAATCACGGCATTTACAAGATCACAAGACAGGACCAACAACACAAACCAGGAGGAGGAGTTACAGTCATCTTCAAGAAATCTCTTAACTGGATCACAGTAATTGGAAACGCAATCCCTGCATTTCACCTTCACTTCAAGCTCCAAATTACAGCCAACTACTCCCTGAACTGAACCACGAACAAACTTCACTCAAGACATCACAAATTTCATCATTCCCTCGCCTTGGACTCCAAGGCCTACATCATTCTAGGAGAACTTGACTTCAACCTGGAATACCAGACCAACCCCAGTCTCACAGCACTCCTACAGAGCCTGTACATTCTTAGACTCACCCAGCATGTTACCAGACCCACCCATGCTGCAGGACAAACCCTTTAACCCTTCTTCACTACCTTCAATGAAGTCAAATTCACTGCCACTACACCCCTCATTTGGGCCAACCACTCCATCTTTCACTTCCAGATAATCACCCTATACCCCTAGGTACCCACCAAAACCAGCCAGACTTGTTGCATCTGGAACAGCTGCACAGAAGCTGGGTCCATGATCTACACAAGACTAGACCCATCCCACCAGAGTCATAAATACTGGTACAGACTAACTCAGCAATTGGTTATTCGACTGTGCCAACTCCCTGGCATGCTGTAAAAACAGCCACCACAAAAGAGCCAGAAAGAAGGCTAACTGGTACTCAGAAGAACCCTGAGCTACCAAACGACACTGCAAACAATTAGAGAGGAAATAGAGAACCAACTGAAAAGAGACTGACAAGGATACCTTCAGAGCTGCCCAAAGACAATACCACCGCCAGATCAGGGCAACAAAAAAGAAGGCTCTTGCAGAACGCATAGAGAACAGTGCCAACAGTGTCAAGGAGATCTTCGCAATTGTTAAAGACTTCAGCTCACCCTCCTCCTCAAAACAACGTCACCCTCTCTGAAGACCTGTATGATTATCAGATAACTTCAATAATAAAATACAAACCATCAATAACAACTTCGTCTCTCAACCGGACCCTCACAGCCTCACTGCCACCCTACCAACCCATCACACCGGAAGCACCCTATCCACCTGGAAGACCATCACCACGGAAGAAACAACAAGCATCATGAGGAACATCCCCTCTACATCTACAACATGGTCGCTCACATTATCAGCAGAACACTCACCTAAGTCCTGAACACCTCCATCTCCACCGCCAAATTCCCTGACACCTGGAAACATGCCTCTGTAAATGTTTTGCTAAGGAACCGTGGCAGACCGCACTCAACTAGCAAACTACTGCCCGATCTCCCTTCTACCTTTTTCAGCAAAATCATGAAAAAGGCTATAAACAGACAACTTACCAACCACCTCGACCAAAACTAACTCTGGGCAACTCACAATCCAGATTCTAACCAAACCACAACACAGAAACTGCAATTATCACAGTTACAGATGACATCAGGATGCTCCTCTATTGAGCAGTATCAGTGGCCCTCATCCTGCTTGACCTTGCAGCTGCTTTCAACACAGCCTCCCACTCCACCATGATCAAAAAACTCGATGAGTCTGGCCTCTAAGGCTCCGGCCTCAACAAGACCTGCTCCCTCCTCACAGCAACACCGAAAGTCAGCATGACACCCCACACGTCAGAATCCAGAAATCTCATCTGTGAAGTACCCCATGTGGAACAGGAGCCCATATTACCATCGATGCCCAGGCTGCTGGCGCTGTGCGCCTCTTAGTTCCCATTCTGAATAGTTACCAAATAAAGAGACGGGCGCTGGGAGCAGGAATCACAAGAACAGGATTTATTACTCATGAGGAGAGCCTGTCAGTTCCGACACGAAACAAGGTGTCATCGGGAGGTGCTCTAACAAGTGAGCTGAGACATCTTCTTTTATACCTTACAAAACACTTGGCATTACAATCACGATATTGTGAAACAAGGAAAAGACATCCCCATAATCCTCGTGTCAATCCTACCCCACATATGTTCACAATAGGGACCCTTGACCTGCTGATAAGAGGGGAGGGTAATCACGCAGCTGAGTGTTCCGCCAATTTTTAGGATGTGTGCGCCTGATCGTAGCCCAGGGGGTGGGGTGGCCAGGATTAATAGTGGGTCCTTTGAAGAGGAGTGACTCCATACAATAAGCAGTAAACAGTATCTCCTGGCTTAGGCGATGACCTCAGACATGTGTGGACAGTCAGTCGCGGAGGGAGGGTTTACTAACAGAGGGGTTATTCATGAAAGGAAAGGAGGTGCTGGTCAGGCGCGGCCGTGACTCCCAAGGACAGGGTCTTGCAGAAGAAGAAGGTTTATGACTTGCCCGTGTGAGGGAGAAGGGGAGGGGGGAAGCCAGGGTGTGCACAGGGACAGAGTCATACAGAGAGAGATCTTATGACCCGTACATGAGAGAGCGGGGGCAGTCAGGTGCAGCTGGGGAGGGCTATGTCAGCTGAGGCGAAGGATGCCTCTTCAAGAGGAAATGGGGGGTTTGCGTGGGTCAAGCAGAAGGGTTGCCTTTCAGGGCAGGGTCGCGCAGAGGGAGAGGGTTTCATGGTCTATGCATGTGAGAGAGGGGGGGGGTTCAAATACGCGCAGAAGGGAAGCCGGTGATTCTAATGAGCGGGCAAAAGGCCAGGGTGCCTAAAATGGCTGTCATGTACACGTGGGCACGGGCTTTTACTGGCGGAGTGATGCGGTCAATATCTTATGGTATTCATGGTGCTTACAGGGAGAGGAGTGAAAAAGGGCAAATGAACACTGCTTATGTACATCACTTTTCCTAATTTTCCACAGTCGCCCCTTTTTACATAACATAGTTCATTTTTGTAATTGATGGGGGTACATATAAACAGGCGCGGTTGAAGAATTAGCATTTGTCAATACTAACATTTGGCATATAATCATGGACAGTTGATGTGATGGCCAGAATGCAGCACATAGGAAATTGCATTTGTCGAGTTCCTAACATTCAAATGCACTACACAGCATAAATGTTTCTGACTTAAAAATGTGACCAATGAACATTTTGACCAAGTAGTTGAGGGCGGAATTCAGTTCAATACACAAGATCTTTTCGTCCCAGTGTCTTTTTAGCAGTGAGCCATCACTGGTAGGCTCTAGTCCGTGTCCTTCAGTTGGCGCTGTTGAGCACCGGCGGTGGAGCTATAGGTCCAGCTCGGATCTATCCTTACGCGTTGCAGGGTGCGGTCAGTCCTCTGCTGTTAGACCACAGTCCTGTTCCCTAACCAATCCCTTTAGTGGCGCCTTATGCTCGGCACCTATATTTCCGTGGCAACACCCTATTCCCACCTGAATGCTGTTCTTCCTTTTGGCAAGAAGTCACATGGAAAAGAGGGTATGTTGTTCAAATAGTCGATAGGAGAGAGGGCGGAGTGGGGTCAGATTTCCTGGGACACACCAATGGGACCAAGGGAGCAAAGGATAACAAGCAGGCAGGCCCATCAATCGGGCTTGAAAAGGGGGCCGGAGGCTTCAGGCACACGTGGGTTAGCAGACTGAGGGCTTCAGGGCAGCCCTGCAGCTCCACCTTTGGTCGAGGTCATATGTGTCTCAAGATCTGCAGCCAGGCTGTACGTCACGTCCGACCCTTCTCCTCCGGTGATCGTATATCTTTGAAATAGGTACAAAACAAGCTTTAGAGAACTGGTCAGGAGAAGACATTTATGCATGTGAATTCTTCCCTCAATCCTACGCACTTGGGAGATACGCTCATCGGTCACAGTCAGAGGTTCATTACCAAGCAGTGCATATGTCAGCATTCCTACTGAGTTCATGCCAAGTTTTATTCATCGTCTATTCATGTCACATATGGAGAAAATTCAGACTCTTATCAACTTGTGCATTTCATCAAACTCAACATTTCGGAACCTCCAGGGAGACTCGTCTTTCTAACCTGAGCCTTAACAGTCTAACATTTCCCTTCAAGGCTGGCTAACCTTTTCAAACAGGGCGGGGGCGCTATCATCGAGAGTCAGGGTAAAACAGGTTTTTCTCGAGGGACGACAGTTACTCATGGTCATCATGTTTATATCCGGGACAGCAGCTGGGGTCAATCAAGTGGGGCGGGGATGCTTTGGGCATTAGCGCTTGGGTGCAAAGGGGTGGGGCAATCTGGGCATTGGAGGTCAATCTAGACGTTGGCGTTCGTCTCTGATGAACTAAAAAATAAGGTGCCATTGACATACAGTTCCCCTATAAAAGGCCAGATTGGGGGACTTTAGTCGTCTTACCTGTCCTTTCCTTCTCAGCCAATTCGAGTTCATTCATTTTGCAGAAAGGAGAGGTAGTAATATGGTGAGATACGATCATTTTAGTTTCGGTCAATTTCGCTGAACACCTTTGCGTTCAATAAGTATCCAATTAGACTGGTGCCGGTGGGGCAATATTTTACCACAAAGAGGAAGAGGAAATAGGGAGACTCTCATAGAGAGTGAGAGTCGTCCGCAATCTAAACGAGCCATTCGGTACACGTATGACATGTAGAGAGAGGGAGAGAGAGAGAGAGAGAGAGAGATAGATAAGGGGGTGGGGAGAGAGAGAGAGAGAGAGAGAGAGAGACGTGTACGAAAATAGGTCATTTAGTGCGCTCACAACACAGAACAGCAGGGGGTCAGGTAACGGAGAGACGCAAACAGAGGGAGGACATAAATCCCTACAGTACACACACACAAACTCCGACAAAGGAAGACAGTACATGTATTACATATAGAAGACATTCACGACAAAACATAAAACTAATATTGGCCAGAAAGATCTATCTTTACGTCCTGCGTATCTTTAATATCCTATTTACCTACGTGCTTAGCTCTTTTTACCTTTCCCTCCTTTTCCCTCTCGCTTGCTATCTTTGCGAACGTTCTCAATTGCCAATACTTACGCCTCGGTCAGCCGGTCAGAAATTAACCTGGTGGGGCTATTTACCCACGGTTGGATCTTAAACCATTTTTCAGTTTCTTCCTTTGGTGGGAAGTTCTCCAGGCTGAGGCAACGGCGGGTATGGATCGGGAGAACAGTCGGACAGCTTGGTTATATCTATAAGAGTGTGAGAAGGAGGCGGTACATTTTGAACATCAGCAACATTCCTAACTTCCAAGACGGGTGGTGCCTTGGTAATCCTTACCCTGGCACTCTTCTTTGTCCTTTCCCTATCTAGTCAAACGTCTAGTTACATTATTTAACATGCTATTTCGAGTCAATTTTCGTCATACAGTACCCGTCAAGTTTCTATGTCAGTCCATCCTCCCAGTCGCTACATTCTAAGGAGGAACAGTCATGTCTAAGTCTACGTCTTTTTTTTAAAAACTCATCAACATAAGGGCTATGCTCATATTCCCTCCTTCCCTTTTCGTCGGTTGTTTGATCATCGCTCTTCCACACTTCAGTCGTCGTTCCGACGCGACCTGCAGAAGGGAGAAAGAAGGGGGTGGGGGCAGCAGTCAAACCACATCAGCATGCAGTAGTCCGAAAATGTTTTTACTTACCACATACTCGACCTATCTCCATGTAATACATTTCTCTACCATCTCGGCGTTTAAGCCCAGTGGGATCAGTAGTGTCAGATAGATAATCATTGACGATCTGCGTATCTACATGAGTCACTTGGTCGCGACCCCTTTAGGTTGCGTGCAAGGGTGGCGGTCAGGTGGCATTTCTGTGGTGTCGTTTAAGGGCGTCTAAAACACTTTTCCGGCTGCCTGTGACACATAATGTAGCTGCTAAATATCGGGCCCTTTTTAACCTTCAGCCTTAATCATACTTATTCTTCGCTCACAGTAGTAATACATTCAAAACTCATTAATGCAACCGCTACAATTATACTTTCTTTTTCAAAATACCTTTAATAAAAAGTGTTGATGTACGAATACGGGCCTACAACCCAGTGGACCGGCCACGGAGCAGACTGGAACTGTACATAAGAGGAACGAAGTTGGTGGCCGTTCATTGCATAAAGTGCAGCAGTGCAATAAAATCGTATCGAACTTTCCTACAGGGCAAGCATGATGCATGTCAAGAATTCAGGTTTTCAATTAATTCATTAATTCATTATCCAAATGCTCACTCAGTGCCTACATTACACCAATTCATTGCTCCCAATCATAATTAGTACCCACCCTAAATCAGTTCATTGTCCCAACACATGATCAATATCTGTCTTACATTGCTTTCTTCTCTAAGCACATAATCACTATCCATCTTATCGACTTTCATTGTCCAAAAAGTGCATACATATCTCGGAGCATCAAGATTTTAGCAATCCGGGTGAACAGGGAGTTTGAAAGTTTCGTTTCGTGTATCGGCGCCATTTTGGGCGAGGTCAGGCAGGTTCCAGTATAGTCAGAATGTCTCCAATGACTCGTGGTTGGACCAGAACCTCTTTTGGCAGTTCAAAAAGTTTTCGTAATGGGGTGGCAGATTAACAATATGAATCATCAGTCAAAAAGTGGGGAGGGAGGCAACAATCTTTTCCTATCGGGTCATTCTGGTGTTCCACCGGAACTGAACAAATCTGTATCTTTGCAGGATTTTAGTCATTTCCAAACTGAGGCTGGCGCCGGCAGGAGTGCGCCGATGTCGCGACTCCCAGTGAGGGGGACGGGGGCGCCCATGCGGAGGGGTCGGGGGCCCCCCGGCTCTCATAGAATCTTCAAAGTTGAGGAGAGAAGGCATGGGGCGTGTGCCCGTCCCGGGCGAAAGACCGCTTTTTGATGTGGACCCTCTTTAAGCAAGAGCGTTGGGGTGTCGCTGGAAGCCTCCACCTGGAGGGAGGTGGGGGAGGGTCGTTCGCGCCGCCTCCCCCTTCCAGCGACCCCGCGCCGTTCTTCGGCTCCAGCTCTTCGGTATTGGCCGTGCCAGCTATTGAAGATGGGGGGGGGGTCGGTGGCTGAGGCAAGACATCCCCCCCTTGACATGTGGCGGGACTACCTGCAACTGTCCAGGCGTTGCCGTGTGGCTGGACTACCTGTCACTCTCAGGCGTTGACATGTGGCGGGACTACCTGTAATTTTCAGGCGTGGTCATGTGGCGGGACTACCTGCAACTCTTAGGGTTGTCCGACCTCGCCTTGGCTCCGGTCCTCGTCGATGGCCAGATCAGGCAAGAGAGGGGGTGGGGGGTGGTCGGTGGCTGAGGCAAGACAGCTCCCCCCCCCTGCGGCCTGCAGGGCAGCAGAAGAGGGGAAAGGGAGAGACCTCCATGATTCCTCTGGCCTTCCACCCTACAGCCTCCCCTTCCGACTGCGGCCAGCCGAGCCCTGCACGCATCGAGGCCTCGCCTTCCGGATGGGCGTAACCGCGGACCTGTTGCACTTCGGGAGCTTCCGGAATGGGGGTAGGTACCTATTGGTTTGTTCCTATTTCATGTGACCGTTATTTGGGCGTGGTGGGAAATGAGGCAGACATGTTTTGGGGCAGGAATAGGCAACGGAACCTAGCTACATCGTGGCTGCCTTGGTGTCAAGCTTGTCTTCCCTCGCCATTTTTATGTTTCTTATTGCGGGTTATTTCTAACGTTTTTTTATTTTATTTTTAGCGAAGTTGATAACTCATCAGTGGCCTACTGATTTCGCTCAACTCTTTTTCTTGTATTTTTATGCCATAACCTATTATAAGCTATAGCGACTAGTCCACACTTAATGAACATGTCCTTATTAGGTGTGCCCTCCAGTGGAGCTGGGTGGTTCATCTCTAATAAGCGGTCCGGGCTAAACAGGCTACCAATCAGTGGGGAGAAGATAGGCATGACGGATTACAACGGGGACAAAAGTCTGCACTACCTATCTTATCACGGCGGGCAAAGACTAGACAGAATATTTCTATTCTCCGTTGTTTGCAGGCGGTGAATACCTCAAAAGAACCAATACCGAACACTTAAGGTACGGTCAATCAAACAATCAGTGGGGAGAATAAGTGGGTGCGAAAAGGTTTGCGTTACCCACTCTTTCTCTACCTGCAAAGAGAGACCTTGTTCTTCCCTGTTTGCAGACAAAGAATCTCCAGACAATAATCTACGAACAACAGTTCGGGAAACAGTGGGAGAGGAAGATAGGCACGACGGATTACAACGGGGACAAAAGTCTGCGTTACCTATCCTTCACTGCTTGCAAAGGGAGAGCCTGTTGTTTCTCCGTTTGCAGACGGTGAATCTCCAGAGGTACCAACAAAAGAGTAATACTAGTATTATCCAAATCAAACAATCATTTCACAATTCGTCGCATTTACGCGACCTTACCCGGACCGGACCGTGTGGGCAGTTCTTCGCCTTCCTCCTTCCAGCGCCCGATCGTTCTCTTACTCCATAATTTTACCGCAGCAGTCCTGTGGGATTCCAGTCAGGACAGTAGGTCACTCGAGAGAGGTCCGTTCAGAATCGGTGAAGTTCATTCAATCGGCAGCCGGACGAGGGCCCTCTCAAGGCAGGTATACTCCGATCATTTAGATGTTCACCTCATCGTCTGGATCTCTCTTACTGGACCTTATGTCACTGATGGACCCCGCGTTGGGACGCCAATTGTGGAACAGGAGCCCATATTACCATCGATGCCCAGGCTGCTGGCGCTGTGCGCCTCTTAGTTCCCATTCTGAATAGTTACCAAATAAAGAGACGGGCGCTGGGAGCAGGAATCACAAGAACAGGATTTATTACTCATGAGGAGAGCCTGTCAGTTCCGACACGAAACAAGGTGTCATCGGGAGGTGCTCTAACAAGTGAGCTGAGACATCTTCTTTTATACCTTACAAAACACTTGGCATTACAATCACGATATTGTGAAACAAGGAAAAGACATCCCCATAATCCTCGTGTCAATCCTACCCCACATATGTTCACAATAGGGACCCTTGACCTGCTGATAAGAGGGGAGGGTAATCACGCAGCTGAGTGTTCTGCCAATTTTTAGGATGTGTGCGCCTGATCGTAGCCCAGGGGGTGGGGTGGCCAGGATCAATAGTGGGTCCTTTGAAGAGGAGTGACTCCATACAATAAGCAGCAAAACAGTATCTCCTGGCTTAGGCGATGACCTCAGACATGTGTGGACAGTCAGTCGCGGAGGGAGGGTTTACTAACAGAGGGGTTATTCATGAAAGGAAAGGAGGTGCTGGTCAGGCGCGGCCGTGACTCCCAAGGACAGGGTCTTGCAGAAGAAGAAGGTTTATGACTTGCCCGTGTGAGGGAGAAGGGGAGGGGGGAAGCCAGGGTGTGCACAGGGACAGAGTCATACAGAGAGAGATCTTATGACCCGTACATGAGAGAGCGGGGGCAGTCAGGTGCAGCTGGGGAGGGCTATGTCAGCTGAGGCGAAGGATGCCTCTTCAAGAGGAAATGGGGGGTTTGCGTGGGTCAAGCAGAAGGGTTGCCTTTCAGGGCAGGGTCGCGCAGAGGGAGAGGGTTTCCTGGTCTATGCATGTGAGAGAGGGGGGGGTTCAAATATGCGCAGAAGGGAAGCCGGTGATTCTAATGAGCGGGCAAAAGGCCAGGGTGCCTAAAATGGCTGTCATGTACACGTGGGCACGGGCTTTTACTGGCGGAGTGATGCGGTCAATATCTTATGGTATTCATGGTGCTTACAGGGAGAGGAGTGAAAAAGGGCAAATGAACACTGCTTATGTACATCACTTTTCCTAATTTTCCACACCCAAGGGTCATCCCTTAGCCCAACCCTGTTCAACATCTACAGGACACCACTGGCCGAAATCATCAGATTCCACAACATAAACATCCTCTCCAATACAGATGACACACAGCTCACACCCTCCCTTTCCAACAAATCTCCTGTGGCCAAGACCAATTCAACACCTACATGAGCGCAGTAGCCATGTGGATGAGGTCCAACTCTCTTAAGCTCAACATGTACACAATCGAAGTGGTGATCTTCAGAAGCAAAACCTCACCATAGGACTCCATCTGGTGGCTGGCCGGACTTCGGACCCACCCCAACCCCTTCCGCCCATGCCAGAAACCTGGGAATCATACTGAGAAGAAAATTGGACATGATAGCACAAGTAAAGCAGCTACCTCCATCTGCTTCCATTTGCTGAAAATGCTGTGAAAAATCTTCAGGTGGCTACCGGAAAACGCTAGGAAAACAGTCACAGAAGCCCTCATAACAAGCAGACTGGACTAAGACAAGGCACTCTATGCCGAAATCAACAAACAGATCCTGAACAGACTTTAAACCATCCAGAACATTGCAGCAAGACTCGTCCGCAACCTTCCTCGACACACTATAAAATCTACTTAGCTAAGTACAATATAGCATAGCGGTGAGGCAACTATTAGTCATATGCTATGTCTTAGCACGACTTAAAACTACCTCCAAAGAGTGAGGTACCATTACAGTGAGAAGGTAGCCCATAACAATACCTTGACTTTGCTAGACGAGGATACCAACTGCTGCCAATCACTATGCCTTTCTGTAAGCACTGAGAGAGCACACTCTTCTCTCTCAATACAGAATGAATACTTTACTGTAATCTGGCAATCCTAGAGCTGAGGTGTGGCAAAGATATTCTTGCAGCTTGAGGAAGGAAATCATGCGTTTGTTGTCCCAAGAAAGCATATCAGACACATCTTTGTGCGTAAGCCTCTGTAGAGGTTTTGTCAATAGGGAAAAGTTGGGTATATACTGGTGACAGTAGCCCACCATTCTCCAAAACATCCTGACTTCTCTCTATATCGTTGGAGGGTTCATTTTCAGAACAGCAGATATTTGTGACACTGTCCTTGCTCCTCTCTCAATATGATGTCCTACATACAGGACTTCCTTCTGACTGTATTGCAACTTGCTTGGGGGCATTTTATGTCCATTTGCAGCCAAGTCAATATAGGGCAATATTGTCTTGTTTGCTTGCTTCTTGTGCTGGACTAGGACTGAGTTGCACAGTAACTTCAGAGTCTCAAGATCCTTATTCAGGTTCTGGTTGAACTTTGCGTCATTCCAGAATTCTATTTTGGAACCTTTGTGCAATGGGATAGAAAATTATGTTTTACACAAATCAATCACAGTGAACCACTTGGCTTCATAGGGTATCTGAAACAGTATTAGGCCGGATTTGGTACCACGGGACAACATGAGACAATGATATTACTGATCTTTCTTAAATTGTGAACTAGTATATATTTGCTATTAGGTTTCTGCAGGCCCATGATCAGGGAATTACAAGGACTCCCTAAGATCTCCCTCAAACTCCCTTGCTCTATCATAGACTAAATCGCTCGGGTGAGATCAGCCACCTTCTCAAGTGAGATACTGTTGTGGGGCATTTGGGGATACTCTGCATTCAGCTTGACTGTTATTCGTACAGGCTCTGCATCTTTCATGTGACCAATATCCTTACCAGAGAAGTCCCAGACTTCAGGTTTAACAAAATGTTTCAGATCAAGAGGCAAATCATCAATGGTCATCATGGGAAATAACTCAATAGTCGTTCCCTGTTTGGTTAGTTGAAAGTCCAGGTCCTCTTTATGGGCCATAGTATCAAAGGTTGTGCTGCTTTTGTGTGGTACAAAAGTGAAGCAACTATTGAAATGCGATTTATCAGGCCACACAAGGCCACCTTGCATGGTCCCGAGTGGCTTGATAAATCTTGATAAATCCAGAGCAACGCATTGCAATGCAAATCGCTGCATTGCGTTACTCTGCACCAGGGAGGCATTCTATCAGTCGTTCGTGGGTGTTCTCATTCAAAACCCATGGATTTTGACATATTCCCAGATTAACCATCACTGGTAGACCTGGGAATGTGACAAAATGCTACGCCTTCCCAGGGGAGACGTAGCAGAGAGATTGTCAGGGGATTGTTTTTGTGCAGGAAAGTGCTCCTACCTGCGCAAAAACAATCCTGCTTACAATGCAGGCACCCTTGCATCATGGTGCAAGAGTGCTTGTGTTGACGCTTGGCAGCATGTCATGAACCAGTGCTGGGAAAAGGCACGACTGCACCATGTGTTTAATATGGTGCATTTCTGCCCTTTCCATGTCACACAGCGCAGTGCTGCACGGCGAGTTGCTGCGCTTTCATCACTTTTAAATAAATATGGGCCCATGTCTCTGGAGCTCAACACCCTCCAGTGTACAGTAGACCGCACAATTGAGTTTACAGAGGGAATCCCTTCCCAGTTAATTGACAGGATTTGAAACGCATCCAACAAACTGATGGTCCTCCTCAAAGGGACCTATCTTTACAGCAACCCTTGCTTACCGAGGGCTTACAATCTGTTTATTGCAGCACCTACAATTGGACCTGGTTTTTCAAGATCGGTAGGTCTAGGACTTCCACTTCCCTGAAAAGAGGAAGGGTAGTGCCAGTGTTGATAAAAAATGACACCTGGTGGGCATTCACCTCACCATCTACAAATGGGCCACTCTGAGCTACCTTCAAAACTGTGCCCAGTATTCTTCTTTTCTCGGGCAATATCAGTGTCATTGATCAGAACCATAGTCTGTGGAGATGTCGAAGACTGGGAACTGCTGAAAACTGCCATGATTCTCACAGGAATTGGGATTAGCTCTAGGAGCCGAGTTCACATTGATCCTTGGGTTTTCCCTGCCTTCTGGGGCCATCGGGGCTTGGGGCATCTGCGTCATTAGGGCTTGGGACATACTAAGGATTTGAGGTCTCTGTGTCTGCAGGTTTTGCACTGTTGCATTTGACCATCATCTGATATTCTATTTGGATTAAGCCAACATTTCCTTTTCCATGGCCTAATTTGTTACTATAATGACACAGATTAGAAATCCTGAGAGTCAGCACTTCTATTCCAGTATTCGGATCAATCAGTACACACAACCTCTCCCTTAAGGAACACTATTGCCATTATGCATTATCTGCCCTCTACCTTGAAATCATATTCCTTACATTCT
Organism: Lissotriton vulgaris; assembly: GCF_964263255.1. NCBI lineage: Eukaryota > Metazoa > Chordata > Amphibia > Caudata > Salamandridae > Lissotriton > Lissotriton vulgaris. Next base: position 1,511,309,372 of record NC_141693.1, read on the forward strand.
GCCACCAACACTATGCTTGTAACATATATTACTCATATAAGGACCATTCTGGAATCCCTTTATTGCTAACTTTGTATGTGGCGTATGAACTTCACCTTAATTCATCACTGCAATAATTCCCAAAATAAAGTATTTAATCTAAAAGTTTGTTCTGCCAACAGATAACATTTTGTTGAATATGGGAACTAATCCCTGGATGCAACCGAAGAACAAACTGGGACAAAAATTGGCTCAAATTCTCTCTCTTGGGATTTTCAACATCACAGTTCTTTCAAAAGTTCTGCATTAGATGCTCAGAGTAGGTATACACTGACTCTAGCTTTCTGAGTGGTTCATTTTATCTTTAACCAGTCAATCTCCTTCTACAGGGACTTAATTGTCAAAAAGTTAATCACCTGATCGTATTTCTGCATAACCTCAACTGCTGGAACATTTGTCTGAGGTATTTTTGGGGGATTATTTGGCCACTGTATCAACACTTTACATTCAGCGCACAAATCACTAAGAACCAAAATGCCAAAAAAGGTGTTTAAGTCTTCCCACACTTCATAAACGGCTCAGCGTATGTGTACCACAAATCAGGATTCTCTCTTAATTTCAGAAGTTGATTTGTAAATATAGCAAGATCACTGTGACTCCAGGGCACATGTGCACACCGTCCTCCATGCACCTATCTCAGGGGATAAGCACTGATTTCAAAGCCACACGGGTACTCCTGTTCCCTGTCCCTCCTAAATCAACATTATCTGTTTTACCTTTCCTGTTGGAGCCCACTTATCTTAATTCTTTCAACATGTCTCCATTTGGGTACACTGATCACTAACTCCCGTAGATGTGCTTTCAACCCAGGAGTTCTCATGCTATTTAGCGTATCGTCTTTAATGTGCACCCTAAAATTCTTTTGTGAGGACTGACTGAGATAAGTCACCCTTAAATTCAGAAGCTGCCCCATCTAATATTGCATAGGCTTCAATGTTGGGCATCTTCTTTACATAGGAAAATAAGATCCTCTTCATGCTACATGATAAATTCATCCAATTCTACATTTAGCCTAACAACATCTAGGGGTCTTGGGGCAGCTTGTGCCATGGGCTATCACCAATCTCCTCAGTGGCTTTACTCCCACTTGGTGTCCTCTCTAACCGGGCTCATACTCCCCATTCTAGATTTTCCAGTAACACCCTGTGTACACGGTGAGTAGCAATAACTGGGGTTTCCGTCCTTCATGAATGGAATGGAACAACAGGAATTTCTCGGCCTATTGGAGTTTGGGTCTAGTTAGTAGGTGCAGTTGCATTCTTGTCAATGGCTAGTTGATTCCCTCCAATCGGTTGAACTGCAATATATGGGGATGGCAAGGAAGCTAGTGATTCCTCCAAGAACTCATCAGTAGAATCACCATCAATACTTGCCTCGGACTGTGCACCTGTTTCACCCTCCTCTTATGCTTCTCTCTTCCCCATTTTGTTACTTATTAGTACAGGGGATATCCTAATTCCCTCAATCTTAACCCTTCTTCATGTCTGTTGTTTGGCATCCCAGTTTGCACCCATCCAGCTAAGCCTCATACTTTACTGGTCTAGGTGGGGGTTTTATTATTATTTATTATTATTATTATTAAATTTGTTTTGTAATGAGCGCAGCTACCCAAAAAGGGTTTCCCGGCGCCTAGCACACAAATTGCTAGACAAAGAGCAGTCAAGAACCATTTGCTACTAAAAAAGCCAAGTTTTAAGATTTCTTCAAAACCTGAGATAGGACGGGTCATGCTTCAGCGACACCGGAAGAGAATTCCAGATTTTGGGGCCAAGACAAGAAAAGGAACGGCCTCCCCTTCTTGCAAGTTTAAATCTGGGAATCATAAGTTTCCATGGGCTGTAGAGCGCAGGGGACGAGAAGGAATGTAAGGCTGGATGAGCTCTTGCAGATATGCTGGTGCCACACCTTGTTTGATTTTAAAGATGTAACACAGGGTTGTAAATGTAATTCTTTGATCAATTCGAAGCCAGTGAAGGTCATGTAAATACTGCAAGATGGAAGCCTGTCTAGGAACTTGACAAAGAAGGCGTACTGCAGAGTTCTGGACTACCTGGAGCTTTCTCAATACTGTTTGGTAGCTACCGAGATAGAGAACATTGCCGTTATCGAGTTGAGAGGTGATGAGTGCCTGGACTACCGTGCGTTGGGTTGAGGCAGGAAGCATCCACATGATCTTAAGAAGCCACCTCAAGCTCGTGAAACAGATGGCAGCAACACTCGCCACATGTTGTCTCATAGAGAGACTATCATCAATAATGATGCCCAGATTACGGACATGGGTGACAGGTAGGGGAAAGGAACCCATTTCCTGAGGCCAGTGGTGAGGGCCCCATAGGTCCTTGTGTTTTCCCAGGATAAGGACCTCAGTCTTATCCCCATTTAACTTCAAAAAGTTAAGGCGCATCCACTCTGTCACGTGCCGTAGGCCGCACTGAAGGGCAGATGTCGTAGCGTCTTTAGTGGTGGAAAGCGAAAAGACAATCTGCGTATCATCCGCATACGAATATAGGGAAAGACCTGCCTCTTCCACAATCTCTGCCAGAGGTCTGACATAGATGTTGAAGAGCAGGGAATTTAAAATGGATCCCTGTGGGCTCCATATGCTGATACGCAGATCTTAGATGATGCCTTAGCAGAAAAGACTTGAAAAGTGCCACCATCAAGGAATGAAGCAAACCAGGATAGGGCAATGCCGTCCAGCCCAAGAGACCTAAGGGTGTTAAGCAAGATGTTACGCGACACATTTTCGAATGCGGCACTCAAATCTAATAGAATGAGTGCCGCAGTTTCCCCTTGATCTGAATGCTGGCGCAGTTTCTCAGTAACCCCATGCAGAGCGGTTTCAGTTGAAAAGTTGGCTCTGAACCCGGATTGTGAATAATGAAGAAAGCCAACTTTCTCTATGTGTTGTGTCAGTTGAGTATTGATATGTTTTTCCAAAAGTTTGGAGAAAGCCGGAAGCATAGATACAGGTCTAAAATTAGATAGTACAGAAGGATCTGCTCCGGCCTTTTTCAACAAAGGGATGACCATGGCTCGCTTCCACTCGGGGGGTACCAAGGCCTCCAGCATAGAGGCGTTAAGAAGATCGATAAGGACGCCTTTAGATGTGGCAGAGAGCTGACAAAGGATGTTAATAGGCAAAGGATCAAGAGGAGACCCAGATTTAATACTGTTTAAACAATTTTGGAAAGACGTCTCTTCAAATGGGTGCCAGGAAAAAATCTTGGCTATCTGGTGACAATTACTGTGATATGTAGGGTCAAAAGCAGAAGCCATACAACACAAGGAAGGGGAAGGAGCAGAGAGTGACTTTTAAATGAGTTCAACCTTCTGGATAAAGAAGTCAGCGATGCTGTTGCATTGATTTTCATCAAGGACAGGAGAGGGAGGGATGGTATCAGAGCCGGCTAACTTCTTCACTACAGAAAATAGAGCCCGAGGACGATTAGATGCCTTAGTTATTGTGTTAGCAACGTAAAAATTGCGTGGCTCTTTACACGCTGAATGATAACTTTTAAGAGCAGCTTTGTAAGCATCTTTACAAGTTAAAGAACACGATCTCCTCCATCTTCTTTCTAGTGCTTTACATTTAGACTTAATAACTTTAAGATCGTTTGTAAACCATGGGGCAGTGGGGTGATGAGTAAAGTTGTGTTTAGGTACAGGAGGCAGACAGATATGAATGGCATTGGTTAGCCAGTCAGAGACAGCAGTATTTATTGAAAGCAAAGGTAAAGTGACATCAGGAATGCTAGTAGACAGAATAGTGTTAAAAGACTCCATATTCAACTTGCCCCAAGATCTGAGACTACCTGAGCTAGTAGGAGGGGCCACTACCATAAATGTAGAAGGCTGCAGGTTGAATGGAATTATAAAATGGTCGGACCAGTGTAACTGGAGCGCAGGAGTACTACAGTCATAGCAAAGATTGGACAAAATTGGATCCAGAAGGTGTCCCGACTTATGAGTAGGGCCCTGATTGCATAACTGTAAGCTTAGAGCCTCCAGAGCAGATAAAAAAGTGTGGCAGATGTTATTCTGATTATCTTCTAGGTGAAGGTTCAGGCCACCTAGAATTGTAAAATTTGCTGCCTTTAAAATAAAGGGAGCGATAAGGTCAGGGAAAGTGGAGGCCCAGGGGCTGTGCTTCCCCGGAGGGCGATAAATTAAAATGCCAGACAAGGTCAGCTGAGGGGATACAGAGAGTTTAAACAAAGCCGCTTCAGACTCTGTGATGGAAATAGCTTCAAATATACAGAAATTAGTAGATTTATAGATTATAGCAATCCCCCTGCCTTTGCCTGTGTCACGATCTTTCCTGGCGATGACATATCCAGGAGGAAGAGCGGTGGCAATGTCAGGGCCGGAACTGGCATGAAGCCATGTTTCGGTCAGAAAGAGTGCATCTGGATGTTCAGTACTAAGAAGGTCAAAAATATTCTGCTTATTTTTGGCCAGAGAATGACAGTGAAGGCTTAAAAAATACAAATTCTGGCGACATTCCATTTTGGCAGAGGTGGTGCTGTGACAGACCTGAAGGCCACTTCTAGAAATGGTGTTTATAAGACGTATAGGACCCAATGTAAAATTGTATTGAATGAAAGTAAAGCCGCGATAAGGAGGAGTACATACAGCGCATTTAGGAGAAATATATTTACTAAGTCTGTGATATTGCGCAGCTGAATATGAAATTCCTTACTTACAGTGATCGCATTTTGGCCATAATTTCTGGCCACTGGGCGCGTCAGGGCGCGGACCGGCGCAGACGGGCTTGCCTCCGGCACACACCATCAGCGCGCTTGCATGTGTCCACTAAAATAGAGTCAAGGACCATAGAGTGCGGCTAGAATGTCGCTCAAAATGATACCAGCGAGAGGTGTCTGTGCGGCTAGAGAGGCTGGAAGTCAGGGGGCGGCCATACCATAGAGTATGGGATCATGCAGAGCCAGGCAAATAACTACCACAGGTACAAATTTTAAAACAATTTTAAAACAAAAGCATTCCAAATAAAATACAACAAAATAGTATATATGGAGCTAAGTTCTATGTGACTTAAACTTTTAGTGTGCAAGTATGCGAAAATGCAGTTCTTTTTAAAAGAGAAAAACACAAAGCTACAGTTAAAATTAGCGTTTGACAAGCATTTACTGAACAAAATGTAACTGACAATCATGTCATACAACATTTGCCTCAAATTATGTTCAAGATAAAGGTACCATATTGAGGAAACTGCAAAGATCCTTCTTTCACAGTTATCTTGTTCCATTGTTTTGTTTTGTTTTCTGAGTTTTATATAGTGTGAACTAGACCCAAAGGTATCAGAGCACTTTACATGAGCGTCAGTTGCATTACAGAAGGCCACATTTATTTTGTTAGACACTGGGAGAGTAAGTGGTTTGCCTAGAATCACAGGATGTTGAGCTTCTCTGCCGAGAGTCAAACCCGGTTCCCTAGCTTCAAGGTCGACCAACCTAGCCGTTAGGCCACATCTTCTCCCCAAAGCCTTCATATGTTAAAGACGAATACATGTGTGGAGCCCAATATTTGTCACCTTGTAATGACTGGGCATGTCCTCAGGAGAAGCTTTCTTGCCCTTGCTCACATGCGCTCGTAAATCACAATTTTCTATACATCCTTTCTCTGGTGCAATTTTCAAACAGATGGCGCTTCTGGTCATATGGATCTTTAGGTATCAGCTGAAAGTGTATTCTGGGAGCTAACATCGGTATAACACATCAAACTAGAGTGAAACACATTTGTATCCACAACAACAACAGAGAGGTGGTTTCCAAGCCAGGAAGGTTTATTAGAAGATTAGTGAAAGTAGCCAGCTTTATTCATTCAATAAATACATTTTGGAGCAGATTTATGACGACTGGCGCATCCCTGCAAATCAGCAAAGATGCCCCAGATAAGACGCGTCATGCAAGTTTACCCTGGCGCCACCACAGATGTGCCGCATTTACAATGCGGCGCATCATGGCGCAAGTATAAACAGATGCGTGACGCATCTCCCGTCGGAAGGGTGGCGCATTGCTGGAGTCGTGGCGCAAGCGTGATGCAACTCCAGCTATGATCGTGGCCTGCCCATACAAAACGTGGTGCGTCAAGCCTTGCGCCTGCTTCAAGCAGGCGCAAGGTTTTGACGCAGCGCCGTCGAAAAAGTGACTGAGTGAAATCTTGTAGAATTCACTCAGGCACTTTTCCCCCTTCAAGTTTAAGCATAAAAATCAGTAGAGGTTAATCAATCCAACAGAATACAGCAGATGATAATAACACACGTCTTTTAAAGAGTGCCAAATGCAAAACAGAGAAAACATCAAGAATGGCAGGGGGAAATTCGAAACAGAAGATGTCTAAAGGTTCAGGCACAGAAGCATAGGTGTTAAAGAATCTAACTCAAGAACCAGGAAAATGGAATCTCAGCAGTTAGGAAAGGCCTTCCCTCAGCCAGGTCAAGACAGGATCTCCTAACAAATATTATAAGGCATTCAGTTCAATACATTGCATTCCTTCTGCAGAACGTCTCCCCACAAACTCCTCCATATTAGGACCAATCAGGTTGAGCTGTCTGCTTGGACCAGGTAAGCTCTCATTGTTCTCAACATTGAACAACAGCGCACAAAGCTGCACAGCCTTAGATGTATCCGCGGTCCGGACTGCACAGTACAGGAGGATCTTTCTCATCCCCACCCATGTTGCAAATCACAACAAACTTCCAATTAAAATGATCTACTTTAACATTTCTAAAAGCAAACAATGGGCTGCTCTTCTGTTTAGCATAGGTTATCTTGGTCCTGCAACGAGAAGGAAAATATGAAAGCACATTTCAAAATCAACATTATGATAACAGTGAAAGGCTTGTAGGCAGCTGAGGCCTGCCCGCACTTAGGCCAATGTTAAGAATGCACATTTGGTTAATGTAGATATACTTTAGTTTAAATGATTATACTTCAATTACATAACGGGTGACTTCTTTATATGTATATAGCCACACATTAACTCACTAGATAACATATGATAATGAAAGAGTATAACGTATAACATTTGCTCTTCCATCTGCAGCTGACACTTGTGCAGAATGCCAACAGTAGCAGGAATCAGTGAGATTTTGTCTCACTGAGTTTTATTAGTGCGACAAAATCCTTCAAGTAATGTGTACCAAGAGGAAGAGGGAACAAGCATTGGAAATGCAATAGGTCTCGCATTAGAAAAGTTGGAGCTATTGGTCTTGTAAATGAAAAAAATATTTTATTTATTTGTTGGTTTTTAAAATAGCTAAATTGATAGCTTTGTCATTTACAACGCCAATAGTTATAACTTTCGCGAATGTGACACCTATAGCATTTGGAATGCAACATGTTTTGTATTTACGTGACATAGATGGCAGCTCTGGTCGTTAGGCCACATCTCTAGAGAGCAGGAGAGTGCAGCAGGTGTGAGAGGGTGAGTGGGTGTGTGAGGGTGTGAGGGTGAGTGAGGGTGAGGGTGGGTGAGGGTGTGGGTGTGTGAGGGTGAGTGAGGGTGTGTGAGGGTGAGTGAGGGTGTGTGAGGTGGTGAGGATGAGGGTTAGGGGGTGTGAGGGTGAGGGTGAGGGGATGAGGGTAAGGGTGTGTGAGGGAGAGGGGGTGATGGTGAGAGGGTGCGAGGGTGAGGGTGGGTGAGGGTGTGTGAGGGTGTGTGAGGGTGAGGGGGTGTGAGGCTGAGTGAGGGTGAGAGGGTTGTGAGGGGTGTGAGGGTGAGTGAGGGTGTGTAAGGATGAGGGGGTGAGGATGTGAAGGCGCGTTTGGCAGTGTATGTTTTAACGCTAATCATTTAATCTCCCCCTACCAAAAAATGTATGTACCCTTGTAACATGATGCTCATGTAAAGCGCTCCCATACCTTTGGGGCAAATTGCTTTAATAACTGCAATAACCAAAAAAATATATGCCCCCTTCCTGCACCTTAAAAGATGTGTTAGTCTGAATGGTTTTGTTGTAAATTGGTACATGTCCAGGTTCGCGCTATACAAAAAACTTTAGAGACTTTGTGTGCATACGCACCCTTGATTGTTTTTATATCAGTTTGCCAGAGGTCCACATTGGAAGTGCCTAGTGAATCAGAGCCAGTCAGCCATGCCGGCCAAGACAGTCCCGCCCCCCTGTCTGCCCGAGGACGTCCGGAAGCGGTAAGGGCGCCTCCCGCGAGCATCTTGTCTGTTGGCAGTCCGCGCGCTGGTGTTGGGGCAGGAGGTGTAGGAGCTGCCGCTTGTTGCCTGTCCTCGCGCATCTCTACTGCAGTGCCATGGAGCGGCGCTTGCCACCCACCTGTTTGCTGTATCGCTCGCCTCTCCTGAGACACAAAACCAATTGTTTGGTGGGTCCAAAAGTGGAGACCGGGGATCTAGACACGATGCTGCCTCTTAAACGTGTGAGCTGTCACACAGTTCAGACGCTGCGCTAGAAGCGAACAGCTCAAAACTTTACACTTGCATAAAGAAATAAGTTTCTTGAGACCGCCCCTGGCGTCGTTGAGGCTGTAAGGGCACAGTGGTTGTTGGCACTGTACTTTAAGATGTAAGATTTGTTCCCATTGAAAATGACTTGGTATGTGGGTGGTGACATGTCTTGACAGCCCCTCTAGTTTAACAAACCCCATCTCTTAAATGGCCACGCTGGGTCTACAAGTTTATCCCCTAACCGTCAACTTTAGGGAGCCGTGGGGGGCGACGGGGTTTAGAGAAACAGAACTACATTTTCCTATTTAACTTGTTTTGCAGGCAAGCTCTCTTTAAGTACAATGGTAACGTTGCATTTTATGTTAACTATCAGTACTGTTGGTATATACGTTGCAATGAGCTGCATGCTATTAAGGTAACGTGTTTTCTTTCTCGAATAGTAGCGGATTGTCAGTTGTCTCTGTTGAAGGACTTAATGAAGTAAACCCAAATGAGGTACTAGCAGTGGTTTCCGCATCTTGGAGCCCTGTCAAGTTGGCGTCGCTCGTGGCGTGTTGTGGGTTAAGTTAATGTCATTCTTCGTAGAGGCGGATCTTCGGGTTGTTATGCATTGTGGACAGGTGTGTGGTCTGGACAGTTGGAAAAATGCGACACGGCGGGCAGGGGAGGGGGCGGAGCGGGGAGAGGGAACAGACGGAGGGAAGGCCAGGGGAGGGGGGAGGAGAAATGCGACACGGCGGGCAGGGGAGGGGGCGGAGCGGGGAGAGGGAACAGACGGAGGGAAGGCCAGATAAGGGGAGGGGGGAGGAGAAATGCGACACGGCGGGCAGGGGAGGGGGCGGAGCGGGGAGAGGGAACAGACGAAGGGAAGACAGATAAGGGGAGGGGGGAGGAGAAATGCGACACGGCGGGCAGGGGAGGGGGCGAGGGGGGAGGAGAAATGCGACGTGCGGATGAGGGAACTGATGTGCACGCGCTTTTAAGCTCAATGCGCATGCGCATTGAGCTTAAAAGTCACGGGCACTGCAAGGAATCGCCACGATTCCTTGCAAGTTGGACAAAGAGTGGATAAGCCCCCATAGTCTTGCTTGCTCGATGCGCATGCGCATCGACAGGCGAGACCTAAAAACCAGGAGAGAGGGAATGGAAACAAAACAGACACATCAAGAGAAACGACAAACGAATGCTGGAAATCCTAAAACAAAAGATATTGCAAAATACTTCTTCTGATTTGCTGACTGTATTTCTGCTCTCTGGAAAGTGCTGACCCAGATTCTCCTGTGCTTCAATGGCCATCCATCTGTTTCGACTTGACAGTCCCTCTTGCTGTTCTGCCTCCTGCGTCTCCTCAAGCACAGCCAGCACCTTCTCCATTCCCCAGGGCAGAAGTTCTATAAAAAAGTATTTGAGGGACTGACGAAGTTAGACAGTATGCAAGTGACATCATGAGCTGTGCCATCACAGCACGTCATGACACGCGACATTCCAGGTGGAATCAGAGTAAGTGACCTCACTGGAAGTGACATCACAAGAAGTGACATCAGATACTAAGATCTCACACATATGTGTATGATGACTACATTTATGTGCATTATGAAATTTAACAAATGAGATTTGGAGGTGGGGTGTGCCAAAAAAGTGGTGCAATCCTGACGCAAAATCTGTACCTCAACTAATACTTTTTGTTTAAAACCCTGCCACAAAGAAACTGGCAACAAGGAAACGCATGGTAATAAATCTGTTTTGCTTAATTGGTTGCAAAGTATGCATTTTAACATATTTTATGGGGTTAAGGCATCTACTGCAGAGGTGCCCAGTACATCTAAGGGAATATATAATAATGGTGAGATAACTCTGGAGGGTAACACATTTCTCGGAGAGATCTGTGTTTTGTGTTGTCCCAAATTTGAATGAAAGTAGTATAGAAGTTTAAGTTGTCACCTGCAAAATATAATCACCCACTGTTCTTGGGGGGTAGGGAGAGGAGGGGGGTTTGGGGATTGTTTATATTCTTCGGGTTCATTATTTATGATATTGCAACCCACATTGTGTGCATTTTATACAATGTTCTGAGCATAAATGTACCACTAAATTATGCAATAGTGCTCTGATATGTGGATGTTATAACATATGCCAACTGAAAATGCAATAAGATTTCTTTAAAAAAAAGATGTCTCCTGCAAAGCACATCATGTAACAAGCAGAAGACAGATTTTTATTTTATGTAGATAGGTAAATGGATTACTGCCTTGAACACAGAGATCCTTTTCTTACTTGCAGTTACCTTGTAACTCTGACTGTCTCATGTTACACATCTTGTACATTGATTTGCACACTTACATGATTTACTTTTTGAATGGATAATGTGTATGTTATGGAAAGTGCTCTAACACTCTGCATTGGGATGAGTAGCGCTATAAAAAAAAATAGTGCTATTTAAATTGTTATTTGTGTAAATACTGGGACAGACAACCCTATCTGACATTCTTACAGTGCATGCACTTATATACAGGGACTGAACAAAGTAAAAAGCATGCATCTCTTAAGTACCTGTGAAGAGATAGAAAGCTGTGTGCTTTTCTTTCCTCTCCATCGCATTTGCTTGTAAGTGTGGGGTTCCAGGACGCCTCCAGTCCCATAGTCGATCAAAAGGATGCCTGATGTCCCCTTACCTTCTGCCCAGCTGGAGGTGAAAAAGAAGCCCCCTCGCTGCCTGCACGTTGCTGCTGGGAATGAAAGACAGACAACGTGCAGGTGCTGCTGAACGTGTCCTGGTGTCTCAACATTACGCCCAGGGTTGGATTGGGATAAAAAATCGACCAGGGCACACCCAAAAAAGTGGCCCAAATTTGCATATTGCCTTTCCGCAAAACACTGCTTCAGCGAAGTTTTATGAAAGAAAGGGCGTGGGGGCATGTTTCATTAACTTCACTTAGATAAAAAAAATCCCCAGATTAGTTCTCACTACTGAGCCACACATGAATGCAACCGGCACCACTTCTGCTAAGGCTCCCTGCCCCCGCTCAATCAGCATACATTAATGGGCCAGCCAGCGAGAGAAAGGGAGTGATACCTCCGCCCATCTGCCTCCAGAAAGGCCACACAGGCACCCACTGGGCCGCTGGCGGCATCCTAACAGCACAGACAGCCCCCAGGATACCCAAAAAAGCAGCCCACAGCTGGAACTCGGCTACCGGCCCTGGGGCCATTTCCCGAGTGCCCGTGTTACCAATCGCATGCTAATTACACCGGGACAAGTTCAACATATTTTTTGGGGCCCAACTTCTTGGCAGGGTGGACGGCATGTACCAGTGTGTACCCTCGACTTGTGCCCTGTCATTCCCTCATTGTCTCTGTCGTACCTTCACATTCTTCTGACTTTGAGGTTAAATTTAAGGTTTCTTGACTCCTTGCCCACTCGCACACTTTCGCATCAGATTCCTGATAAACGCTATCTGGATGCTGCACCTGCTTTCAACAGCTCCTGCACATAATGTGGACAGGCTCCAGCATGTGCAGGCTGGCAAACAAAACATTCAATCAGAAACGTAGTCAAGTGGATCACTTCTAATACCAGTCCACGTCAGCATGCATGACTGATGTCCCAAAGTGCCTTGGTAAGGGAGCACTCACATACTGTACCTAACACCAAGGCTCTCTGAAGTCACGTCATATCATCCCATGCATATAAAGCAATGACTGACTGCAGTACATACAAGCGGCAATACACACACACCACACATGAAACTGGCATTCACCAATGCACCACCCCTCTAGTGCTACTCACCTGTCAAACCTTCCCATGTGCGTAAAGTATATCTAAGTAAGTATATGATTACTTTGCTTGACACCACATTTATGTACCTAGAGAATATATGTATACTCAAGATATGACAATGCGGAGTTAAGAATACGAAACCTATACTTTCCCATGTCCACTTACAATCTCAGGGGCAGATTTACAAGGATCTTGCGGCACTTGTGCATCATTTTTAACATGGGAAAAGTGACGCAAAAGTGGTGCAAGGGTCTTCTATACTTTAGTCCTCGATATGTTGGCTATGATATTTTGTTGGCACGATGTTTCTGTAGTCAATACTTCGACGTACAACTGTTTAATGACAAAAGTGTGACCAATTAAGGTCACGGCAGATATCTACAGCCACTGCATTAGTCCACAGAGCTTTCCCAGTGCCTGCTTTCACAAAAGATCTACTAATCATCATAGTCAACCTTAGAAAGAGAAAACAGTATCAGACCACAGGAGGTAGCCCATAAACCACAAGGAGACAGGGGCAATAATCTATATCAAACAACAGTGTCTCAAACGTGGGTATCATTTAAGGAACAAATATACGCAGCATAATCAATAGCAACTGATTTAATCCGAAAGACACATGGGAGACACATTCATGTGAAGGTAGCGTGTATTAGACATGTTGGACGTATTCAATTCATATGTACAAGTACATGAGGAAGTAGCGCTGCGTTACATTAATGAACACGTAACCAACACGATACTGTGCACAAGTGCTCGTGGAGTTTGTGACCGGTTACAATTGAGTTAGAAGCAGTGAGGGAAAGGCACCGGGTTGAGTCTCCACTGAACTAACGCCGGCTTGCTGACTACCGGGATTGGCTCCCGCACGCATGATTTCTACTGCACCTGGCGCTCACCAAATACTCGAGACGTCCAACCAGCCCCCGCACTCATCTCGAGATTCATTCCGTTTCTGGCTCTGCGCAAGACACCCCAGCTGCTTCCGCCTCCACCGGACTGAACCCGGTGCCTTTACCTCACTGCTTCTAACTCAAATGTAACCGATCCTGATGATAGCCTAAGACTTCTGCAGTCCGAAACGCCGTCGACTTTCACAGCGTACCTTCTGGCGCCTTTTTTCACGGACACCCGACCTAATTGTGTTTCTGAAACTTTATTTCATTAAGTTGTTTGGGTATCCAGAATATGTCAACTTTTGGTTGTTTTCCATTGCCCTTTGTTGCGCCCATCACCATCGCTGTATATATCACGTCACATGTCACTTGCACCGTCACAAACTCCACAAGCACTTGTGCACAGTATCGTGTTGGTTACATGTTCATTAATGTAACGCAGTGTTACTTCCTCATGTACTTGTACATATGAATTGAATATGTCCAACATGTCTAATACAAGCTACCTTCACATGAATGTGTCTCCCTTTCGAAAGAGAAAAGACACAGGGAGTTATTTACAAGCCCCTTGCGCCACTTTTGCATCATTTTTATGGGAAAAGTGAAGCAAAGGTGGCGCAAGAGGTTTGTAAACCTCCCCCTGAGTCTTTAGGGTTCCACACAGGTCTACTGCTATTACTCACCGGCTACAGGTGTCAGTTTGCTTTATACAGTACGTTTCTATCATTAACGCTTCTTTCTACTCGTAGTTTTTGGCAAATATGATTCTCGACCTTCGAAAGAGAAAAGGCCGAGTCAATAAGATTCTGCATATTATGGGCCTGCCCTTATTTATGAAGGCTTTGGGCCACCGCTGCGTCACTTTCAAAATGAGAAAAAGTGACGCAGCGGCGGTGTAAGGCCTTCATAAATAAGGCCCTATGTGTGCAGCTACGCATTAATCCACTGAGTTTCTTCTCTGGCTTTGATGTTCAGAAGTTATGTGCAAGATTCACTGTTTTCCAGTTATAAATAGGGCTCTGACACTGCGGAGGGCTCTGCCGGCTGTGGTGTTGGATCACAGACACACGGACTTCCTGGAAAATGTGAGCGCTCCCTCCACTATAAACCAAGCTAGTGCCGAGGAGCGTCTCAGACGAATCCCTTTGGATCCCGAAAGAAGGATGCGTCCGCCCCCGGCACTCCTGAGCCTCCTGGTGCTCTCAGGTATGCTATGCATGCTGCACGCGTCCTCTGTCTGCATTGATGGACAGCTCATGGGTGCCTGGTCCCCTGGAGGGGCTGAGAGGAGGGCTGGGGAGAGGGGTTAGACATCCTGCGGGAAGTACTTCCGTGCTAAACTGACTTAATACTTTTATATAGCACACTCAATCCCTGGAGGGGTTTCGAGGCACCGGGGATGCATACAAATGGGCTTCCATCTGGTGAGCAAGTTGTAGCATCATGTGAGGCAGGAATGGGTGGCTGTCACAACGGACGTGTTGCACCTTGCCTCACTCCCAGTGCATGGATGTGTGATTCTGTGTCTGTGATTAAATCAACTTAACTTCTGGCCTTTAAAATAAAAGGTATGCGTTGAGCTTTTACTACTATAGTGGTAGCGGTTGTGTTTGTGTCTGTTATCAATCATAGTTTTATCAGCACAATGCAGCCTCTCATATGTCATAAAGATTGGTTTTAAAAAGAAACATAAAATGGCCGATCACTGCGTGGACGAGGTCTGAAGGTCACGTGATGATACTTTTTGTGATGTCATTGGAGTACAAAAAGGCATATAAGGACTCTTTGGCCATCGCTTATTATTTTAGTAACTGAACCAACTGTAGGGACCAGAAAGTGGTTTGTGCTGTCTAGCCCTATAGGGGGCGGTGTCCTGGGACCCATATTCATTGTGGATTGTTACCTAACTGAATGAGAGGAGACCTTCACAAAACTCCTGATATAGAACAAGCAGGTCTCAGTCACCCAAACCTTAGGTGTCCAGAAGATGTCTAGGCAGATTATTATAAATATGATTTTCATAAGGCCTCGTCTGAAATACATTCTTCACTCTCTGGCCGCGGAGTCTGAGGCATTAATGGGACCTTGAGCCATGAAACTGGTGTAACAATCTATGATGCCAACCTGCAGGTCCTAGTTAGAACATAATCTCCTTTTGTAGCTTCTAGGTTCCCATCTCTCCACTTTCACTGAGTTCACAGCACCATACTCACCGAGATTAAAGATTCCCAGAAAATCTACCTCGCACCATCTGAAGAAAAGAAATAATTTCAATCTTGCATCCAGATTTCAAATATGTTATATGTAAAAAAAGTTTTTTTTAAATTGCTTAAACGTTTGGAGCTAATTTGTGGAAAAATTATATTTAAGAAATGAACGTCCTTAGCCTATTAGAGTTGAAAAAAACCTTGTTAAGTTTAAGAAAACATATCAAACGTGGCTTTCGACTGTTTTTGTTGTAGCCTCTAGAGTTTCAGAATGTGTTTTAGCACTAAGAGGTCTCCTGTTCAGTCTGACCTTTGAGATAGCTTTTTACAGCAAATCATACATAACATGCAAAGTCAGTGTGACTTTTGGTCAGCAGATTCATCTAGTGGCCTGTTAAGCTGGCATTCACATTTGGCTTCTGCCCACCACAGCATACAACATGAGGCAATGGGTCAGCCTACTTTTACCTATTGGCTCCCCTCACTTTAAGTGACTGCACAAAGCCTGTGCACATTCTTCACATTCACTGAAAAAAGCACCTTTCTCTTTAGTGGCAAAGCTGCTTTAGAGAATTATATTTTATTTTATTTCTTTCGCATATTAACTTTAAAAAAAAAACTGTATTTATTTTAAAAACTATTTATTTTGTCTCTATGTTGGGTGCCCAGTTAGGTGGTTATTTATTTTCTGTATCTCTTTTTAAAGTTATAAAGTGTGTATGTAACATTTAGCTTGTGATTTTAGTGATACCGTGATTTATTCTAGTCTCCTTGACAAATAATAATTAAAAAATGCATTGAACAACTGGAAGGGGCTGAAAAAGCCACACCGGTGAAGGATTTTGAAATTTAACCTTTTTCATACAAGCATGTGACAGCCACGTTTAGTTTTTTTTGGGTGTCATATGCTTGCAATAAAACATACAATAGTATTAATCTTTGCAAAGCTTGCCAAAGTCAAAGCTTTTGACTTTGCTGATGCTTGTGTGGGTCTGCACTTTATAAACCACTATATTAAGATACATGATTTGTATTAAATGTACCTTGGGGGTACTGATGTGATGCCTGAAGTCCTTCTTCTATCTCACGAAGCAGTGGACACGTGTAGGGAGCTGTGAGGCAGTAAAGAGAACTGAAGGGATAACGTTTTTGGCGAAGAACAAGTAAACGTACATTGAAAACGTTTTGTCATGAAAGAAGGAAATTCATGCATCGCCGGAGGCAGTCACTGGAGAATTTGCATATTTCCCCAAATAAGCAGGAATTCCAAAAGGCGAGCTGGGAATTTTGATCCACAGAGATTTACAGATGTAAGGACTTTTATAGATTTGCATTGGAAGTCGCTCCAGAACTTGATAGGATAAGGAACAGGAGGAGTTGTATTCCAACCTTATATTAATACTACATGCTTTTTAGGAGTCAGGAAATCAACTAATGCATGGTAAAAAATAATCCATCTCTTTCTGTGAGGATTGCAATGTGCGAATTCTTTTAATGTATGCCAGAGGATGAACTCTCAACTTGAAGTGACTGGCGAACTAGGGGGCATATTACCAACAAGTAGCGATATTTATCACTAAATAGGCTTAGCGATTCATTTTTTATCGC
The DNA here is from genome assembly GCF_964263255.1 of Lissotriton vulgaris. Lineage (NCBI taxonomy): Eukaryota > Metazoa > Chordata > Amphibia > Caudata > Salamandridae > Lissotriton > Lissotriton vulgaris. The sequence continues at coordinate 1,511,326,342 of NC_141693.1, forward strand.
TGCCTATCGCTGGATATGTTAGCGGAAAAAACATGCTATTAGCAACTTTTTCAACATTGTGCTAAAATATCCAGCGATAGCGGCGAAATGCGTGAATATCGCTGAGAATACAGCGATATTAACGCATTAGCGACGAAATGCTCTTAGCCATGTTATCCACCTCCCATTGGATAACATGGCTAAGAACTGGTCTGGGCAGGTGTTAGTATTTGGAGATATTCGCGCTTTGCGCGAATATTTCCAATGCTGCGCCTGCCTTGCTAATAGGCGATAGCGACGTTAGCGACTACTTTCAGTGGCTAACTGGTTGGGTACGCCCACTTTGCATGTCATTAGCGAAAAACATCGCTGACATGCAAAGCGGGCCCCAAACCGCTCGCTATCTCCTAAAAGCTGTCGCTAACATCAGTTAGCGACAGCTTGGTAATAGGGCGATAGAATTATCGCCGCTTAGCGCCGAAAACGGCCGCTAAATCGGCGATAATTGCCTATTGCCCCCCTTGGTAATATGCCCCCTGATCACTGGGTTGGGCGTTCCAGGGCGATCTTTGTATACCTTGCATGCCACATGTGTGAGGTTTTGGATATCCAATCATTAGGTTTATGATAACCATGATAAAACCAAAATTCCACAATATGGTAGGGTTTCTCAAATGAAATCAAGGTTACTCTTTAATATAACGGTATATTTGGTCTTTTGAAACTGTTCAAATCAGAGTTTGAGACTTTAAAACATTAAAACTATTGCAAGTCTCAAATATTTTCAATCATTTTAGAAGATTCTATGCCTCACTGTTAAGATGGCGCAGCAGGAGGAATGTCAATCGTCCTTAGTCAAAGGGTTTTGTGAGGAATGACTGCGTATTTTCTGGGAAAGATTGAACAAATCTCATCACATTAGTTAAGCTCCAACACTTGCCTCGATTGAACATTTACTTTGGTGTCACAACTCCAAAGCTTTGGGGCTGTCTTTATATTGTGTGTTCATATCTGTGTCCATGCATGTATCTATCTACCTTCTAAGTGACAACTTACTATGAGGCATATTAACAAGTGGCAGCGATAATTATCGCTGGCCGCGCTTAGCGAGAAAATAGTTATCGACGGCTATCGCAGAAAATGATCGCCATGCTAGCGCTGTATTAACATCGCATAGCGCAATGGCGATAATTTCCCAGTGATAGTTTCCATGGAACATCGCTGGTTTTCCAGCGATGTTCCGTGGAAAACGGCAATAACCTTGCTGATACGACCCTATGGTCATATCAGCATAATCCACCCCCAATGATAAGTAAAGCAAAGTCTGCATTTTAGCAGACGTTAGTTTTTGGCAAAAACAGCGGTTTTCTCCAAAAACTAATGTGTGCTAAAATGCTTGGGCAGCCTTGTAAATATCGCGATGTGCACATCAGCGATATTTACAGGTTGTACTGCCCCGTGATGCCCACTTTGCATCTCATTACAGATGCAAAGGTAGGCATCGGATAAAAGGGTACTAACATGCGCTAAAGCATGTTATCACCCTCTTGTAAATAGGGTGATATTTTTATCACCACTCTTTTAGCTTTAAAAGCCAAAAAAGCGGAGATATGGCCTTTGTAAATATGCCCCTATGTGACTACCTCAGCTATAAAGATCGTCGCGATGGCAGATGAGGTTTGATTTATGTGTTTCTGATTGAAGATGGTGCTGTGCTAACACTCTCCACTCAGTGAACCCTGAAGCAACTGTCCACTTGCTTTGAAACAGTGGCCAAGACCCGTTGTCCGAACACTTATAGGCAGCCGTTCTTGTACAAGATAATGCTAAGACTACATTTCTGTTCAAGGAGAAGAGTCCTGTAGGTTTCCTTCACATTTAGATTGGTCCATGAATTACAGCCATAGCCCTCCAGTGCTACCTGAGGCCTCGAGCTCAAGGCAACTCTTTGATTTGCCTCTGAAAGTGAATAATGGACATGTGCTCACTATACTGGTCTAAAGTGAGGGACCAGTGGATTGTGTGTGGCTCGACTATACTTCCCCTATCTGTCATTTACATTGTCCACAGAAGGACGGCCTTTCCAAGCCTGCTCGGGATCTCTTGAATATTATGATCATAGTTTAGTAATGCAGAGCCGGGTGTTCTTACACCTGCACTGCCATCATTGCATCCCAGTAGAGTAAACTGTGCAATAGAATTCTGCACAATATGGATTGCAAAGCTTTGATTAAGAAATAATTGAGCACAAACTTGCTGCACACAGTGACCGACTCCGCCAGTGGAGATCGGATAGAATTCACAATCAATCCACTGTTGACAACCAAAGACTTCCTAGTGCTTGGAGATTTCAATCTCCATTGGAATGACCATGCTGACAAGGCGGTGGTTGCCCTAAACTCCTACCCAACTGACAATGAACAATTCCAGTGATCCCAGTAACCCGCCTACGACCCAATCACAGCGCACCAGTCTGACCACATCTTTCTTTTGTTCAGTGTATTTTTTATTGAAATGTTGACAAAAATGAAAGAAAGTCAACATAAAGCTTATACATTATGGTACATGTTAGGGGGTGAGAACATATGCAAATGTCAATTATTATAATAATACAAAATTATAAATATCACATATACCAAACTACATTTTACAGGTGATGCTAAGCACATAGTACTGAATAAAGGTTTAGTTAAACGCAGTGTAGTTAGTGGTGATGATTGGGTGGACAGGGTGATCATAAAAATTAAATAGGGCAAACAAGACAGAGAAGTACCTTTTTGTTAGCTAAGGAGAAATAATGATATAAGAGGAGGGCAAGGATGAACTCAAGAAGGGGAGCAGAATTGAGGTGGTTGCCATGTGAACAGCTTGTAATATGATGTATCAGCCTCAGACCAGTGGTAGAAGTGGGCGGGATCGGAATGGCATGGCGTGCCCCTACTTTTAAAAATTATTTCAGTCCGTTCCCCTACTTCTTTCTTTCAAAACAGCATCCCAGGACGGCAAGAATAGTCAAACTTAAAATCGATAGCTTTTTCTTTCAGCTTTGATGGGCGGCTCGCACTTCTCTGTTGAACTCCAGAGGCTGCAGCAGCCCCTCCTGAGCTCTCACAGACTGTGGGCAGGCCCATTGTCATTCCGATTGAGGCTGATTATCTCCTTTCGGATGACAATGCGCCACCTTCTGCCTTTAGCATTTCATGCTGAGTTAGTAATTACAGAGGAGCTTTCCCCAGACAGATTACTGTGGGGAACTTGCCACCATCTGAAATTTGTCAATGTTATACACAGAGTTAACTGGGCAGGAGCAATGAAGGGACAGAAGAGGAGACAGGAAAGGAGAGGTGATGGGGCGGGAGAGGTGACCGGGTAGGAGAAGTAATGGGCAGGAGAAGTGGCGGGGCAGGAGAAGTGACAAGGCAGGAGTAGTGAAGGGGAAGGTAGAAGTGACAGGGAAGGAGAGGCTAAAGGGATGGAGAAGTGACAGGGCAGGAGGTGTGACGGGGCAGGAGAAGTGACGAGGCAGGAGAGGTGACAGGAAAGGAGAGGTGACCGGGCAGGAGAAGTAATGGGCAGGAGAAGGGACGGGCAGGAAAAGTGACTGGGCAGGAGAGGTGATGGGTCAGGAGCAGTGATGGGACAGGAGAGGCGACAGGAAAGGAGAGGTGACGGGGCAGGAGAAGTGATGGAGAAGTGACGGGACAGGAGCGGTGATTAGGCATGTGCAGGAGCTGTAACCGGGCAGGAGTGGTGAACGGACAGGAGCAGTGAACAGATAGGGGCAGTGAACGGATAGGGGCAGTGAACGGGGCAGGAGAAGTATTGGGACAGGAGAAGTGATGGGATAGGAGAAGTGATGGGGCAGGAGCGGTGATTAGGCAGGAGTGCTGACTGGGCAGGAAAAGTGAACAGGCAGGAATGCTGACCGGGCAGGAGCAGTGAACGGCAGGAGCGGTGACTGGGTAGGAGTGGTGACCCGGCAGGAGTGGTGACGGGACAGGAGAAGTGACTGGACAGGAGAGGTGATTAGGCATGAGCAGGAACGGTAACCGGGTGGGAGCAGTGAAAGGGCAGGAGCGGTGAACCAGGTAGAAGCGGTGAATGGGGCAGAAGCAATAATGGGCAGAAGAGGTGAATGGGGCAGAAGAGGTGAATGGGGCAGAAGCGGTGAATGGGGCAGGAGCAGTGAATGGGGCAGGAGCAGTGAACGGGGCAGGAGCGGTGATGGGGCAGGAGTGCTGACCGGACAGGAGCAGTGAACGGCAGGAGCAGTGAACGGGCAGGAGCGGTGATGGGGCAGGAGCGGTGATGGGGCTGGAGCGGTGACGGGGCAGGAAAAGTGATGGGGCAGGAGCATTGATGGGACAGGAGCAGTGACGGGGCAGGAGAAGTGAATGGGTAGGAGCGGTGAACGGGGCAGGAGCAGTGATCGGGCAGGAGCGGTGATCGGCCAGGAGATGTGAATGGGGCAGGAGCGGTGATCGGGCAAGAGCGGGGTTTGGGCAGGAGCGGTGAATCGGACAGAAGCGGTGATCGGGCAGGAGTGCTGATCGGACAGGAGCAGTGCCGGGGCAGGAGCAGTGAATGGGCAGGAGCGGTGACGGGGCGGGAGCAGTGACAGGGCAGGAAAATTGACGGGAGAAGGAGAGGCAACAGGAAAGGAGAGGTGACTGGGCAGGAGAGGTGACCGGGCAGGAGAGGCAACAGGAAAGGAGAGGTGACTGGGCAGGAGTGGTGACTGGCAGGAGGGGTGACCGGGCAGGAGGGGTGACCGGGCAGGAGTGGTGATTGGGCAGGAGCGGTGAAGGGGCAGGAGTGGTGACGGGGCAGGAGCGGTGACGGGGCAGGAGCAGTGACAGGACAGGAGCAGTGATGGGGCAGGAGAGGCAACAGGAAAGGAGAGGTGACTGGGCAGGAGAGGAGACGGGGCAGGAGTGGTGACCGGGCAGTACTGGTGACGGGGCAGGAGAAGTAATGGGGCAGGAGAGGTGACGGGGCGGGAGCAGTGACGGGGCAGGAAAAGTGACGGGGAAGGAGAGGCAACAGGAAAGGAGAGTTGACTGGGCAGGAGAGGTGACCGAGCAGGAGAGGCAACAGGAAAGGAGAGGTGACTGGGCAGGAGTGTTGACCGGCAGGAGGGGTGACCGGGCAGGAGTGGTGATCGGGCAGAAGTGGTGACCGGGCAGGAGTGGTGACCGGGCAGTACTGGTGACGGGGCAGGAGAAGTAATGGGGCAGGAGAAGTGACAGAGCAGGAGTGGTGATTAGGCATGAGCATGAGCGGTAACTGGGCAGGAGCGGTGAAAGGACAGGAGCGGTGAAAAGGACAGGAGCGGTGAATGGACAGGAGCAGTGAACAGGGTAGGAGCAGTGAACGGGGTAGGAGCAGTGAACGGGGCAGGAGCAGTGGACAGGGCAGGAGAAGTGACGGGGCAGGAGCGCTGATCGGGCAGGAGCATTGAACGGCAGGAGCAGTGAACCGGCAGGAGTGGTGACCGGGCAGGAGTGGTGATGAGGCAGGAGAAGTGAATGGGCAGGAGAGGTGACGGGGCAGGAGAGCTGATGGGGCAGGAGAAGTGACAGGGCAGGAGTGGTGATTAGGCATGAGCAGGAGCGCTAACCGGGCGGGAGCAGTGAAAGGACAGGAGTGGTGAATGGGGCAGGAGCGGTGAATGGGGCAGGAGCAGTGGACGGGGCAGGAGCAGTGGATGGGGCAGGAGCAGTGGACGGGGCAGGAGCAGTGGATGGGGCAGGAGCAGTGGACGGGGCAGGAGCAGTGATGGGGTAGGGGCAGTGACAAGGCAGGAGAAGAGACAGGGCAGGAGTGGTGACCGGGCAGTACTGGTAACGGGGCAGGAGAAGTAATGGGGCAGGAGAAGTGACAGGGCAGGAGTGGTGATTAGGCATGAGCATGAGCGGTAACTGGGCAGGAGCGGTGAAAGGACAGGAGCGGTGAAAAGGACAGGAGCAGTGAATGGGGCAGGAGCAGTGAACAGGGCAGGAGCAGTGGACAGGGCAGGAGCAGTGACAGGGCAGGAGAAGTGACGGGGCAGGAGCGCTGATCGGGCAGGCGTGCTGACCAGACAGGAGCATTGAACGGCAGGAGCAGTGACAGGGCAGGAGAAGTGATGGTGCAGGAGAGGTGACAGGGCTGGAGAGGTGATGGGGCAGGAGAAGTGACAGGGCAGGGGAAGTGACAGGGCAGGAGTAGTGATTAGGCATGAGCAGGAGCGGTAACCGGGCGGGAGCGATGAAAGGACAGGAGCAGTGAACGGGGCAGGAGCAGTGAATGGGGCAGGAGCAGTGAACGGGGAAGGAGCAGTGGACAGGGCAGGAGCAGTGGATGGGGCAGGAGCAGTGACAGAGTAGGAGAAGTGACGGGGCAGGAGAAGTGACGGGGCAGGAGCGGTGAATGAGCAGAAACGGTGAATGGGTAGGAGTGGTGGACGGGGCAGGAGTGGTAGATGGGGCAGGAGCGGTAGACAGGGCAGGAGCGGTGACGGGGCAGGAGTTGACGGGCCAGGAGCGGTGATGGGGCAAGAGCAGTGACGGGCAGGAGAAGTGACAGGGCAGGAGAAGTGACGGGGCAGGAAAAGTGATGGGGCAGGAAAAGTGACGGAGCAGGAGAAGTGACGAGGCAGGAAAAGTGACCGGGCCGGAGAAGTGACGAGGCAGGAGAATTTACTGGGCGGGAGCAGTGATTGGGCAGGAGCAGTGATTAGGCATGAGCAGGAGTGGTGAATGGGTAGGAGCAGTGAATGGGCAGGAGCAGTAAATGGGCAGGAGCGGTGAATGGGCAGGCGGTGAACGGGCAGGAGTGGTGACGGGGCAGGGTAAATGACAGGGAAGGAGTGGTGACGGGGTAGGAGAAGTGACTTGTACTATTTATTTATATACTATTACATGACATCCACTGATGTGTCTGCAAAAAGCATACCTGTTGCCCTGAATTTTTGTCCTGAATTTTGACCTCCTGTCCTGAATTTTTTTCGTAAATTTTGACCCCATGTCCTGAATTTTTACACTCACCATCCTCAATTTGCGCCCATGCCATTGTTCCTGCTTATATGTTGCACGCTTTACATAAACCTGTATTCCCTAAGAGTATGTGCTCAAATAAACATGTTTATCCATTGTTTGAATTAAATAACGTTATAAGCTGTAACTTCTCAGTGAAATGCTAAACATACAAAAAATTGTTGTTTTGCGATTTCTAGCCACACACCTGACTCCGCCCACTGATCCAATCTTCAGTTATTCCCGCCCCCTGATTCTCCACCCACAGTTCCCCTACTTTGTATTCCCCACTTCGACCACTGCCTCAGACATTAGAATCATGAATAATGGGGTTTTTCCCGATTGTGGGTTTTGTAAATAAGTGTCTAGTGTACTCCATATGTTCAGTGAAATACCAGGATTTTCTGGGAGCTTGTCTTGAGCACTGTATGTGCTTCTAAGATATGTGACCAAGCCCACCAAGTATGGAATGATATTTGATAAGCAGACTTCCAGTCTATGAGCACTGCATTGATCACAACTGTGAGAAGAGGGTCTAATGAAGCAAAGTCCGAATCCGATAACGATAACCTGTTGGGGTTACACGAGGATGCAGAATTATTGTAGGGAAGTCAAAAGCTAATATTTTCTATTAAACATATAAGAAATAATAATAATAACTAATTTGTAGAGCACATGGCTACTTCTACTGAAGCGTCCTGGTGCTAGGTTTCTGCTTAATCTGAAGGGAGCTGCATCATTCTTATGTAACACTAAATAAGTATAGGTTAAAAAGTCAAACATTTAATTGTTTCCTAAAAGAACTTCTGAAGACATTCGCTGACGTTTTGCTGGCAAACTATTCCAGAGCTTAGGGCAAAACATTCTTAAAGGACTTGCCCCCTATTCTGGTCTTCGGAACCAGCCCTAACCTGCCACCACTGGATCTCAAGTATCATGCAGGGATGTAAGGCCTATTCAAAGTTTGAATATAGCTTGGGCCCCGGTTCGACAATGCATTTATGACAATAGCGTAAGGTTTTGAATTTGAACTCTGGAGCCAATGCAGCCAGTGGCGTCTGGCAGGGAGTGGGGGCGAGGTGGAACAAAATATTTTAAACAAAACGACAAACACTTACCTTCACGCGCCACAGCCTCCGTCTTTTCTCCGTCGTTGCTGAAGAGTCCGGAAGCACACATGCTCCCCTGAGCCAATCAAAACACTGCAATGCTGTGGTTCTCCACTCAGAGTGGGACAGGGACCCTGTGCATGTTCCCCACCCAGGCTGTAATGCAACCTGGTGGGGAACATGCAAAGTGCGCTTGATTGTTTGGCCAGCCCAGGACGGCCGGCCAAACAGTAGTGCGCACTTAGGGGCAGATTTACAAGCCCCTTGCGACACTTTTACGCCGCCGTTGCGTCACTTTTGTGACGCAGCGGCGGCATAATAAATGCGCCACGTTGCGACCTATTCACAATGTGACGAATCTAGGCAGATGCGTCACATTGTAAAGCCCTGCGCCACATGAAACCTGTGTCAGGTTTCATATGGGCGTTCTGTCGCAGGGTGGGCGTTCCCTCGCAGGAAAGCCCCGTAAAACTGACACAGTGAAATCTGCAAGATTTCACTGAGTCAGTTTTACGACGCTGCTGCGTCAAATCCTTACGCCTGCTTGAAGCAGGCGTAGGGAGTGACGCACCACGTTGAGTATGGGTGGCCCCTGTGCATTGCAGGAGTTGCGTCGTGCTTGCGATGCGACTCCAGCAATGCGCCGCCCAGACGCAAGATGCGTCACACATCTTCCCTTCCTTGCACCATGGTGTGCCGCATTGTAAATGCAAAAAACACAGTTGATAGACAGAATGTAGAACAATGTCATACATTCACCCCAGTACAAGGATCTGGGCCTAAATTCATCGTTTTTTTGCACTCCACAGCACCCTGGGTTAGACACTGGCTATATGCAAATCAGCTCTGACCCTGTGCCTCATGGGAACAGTCCAGTCCGAACTACCAAGCCATTTCTTTACCAGACCGGAATCAAGCATCCAAGGACCGGTTTCTGGCTATCAGCCTTCATCAGCCTGGATAGCTTGACTCCAGTGGTGTGGAGACCCTGGGACTCACGTCTGAGTATACCCAGCACACTCGGGGTGAAAATTGCAAACAACACAGTTGATGGACAGAATGTAAAACAATGTCATACATTCACCCCAGTACAAGGATCTGGGCCTAATTCCGTTCCTTTCCGCTTACTGTTTGCTGTTTTGACAGGGGACACCCTCCGTTTACTTTGTGTCCTATTAATAACGAATGAGGGGTCTTGGGACCGGGTGGTAGTGGCAGGGTGCCTAGTTCCCTCTCAGAAAAGCCTGGCGTGCCTGTCTCTCTGTATCTGTTCTCGTCCCGCCCGTCCGTGTGGCTTCTGACTTGTTCTCTGTCTTCCGTCTTCCGAGAAAGTGCTATTTAATGTGCATAATTTAATGACAAATTGTGACTGTCTGTGTTTGTTTAATTTCTCTCCCACCAAATGTCTGTCCTATATGTCTTTATATAACTTGAGCAGGTCTTTCTTTCGATCAATTGTTTAGTAATTTTGCATATACATGTTTCATTCATGTTTTTTAACACATTTATGTGATGATGTTTTTATAATTTCTGCATAGAGTCGTTTAACTCTATTTTTATCAAGTGTCGTGTTCACACAATTCGGAATTGTTAATTGTTTTAATAAAATATTTTTTATATTTTCATACAAATATTGTTGCCATGTTTATGATTTAACCTTTAGTTACTTGTGTCCAAGACGAGTATTTGGGCTTCAATATCTATTGAACTGAGCCAAGGGATAGTCTTATTCACAATACATGCAAATCAGCTCTGACCCTGTGCCTCATGGGAACAGTCCAGTCCGAACTACCAAGCCATGTCTTTCCCAGACCGGAATCAAGCATCCAAGGACCGGTTTCTGGCTATCAGCCTTCATCAGCCTGGATAGCTTGACTCCAGTGGTGTGGAGAGCCTGGGACTCAGCCCACTCGGGGTGAAAATTGCAAAAAACACAGTTGATGGACAGAATGTAGAACAATGTCATACATTCACCCCAGTACAAGGATCTGGGCCTAAATCCATCGTTTTTTTGCACTCCACACCACCCTGGGTTAGACACTGGCTATATGCAAATCAGCTCCGACCCTGTGCCTCATGGGAACAGTCCAGTCCGAACTACCAAGCCATTTCTTTACCAGGTCGGAATCAAGCATCCAAGGACCGGTTTCTGGCTATCAGCCTTCATCAGCCTGGATAGCTTGACTCCAGTGGTGTGGAGACCCTGGGACTCATGTCTGAGTATACCCAGCACACTCTGGGTGAAAATTGCAAAAAACACAGTTGATGGACAGAATGTAGAACAATGTCATACATTCACCCCAGTACAAGGATCTGGGCCTAAATCCATCGTTTTTTTGCACTCCACACCACCCTGAGTTAGAAACGGGCTATATGCAAATCAGCTCTGACCCTGTGCCTCATGGGAACAGTCCAGTCCGAACTACCAAGCCATGTCTTTCCCAGACTGGAATCAAGCATCCAAGGACTGGTTTCTGGCTATCAGCCTTCATCCGCCTGTATAGCTTAACTCCAGTGGTGTGGAGAGCCTGGGACTCACGTCTGAGTATACCCAGCACACTCGGGGTGAAAATTGCAAAAAACACAGTTGATGGACAGAATGTAGAACAATGTCATACATTCACCCCAGTACAAGGATCTGGGCCTAAATCCATCCTTTTTTTGCACTCCACACCACCCTGGGTTAGACACTGGCTATATGCAAATCAGCTCTGACCCTGTGCTTCATGGGAACAGTCCAGTCCGAACTACCAAGCGATGTCTTTCCCAGACCGGAATCAAGCATCCAAGGACCGGTTTCTGGCTATCAGCCTTCATCAGCCTGGATAGCTTGACTCCAGTGGTGTGGAGAGCCTGGGACTCACGTCTGAGTATACCCAGCACACTTGGGGTGAAAATTGCAAAAAACACAGTTGATGGACAAAATGTAGAACAATGTCATACATTCACCCCAGTACAAGGATCTGTGCCTAAATCCATTGTTTATTTGCACTCTACACCACCCTGGGTTAGACACTGGCTATATGCAAATCAGCTCTGACCCTGTGCCTCATGGGAACAGTCCAGTCCGAACTACCCCACACATTTCTCCATATTCAAAAAGTCTCAGACTATTGGTCTTGGACTCCTCCTGACATTTCAATTTATCCATGGCTTTACAGCTCTCTCATAACTCCTCAGGTTTCTTTAGAGATTGGCTCATCTTCCAGTGCTTTAGTGCGCTCAGTGACCTCGTCTAGCTTTTTACCTAGAGCTTGACAAGGGGCTTGTATTCCAGTTTGATTACCTTCAGAGACCTCAAATCTCTTTAGCATTTCTGCCTTGAGGCCCAGCAGAATCAATGTGACCGACCCATCAGTCAGCTCAGGCTCGGCTGATATCCCGCTCAAGGTACTGGTATTTTTGATGGAGTCCTGTCCTCTGGCCGTTGTGTGATTAGAGAGCCAAGCTCACTCATACTCTCGCACTACTCCATTGGAACAGATCCAAGGATCCCAAATGTGTTATTGATACTCAGGTGAGTAGTTTGATCCATGTCTACATCAGAAGGGTCAGCGTGCCTGGTTGCTAGTAATTCTAGAGTCACTATACCCCCGTCTCTTGGATCTGGAGTGGAGTCTCCTCTCCCTTAACCCTGAATTATTTTGGAGGCACCTTCTCTGTGTTTTGAGTGGAAGATAAGGCAGTGGCTCTATAAAAGGAATTGAAATCCAGTATTTGTGAATGAAATTCAGTATTTGTAAAGCGCACAATTACCCAAGGGTGTCAAGGCGCTAGGGGCTGTCGGGAAGATTAGGCGAGCTATTACCCAGAGTCACATGGTGCTAGGATAACCTGCCGCCGACTGTGGGGTTCAAAACGTGAACCCTGTAACCCAAGGTCAGGCACCCTGGCCGCTGCACCGCAGCAGAAACAGAAGCTTTCTTGCTATTTTTACTTTCTACTACTGCCGGCCCTTTTACCTTGCCTGTCTTCTTCCCCCAGATGGGAGATTTAGTTTTTGACAATCGTACCCCTTCCCAGCCTTCTGCTCCCTCTTTGCTAAGTACTCAGGAGCCTGTTGGGGAGAATGAGGGGTCTTTCCTGCTGGTGATATATACACTTACCTTGCCGCCGGCTCCTGCGTCTCTGCTCCTGCTCTCCTTGTGAGACTCGAGAAACAGGAAGCCAGGAAAAACAGCCAGGCTTCCCTGACCAATCACAACAGAGCAATTGGTTTTGAGCATCCTATTTCGACGCTGAACCAGGGAATGGGGGCCTGGGCATGTTCTCCATGCAGGTTGTAATACATCCTGCATGAAGAACAGGGAAAGTGTTCATGACTGTTTTGAGAGGCCCGACATTGCGCACTTAGGAGTGGGCAAACCACTCCTCCCCTGCTCCAAGAGCAGAGCAGCCCCATCCACCCGCCCGCTCTCCCACTAATATCATTTTATATTTCCTTTATTTTGCACTACTCAAAAGCAGTGGGTCGTTGCTCCTCTGCCTTAGTGGATGAGCCGCCACTGGCTCCTGAGCTCCTATGGACTATCCCCAGTGCCTTCTCCTGTACATCTGGGCTTGTGCTGGCTCTCCCAGACAGAACCCTGAGGAGTGCTTCCCTGCGATATTGTATCTTACCCGCGGTGTCTTCCCATCTAGGGAGCTGAGCGGAGGCACAGGCGTGTGATCGGCGCATCCACAAAGGCTGCTCTCGCAGGTAAAGCACCTATATGCTCTTAATTTTCCTCAGTGTCTGATCATGCAATTCTGCAGAGAGGGAGAAGTTCAGCTTAAATTGTACATCCTTACAAAGATTTTTGCCTGATGGGAGCTCGTGGCCGGCTAGTGGGCAGCTGCCATGTTCCCGTCTCTGGTCCCCAAAAGATGGTACTTATTTTTTTTGCTTACTTTTGTAATAATATTTTTATTTGTTTAATTTTTTTATTTTAATATCTTTGTATAATTGTTTTGAATGTTTAATATCTAGTGTTTGCAATTATAGTTTTTATGTTTAAATAATAATTATTTAAAAAAAATATGTTTGTATTTTGGGGGATTATTTTAAAGAACATATTTTTATTTGATATTTGCACGTTATACATTTTTCATATTTTTTATATAAGCATATTTTTGTAATGTGTAATATTAGTTGACTTTTTCAACTTCTTGGACGTGAAAGCAGAGGCAAAGTACCTTGTTAGCTCCTATGCTATTCTGTATAAACCTATCAAGGAGCTCCTGACGTTTCGCCTGCATCACTATAGGGCAAACCCAGATATGTGCATCGACTCGCAGTTCTCTAAGACACATAGGGGGAGATTTACAAAAACTTCACGCGGCACAGCGCAGCCACCCCCCCCCCCCCCCCCCCTTGAGGCTGCGCTGCGTTGCTGTATGGGATAGGAGCAGGAGAGCACCATATCTTCAGAGTTATGGCTCTCTCCTCCCCTTTTCTATGCGCTGGCACTGATTACAGCTGCCATGCGCCATGCAGTCACCTTAGCGCCATAGCTCTAGGGTGTGTGCATGGGTTTTGTACAGGAAGGCTACCCTTCCTGTACAAAATACGATGGCCCGCCACAATGCAAAGCTTGTCAGAAAAGGAAGGAGAAATGAAAGCCTTTCTCCTTCCGTGCGCCTACTTGAAAAGGGTGCAGTTTTCTCACGCTAAACCCAATCTACCTTATTTAGTAAATTGGGTTTAGCGTGAGGAACCTTGGGTGGTTGCATGGGAATGCCCATGCTCCACCCTTGGTACGCCCCATTGGCACAAAGTAATACAAAGCAGCTCTAGGTGCTGATTCACATTACTATGCAGTTATTTCCAGCGCTAAACTTGTTTAGCTCTGGAAAGTAAATATTAAATAGGGGGAAACAAATTGGACTGATTTTGTGTCACTTTTGTGATGCAAACACAGCGCAATATCTTAGTAAATCTCCCCCCAAAGAGGTCTTCTCAATGCACTTAAAGCAGTACCCAGAAGCACTAATGGTGTGCGCCTCTGTTTGATGGCATATGAAAGGGCTCTTGATCGTAGAAAGCATGCTGGCAGAGCCCAATCACGTGAATCCTTGCTAGCAGCCAGCACTTACCAAGATAACCCTCCGTTCTGAAAGGTTGTAAGCCTTCCTTTTATTAGGGACACCAAACGTTGGGCATTGATGCCCTTATCCCACCTGATGAGTGAGTAACTCGTTTTTCTAAGGTTTGTTTTGGCACACCTGAAATTAAAGAATTTGTCACCGCGAGTAGCGATTTCAGGGATTGGGGTCCTGCAACATGGATGTTGAGCTTGCAGAAGTGGTAGCCCCCTTATGTAGGTGCCCCCAGGGTAAGGCACCTGGCTCTGAAGGGATCCCAGTAGATCCATCCAAGGATGATATTGTTTCATGAGTCCGCCTTCGGAAGTGGATGTCCACACTGTCTGTTTCTTAGGCTACTGTACGATAAGGTGACGGTAAGCGCTAGATATGGCCCAGAGGGGGAAACCACTAAGGCAATCAAAATAGTGAGTGGAGTACAGCAGGGCTGTGTGCTCACCCTTTTCTTGTTTCATTATAAATATTCACGCTCTTGGGAAGCATCTGTCCAGCTCAAGCATAGACCTAGCTTGAGTAGGCACTCACTGTATACCAGTGCTACTTTCTGCCGATCATGCAGTGCTTATCGCTAGGGCCCCACATGGGCTTCAAATGTTGTTGAACCAGTTTTCTCGGTTTATGACTGATCTAGATCTGATCATAAATCATTCTAAAACTCACATTATGGTCTATGGTCTGAAAGGATGAAATACATCCACTTTTCCATATTTGGAGGTTATATTTGATTAAGTGTAGTTAGAAACCACTGGGACGGGCAATGTCTGCTGAGTCACTTTATGATTTTGTTTCTAAATTGTGATTAAACCTCTCAAAGAACTTGTATCGCTCATCCTTGACAATATGCCCAGAGTTATTTGCGTATGTAAGCGAGAGGTATAGTGAAGAGAGAGAGAGAATGAGATAGTGAAAGAGAGTTAGAGAAAGCTAGAGTTGAATGCTGGCGGCAGGGCACACTTGTAAAAAGCATTCTCAGGGTGAAGATGCTCCCAAGCTACTGATTATATTCTGGCACCATCCTGTGTTGTCATACTTTACCAATATATTATTACAAAACAAAATGCTGCGGACGCATCATGGTGGCCAGTAGCACACTCTCATCAGGTGCAGTGTCCGTTGGCAGCTGCGTTGCCCTGAAGAGCTCACCAATATTGTTGTTCCTTGCGGTGCTCCCTTTGCACGCCCCCTCCATTTAACACCGCCTGAACAGCCGCTGCAGTGTAGGGGTGAAGCAGCAGCAGGAAGCTCAATGTGAATCATGACAGCCAGCAGCACGCAATAACCTGGTGCAGACTGTCCGCGGGCAGCTGTGTTGCCCTGTAGAGCTCGGCCACATTGTTGTTTCCTGCGGTGGTCCCTCTGCCTGCCCCCTCCTTGTATCACTGGCCAAACAGCCGCTGTGCAAAATGAAAATGGTGCAGCTGCTTAAAAAACAGATAATATTTTTTAAAAGAGTTTGTTCAGCTGCGTATACCAAAAGTAAAGCCTGCAGCCTTTATTTTAAAAAAACATATAACATTTTTTTAAAGATATTTACTAAATTGGGTGCAGAGGGTATACAGGCGCTCATATAGTATTTACAATTATGTTTAGTAAAATTCAACAATGTATGGTGCGTCCAAAAAGGAAGGAAAACACCCTACCTCCCCAATACTCAATTAAAGATTGATAAAACTATTCACAATTTTTTCGAGCACTCGTGTCTTATACAATAAGTAGTACAGTAATTACACAATAAAGCTAGCCCAATCAATTATTTTGTGCTTTATTGTGTAATTACTGTTATACTTATTGTATAAAACACGAGTGCTCCAAAAAATTGTGAATATTTTTTTAAAAGAGTTTGGTGAGCCATGCATATGAAAAGAACGGCACATGGCCGCCATTGTTAAAGTAGATGTCGCATATAAAAATAAAAAGCAATAACGTGTACACACCATGGAGCGGGGAGGAGAGGGAGCAGGGGAGGGAGCGCCACTAAACGATAAAGCGTGGCGTGCATGTTCGGGTGCCGGGACGAAACAGGAAAATAAATGGACTCTGCTTTGTAGAAGCGGGATAGCTTGTTGTGCTTGCAACAGCAAGACATTAGTTAACTAAATAGTGCTCACTAACTGCTAATGGAAGCTAGAGGGTAAGGACAAATGTAGGATGGGCTGTCCACATGGGAGGTAACAACAGAAGAAAGGGAGGTACTAAGGAGGGACTACTAACCCTATTCATGAATCACAAGCCACCATTTACAAAAGACAGTAAGATGAGCCAAGGCAAACAATGGGCAGAAACCGGTCCTTGGATGCTTGATTCCGGTCTGGGAAAGACATGGCTTGGTAGTTCGGACTGGACTGTTCCCATGGGGCACAGGGTCAGAGCTGATTTGCATATAGCCAGTGTCCAACCCAGGGTGGTGTGGAGTGCAAAAAAACGATGGATTTAGGCCCAGATCCTTGTACTGGGGTGAATGTATGACATTGTTCTACATTCTGTCCATCAACTGTGTTTTTTGCAATTTTCACCCCGAGTGTGCTGGGTATACTCAGACGTGAGTCCCAGGCTCTCCACACCACTGGAGTCAAGCTATCCAGGCTGAATGAAGGCTGATAGCCAGAAACCGGTCCTTGGATGCTTGATTCCGGTCTGGGAAAGACATGGCTTGGTAGTTCGGACTGGACTGTTCCCATGGGGCACAGGGTCAGAGCTGATTTGCATATAGCCAGTGTCCAACCCAGGGTGGTGTGGAGTGCAAAAAAACGATGGATTTAGGCCCAGATCCTTGTACTGGGGTGAATGTATGACATTGTTCTACATTCTGTCCATCAACTGTGTTTTTTGCAATTTTCACCCCGAGTGTGCTGGGTATACTCAGACGTGAGTCCCAGGCTCTCCACACCACTGGAGTCAAGCTATCCAGGCTGAATGAAGGCTGATAGCCAGAAACCGGTCCTTGGATGCTTGATTCCGGTCTGGGAAAGACATGGCTTGGTAGTTCGGACTGGACTGTTCCCATGGGGCACAGGGTCAGAGCTGATTTGCATATAGCCAGTGTCCAACCCAGGGTGGTGTGGAGTGCAAAAAAACGATGGATTTAGGCCCAGATCCTTGTACTGGGGTGAATGTATGACATTGTTCTACATTCTGTCCATCAACTGTGTTTTTTGTAATGGAAGCTAGAGGGTAAGGACAAATGTAGGATGGGCTGTCCACATGGGAGGTAACAACAGAAGAAAGGGAGGTACTAAGGAGGGACTACTAACCCTATTCATGAATCACAAGCCACCATTTACAAAAGACAGTAAGATGAGCCAAGGCAAACAATGGGCAGAAAATGGGCGGAGCTTAAAGTCCATACCTAAATACAGCCTGTCTCGAAGAGACAGCGCAAGCACTGCCTAGGTGAGACCTAAAAATGGGACACTTTACATCTTTGGACCAGTTCTGATCTCGAGGTAATGCTACTGCACTTGATATATTTATTTACCCTGTTTATGCGACACAGTGAAAGGTTCCTGTGGGGTTTCCACAGGAACCTTTCAAATTTAAACCATTAACCCAACTCATCACATCAGTTGACATTGCACACTGGGTTTTGAGGTTCTATAGTCAGGGTTTGCAGCTCCTAACAGCCCAGACAGATTTGGCTAGGGAGGGGTAGGAGTTTGAGTTAGGCATACCCATACCTGTTGACAAACTGGAAAAATTGTTGTACACAAACTAGATCCATAGCGATGAACTACAGGGACAAGCTATTACATTATAAATTCCTACAATAAGCCTGTGCTACCCCACAGAAGCGATTCAAAAAGGGGGTGGTGATGAACAGAGTGTCTGAATTAAGCAGACCACTCTTACCCAGTCAAGAGATCAGGGCTTGATCCATCACCGTTATTTAGCTCACTGCATCACCCCAGTTCAGAACCTGGCTATATGCAAATTAGTCTGACCCAGTGACTCATGGGAACAGGGCAGACCAAACTACCAAGCCAATTCTTCACCGGAAAGGAGACAAGCTTCCGGGGACCGGTTTCTGGCATTTCAGCCGTCGTTGGCCCGGCTTGTTTGAATCCTGGTGGTGCATTGAGCAAGGGACTCATGTCTGAGTATACCCTGCCACACTTGTGGTGGCCAAAAACGATTCAAAAAGGGGGTGGTGATGAACAGAGTGTCTGAATTAAGCAGACCACTCTTACCCAGTCAAGAGATCAGGGCTTGATCCATCACCATTATTTAGCTCACTGCATCACCCCAGTTCAGAACCTGGCTATATGCAAATTAGTCTGACCCAGTGCCTCATGGGAACAGGGCAGACCAAACTACCAAGCCAATTCTTCACCGGAAAGGAGACAAGCTTCCGGATGTGAGTCCCTTGCTCATTGCACCATCAGGATTCAAGCAAGCCGGGCCAAAGACGGCTGAAATGCCAGAAACCGGTCCCCGGAAGCTTGTTTCCTTCCCAGTATAAGAATTGGCTTGGTAGTTTGGTCTGCCCCGTTCCCATGATGCACTGGGCCAGGGTCAGACTAATTTGCATGTAGCCAGGTTCTGAGCTGGGATGGTGCAGTAAGCTAAAAAACGGTGATGGATCAAGCCCTGATCTTTGGACTGGGTAAGAGTGGTCTGCTTAATTCAGACACTCTGTTCATCACCACCCCCTTTTCTGAATCACCCCACAGAAGCAGCACAGAATTGACCCCTTGTACCATCACAGTTGTCGGCGCTGCAGGCATGGAGATGCCGGCTTCTGCCGGCTTCTGTCACCTTGCTTGGGAATGTTCCCCATTCAGTCTTATTGGCCGGAGATCCTTGTTGTGATAGCTGATATTGCCAACATTCCCTACAACCAGACCTGCTATTAATAACCCTTCTTAGGGACGCCCAACTGTTTGCAGCCTAAGTGGGGACCCCGACTACTTCCTCCACATTCCGTTGCAGCTGGGAGGCTGCATCATCTACCGCGCCAGGAAGGTGCCATAAGTACACTTCAGAACACACATGGCGCGGGACGTGCACAGGACATGCCTGGGCGCTTGTCCAGGACAAGACCAGGCACAGTGCGCACTGCAGCTGCGCTAGCCCTGAGCTCAGAGTCATGCTGGGTGTGTCTTTTGCTGCCTATTGGCAGCAGAGGAGGACTGAAGCAAGGTTGAATAGATGCTCCAAAGTGCCCATGTCACTTTGGCCGACTGTTTTGCTTTGGCCAAAGTGACATGAGCACTTTCAAGCTCTCCACCGAACTGTCTTAAGACAGCTGGGTGGAGACCAAGCACAGGCCTCAGGGCCCTATGGAGCGTCCAGCTAGCCTGCTCCATCCAATCCAGTTGCTTCTCTCATGCTGGTTAACAGCATGAGAGCAGCATCTAGGTTGAATAGGGGAGCTCTTCATGCATCACAGAAGAAGAAGAACACAGAGGGAGATGTGCACACGCCCATTGGTAAGTGCCATTTTATTTTATTGTATTTGATTTGTGTAATGCATGTAAATGTAGTGGTTGTGTTTTATTTTGTGATTAGTGTTATGTTTTTATTTGGACGTTTGGAGGGAGGGGGTGTTTTATTTTGTGTTTTTGGATGGAGGAGTGGTTTACTTTGGGGTTTTTGAGTGAGGGGTGTTTTTTTTTGTTTTTCGGCGGGAGGTGGTGGGGCACTTCTCTCGCCCACCACTTTCAAATGGAACCAGCCGCACCAGGGAGCTAAACCACAATGTCCCTGGTTGTAGTGCAATAAGTGAACACATTAAGGCTCTTGAGGTTGTCCTTGCAATATTGATTGATCCTATTGTTTCACTATTTCAAGGCATAAACCTGTCACTGAAGAAATGATCAGTGCATGAGCCTCTAAGCTTCCAGTTGATATGCGGTCACACAAGGGTAGTCCCAGTACAGGCAACGGGTATGGGCCACTGGCTGAACCCCAGGCAACAACTGCTGCCAACTCCCAACTGGGAAGCTGGTGCATTAAAGGCACCTTGTGCCAATACTAAGTAAGCTGTGAGAGCAAGCTACACTAGCCTTGTGTAAGACATAGAGCCACATTAAGTCCTGCAGCCCTGGAAGTAGCAACACTGTATCATGCTAATTTACGTAATAGGGCTGTTGGCTATAAACAGCCTTCTAACGCTCTGCAACTCCCTCCAGAGGCCACCCCTGTGGAGATAGTGCCTGAAAAATGTTCCAACTCTACAGCCCACTGTAGCTGAAAGTGGTGATGAATTAAAGAAGAAAGTAATTCACTTGATGGGTAAAGTACTTAGAAATTTCATTTGTGATGTATTTAACTATGAGGTAATCACCGTTCACAGAGTTTCTTGGGTGGGCAGCAGCCCAAAAAGGGCGACAAGTGATTGTATTGTAATTCGTTTTAGGGATCTACAGCTGGTGGGTTTTGTGCTACAGAGGTTGTCTCCCCACTGGGGCAGGATGACAGACTTGCAAACAGAAAATGCTTGTCAAAGTCTCAGAATTCATTGCCCCATATGATTGATGGGACTGCAGGATGGTGCATGAGGTCATATTCCCCACGATAAGGAAAAAGTAAACTGACCACCTAAAGACCAATATTGGAACGATCAAAGGGCAAATAGAATCAAACATCTACCCCTCATGGAAGTATGCCCATGCAAAACACTCCGATCTAAAGTTGATCAATGATTTAATTCCTACAGATGTTATTTATTTATTTTTAAACCAGATTTTATTGGGGTTTTGCATACGTACTTCATCCTCAAGATACATTTACTGAATATCATTAAAAAACATTTTTATGTTGTTGCCAGCCCCATTTCTTTCAAAAACAATAACATTCCCAAATTACCCTCCACCCTTGAGTTGATTCCTTGCTTCCGCTGTCAGCTTGTGTGTTACATGTGTAAGCTTTAGAAGTCGCTGCACATTGGGGCGTGTGGGATATAGATATGGGAGACGGGGTTGTGATCAAAGAGGGGCGCTAGTTGTGCGACCTGGTACATTCGGTTGTGAGGGCAAAGTCGCAGCAGCATCTGAATCCATTGCTATGAATTCATTACTAGCCCTCCCCAGGTACTGGCTGCGTCTAGCGTGACAGTGCCATGTTGGGTTTCCCTCAGGAGTATTCTCCCTTCACGGCCTGACCATTTTTCCAATTTTCTCCTCCGTATTACTGCCCTCGAACCCCCCACTGACTTCCAGTTCCTGGTGATTTCCCGTTTGGCCAGGATATATGCAAGATCTTGGAATTTCCCTGTTACTTTGGTTTTAGCTGTGTGCAGAAACTTTACCAGTAGGCAGTAACTCGGAGTGTGAGGAATCTCCCTGTCTGTGATAGTTTCAACTATATGTTTGAGCTCCTCCCAATAGACACTCAGAGTTGGACACTCCCAGAACATGAGCAGGATATGTGCTTCCCTTTCCCCACATCGGGGGCAAGCTGCCTACTACGACTGGAAATGTCTTCTCATTGTCCCCGGGGTGAGGTACGCCCTGTTCAGGATATAGTAGTTAATTAACTTACAACATACATTCCGATAGACCTTTGGTGTCCGTTCCACTATGGTATCCCAGTCCGCCTCAGGAATCGGGAGCCCCAGATGCTCCTCCCATTGAGTTTGTTCCATTGGTTATTGGAGATCATAACGTATGACTTTGTAAAGACATGAGACTGTTTTGAGTGTGCCTGCCGAGAAGGCCACATATCGCCCGCAACTTAGCGCCTGTGGTTCTGTGGACCCGGTACCCCTGGCTTTCTGAACACCAAGATGAGGGCCCTGTGTTGGAGAAAGTGACCTTGGGGTAGATCAAATTCTGCATGAAACTTGTCAAATATGAGTAGCTCAGAGTCTCAAAAGAGATCTCCCACCGTAGTCGCTCCTGCTGCAACCCAGGCGTCCAATTCCTATAGACTCTGATGTGGTTAATCTATCAATGCATGTAAAAGCAAGGTCAACTTCTAAATCATGCCTTGGGGTATTGAGACCAGCTGCTGTTCTGGAACTTGGCTGGCATCACTGGCAAATTGAAGAAAGATAGTTGGCATTGCTTGATAAGAAGTTGTCAAATTGTGCACCTGCAGGAAACTTGGACATACAATAGCTTATATATATATCAACGGGATTTATTGATTTGAGACACCAGCCACTGGATCTAGATCTGGGCACCATAGGGGAGGTTTGTTAACTTGTGTCTCCGTCTCCTTTGCAGGCATGATAGGCACAGTCTTTTTTAATGCACCTCATTTTCAAATCATTCACCTGTCTCTTTGTGCTAGTCTGACAATTGTTCTGGTCAACTTTTATCATAGAATTTTTAATTCTAAACATATTGAAATAGTAAACTCACTTGAAATGTCTCTGCTCACAATATTTGAAGATTTAAAGTGGAATTCTGTTGTTATTGGGGCGTTGGGGGGGTTAATAGCAGACTCTGTCCTATTTCAAGGAATGTTGTATGTGGCACTATTGGCCAGGACAACGAAGAGGACCATGTGCACTTTGAGCATAATCCTTATGGGGATGACTTCAATAAGATTATGAGCAGGTTAAATCTACTATTAACAATAGATCTTGCAGCAACTTTGGTCTTGAACCAAATCACCGTCACAGGGAGAGGCGCAGGGAATATAATTGACATTATAGCTGTGGCAACTTCATAGCTTCTGAAGGTTTTTGATTTTACTACTATGCAAACTTGCTGGACTGATCACAACCCCTTGGCCTTAAGATTTATCACAGGTCTGATGCAATTAAAGCACACCGTGTAATTCCTCCAATCGAGATGTACAAGAATAGAGGTATTCTACGTAAATGGGATACTGTAGACTCTGACCATTTACTGGGTAAATTGGTAGTCAAGAACCAGGCACATCTGAAAGTGTGTCTGGGGTCTAATCCTGCTCTTTTGTTGAGAGCATACAACTAAATATGTAACTCTTTCACTGAGCTGTTGGCTTTACCGTAATCCTGTGTAGGGAATCAAGGAAAAATAAATGGTTTGATGGCATCTGTTCCACCATTCATAGTTGCTTAATAAAGGCCTTGATAAAGTCGTCAAGAATAATGGAAGAAGTAAGGCATTGAATATTATGCTACAAGGAAGCAATCATAGCAAGAAAGAAAGTTA
Source organism: Lissotriton vulgaris (assembly GCF_964263255.1). Classification (NCBI taxonomy): domain Eukaryota; kingdom Metazoa; phylum Chordata; class Amphibia; order Caudata; family Salamandridae; genus Lissotriton; species Lissotriton vulgaris. The sequence continues at coordinate 1,511,349,613 of NC_141693.1, forward strand.
TCAGATGGGAAGCGTGGAAAAATTGCAAGAGGCAAGTGATAAGAATGATGCATCCCGTTTTGGGAAAATTATAAATACATCTTTTTTCACAGAGAACCACAATACTAGTCTGGACGAAATCATCCCACCACTGTTGTGGAGGACGCACTTCTCCAAAGTGTATGATAGCACTCTACCCCAAGCCATCAGGGGGTGTAATTTATTGAAAGTACAAACCCAGGGAAACATAGGGGCATATTATCAAGAAAGCTCGATACATTATCGCCGCCTTTATCGGCAGGAAACTGCTGATGAAACGGCCATAATGGGCTTGATAATATGCTCTATGGAATTCCAATCAAAGCCTATGTTAGATGTCTTCACATCTACCATGGGCTTCGATCGGAATTCCATAGAGCATATTATCAAGCCCATTATCGCTGCTTTATCAGCAGTTTCTTGCCGATAAAAGCAGCGTTAATGTATCGAGCTTTCTTGATAATATGCCCCCTAGATTTCACTGAAATTACTTTAATGAGGTCATTTCGGCCATCAAATGTATCTCAAACGATAAAGCACCAGGATTTATCTAAATTTCATGAGAATCAAATCACATCAGCTACGAATTTCTCTCCCTACATCTGAAAACTGAAAACATTTTTATTACAGAATAATTTTCAATGTACACACAATAGGAGAAACTGCATAAACACCCACAACATCTCTATCAAATAGCCACTACAAACATCCTGTAATCGTCATAAAATGGCACCTTATATTCGGGCCATCTTCACAGCTCTCAATTTCAAGGTTATAGACGATAAATATAAAGCGCCTTACTTAGAATTTGATGGAACAGGAGCTTTACCATAAGTTGATAGAGCTCCCGTCACCCCTCAGTTAGAGGCAGTGGAACTAATGAGTTTCTGATAGGGGAGTCTCAGCTGTCTCTGACGTTGGAACCCCCTTGGTTCAAATACCAGTAGACTGCAAAATTACAGTGGTGTTTGGCCTACATTCTTCAGGGCGGAGTCGCCATCATTGGATGGATCCTCTCAGGGATCGCCATGCAGGACAAAGCAGTGTGGACAGAAAAAATAAATAATAGAAGTTTAAATCAGTAAAACTACAAAGTAACTGCTGAGCAGTAGAAAAAACATGACACCAACTCTCCATGAATCCATACCTTCAGTGCATCTGCGGCCAGGTTGGACAGACTGAAGGCACAGTAATCCACATAAGGAAGGCAAGGGTCTCAAAATACATCTGGGCTCCCTTCACCAAGGATATAGCACTCATCCTCTGTCCTGCCTGGATAGCAGGTAGACCACCAAACTAAAAAGTAACCATAACCCCAAAATCTATAAAACAACTTCTTTAAGATATGTTCTATATATTTGTTGGACTAGGACTTTCTTGCAGGGTCATCCCTGAACTTTTTGCCTTCCTCCTATATTTTTTCTGACCTGTTGTTGGATGTTTTATGACTCTGGGCACTTTACCACTGCTGATCAGTGCTAAAGTGCATATGCTCTCCCTATTGTAAATTGATGTATGGATTAGTGACTCCGTGATTGGCTGGTTTGGAGTGCCCTGGACTGGTAATCCAAATGCTGCTGGTGGGCTTTCAGCACATGTTGTGCCACCTACAGGAGCAGCTTGTAAAAGTGTGTTTAAGGCTTGCCATTGCAGAGCCTGTGTGCAGTCTGGTACTGTCATGTTGACTGGGAAAGTGCACCCACTTGCCAGTCCCTAAACCTTCCCTTTTCGTCATATCAGACACCCCTATGGTAGGCCCAAGGGCAGGGTGCATTTTAAGTATAAAGTAGGACAAGCCCTGATGTGTGTGGCATATCCTAATAGTGAATTACAGCCATTTTCGTTTTTCACTATTGCAAGGCTACCTATTCCCCATAGGCCAGAATGGGCAGGTAGATTATTACATTTTATAATCCTAACTGACTCAGGGAACTAGGTAGAAATTCGAGTTGCCTATGCCTGAAATCAGAATGATAAAATACATCATTTAGTGAAATTGGTTTTAACATTCTGTGTTTGAAAATACCACTTATAGAAAGTAGGTATTTTCTTGTCTAACCATCCAAGCCTGCCTCTGCTACGTTGTGTATTCCTTGTCTGGAGTTTGAGTTTCAGGGGTTGGGGGATTCCAGGAGACAGGGGGAGTCAGCACAGGGCTGAATAGAGACACACGCATGACGATGGGTGGGAGGAGTTGCACCTGGGACCTGAAAAGGGCAGTGGGTACATTTCACAATGCTGGCTCCACCCCCTGTGGTGTATCTGATGTCCCTGCTCTACACTGTGAAAGGAAAGAAGGAGTCATGTAAACAGAGTGCTCCAGGACTGACCAGAACTGGTTTGAACTAGGCAAAGGCCCCTCTGCCTTCAGAGAACAAAGAGAAACTGTGTGCAAAAAAGGGGACCCGAATCCCAGAACTTTAGATCACTTTTGGACAAACAAGAAGAAACCTTCACTGAGGAGTGGAACCAGAGAGACTGAGGAGAGACTATCCCTAAGCTGAAGTGCGGCTTGGGAGATTGGCCTGCAGTGGTTGCCTGACTGCCAAAGAAAGGAGAAAGGAATTTTGTGTGCTTTATTCAACTTGTAAAGGATCTTCAAGGGCTTGAGAGAAGAGCTTGCCTCCTGCTGAAGTCTCAGGCACAACAGACTTTAGCCACCAACTCCCCAAGATTTCTTTAGAAGTGCCTGCAGCTGTTTTGGGCCCTTTGAGGGACTTCGTGTCGCAAGGAGCTGGAAGCGTGACTCACGAAGAAGAAGCGTGTCGCCGTCGCATCACTGAACAAGGATGTCGCCGCTGTAGCTGTCGCATTGCTCTGCATCACAGGAAACGTCTCTCAACATCGAAGAAGCGTGTCGCTGTCGCAGCCGTTGCCGTCGCATCACTGAGCAAGGGTGTCGCCGACGTAGCTGTCGCATTGCACCGCAGAAGCGCCTCACATCCACGGAGAAGCGTGCCGCCGTTGAAGCCGCTGTTATCGCATCACTGAACAAGGGTGTCGCAGCGAGCGGAAGCATCTCGCATCGTCGGAGAAGAGTGTCGCTGCCAAAGCCACTGTCGTTGCATCGCTGAACAAGGGTGTCGCCGCTGCAGCTGTCGCATCAAGTCGAGCCATCTCGCAACATCGGAGGAGCGTGTTGCATCAAGAAGAAGACGCCATCTTTGTTTCTTTGCACCGGGTCTTCAATGAATCACTGTCTTTGCGTGTAAGAAACTACTGCATCACCCTCCCTGCAACACTTTTGTTGTAGAAGCGTTACGCATATTAAGGTACATTGACTCAAAGTGTTGCATTTTAAGATCTAAAGAGAACTAAGCTAATTTTACCATTTTAAGTACAGTATTGTGGATTTTTGTCGTTTGTGGTCTTGTGTTAAACCTATATAAAGAATAACTATTTTTAATATACAACTGGTGTGGTGTTCATCTGTAGTGTTGTCACTGGATTACTGTATGTGTTCACAAATGCTTTACACACTGCCTCTGAGATAAGCCTGTCTGCTTGTGCCAAGCTACCAAGGGGGTGAGCAGGGGTTATTTTAGGAGTGTACCCCCTTACCCTGACTAGACACAAGTGTCCCTATTTGTCACAGGTACCTACCTATGCCAACAAGAGAACCCCAAATCTAACAGTATTGAACAGACATTGGTGAAAGATGTTGCTCACTGCTCTCTAATACCACACTGGAAGTACACTACAAGTTTCTCCATGACGGAAGTCAGGCCACAAGGGACATGTTTAGGTCATAATGGCTTATTTTTAAAGCCTTAAAACTGAGCACTCCCAAAGATCGTCGATTGGACTTCCACTTTAGACCGCTCCTACTCAGGATTCCCTCCAAGAATACAGAATGTCACCTCCAAAAGGATTAGCCTAGATCCATGTTTTAAATACTTGGAAACTAAAGTGAAAGAGCACTTTCTTTTAAATGATCTGTAAATGCACTGCTATAATCTGTTCCTACGGCAATATTAGCTAGTTACTTGCTGATGGCCTCTAACCTCCTACCTTTTGCCACACATTTATAACAATTGAAAGTTCCTCATTTTATTTAGTTTATTATTCTCTCTTGTAAGGACCTTGTAGCTCTTACCTTTAAAATATATCATTCTTCTCAAGCATATTAAAATCTCTTAATCACTACACTGGATACCAAGACACTTTGGCAAAAATGATTGGTTTCACTCGCTCATCTAATTATTTTGAATGTAAAGATTGCATGCCACATTTTGTACAGCACATGGTCCCAGATTTCTGTAAGGTATGTGTAGTATCCTGCATTGTTATGTAATATATTTTACCATTCCTGCTCAGCCGGTGCCTGTGCTCTGACTCAATTGAATGTTGGAGTCTTGATGAGCCTCGGAATGTTGGGACACAGAGAGGTGAAGTGACAGTTGAGCATGGGCTGAGCAGCAGACAGGCTGCTCCTGGTGGGGCTCTCCTTCACATCTTAACATCTTGTTGTTCTGAACTATCCTACTTCTTATTTACATGAATAATGCATCTTTAATTACAAGCTACCTGCTTGGACCTCCTCACTACAGTATTCCTACATACCCCTGGTACTATGTCCACTGTAAACTAAAAAAAAAACAAATTAATATAAAAATCTCTGTAACATGTGTTGGTGTTTTAGTCATAACTTTCTCAGTAACTATCTTGTCCACATTCTGTTCCCAGCAGGATGCAGCATGGTCTGTGGTCAGCTTGCCACAGTGGTATCAGTGGTGCCTGGAAGCTGGATCACCTTGCGCTGTCATTATAATCCACAGCTGCACAGCCCGGCAGAAAAAGTGTGGTGTCTGCAGTCTCCCCAGGCAGGGTGCCAACGTGTGGTTGCTACATCTGATGCTCCCATGGCTGTGCCCAACCGGGCCAGTATCCGTGATGATACACTGAGCGGCATTGTAACGATAATAATGGAGGGGCTCCAGATCCAGGACTCAGGCAGGTACCACTGTCTGACGATTGACTCCACGGGTGTCTACATCACCAGGACGGTACAACTCGAAGTGCAGTCGGGTAAGAGCCAGAGAGCAGTATACCAACTTCAGCGTCAGTCTACTACATGAGGTTTACACTGACTTAAGGTTTTGGGATAGACTGGAAAGATAGAAAATCTGGAAGATAGGGACTGTAGCCTACATTTTGCTATCAGTTGTATGATAGAATATCGTCAACAATAATATTGTGATGCAAAAATATAGCAAGAATATGAACAAAAATGTTAAAAGGCAAAAATATTCAGGTAAATATAGATTTACTATATCTAACTCTAATATGCATATTGCCAAGGCTTGTGGGGTTAAGAAAAGCAGTTAGAAAGAATAGCAAATAGCAGGAATGTCAACAAAAATATTTTTTAATGTGAAGTGAAGTTTAGTAATTATACACTTACCTATCTACAAACCTTCTTAATATTTTTGTTTTTATTATTGCTACAATATTTTTGTAGCAGATATTCTGGAAGTGTACACTATTATCTGGAAACCCATTTTCGGATGTACCATGTTGAATCTGACTCTAGTTAATTTCTGCAATGCATGTAAGTATCATAGGGGTAAATTCACGAGAACGTGCAATAACTATCGCCAACGTCAGTCATCGCCAGAAAAGTTAACGCCGCCTAACCCTGTATTTCATCGCCATGTTAGCGTGATATTATCATGCTCACTCTACATGGCGATAAAAACAGGGAACGGCGGAGAAAAAAGCCGATAATATTATCGCAATGGCGATGGTAATTCCGTCGTTAGCTGGCGATACCTGGGGATCGGCACAGCAGCGCCAGAAAAGTACCATCTTCACAACAGGCGATCTTGCCATGAGAACATTCCTCACACTATTTTCAATAACATTCTAGGCTTGCAACCTTTCCACAGACCGCCATCTGACGTCATATTCAGTTTGCATCAAGTGTTGGCATCAGAGTGGATCTTCACAGTCAGGCAGCAGGGAAAGGGCAGGAGGGCAGGATGGCTGCTCTGGGTCCGGTGAGAATGGACTTCCCCTGACAGCAGCACAGATGTCTTTTGTCGGTCATAAAAAACAAGCCCAGTTCTGGCTCAGGGATACCTGCTTGCTCATTAATGGTATGCATGCTATTATTCCCACAATTCCAGCCTGGTCATGTTTCACCTGAAATGCAATACACGGGGATATTCTCTGATTTCCATGTTATTCAGTGGAGGTCCGTGTTCTAGCTTCGGTGTCAACCAGTGCCAGTCTGTGACTAAGAGATCAGTACCTAGCAGCAAGATAGCGGTCTGTAGGAGGTGGGGAGTTTTTTCGCAGGGACTTTTTAACAAGGCCCTGGGGCAGGATGGCCCGCCAGGGGGCAGCGATGCGGAATCAGCCTGTAAAAACTTAGATAGACGCATCACGGAGGCTCTGGACTGCACGGCCCCATGGGCTAAGAAAAAACAGTTCAGAACCCAGAAATCGGCCCGTGGTATTCAGAATCCCTGAGAGTAGCTAAATCTGGATGTAAACGGCGGGAAAGGATCTGGAGGGTAGATTACTCAGAGCAGGGGAAAGAGCAATATAAAAAGGAGCTAAGGAATTATCACAAACTAATCAGAAGGGCCAAGGCGGATCATTACCTAGAGAGAATTGATTCAGCCAGTAGCTCAAACCGGGAGCTCTTAAAGGTTTGCAAGGAGTTAACCTCCATCACCAGCTTAGCAGCACCGGTTGTGGGTTCAGAGGGGCTGTAAATGTAAATGTATGTAAATGTATAGGCATTTATATAGCGCACTACTTACCCGGAGGGTCCCAAGGCGCTTCGACCGCTGCGAAACCCTTCCTGGCTTCCCTGAGAGATGGTCCCTTAATGGGTATCTCCAGGGTGAGACCAGGCATCCCCGGCGGTCTGGTGGGGCCGTTAGTGAAGATGAGGCAAGCTAATGCCCAGAGTTGCCGAGTGTGATCACTGATCAGAGTGGGCACCGAGGCGAGAGAATTATCGAGTCCGCTGACCCTGGTCCAGAAACCTGCCGCGCCGGGAATTGAACCCTGGTCCCGGGCCGTCCTCTGCTCTCGGGTCTGCCGCCTCTAACCAGTGAGCCACACTACTTCACTTTGTAATCAGATAGCGGAATTTTTCTCTGAGAAGGTGGAAAAAATCTATTCCACCTTCCCCGAAGCGGCAAGGGGCGGTGAGATGGGGCTGGAAGATGGAGCATCTGTGATGGAAGGAGGAGGGCTGAAGGAATTCTCTATACCCCTCCCCCCCCCCGGAACAACTGATTAAAATCTGTAGCAGTATTAAGTCTGGATCCCCTAGGGACCCGGCTCCTCCGAAAAGGTTAAAAGGGAGTTTGGAATGCCTGGAGCCTTTTATAAGGCACCTGGTGGCGACTTCCTTTGATACATGCTGCGTCCCTGGATGCTGGAAGGAAGCTGTGGTCTTGCCGCTCCCGAAGAAACCGCACCTTTGGTTAGAGCATTTAGACAACCTACGCCCTATCTCCCTTTTGCCATACTTCGCAAAGGTGGCTGAAAAAGTGGTGAATGTACAGCTCACGGCCTACATTGAGGAACATGTTCTTCTTCACCCGACCCAGTCCGGCTTTCGAGACAGATATTCGACTGAATCGGCTCTGCTTTTTGCCACTGAGTCCATCAGACAATTTGTGGATGCTGGTCAAACGGCGGCCTTAATCCTGCTGGATCTAAGTGCCGCCTTTGACACTGTAGCTCACCACACTCTGGTGCAATGTTTAAAGAAAGGTGGTGTGTCTGGTACTGCTTTGGACTGGTTAAAATCTTTCTTGTTGGGGCGGTGCTTCCAGGTGAGACATGGCGAACACTACTCCAGGGTCATCAAGTTGAACCAGGGAGTGCCGCAGGGACCGACCCTGAGCCCTACACTGTTTAATATCTATGTTGCTCCCGTGGTGGAAATTGCTGAGGGGTTTGGGATCAGGGTCGTATCCTATGCTGATGACACACAGCTGGTGGTCTCCCTAACCCAGGCACCGGAGTCGGCTGCCTCCAGCTTCAGGGCATGCATGCAAGAATTGGCTGCATGGATGGCTGAGGCTGAATGGTGACAAGACGGAGGTGCTGGTGGTGGGGCAGGCCCCAACTATGTGGTCGTCCGCATGGTGGCCCCAGGAGGTGGCAGTGGGTGTTGTGGCATCTCTAGCAACTATCTCCTTTCACGGGGCTTGCCCATACGGCCAACTCGATTTTCTATCTCTTTTACAGCCAAGATGGCCTCTACGTTTTCACTTGAGACTCGATACCTCAACCTCCATAGAACGTGACAAAGGTCTGTCTAATTATCATGGTATATTAATCATGGAAACTGAAAAAGGACTACCTAAATCTTTTTTGTAATTAAAATAGAAAAGGGACTTCATAGCATCTCCAATAGTAGCCCCCATTCCTGCTCCCAAAAGGGCTGCCATCTTGGAAGTTGTCCCCATCCTGCTCCTTTTTTGCTATCCTTGACTTCACCACCCAACATGGATATACACCAAGGTAACAAGATGAACGCCCAACTGTCTCCTGCTCGAAATAACTCATTTAGAATAAACGACCCTCCCAACTTATCCAAAAATGCCATTAAAAATCTCAAACATAAAATCCTCAACAGCAAAAAAGAAACTCTTATCACAGACCCCTACTCCTGCCACAAGAAGGGCAATATATTGAAGGATTTTCTCTTCACTACCAATTGGTGTGCTCAGTGGAGGAAAGTGTTATCTTCGCTACTCAATACCACCACCACCAAGAAAATCTCACATGGTCAGAAACTCACTATTGCACCCTCTTCACTGTATAATCGGGAAGCCACCATCTCCCTCTATAAGAGTGGCACAGTTTTCAGCCAAGCTTCAGATCACAACCTGGAACTTTTTTTCAACCTTTCTTTAAAGAGAAATTAGGTATGACCACTGCCCAGCCTGTCCCCTTGCAACTCCCCTTTGCCTCCTCCTTAGGTTACACCCTTAACCTCTAACCACCCAAAACCCTTCTTCACACCTCTCTCCCCAGGATGACACCCCCTCGCCTAAAGTTACAAGTGTAGTCCAGCACTCCCTGTCCTCTATTGCTATTTCGGACAATGTCTTACACCAAAATCCCACAAACACTGCCTCCTATCCTTCTAAAGAAGGCAACACTAACTGTAAAACACGCGGCTGACATAGCTGATCTTATACTTTACCTCGACCTTGACATCCCTATACTCACTGAAACTTGGCTGAATGAATCCTCATCCCCTATTCTTGGCACACTAGTCCCACCCAGTCATGCCATCATCAGACTCGACATATCTGGTAGCTCTGGCAGTGGCCTAACCTGTATACACAGATACACATTAACCATGAAACTAGCACATTCTCCATCACTCTCCTCTTGTGAACACCTTAGGATTAACTTCTCCACCAATGACAACTACGTGCTCTCTCCACACAATTTGCCATCCTCCTGGAGATAACCACACATTCATTGAACAGATTATGGAGATCATCTCCTCCACCAACAAAGAACAACCAGAATTTTCTTGGTGACTTTTATATTCACTGGAACAATCCCAATGACCCTCTGGTTAACAATTTTAAGGCCTTCATCCATGACCTCAACTTTATCCAAGCCTGCAACAGCCCTACCCACAACAAAGAACCTACCTTAGATTTAATCATCGCTAAAGAAAACACCATTCAAATCAAAAACATCCTACCCTGCGACTGGACTGACCACCAATGCATCACCGTCATTATATCTGAAACAGTGATTAGCTCTAGGGGTGAACCTAGGAAAGCCAAACATTGGGTGAGAGACACCCGCAACTTCGACCCACATCTACGTTGTCAGCTATTAGTAAAAACAACCTGCTTCCCCTTCTAACATGCATGACGCTCATGAACTCACTAATCATCACATCAACTCCATGACAAAAATCATGGACACCATTACTCCTAAGCAACTAAAGAGAATCCCTTTTAAGAGGTGATATCGCCAAATCTGCAAACATTCAGCTTCGGGCCCAGTCTCAACATTTCCTAGCCCATCTAGATATCTGTTAGTTCTCATTGTTAGTCAAAAGTTATTTCTGAACTGAAGTTATGACTGCTGTTTGTTGGGTCTTCTCCTGTAGGGTCATTAACGCTCCCATCTACTCTCCATTTCCAGCTCCTAAGTGGATGCTGTATGCTGAGGGTGCCTCCACCTCAATGCAATGCCACTACAGTGCTACAGACTACCATCTGGTTCCCAGGGTCTTTTGCCGTCTGCTGCCAGGAATGGGGTGCCAGTCGATCAGAGGTACTCAAGCCTTCCCCCTCTCTGGATCTACTAAGAGACACACAATAGTGGAAGACACGATAAGAGGCATTATAAAACTTTCCATTGAAGGGCTGCAAGTGGAAGACTCTGGATTGTACGAGTGTCGACTCCAGATCCCAGGGACACCCATGGTAATGAAGAAATTCCAGCTACAAGTGAGTGAGTATGATTGGTCTTCTACACACCTGGGACCACTCAAGACGTATAATAGGACCTCTTACATCCATTTCAGAATATAAAGCGCCCAGCCTAGGAAAGTGCTCATAATAGTTGCCTACAATCAATACACCTGAGCATACAATCAATACACATATATACAAAACAGACATTGCACCATGTACCTCTAACGTGCACCTCCATGATGATGGTTCTACTTTGGGGCGCAAAACATGAAGAATAATTTCTTTGAACATAATTATGTAAAAAAAATGGATTGTTGAAAAAGCTCAGTCAATGAATTTGTAAATAAAAGACACGAACTCAAAACTTAAGACTGCATAAATATATTCAGACGATACGTAACAGCACATGTGACCTAGGTATTGGTGACACAGTGTATAGTGTAAAATTGTGTAACACCCATTAGTGAAAAGTGAATTGATAGAACTACAATGATCAATAGGCCCATAGTCTTGCAGTTGCAGGGTAGAATAGTCTTGTATTTATCCTAAGTATCTCATTGAGCCATACGTGCTAAGGCTGGGCATTTAACTTATTGACATCATTCTCAGATGCAATTCCAATGATTTGCCTGCCCTGGTGATGACCCGTGGAGTAACACGCCCGATGTACCACAAGAGGCTAAGCAGAGATACTTAGGATCTCTACAGGGACCATTTTATGCCACACAAGACTTTCTTGTAAACAGGCCCTGGGAAATAGTTATCATTACTTGATATTTCATTCTTATAATTTTGCATAATTTTGCACTACAGGGTGTATCTTTGTTTCTTCTAATTACCTTGTTATTTCTCACCTCCATGTAGCAATTGCACTGGTATAGTTAACTATAACATTTGACCATAACATTTCATTTTTGTAATTCTGTGTGTGTGCCTGAGCATCAGGCATACAGTAGAGCACACACCCTGTGCATACCACATATGCCTGTGGTGATCACTTCTACTACGCGCAACAGCACCCTGGGGTGAAACACGTCCAGTCCACTCTGGAATTGCAGATCAGACACACAATCATCAAAGAATCTTAGTTTCTGACCTCACTCGGAAGGGGGCGGATACCTTGGGGCAGAGCAAGCAGACATACATGGGTAGTTTTGGATTGTCAAATGGCCAAATGTTTTGGCAGTACAATCCCAAGTGTTCCCTGTGTTGGAAAGTAGAACCCCCTTTTTAAACCATAGATTCCAAGCATGTCTTATATTGTTCCTCATCCTTCTATATTCAGTGAGGGCAGGTTGGCTCACATGGAGCATTCGACCTGCACATGCGAACGATTGAACCCATATGATCAGTCAATACGATTGTGCATCAACCAATGATTCTGAGATGCTTCCATCATCATTCGTCAGACAACAGCAAGCACTAGCTACAAGTGAATGGAGGGTGGACATGGAGCATAAAAATGTGATGGGACCGAAAGCCCAGGCTGTTAGCTAATAAGTACTCTTTCGCAGGAAAGCCGGACGATTCTGGAAGGCTCCTTCTCCACCCTTCCTCCAGCTCCATCGATGCCAACCTACCCACCAGTGGCACCCCGGCTGAAGAGAGGTGAGCATGTGAAACCAGGGATGTGGACGAGGGGGGCTGGGGTGAAAAACTCAGTGCACATTTGTTGCTAAATTATTTCATTGGAGGGTGGTCTTTTAGTTATGTATTAGCATAATGCAGCTTCACAAAATCCGTTTAGGTGCTTGTGAGAAAATTATAAACTGTAAGATGTGGGTTTTCCGAATAAACCACAGGTGCAGAGGGTGGCCTCAGTGTGGAAGATGTGGTTTGTATGGTGGGTGCAGGGGTCAGTAGGGTGTAGAGGATCTTGTAAAATTCCACCTAACCCATGTGAGTGACGGCTGTATTTTGCCTTATGGGTTATTCCATCAGGGAGTTTCTAGTCTTGCGTCACTCCATCAAATCATGTCTCTCATTGCTGAAGTTTAGGAGGATCTCTGTACAGAGGCCAATTTCATAAAATCTATGTGCATGTGTGTGTCAGAATCCTTGTTGAGCAGTAACAGCAAATGATCAGTTTCTTGCCTGGGAGTGTTGTAATTATTTTTCTAGATCCTGTCAGTGACATCATCATCGATCACAGAAGTCATGTCTTTGTTATATGTCTCCATGCCCTTGAGTTGAATCTGTCCACCATTCTTCCTGCTCTCCGATTGACCTAAAGTCCCTTGTCCAAGCGTGCCTGCGTTACGGGCTGGATTGTTTATGTGAAGGAAAGAATACCTTCCTGGTCAAGAGACTGTCGGCCATTTGCAGGTGGGCATCATTAGTCGCTCCACCGTGGAGGGTTGGGGGGCCAAAGAAGTGGGTGATGACCGTAAGTGGTCATGTGTTATGCAACAGAGGAGTGGGGCAGAGTAGAGCCCTTTAAAAGTGGGCTACCCCCCCAGCGACCCCCTCTTTGTCCCCTGATGTGCTGTGGGAGACGGACAGAATGTTTCCTCTTTCTATGCGTAAAGCAGAAATCATCACGCATAGAAAGTGTCGCTAAAAAGGATAAATAATTTTTCTCCTCGTTCCGCCATCCTCCAGGAGGCCTACCAACTTGATGCAATACCTTTGTGAATCTGGAATTGCCTCAAATTCAGGTATGGATGCACAAGCTCATCCATGCCACTGGCCTCGTGTACAGACTTCTCAGCCATACATGCAGCAGTCTAATTTGACCACCCAGTGCTCAATTGTGGGGGCACTCCCACTGCGACAAAGCTCATCCCTGGCAACCATGAGAGCTATATTACACAGCAACAATGCATATTTGGATAGCGTCTGCTACCCCCGATTCCCAGCATTGCCAGCATTGGACCAAGCGTTATCATCTCACCCGTGATTGCTGACAGCGGGCTTCTCACCTGGTCCCAGTAGTGTCTAAGATTCTGGCAGCCCACAACATATGCACAAGTGTCCCAGCCTGGTCGCACCTCCTCAGGCATCTATCTGTATCTGACCTCACCATGTGGTGCAGCCTGGTTCTGATGTAGTGTGCCCTTCACAGGATCTTCAGCTGCACGAGTTGATATGCTGCCCATATCGCCACCTCCTTCCAATGCCTACAGTCCTCTCCCCAGTCCTCATCTTCCAGTGTGCCAAGGTCTCTCTCCCATTGCTCCTTCAATGATGGGAGTGAGGTTGACTATTGTTTTGGAGAGTTCTATAGATCTGGGGCATTGCGTGTCTGCGCTCTAGGCCCGCCAATACTCTATATTCTTTAGAGGGTTCATCTGTAGCCTCCCAGGGGGCATCCCCATATCTTTTCAGGCCGTGTTTCAGCAGTAGGTACCGATAGAGTTGTATGTCTGTTAGCTCCTATTGGGTCTGGAGATCCTCAAACTCGAGGAACCCTACACTTCACCTCACATCCCCCAACCATGAGATTCCTATCATTGTACCATTGTCGCTATCCCTCTAGCTGCTGATAGTATCCTGTATTCCCATAGGGGCATCTCCAGTGTCCGTTTTTCCATTCATCCCAGCATCCTAGTAGCCTTCCATCAGATCCCAATCACTAGCTGTGTGGGGTTGATCGATGGCCATGCTTCACCGGTGCTGCTGGTATTACAGTGCCGCGCGTATCCCCCCAGTCCCATGAGATAGTTCTTCACCTGTAGCGCCGGTTCTTGTTGGGATTCGAAGGCCCATCCATGCATAACCTGCAACTGCGTTGCCCAGTAATACAGTAACATGTTGAGGAGGGAGATTCCTGCCTCGTAGGGGCCCCTATTAATAGTTGACAAAGCTATACGAGAATCCGGAACCCCCACCCCCTCCGTCCCAGTCCCATAGGAGCAGCCTGATTGTGGCAGCCACCTCTTTGAAAAACAGCTATGGCACCGCGTGTGGAGTGTTTGGGGGCATGTAAAGATACTTGTGTGGAGTAATCATTTTAAACAAGATAGCTCCTCCAATCAGCGAGAGCAGGAGCCTCTGCCAGTGCTTTACATGCGTCTTGTAATTCTGGAGGATACGGTCCAAATCACACATGTGGAAGTCTGCCCAATCTAATGTTATGTATGTGCCAAGGAATTTAAAGCCCTCCAGTACCCAGAGCAGCGGGCACACCCCGGGTACTGCCCAGGTGCAAGCAGGAACACCACCGATTTTGACCAGTTAGTGTGAACACTCAGGTAGTCTCCAAAGATAGCCAGGATTTCTAGGATATGGTGTATAGACTGGTCCGGTTCAGTAAAGCAAAATATCGCTGTGAGATCACACTTTCCCAGTCTGGGGTCCAACGTAATCCCTTAATTTGGGCATCCACCCTCACCTAGTTGGCCAGAGGCTCCATCACCAGTGCGTAAGAGGGCACCCCTGCCTCATCTCACTGCTGATGTCAGACTCTCAGGACATCTCCCCATTGATCCAAACCCACGGGTTGGTGTAGAGGAGCTGGACCCAGACCGGATATTCCGGCCCACACCCCGTGCTCATCAACACCACCAGGAGGTAATCCCATTCCAACTAATCAAATGCCTTTTTAGCATTCAACGCCAGCAGGACTGCTGACTCCCTAACGCCCCCCTGTTTGGCCAGGTTTCCAAAAAAGCCTTCTCAGGTTGTGTCTCGTGGAGCTATGGGCCATAAACCTGGACTAGCCCAGGTTTATTAGTTTATCGACAACCCTGAGTAGGCGATTTACCAACACCTTGGTTAAGATCTTCACCTCTAGGTTCAATAGAGCAATGGGCCTATAGCAGGCACATTGGCCTAATGGCTTATCCTCCTTGTGTATCATCAGGATTTTCGTTGTTCAGAGATTTCTCGGTGGAGATCCCTCCTTTTTCATTTTATAAAACATTTTCCTGAGGGAGTTCGTCAGCTTACCCCTGAGCCATTTATGGAAATCGGATGGGAACCCGTTGGGGCCAGGTATCTTCCCTTCCTACAGCTAGCTAATTGCCTCCCCAATCTTCTCAACTGCTGTGTCCAACTCTCTATTGTCCATGTTGAGTGAAGGAGTTGGAATCTCAGTGAAGAACCGAAGACACTGTTACCTCTCCATCCCTGCGCTAGACTCAAACACCTGCACTATATTTGCTGCCATTTTGGCCGTGCCTCCCTTCCTGTTTACCACCCCAGGTACCCATGACCTACCCACTTCTCTGTGCACCAGCCAGGCCAATGACTTGCCCGCCCTGTTCCCCACCTTATAAAGCTTGTACTGCTTGGCCTTGTATTGAGCCCTACCTTCCCGCTCCGCCAACCTTCTGTATTTGTCCCTGGCGAGGACGAATGTATGCATGAGGTCTAAAGCAGGACTTTCCAGGCTCTCTGCCTCCCACCAGCATAGGTTTTCCTCCTGGGTCAGGACTTCCCTTTAATACTCTTTTTCTTTTTGCTAACAATGTGCAAAATGAGGTGTCCCCGAATCACTGCCAGATAATGATTTTGGATTGCACTGAGTGTGTGTTTTGCTGTTGCTGTTGCTGTCCTCATTACCTTTTTGGAATGCCAGTCTGTCATCTCCCATGAGTCCTGTCTCCAGCTCTGTGAGTCTCGGCGTGCCAGGGCTAGTTACTGCGTAACCAGAAGGGAATGATATGAGACCCTCTCACACCAGATGGTGTGTGCCTCAAAACTTAGACTTCTGGGGTCCTGGCACAAAGAGGTACTCTATGTGGGACATAGACCAAGCCACGCTGATGAATAGAGTATTGCCTGCATGTGAGGTTTGTCTCCCACGAGAGGTCAACCAACCCCACTACCCTGTACTGGTACGTAAGTGGGTGTCAACTTCCAAAGCCCTTGCACCCCGGATATCACTGTCCCTGTTGCTCCACAAGGTAAGATTGAAATCCCCGACTATTAATGTAGCTGTCAGAGGAAGGTGGATAATTCAGTCCCCCAGCTTTTCCAGAAGTATAGACTGTAATCCCGGTAGGAAGTACTAAAAGGCCACTCTCAGTAGTCCCCATTCAAATATGCCACTGACCATCGTGAAGCAGCCTCCTGGATCTGTCCATGTTTACGCGACAAGGAATGGTTGAGACCTACCTGCCAGGATACTGCCCCCCCCCAATCCTGTTGTGGTCCCAAAGTGTGCAAGAAATATGTACCGACCTTTCCTTGAGAACCCACAGTTGTTCCCCACTAATTGTGTCCCTTGTAGCAGAACTAACTCAGGGTTCTGCCGATAGATGTATTTGGATACCACCCTCTTCTTCAACTTTTGACCAAGACCGTTGACATTCCAGGACAGTACAGTTAAACCACCTCTGTGGGTGTCAGCCCATCTCTGAGCAGTCATGAGTAGAAGATGTTAAAGAAATCACTATGGGTCTCCCTGGTCTGCATGTGTGTGTGAGCCCCGCCATGTTCTGTGTGCCCTTGTCCCAACCAAATAACCCCTCCCATCCTCAACCTGCTGGTTTAAAACTACCACCATCCCCAATGCTTGAGGTGCCTTTTGCATCCCTATTCCACAATACTAGCCCTTGGCTTGAACTTTCCAGTCACCCTCCATTTCCAAGGGAAGGAGTGATGTTAAGATGATAGAATTTGTGCTCTCCATGCCTACTGTGCCTCTGCCGGCACCGCCATCTGTCACACAGCAGATAGTCCCACAGCATCCATGTCTCAGTGTCCATTCAGGAAAACAGTGAGTCACTGCCCGCGTGGTCACTCAGCTCTGGTTGTTGCCCTCCTCCATCTTCTGCTCTTCGCTCCTCAGTATCTTGTCTCAGTGGCGATGTGCGGCATCTACCCCATGGTACTGTCTCCACTGGTGTCCAGTATTCAAGCTACACCCAAGACTCCTCTTGGGCGTTGAAGAACCAGGAGTGCCCTTCTACCAGTATTTACAAGCACACCAGAAAGATCATCATGTACAGCAGGTTGGATCCCCAAAGCTCCCTCCCCACCTTATTCAAGGATCTATGCCTTGCCTGGACTTCCTGTGTGTATTCCAGAAAGATCATAATTGTGTGGTTGTCGATGTGTATGGGACTCTGTCGGCAGGATTGTGTCACGGTCCTGGTAGTTCAGGATGCAGGCCAAGAGTAGTCTCGGCCTGGTACCTGGCTTCAGCAGGGTCCCAGGGCCTCGGTCGGCTGATACAACCACAAATTGGGTGCATAAATCCTCAGGTTTCACCATATGATGCACTAGGCCGTCTATGAAGCACTCTGCCTCTGTGCGCTCTGTCCGTTCAGGTACTCCTGCCAGGCGGATATTCATTATTGCACGTTTTTTACTTCAGGTTTAGGTGTGGGTGGAAGCTGGATAAATGATTCTATGACTAACACACCACATTATAGAAAGGATGTCCCTAGAGGGCTTGCGCAGGACTACAGTAGAGATCCAGACTCAGTAGAAATGGTAGACCTTAAGGGGAAATTAACGTTAATCGAAGGAGTTAGAAAGGATACAGCAAGACTTAGCATATGCAGAAGTTGCATTAATTCATTTTAATATGTTTTCTTTATTCATATTTCTCTTTTTTTAAGATAATTTCAACATTGACCCAAGGAAATAATGTGTGGCCACTTCACTACTATACAATCATTTCTCCATTCCTATTTTATTGCTCCACTTATATGCCTGATGCTCTCTGTACAATTCTATACATTTTAGTCTTTACCTTGGGTAGATTGCTCCCTTTGAAGGCCATATAGACACAGTTGTTACATAGGTTCTGTTAATTTTAATACCCTATGCTCGGCAGGTCCTCAGGGAACAACCGGCACATGATCATGATCTTCGGATGCTCCCTGGCAGCCATCTTTCTTCTCATCGTCTCAGTCGTTGGCGCGCTGATATTTATACGGGAGGAGGAGGAAAACAGGTAAGATCCCAACATGGACTCAATCCACCTTGGAAAATATTCTTAGTGGTGGGTTTGTGAGCGGGTGGAGGGGGATCCCTGTGGTAGGTGCTAATGCTTGGCAGAAATCCCATGGAAAACATGTGACTATGCACCTCCTACCCTCCAGCTGATCCTCAGACTCTCTGCAGAGAGACTGCGCCTTCTCCCCATTCCTACTTGAACACAGGGTCATCCTTATTCCTATTCATTGAGGATTTCAGAAAAACGTGCTCTTGATGACTGGCACATTATTATTCTGCAGATGTAGCATGAGTTAGATCATCTGTGATGGTGACCATCTCCGCTCTGAGCAGAAGGAGCACTGCCCTTCACTGACAGTCCATGGGCAGATATCAGCAGCAGGGTGATGAGGGTCACTGGCTGTCCACGTGCATAATATATGTGACCAGGTACAGGAACTTTGGGGCATATTACCAAGGGTGGCGATATTTAATTATCGCCCCTTTAGCGGCCGTTTTCGGCCGCTAAGCGACGATAATTCCATTGCCCTATTACCAAGCTGTCGCTAACACCAGTTAGCGGCAGCTTGTAGGCGGTAGCGAGCGGTTTGGGGCCCGCTTTGCATGTCAGTGATATTTATCGCTAATGACATGCAAAGTGGGCGTACCCAACCCGATACCGACTGACAGCAGTCGCTAACAACGCTATCGCCTATTACCAAGAAAGGCGAAGCGATGGAAATATTTGCGCTAAGCGCGAATATCACCTAATGCTAACGCCTGCAAATACCAGTTCTTAGCCATGTTATCCAATGGGAGGTGGATAACATGGCTAACAGCATTTGCACGCTAATGCGTGAACACCGCTGGTTTTCCAGCGATATTCACGCTAATGCCTGCAATATTATCGCTTTTGAGATAAACGTTGGTAATAGGACGTTATCCCAGCGATAATATTGGGCGAAGCGCGGCGTTAAAAAAACTAACGCTAAGCTCAATTAGCAATAAATATCGCTAACTGTTGGTAATATGCCCCTTTATGCTTAAGGGTTCAAATGAAAGCCTCTAACATGGTCGCATAGATGGCACGCTTGATCACATAAATGTTCTAGCTGGTATCATTAATAAAGTTGATTCTGGGGTGCTTCTGAATATATTTATATATTCAAAGAAAGTTTAGAGAACCCCTTCATAAAAGTTTTTAGGTCTATTTTTCCTCACTTAGGGGACAGCTGTTTGAAAGTGAGGGGCTCACAAGCAGTGCTGACTCGTACCATGGAGATTCAGGGTAATCCTAATTTGCCTAAATAAAAAATGATTACCTTATACATTTGCTTACAAAGCCTAGAACTGAAAGAGCGCTAAAAACAGGCATGGGTGTGGGTGATGGAAATGGTTTTAGGCAGCAGGAGCTGCTGCCAGACCCATATAGCTGTTTCCACAAATTGCACACGGCTTCTGGGAGCATAGCAACATCCATGTGAGAAGGAGATCCCTCCTCACGAGGTGGATTCCAGGTCTTTGGATTTCGCTGGCTATACCTGGTCTCTGACGAAGCCTCTAGTCTGTCTTGCTTTGCACAGTCTTTGTTAGTATGAATGAATGAATACGTTTAGTATATGGTTACTTAAAATCATTACAATATTAAGTTAAAAAACATATGTCATGAATTAAAACAAAATCAAACTTTAAAATCGTCGCAGCGGGAGGGTGTGAGCACAGCAGATGCTAAAAGTGTGGTTAGCAAATAAGGATAAAATATCACTATAGTTGATTTGTTGAGTCCCTGAGGAAAAGTGGTCCTTGTGGAGTGGGGTTCTGTTATAGTGGAGCACATAAAACTATTGTTCACTTTCTCTGAGTGCCATTTTTATTTCAAGAGTTAACGTGTTTGGTAAATGAATTTACCAGAATTGGCGACATTCTTCATTGTATCCAAGGTGCAGAGCTGTCAGATGGTATCCTTTGCTTTGCGGGTGCTCAGTAAGAGGAGTGTGGGTCCGAGGTAGATTAGGCAGGCTTTCTGCAGAGCTGGGCAATTTAAGAGTATATGTGCCAAGGACTCCCTTCTATGGTTGCATAGACAACGCTCTGTGATATCTGTAAGTGCTTTCCAGGTTGGATATAGTTCTTTTATGGGAAGCGGATGTAGTTTTGTGGCTAAGATCTGATATAATACACTGCCTGCGCGAGGAGGCGCTTTGATGTTTGTAATATTTATGGAAGGCACAGAGTTTCGTGGAAGTCTCTGGCAACAAGGGATTCCATATCCAGACAGCGAAAGCAGAAACGCAGTTGCTTTTAATAAATTAAGCTAATTTGATGGCGGCATAGTCGATTATACTCGGGTCCTAGTTCTCACTGGCTAGCTGCCATAGCTCCTTTGCTGCTGAAAGTTTAACGGACCAGGGATTGTTTGGTTTTGTGAAAATGGTTTTTATGACGGCCTTCATGGAGCTAGCTGGAGCCATGGTTGCCAGGTGGTAGTATTTTGCTAAGGTGGCTAGCTCTTCTAATATTTGTTGGATGAGCTCGAACTCAAAGCGGATCAAGGTGTTTCTTGTGGATGCGGGGAAGCAACATATTTTTTATACGAAGCGCATTGAATTTTCTCCAGGTCCGCCACAAGCATTCCTGGAAATTCCTGTTGCGTGTAGTTAAGTAATGGTAGCATTTGGCCCGCAACACCCTTCGGATAGCCGTAGTTGTTGAGCTGTCTAGAGTTGCATGCAGCTGGCAAAGGGAGTGCGTGCCCATCTTTCCTTTCAACCACAGTTTTTGTAGATAGAGCGAAGGCCAGCCAGTGCCCAAGCGCAACTTGATGAGCTTTTTCTTTGGATAGCTTCTGAAGATCACAGTTTTAGATTTGCTTGTGTTAGCTGTTAGCATGTTTTTGGTGTTGTATTCAGTTAGGGCATTGAGAGCTTTTTGGAGGACTGTTCTTGTGTTTTTGTGTGGTCCAGAAGAACTAGGTCATCGGTGTACTGCATTCAATGGATTCTTGTTTGTTTTGAGTCTTTGTTAGTACTTCAAAGTGATCAGGATGCATTGGGTAAGGAGAACAAAGTCCTCTGTTTCTTTTGAGTCAGGATTTCCGTGGCTTCTGAGAGCCACAAGTTGCCAAATCCAAAGAGCTAGAGCAGAAGGCACCAAGGGGTTTATTTACACTTGCACCACCGGTCCGTCCCTTTTTATGATCCTCTGGTAGCACAGAGTGCAGAACCATATCAATGAGCCCGCCTTAGCCACTTTGCTCGGATTTTTTATGGACTCGTGGATATGGTGTAAGGCAATTCACGGCAAGTCACTGCGTTACCTTACACTGCATCGGGGAGGCGTTCTATGGGCGTTGCCGTGGGAGTTTCCACCCCACACCCGTGGGTTTTGCCGCATTACCAGATTTACAAGGATCTGTTAAACCTGGCACGGCGTGAAAATGTACACCTTCTCAGGGCAGGTGTAACAAGGAGAAATATCATTATTTCTCCTCATTTTTTCATCAGAAAGAGGAAAGAGAAAAATAACTTCATGGATTGGTTTTGTGTTGGGAAGTGTCCCTTCCTGCACACAAGCAATCCTGCCAACAAAGCAGAAACAGCTGCACCGTGGTGGAAAGGGGTCTTGCGTTGGCGCTAGGCACGAAATGTTACGCCGGTGCTGGTTGAATGGACAGCAGTGCACCGTATCTCGCAAACATGGTGCATTCCTGCCTTTTCGATTTGGCGAGGGCAGTGCAGCAAAAAGACTTGTGGTACTGCCCTAAGCCAAATCATTGTAAATGAGGCCCCAAGTGTGTGAGAGGGGACCAGCAGACACAATGAGTTACTGAACTGGGCCATTATATTTTAAA
This sequence comes from Lissotriton vulgaris, assembly GCF_964263255.1. NCBI lineage: Eukaryota > Metazoa > Chordata > Amphibia > Caudata > Salamandridae > Lissotriton > Lissotriton vulgaris. The sequence continues at coordinate 1,511,371,735 of NC_141693.1, forward strand.
GGCTAGTGTTGCAAGACTGACATGGGAAAGCCTGGTTCAAACAGTCATATATCTAATATGCACACCTGTCACCATTCACACACATGCCCACGCTCTTTCAAACAGCCGCACCAATTTTCACACCAGCTCTTTCTGATAGACTTTAAATCACCAATATATGGTCAATCTCCTCAAATCGGCTAGCCGGAAGTGGTGGGGACCTTCTCCTGGGCCTGTATTCAGTGGGCGGGGTCTTAGCACTGGGAGAAAAGGAGGAATGTAAACCCTTATTACTCCTAGGTTTCTATTGCAAAATGAGGGACATAGGGATACAGTTAAATGTAACATGTGGCACTAGGGGTCATGCAACTAGGCACATGATTCACCTCCAAGGGAGCAACATGAGGATGCCTATTACTACATCTCTCTCCTTTGAAAATACTTACTAAGGCTTAGAGAGCAGCTTAGCCATAACTGGCCTGCAGTGGAACTGTGTCCGAACTAGACACAGAAAACAGGGTCTTGGATAGGCCAACTGCACCGGACACTGCCCATATGTCATGCAATGCAACACAGAAAGAAAAATTTCAGAGCTGCGTTGCGTCAATAAAGGAAAATTGGCAGGTGCCAAATCTACAGTCTCATGCTGATGATGTCATCTGCGACACCTAGACAAAAAATGCTAATTTAGTGCGATTGCAAGCATTGCACTATGGTGCAAGGATGAGACAGCAGTGTCTTGTGTGGAATTTGTACTCAATGTACTCCATCGACTACAGATGTCTATGTCATTATAACCAACAAAGGATATATCATTTAAGTTACTGGAATTACATGTTAAACAGAGGAATATTACGCAATATTCCACTTGGTCATTGTTCATGCCTGGTTTGATGCCTGGTCTGTTCGTGCTTAACGCTAGAGTGCCGACCTTGAAGATGGAAAACCAGGGGTCATATTAGCAAGAACATCGTTAAAATGATCGCCACTTTAGCAGAAGAAAACTGCCACTAAAACGGCGATAATCGGCTTGCTAATATGCGTTATAGAACTCCATTAGAAGCCCAGGTTAGATGTCCTGCACATCTAACCTGGGCTTCTAATGGAATTCTATAACGGATATTATCAAGCCAATTTTCGCCGTTTTAGCGGAAGTTTCCTGTCATTAAAATGGCGATAATTTTAACGAGCTTCTTGCTAATATGCCCCAAGGTTCGAGTCTGGGGGGAGGCTCAAACATCGTGTGATTCTGGGCAAATCACGTAATCTCCCCTTGCCTAAAAATGAATGCGTCCGTCTTTAATGTAAATGGTGCTCATGTAAAGAGCTGTATCACCCTTGGGTCGAGTTTGCGCTATATAAAACTGCAAATAAAAAGAAAACAGACCACGCTATTTCCGTTGATTGGCTTTGCTTCAAATCCTAGAGTCGTTTGCTACGTCAGCTTTCCGTCACACCCGTTTGCATGCAAACACAGTGCCTTGAAGACTGCTGAGAATACTAGAACATTTGACAAAGACTTACACTTGCTGGGAATCCTGCGTTTTAACCGACACCTTAACATAGGGCCCAACAACGTCAACTTCTTTATGCTGAGTCCTGTCACTGCTCTAATCGCCATACTGCATTGAACTCACTAGGGCGTTTGTATTATCGAGAAACTTTCCATATCATCTATGCTGGAGCCGCAAAGAAAACGAACACAAAATTACACAAGCAAGCAGCCAGACAGACATCAATGATTTTATCGAACGAATCTGAGGACGTTGGAGCACGCCAGGAGACTTCTTAAGTACCGGCATTTCAAGCCGGAATCCCCCACGCTTGGAAGAGCGGTGCTAAGGTTCTTGAGGAGCATATATAAAATAAGGAATTTACCGCCTTAGCTCCAGTGGCAACGCACTGCTGAATTTTATTGAAGGGCACTAGTGAAGTTTCACCCGTTTTTACTCACAAAGGGGCATATTACCAAGCAATAGCGATAATTATCGCTATTGCTTGGTTAGAGACAAAAATTTACCGCTGAGCTGCGGTGATTTTTACTGCAAATAAACCTTGGTATTACCAAGGTTTATCGCAAATGCGATAAAAATCGCCGCAATGCATGAATATCGATGAAAAGTCAGCGATATTCATGCATTACCGAGCTAATGCTCTTAGCCATGTTATCCACCTCCCATTGGACAACATGGCTAAGAACTGCTCAGGGCAGGTGCTAGCTTTTGGAGATATTCTCGTTTTGCGCAAATATCTCCAAAAGTTGGTAATAGGAGATAGCGATGTTAGCGACTGTTTTCAGTCGCTAACATCTTGGCACGCCCACTTTGCATGTCATTAGTGATAAATATCACTGACGTGCAAAGTGGGGCCCAAGATGGTCGCTATCTCCTACTAGCTGTCGCTAACTGGTGTTAGCGACAGCTAGGTAATAGGGAGATAATTTTATCTCCGCTTTCTTGGCTTTTAAAGCCAACAAAGCGGAGATAAACCCCCTTGATAATATGCCCCATTATTTCTTCACCTATCTACATCAACTAAAGAAGAATTAACGAAGATTGTGTTGGGAGACACTGAATTGTGTATACATAAACCTGAAGAAGGTGGTGAATCACACCATACCACTGAAACATGTCGCTTTGTGTTGATTGGGCACCCAATCACTAACCGGGTTCGATTAGGAGAAAAAATGTGATAAAGTGATGAACCAGGGTCATCAGCTTTAGTGTATAAAGACTTGGAGTGCTCATTTGATCTATTAAGTTTCTGATGTCTCTTATATTTGTCTTATTTTCCCAGGTTGTTTTCAAGATATATTTTAATCAATATGATTATTTGAAGTATATTGATGATGTATATGTTTTTTAAACTCACTTTTTAAACAAAATCTCTTTATATATTTTTGAATCCGATAAAGATCATAAATAATAAATATATTACATTCTTTATATTATTCTTTTGGTTTCTATTTGGTGTTGATGATTTGAACAGTGCATGTATGATTGTAGTGTGTATGCGTGATAGTATTGTGTACCTGTATGCTTTAAAGGAGCCCAAATGGATCTTGCTTTTGACAGAAGACATCAATGACAGCCTGCCCACCATCATCACCTGGACACCGATCACCACCGAAGACACCACCATGACCATGTTATTATTATGTTATGTTATTATCAATTTGTATAGGGCGTGTAGGTGTCTTGGCGCTTCCGGTACTCCTTACTATGCTTCAGACCAATAGTACTAGAAGAGCCATGTCTTCAATTGCTTTCTAAACTCCAGGAGCGTAGGAATTCCCCTCAAGTATCGTGGGAGAGAGTTCCATTCCTTTGAAGTGTTACAGCTGAGGCTCCTACCTCCCCAATTCACCTTTCCTATTCTGGCTGTCGGCATCAGGTGTGTGTTTTCAGATCTCAAGGATCTGTTTGGGATATACCATTTAAAAAGATCCAATAAGAATTTAGGGCCGTCTTTATGGAGGGCTTTGTGAGCTATGCACAAGGCTTTACATGTTACGCTTTTGGCAACTGGCAACCAATGAAGGTCCTGAATCCCTATTCAACCGACTGGTGTTTAGGTATGTCCAGTACAAGTCTTGCAGCAGCGTTTTGTACTGTTTGTAGCTTTATGAGCAGAGTAGATTGAATATTGATCTATAGGCCATTGCAATAGTCTTTGGGTATGACCAGCAAAGTCACCACCGTCTTTCTAGATTTTAGAGGAATAAAAGGACATATTTTCCTCAAATGTTTTAGCATAAAATATGCCGAGGACACCACTTTAGATACTTGAGGTTTAAGACTCAACTTATCATCTATAATAACGCCCAGGTTTTTGGCTTTGATCACAGGTGTAGGAAGGGGGCTGAGGTTATCCGGCCAACACTCCGGGGACCAGGGAGAAAAGAGATTCCCAACATGATCACTTCTGTCTTGGGAGAATTTAATTTCGAGCAGTGATCACTCATCCATGTACTATGTTTAGTCATACAGTCATGGAGCTTAGTGGAATAATTGATATCCTTGTCCACTGTCAAAATAACCAGTTGGGTATTATCCGCATAGGAGGTAGGAATCAGATTGAAGCTTCTGATTAACGGGGCCAATTCCGCTTCATAAATATTAAAAAGCGTGGGGCTCAACGAAGAGCCCTGCGGGACCCCACAAGGCAGTGTAAACGGTGCTGATTTAAAATTGCCCAAACAAACAGATTGAGTTCTATCTGACAAAAAAGAGGCCAGAAGAGAAAAAGCAGCTCCTCCAATTCCTATAGTTTTTAAACGTTCCACCAGAAGATTGCGGTCTACCGTGTCAAATGCAGCGGATAGGTCTAGCAGTTTGAGAACTGCTGACCAACCACTATCTAGAGACGATCGAATTTCTTCTGTAGTTTTTATCAGAGCCGTGCGGTGATTGGTTCTAAAACCAAACTGAATATGGTCCAGGACCTCGGTATCAGTGATAAAAGTAGAGAGTTCTTTATTTATAATTTTCTCTATTATCTTTGCAGGTAAAAGAATTTTAGCAATAGGTCGATAATTGGTAGGATCAATTGCATTGAGGTTTGCTTTTTTCAGTAAAGGGAGAATACAGGTCTGTTTCCAAACAGAAGGGAAGGACCCTTGTGCCACCATTTGGTTAAACAGTCTGGACAAGTAGGGTCCTATAAAATGACCAATACTTTTTAAAATTCTAGGGGGCAGGGGTCTTCCAGTGATCCTGATTTGGCCATGGAAATAGATGTAACTATTTGAGTTTCTGAGGTAGGGGTGAAATTGAGAAAGAAAGTGTTGGCTGTGTCTTGCTGCCCTATCTTCTCACGTAATTTAGAGGAAGCAAATTGATAAAAATTTGGTCCACCTTGGATATAAAAGTATGAGCAAGAGTATCACAGAATTCTTGGCTGTGATTGGCGGAGTACTCGTTTATACTTAACGTCAAATGTTTAATTGTTTGAAAAAGTTCCTTGCTTGAGTGACCTGCTTTTTCCATTAGAGATGTATATTATTGGCTCTTTTTGCAGATAACTTTTTTTTAAAGTCTGTGAGCAGAGCTTTATATTTGACTTTTTCTGGAGCTTCATAGTGTTGTCTCCATGCTCTTTCTTGTCTTCTGCAAGCCTGTTTATCCAATCTTAAGGCTTCAGAAAACCAAGGGGCTGAAGGCATGTTCCTATTTTTATTAGTGGTCCCAGTAGGGGCAAGGGTAAGGCAGTTGGAATCCAGCCATGATGTATACTTTATAGCTGAAGATTCTGCATTTAACTCCAGGTCCGACTGAGTTTGGGCTAAATGATCTACCAGTACCTGAGGATCAATGCAATGCAAAGATCTACCAGCGGTACTGTTAAGAGCCCTACTCCTATAATCATGTTGAGGAGACTTGTATCTAAAATGGATAGCATGATGGCCAGACCATGTTTGTGGAAGAGTATAAATATTATGAAGAGCAGGATTATTGGAGAAAAGACCATCTAGAGTATGTCCTTCTAGATGCTTAGGTTCTTGGATGAGCTGAGTAAGACCCAACTCAGACATCAACTCCAAGAGCTCCTTCATGCCTTTGTCCTCTAACATTTCCAAGTGAAAATTCCAGCCACCCAGAACCATAAAACATTTGTGTTGGAGACTAAATTCTAAAAGTGGGCTTATATTTTCCGAAAAGTTATTTCTTGAGCCAGGTGGCAATAAATTAGAAGACCAATAAAAGAGTCTTGTCCCTGGAACGAGATTTTATAGTGAAAGGCCTCGCAATCGGGGGAGTGGACTACTGAGCAATAGGCACTAATTTCAGTTTTGTGAATCAGTGCAAGGCCATGAAAAGCACCCATTCAGAGGTCCCCGCGAACACGTGCCCGCCCCACATCTTCCACTGAGCTGCTGCCACCATTGCGCCTGAACTACGCTGCACCATCAGCGCCACCTTCTAATCTGGCATCTGCCCGATGACTGGAAGCGGGCTGAGGACAAGCCCTTCCTCAAGAAACCCACGGCTGACCCACAGACCTGAAAAACTACCAACCCATCTCTCTCATTCCCTTTGCAGCCAAAATCACTGAGAAATCGCCAACGCCCAACTGATCACCTTCATTGAAGAGAACGTCATCCTCGACCCCTCCCTGTCCGGATTCCACAGCAACCACATCACGAGACAGCCCTGCTCTCCACTACCGACGACATCCGCGTGCTACTCAACCAGGGCCACACCGCGGCCCTCTTTCTGCTAGACCTCTCGGCAGCCTTCGACACCGTCTCCCACCACACTCTGGCAGTCAGACTCTACGACGCCAGTACACGGGGAACCACCCTCGACTGGACCCCCTTCTTCCTCACAGACAGAGCTCAAAGGATCAGACTCCCACCCTTCCTCTCCCAACCCACAGAGGTCAACTGCAGAATATCTCAAGTATCATCACTCAGCCCCACGCTCTTCAAAATCTACATGGCCGCCCTAGCCGCCATTGTCAGACAGCATGGGCTTAGATTAGTATCCTGCGCCGACAACACCCAGCGCACCCTCTCCCTTACAAAGAACCCCAAATAAATCAGACTCAGCTTCCAGGAAGGGATGAAAGACATAGCAGCCTGGATGAGCAACAGCTGCCTAAAGTTCAACTCAGAAAAGACAGAAGTCCTCGTCCTTGGACTCTCCCCCACCACTTGGGACTACTCCTGGTGGCACTCCCCCAAGGAAACCCACCCACCCCGACGGACCACGCCCGGAACCTCGGCATAATTCTAGACTCCTCCCTCACCATGTCGCGCCAGATCAACGCCGTCAGCTCCACCTGTTTCAACTCCCTCCGCATCCTCCGCAAGACCTTCACATGGATCCCCCGCCCGAAGCCAGAAAGACGTCACCACGCATTCATAACTAGCAGACTGGACTACGAAACACCCTCTATGCTGGAATCAACAAATCCCTGCTACACAATCTCCAGACCATTCAGAACACTGCAGCCAGACTAGTCCACGGCACCCCACGACATGAGCACATGACCCAACATCTGCGAGACCTCCACTGGCTCCCCGTCGAGAAGAGCTTAACTTTCAAACTACTCACCCACACCTACGAATCCCTCCACAGCATCAGACCCAAAAAACCTCAATGAAAGAATCTCTTTCAATGCACCCAAAAGAAGCCTCCGCTCCGCTGACCTTGTCCCTGTTTATGCTGATGAAATTTTGCTCTTTTTATCACAACCACAGACTTCTTTGCCTGCTGTCTTATCTGAAGTACATTTATTTGCTTCTATGTCTGGTTACAAATTAAATGTTGACAAATGTGAGATTCTCCTCACTGAACAAATAATTGTTTACCGTAGATTATATTTCTTCTAGTTTCTGTTGGACCGCGGGGAAAATCAAGTATCTAGGTCTGTGGTTTAAATCTTCCATTAAAGATTCCATGTTTGTAAAATTGAGGGAATTACAGACACTCATGAGAACTACCACATCCAGATGGAAGCCCATGTTTTCATGGTGGGGACGTCTTGACTCTATAAAAATGATGCTGGTTCTTATAGTACTTTTTTATGTTTCTAATATCCCTATAAATATTGCTAATTCTCATTTTGAGATCATTTATTCTATACTATCTGGCACTGAAGGGCCGTTACCCGGACCCTGAGGCTGTCCTGAATTGAGAACAGGCAGGACCACTGGGCGATGAGAGGAGGGCCGCCCCGGGTGAGATTATGCTTGGATGCCACAGCAAAGCAATTCTGAGGCAATCAATGTGTGAGCTCTCCCTGCGGCGCTTCATATAAAGACACAGGTTAGCGGTCTAGTGGCTGCAGATGGGGAATCCTATATGTAGCCGTAAATGCCTTCATTCAATTGACAGACGCGGCGACTGAGGCTGCTGATGTATGCTGCTCATTTTATAGCTGATTAATAGCTGGTTTTTAAACATCGTTAGAAAAATATTGTGTGTTGTATTATTTACTGTGACAGACTGCACATTTCTCTGAGTGCCTCTTACCTGCCTTCATTTCGCTCTTGGCCCAGTTCCGCCCCGGCATAGTGCCGTTTGTGCGGAGGGCCGCCTTCTCGAGCGCCATTTCCGGGCTCCCACTACCACTTCCGCCCTGCATCTACACTTCGCAGGTTAGCAGTCTAGTGGCTCACCTAGGATTTACATATTATGGCAACATGGCGGAAGCGCAGCGGACGAGCGCAGCGGGAGCGCAGCGGGAGCGCCGACTTCGCGCCGAAGTCGAGCCTAAGTCCAGCCCGTCTGCGCCCGTCCACGGCCGATCGCGGCCAGCGGCCACTTACTCTGCCCAATCCTTTTCATACTCGTCTGCCGACCTATTTGCTCTTCGGCATGCAGGGCCCCTATCACCTCGTGCCGCTAGGGCGGCTCAGGATTGTGGCATTCTGACTCCCCCTGTTACATTGATTCCTGATCCTTCCCCTATCTCCCCTAAACCTTCATCATCGCCCCAGTCCCCGCCATCCCTGAGGACGCCTCCCTTGACCGTTTTGTATCTTAATACCCGGTCTATGGTGAAATATCAGCTGGAAATATTTCATCTGTTAGATGACAGTGCCGTGGATATCTTACTTCTATCTGAAACCTGGCTTACTGATGATTCTGTTCCCGACACCCTCACCGCCATTCCCACTGGCTACTACATTATACAATCTAACCGCCCAGGGGGACAAGCTGGTGGAGGAGTCGCAGCCATCATCCGTACAGAACATATTTTTTCCACCTTAGCCTGCACTGTGATTCCTAATACACAAACTCTTGTAATCAAACTCAGTTCTACCAGATCCTCCCTTATCTGTGCCCTCATGTACAGACCCCCTGCTTATATGCCCTCTTTCCCACAACAGGTCGGCGCTCTTATTTCCCAACTAATTATTAATAACGCCAAAGTTATCATTATTGGTGACTTTAATTATTGGCCCTCCGACCCTCGGGAAAGCAGTCTATCGGAAGAATTCTCAGACCTTCTTTCAAGCATGAATTGCCGTCAATTCATCAAGACACCTACCCACTGCAAGGGTCACATTCTGGACCAGGTCTGGACAGCAAACCTTGACATTTCGCCCCCCTTAGTGACTCCCTGTTCTTGGTCAGATCATTATTTTATTTCTTTTTCTATTGACCTATCTATTCCCTACCGTCCCCCTCCTACAACTAACGTTCTAGCCCGTAACTGGAAGAAAGCTAATCTGACAGAACTGCACTCCATGTTGGCATCCACAGTCCCTTTGCTCGCCGGCTCAGCCACTCCTCAAGCCTCCATCCTTGAACAATGGCTGTTGTCTGCTTGCAATTCTGTAGACCCACTGAAAACCATAAAATCTATTCGCCCTCACGACGCTCAGCGGTGGTTCACTGATCAATTAAAACTTGATAAACTAGCTCTCCGCCAGGCCGAGCGCCGATGGCATCGCAATTATGATCCTCATCTCAAGCTTGAATTCGTGAACCGCCTAAAAACCTATAAATCCTCTATTCTCGAGGCCAAAACAACCTACTTTTCTCGCAAAATAATGGAGTCTGCATCCAAGGCAAAAGATATATTCTCCATTGTCAACGAGCTCTCTCTTCCTGACCGGGTCACCCTCCCCCCTCTGCCCACTCAGGCTCTATGTGACGCACTAAACACTTACTTTCTGGATAAAATTATTACTATCAAAAACAATATTCCTCCGCCCTCACCCTCTCTCTCATTTCCTTTACCTCCCAACAATTCGCAGCATCTGGAATTACCGAGTTCCAGAGACTCCTGCATAAAGTTAGTTCCGGCTCCCCTAATGACTGCTGCCCTTCCCAGATCCTTAAAGAAATCTTCTTGGCCTGCCCCGACCCTGCCTTGGCGCTCCTTAACAACTTGTTGGCCACTGGAGTAGTTCCTGACTCCCTCAAACAGGCAGTGGTGCTACCAATCTTAAAGAAAGCTAATGCAGACCCTTTGGTCCTTAGCAATTACAGGCCCATTTCCCTCCTCCCTTATCTAGGAAAGATCTTGGAGACCCATGTCACACACTGTTTGAGCGCTTTTATTGAGAGCTCATCCTTTTTGGATCCCCAACAGGCCGGTTTCCGCCCCCTTCACTCTACTGAGGCGGTCATTGTTGCCGTCATGGACACTCTAAGAACTGGTGCTGACAACAACATCTCTCAAGCCCTCGTCCTGCTAGACCTGTCGGCGGCTTTTGACACGGTCGATCACTCTATACTGATCGACCGTGTCACTAACGCCGGCTTTCAGGGTGTTGCCCTCGATTGGGTCCGATCTTTCCTTGACAGGCGTTCTCAAGCTGTACATCTCTCTACCTTCTCTGCTTCTTTCTCTTCTCTTTCCTGCGGAGTCCCTCAGGTCTCTGCTCTATCCCCTCTGCTCTTTAACTTGTATATGCAGCCCCTTATGGTCTCTCTCCGCAAATCCTCTGCAACAATTTTTAACTATGCAGACGATTTGCAGCTGATTTTCCCTATCGATTCCTCTCCCTCCTCCCACACTGGTTTTCAAACCACCATGTTAGACATCTCTGACTGGATGGCTCACAGCCAGCTCAAATTAAATCCTACAAAAACTGAGCTTGTGCTGGTGGGTGGGCCGGCCAACCCTTGGAACGATAGTTTCTGGCCCCACTCACTTTGGATCCCCCCTCCCCCTGTCAACTCTGTGAAAAGCCTCGGTGTAGTCATCTCGGGTGATCTATCCATGAAGTCTCAGATCTCTGCGGTAACATCATCCTGCTTTTTCCATTTGCGCAGAATACGCAAGATCTGTAGATTCCTCACCAGAGATGCACTCATCCTAGTCATCCTGGCTCTTGTTATCTCCAGAGTTGACTTTGCCAACATCTTATACGCAGGGATCCCTGCCTACCAGCTCCAGAGGTTACAGCTGATACAAAACCAGGCTGCTCGCTTGGTATATCACCAGCCTAAGCACCAGCACGTCTCGCCGCTACTACGGACCCTTCATTGGCTTCCAGTGGCCAAACGTTGCACTTTCAAACTTGGATGCACTATCTTTAACCCCTTCCACACTCATGACGAGCTGGGCTCGTCATGGTGTAGCCTCCTCATACACTGATGACGAGCCCAGCTCGTCATAAAACAATATAAATAGCGAATTCCCAGCACAGGAGGGGAATTGCCTTAGCAGCCATGGAGTTAAAGCCCTCTACAATCTTGCTCCTGCCTTTATTTCTTCCAGCCTGAAGTGGTACATACCATCACGAAACCTACGCTCTTCTGCTGATAACCTCTTGCATATCCCTCAAATCCATCGCAAGAAACATGGTGGCCTTCGTTTCTCTTTTTTAGCCCCCACATTTTGGAACTCCCTCCCTTCCCCCTTCCGCCACTGCCCCTCCTATGAATGTTTTCGCAGGACACTGAAGACGTTCCTTTTCAAATCAGCATTTGAGTAAACTTCTGCCCTTACTTCCCGCATCTGTTATGAGCGCCAAGAAACCGTTTCGGTGAACGTGCGCGGTATAAGAATTTTTAACATAACATAACTTGGGCCCAGTTGCGACCAAGCCTGACCCGGACGCCGCTGGCTCCCACTGCAGGGCCCCTACTGGCGCAGATATCTTGAATCCTGCGTCAGAGGGCAGGGAGTGCCATACAGGCTGGGACATAGGCAATCTGCGCAGCTATTCTGAGAGCGGCCCGGCACAGATCCTATGCAGGGATCAGGAGTCGGAAAATACTAGGGGCAGAAGACGCAATATTGGGCCCTTTAGTAGGATTATGAGAGACAGCCCAGAACCCTGAACTGCAGGCGCATCAGCACAACTGTGCCAGATGGGCAGCAGGCACTGGAAGGATGGCCCAAATAGCACTGACTACTACGCCACCAGAATTCAATAATCACAAAGCTCCAGATCTGGCTGAGGGGGACTGCCTGGGTTGCCAGCCTGCACGAAACAGTTGAAGCAGCTAGCCTAGAACCAATCTCATCTGCTGATACCCTCCCCCAGAGTTACAGAATGGATTGGTGAGAAAGCCACCAAAACACAGCACAGCAACAACATGGGGAAAAACTAGGCAAAACAGACCAAACACACCTTAAAAAACAAAAAGCTGACATGGTTAACAGATACAGGGGCTGAGTCCAAGACAGTATCAACCCCCAGGGAAGAACCTGAACGACAAAGCGACGATCTCTGCGCCATACTGATGGAGGTCAAAACTAGCCCCAAACAATTGACTCCAAACTCAATATACTTACCTCCCGGCTGGATCAGGTGAAACAACAAGTGGAATCCATGAGATACGGCTAGACCAACTTGAAAATCGTGCTTCTGAGGCTCATGACTTCCAGGTGGAATCTAAGAAGCACCTGTTGCAAATGGAAAAAGTCCTGAAAATAATTAAAGCAAAAAACAAAGATTTAGAAGTCCATTCTAGAAGGAACAACCTCCGCATCATGTATATCCCAGAAACCACCGCAAAATCCAAATTGAAACATTTGTGGAGTCACTGTTTCGAGAACTCTTTGGCCCTGGCCTCTTAACAGTGTTTATTGTAGAATGAGCCCACCACTCCCTGGGCCCCAAGGCTCCAGTGGGCACTACACCTAGGCCATTCCTGGCAAGCCTGCTTGATTATTGTTGACCGCGACACGATCCTACGCCTGGTCAGGCAGCGTGGTAACATGTCATCAAGCAACAACATTTCATTCTACCCTGACTTTATACCCTCGGTGTAAGCTGCCTGTCGTGACTTTGCACCCGTCAAGTGCATCCGACAGCAATCTAGGGTACCATATGCGCTTCTGTACCCAGCTAAACTAAAAATCACGTACAACAGACACCCTCCCTTCTTAACTGATGTTAAACCAGCCCTTAACTTTGCTAAGCACATTGGAGGTCAGAAACACACCCTTGAGTTCATGCTTCGTGATCCCCGTGGGCGTGGGGCTCAGCAATAATGACTGACATTTCAGAAAATAGGCACTGTACAGCTGAGAACTGAGCTTAACTGTACGATTTCATGGACCGAACAACTCCAAGTCAGCTCAACTGAAGAGCTGTCCTGGGTATATAGACATCTATTTTGCTTGTATGAGTTTTAATTGCTCTGGCTCTTTCATTATTATCTGATGAACTTGGCCACCTTGCCACTAAGGCAGGGCAGTTCATCTGCGCCCTCATGCCCCCTAGGAGAGCTTCCCCTTTTTCTATATCGGGGAATTACAATGTTTACCAGATGGTGGGCGGGATCGAATTCAGAACCTAATTGGCGGCTTGGTGTGGGTAGCGGACAGGTGGGTTGGGGAAGGTATTACAGTTTATTTGGTGATGGTAGGGTGGAAACATCGAGCTCCAAAACCTGCTTAGTCATATAGATGTATTGTAGCTCTACAGGTCAAACCACACAGATGACTCATAACCCATTTACATTATAACAATGACATTGGTTGACAACAGACTACCAGGACGGTCAGGCCTGATCACATTCATACACACTGCACACCAAATGTTTAAATGAGAACATACACTTTCCTTACCTGGAACATTTGAGGTCTAAACGACCACAGAAAGATATATCTCATTCAGACATCTTTGCTTAGACACAATACTGATGTCTGGTTCCTTCAAAAGACGCATTTTAGCAACATATCATCTACTAAACTACATCACAAACACTGGGGGGATGGTTACTCATCAGCATACTCCAACCACGCATTGCCATACTAATATGTAAGGGGCTCGGCTGGATCACACTCTACTCGTAGATAGACCACAATGGTAGATTTGCAGTACTGGGGGACACACTGGGGATTACCCTGATCACCATGGCAGCGATTTATGGACCAAACACGGATAATTCAGAGTTCTGCAGCACCATATGGTAGAAGATAGCCCTATGGGCTGTGACATCATAGTGTAAGGCCAAGACTTTAACGCTAGACAAGATGAGGAGACAATGGCATCCAAGAGAGAGGGAGGGCACATTGTGGATTATTTCACATTTAATGAGGGATAAGTATCCTCCCCCTCCACACTCTGGGAAGCCTTCAAGGTGGTAATACGAGGGACATGTATCGCTAGACAAGCTGGTGTGCTGAAAGCTATTAGACAGACCCATCTTATGAATATAACTTCCCATTGGGACAAGATAGAGAAATGAAATTTAGGCTCTCTAAACTCAGAATTTAATAACACATCTTTTAGTAAAGATGTTTTTTTAAATGTTTGTTTGAAAATGCCACTTTTAGAAAGTCAGCACTTTCTTGTTTAACCATTCTGTGTGCCTCTGCCTGTTTGTGTATTGACTGGTTTTGGAGCGACAGGGGCTGGGGATGTGCATTCGCTGTAGGCAGCCACTGGGGGGGGGGGGGTTGAGGTGTGCCTGGCCCTTCCTGAATGACTCAGAGCTGGGCTGAATAGACCTTGGCTGATTTTAGAGTAGTTGAAGGAGATTTCCTTGCACCCGAATAGGGTCTGTCTCCCTTGCACAATGCTGTTACTACCCCCTGCGGTCATGCTGCACCAGTGAGGACAGAACTGGTTTGGACTGGGTTAGCAGCAGGAAACTAACACCTGCTCTGACCCTTAGTGGAGAAGTGTGGCTCAATGGTTAGAGCGGCAGACCCTGATGCAGAGGTCTGGCCCGGGACCAGGGTTCAATTCCCCGCCTCGGCGGGTCTTGGGCTCAAAATTCCATGGACCTGATAATTCTCGCCTCGGTGCCTATTCCAATCATAGAGTCCCACTCTGCAACTCTGGGCAATAGCTTGCTTAATCTCCACAACGGCCCCCACAACGTTAAGGATGCCTGGCCTCCACCTTGGGGGTGCCCAGGAGTGGACGCCTCACAGGGAAAGCCAGGATGGGTTCCACAGCGGTATTCGTACAAACGCCTTGAGACCCTTGTGGGTGAGTAGTGTGCTATACAAGTATCAATTTACAATTTACCCGTGTAAAGTCGGACCAAAGCCTACACCACAAAAGTGAGCCCAGCAGATGCGATGGAGCCGCTGATCATGCAGCTGGGAGCCCCAACAGCACAACAACACCCACCACTACAACCCCCAGGTCGCCTCCCCTCCCTAGCCCCACCCACTCCGGCCTAGGACATGCCACATCAACTGCACGGAATCATGTACCAAATAAACGGCCTGATGTCGCACAATCACATCTGGTGAAATGCATGTGTTGTCACAAAAATGAGCATCACACATTCACCTTCGAATCAACAAATGAAAATGTAATCAAATAAACACAGAACAGAAATGAAGACATACGGTGGTTCCCCCCGGGACAATCCATAGGTCCCAGCCTGTAAAGCAAAAATCATGATGAGAAAGTGTGTCTTGCGCACATCAAAGGACAGAGAGAGAGCAAAGGAGAGAGGGAGCTACAGAGAGAGAGAAAGAGAGGGAGTGAGAGAAAAATGGACAGAGAGACATAGACGGACAGAGAGGGGGAGAGAGACACTGAAAACAAAAGATACGGACAATGTGTTCACATGTATGTTGCCACAGTGTACATGTTTACATACAGACTGCATGACTGTGTACATTGTGGCTGTTTGGGAGGAGCTGCCTATTTGATGGGGACAGTGGACATTTCAACAACAGACGTATGAGTGTTTGTACTTGTACATTATCAACTCACATTTCCCCGCAATGCCAATTGGGATTGGGTTGTGTGTACACCCTGTCAGCACCAGATGTGCCCTGTGTTCTGTTGTGGACGTGTTGGGGTCTGTGCCACATTGTTGTCAGTGTTGATTTTAACGCGGTCAGTTGACACGTTATCTGGAGACTATCGCATGGTGCCGCCGTGTTGAGAATGCTTTGTTAACACAGCATACTTTTCCCACAATAGACTGCGATGTTGGAAGTTGTGTTAAGTTACTTTTTTGATGGTTATCACACGTTCCTGAGAATATGCCCCCAAGTTGTTTGAAACCTTTTTAAAGTCATATTCTTATTACATGTATGTTGGATTTTTGTCATTTTGGTCTTGTTGAGTTTAGATAAAGATACTTTATTTTTCCAATCTGTTGTGGTGTCCATTTTTTTTTTTTTTTTTTTTATTATATTTTTTATTTTCCAATTAAACACAATACATAGACAGTGCAACACAATTTCCTATATAATTAGTAAACATAAAAGATAACTGAGTATTAAACAAAACCTTGAAAAAGAAAAAGAACATTACATCACTTAGTATAATAATCCTAAATACTAAAGTTTAAGAAAAAAGAAAGCTTAAAAGAGAAAGACAATCAAAATTACTGCTATAGTTAATAC
The DNA here is from genome assembly GCF_964263255.1 of Lissotriton vulgaris. Lineage (NCBI taxonomy): Eukaryota > Metazoa > Chordata > Amphibia > Caudata > Salamandridae > Lissotriton > Lissotriton vulgaris. The sequence goes on from NC_141693.1 coordinate 1,511,387,956, forward strand.
GCATTACAGTACTTCAGACCGTACAAAGTCCTCCTGCAGTTTCCCAACATATCATATCCCGAATCCAGCCCGCCACCTACTAATTGGTTCCCATATTCTTAACCCCAATTGCCTTCCTCTCCTACCTTTCCTTGCATATATAGATTTTTCCAAATTATACACTGACAATAAGTTAGCAAGCCATACTTGCATACCAGGTGGGTTCTTATCCAGCCAAGCCCTTGCTATACAAAGTCTATATACAGCCATGGCAACAAAAATAAAATCTCTCTCCCCAAAGGTATCCTCTCCTACTATTCCCAATAATATCTGGGCAGGTGTAAGGATAATTTTCACATCGAGGGAAGATTCCAAAAATCTCTCTATGTCCTTAATTAAAGAATGAAGCTGAGGACATAGGGCAAACATATGTACTATGTCAGCGTCTAGTGAGTTACAGCGTGGGCAAGAGATCCCCGTAGTACCACCCCATTTCGCTATTCTGGCTGGAGTATGATAAAGTAAGTACAAAGTTTTGTATTGTTGTGACTGCAATGGCGCAGAGCAAAGGATCGTTCTTCCTAAGTCCAATGCCTCCTGAAACCATCCAACTTCTCCATCCAATTTCTCTGCCCACTTACAACCATACTTATCCCTATCATCCTGCTTTAATTCTACGAGGCTTGCGTAAAAGCTACGTATTGAGCAATCTCCCCCTAGCCTAATCTTTTCCATAATATCCACTCTATTAAACCCAGTCCGTCCACCCTGTTTTGTCCCCAAAAAACTCCTTATCTGAAGGAATTTAAAAAAGTCCCGCCTATCTAACCCAAACCTCTCCATTAATTCTGTGAACTGTACAAAGCCTCCTAAATTCATCACATCCCCTACCTGAACAACTCCTTTCGCTGCCCAACCCTCCATTGTCCTGTCCCCGAAAATTTCAGATGGAAAAGATCTATTATTCAGCAACCTAGTATACCAATTAAACCTCCCTATACCCACTTTCTTCATAAGAGCAGTCCAAATCTTAATTCCAGCTTCCAAGGTCTTGAATCTAGTTCTTTTATAATAGGCAAACTCTGTACAGTATAAGAAGCAATTTTCCACCTCCTCCCCCAGAACTGCTGCATAAACCCTATCAGAGCTATCCATCGTTCTCTGATCAAGCCCTGCCCCTCCAATCAGCCCTTGAATGTATTGAGTTGCGGCTGCCAGGTAATATAGCCTAAAATCAGGTGCTCCCCACCCACCTCTCTCTCTGGGAAGGGTCATGAACCTATATGCTCTACGGGTCTTACCCTGCGCCCATATAAATCTATTAAGTAAAGCTTCCAAAGTATTAAACCATTGTCCCTCAAAATACAGGGGTATTGCCCTAAACAAATATAAAAACTTGGGCAATATTACCATTTTAATAACATTCGTACACCCCACTAAGGAAAGATGCAGATTATTTAATCGTTCCAAGTCCAGCTTTACCGCACCCATCAAAGGGGTCATATTCCTCTGTACCACAGTATCAAGATCCGCTGAAATTATCACCCCTAGATATACCGCCGACCCCGTGACCCTTTGATCCGTACATCCCACAACATGTTGATTACAGACTATTTGGGTTTTAGCCCTATTTAAACTATAGCCTGAAACCTGACCAAAGTTAAGAGCCTCAACTTCAACCTCTCTAATAGCTCCCTCTGGGTTAGATGTCAACACAGCCACATCGTCTGCGTAAGCCAAAGTTTTAGCCACGCAGGCCTTCAATCTCATTGGGGGGATCTCCTGATTCCCTTCCAACCTACGCAAAAAAGGATCTAAGTATATTGCGAAAAGAAGAGGAGATGAGGGACAGCCTTGTCTGGTTCCTCTTTCTATCTTCACTGCAGCTGAATATCCTCTGTTGACCCTAATTCTGGCGCTAGGGTTCTTATATAGTGTTTGCAGGGCTTTAATGAACCTCTCCCCTATGCCACCCCATCTCAAAGTTTGCCATAAGTATTCCCAGGAGACCCTATCAAACGCTTTCTCAGCATCCAAAAACAATGCCGCCATAGGGTCTCCCAGGATACCAGCAGCGTCAAACATTGTAATCACCTGCCTTGTATGCACTGTAGTTCCTTTGCCTGGTATAAACCCATGCTGTGAGCAAACTACAAGATTCTCAACAACCCCTGCTAATCTCTTAGCCAGCATTTTGGAATAGACTTTAGTGTCCGCATTCATCAGCGTAATCGGTCTGTATGACCCAGGTTGAATTGGGGGTTTCCCTTTTTTTAGAATAACCATAATATCAGCTCCGCCCCATGAGTCAGGTACTGCCTCACCAATTTGAGCTAATTTCATAACCCCAAACATATCAGTCCCCAGAACACTAAAGAAAGTTTTATAAAATTCCACCGGAATCTGATCCGGGCCCGCAGCCTTTCCAGAAGATAGAGCACCCAATGCCATTGATAACTCCTCCATCTGAAAGGGTAATTCCAGCTCCTCCTTATCTTCCTCCACCATACAAGGCGGAATAATGCCACTTAAATACTTTCCAATCTTTTCTGCCTCTCTTAAACTGTCCTCCTGGTATAGCTGCGCATAAAATCGCCTGAACACCTCCCTCACCCCTTCTGTATCTTGAATATTAACCCCCTGTTCGTCCCTAATTTCCATGATATCCGCAGCTGCCAATCTCTGCCTAGTTCGGACAGCTAGCAAATGTCCCACTTTCTCGCTAAGCTCATATGCTCCTTCTTTCTTAATTAAATAGTTATCTGCTGCTTTTTTAGCTATATGTTCTATTGCTGAGGCCTTTAGTGAAACAATTTTAAGTAGATGTTGTTCCAATGAGAGTTGTTCTTCTATAGCTACCCCCAATTCCTCTTCTGCTTTCAGTAATTCACTATTTATCCCCTTAATCCTGTCTTTTTCCTTCTTCTGTGATGAGAGTACAAAACTCAGAGTCTCTCCCCTAACCCCTGCCTTAAAGGCATCCCAAACCACTCCTGATGGTGCCGTACCTCTGTTAATGTCCCAGAATCCCTCAATCCAACCCTCCATATACCTCCTATACCCCTCATCCCTCAAAAGTGATCTTTCAAATGTCCATTGTGCTTCCTTCCTCCCCCCTTGGCCCATCTTAATAGTTAGAATGACAGGGCTATGATCCGACACCACTCGCGGTTGTTTTTCAATCTGTGCCCCCCCAATCAAGGATCCCGAAATGAGAAAATAGTCTAACCTAACGAGCACTCTATGTGGAGCTGAGTAGAATGTGCTGGGATCTTTATTTGGGAGGATCTTAATCCATGGATCAGTTAATGAGTTATGTGCAACTAGCCCTACTATAGCCCTATATGTTTTCTTCTTCCTGCCTCCATAATGGCCCCCTGCCTGTAAGAATGAACTCAAGGGGTCATGAATATTTAAGTCTCCACAAAATACAATTGGTTCTGACCAGTGTGCTAGCTCTACGTCCAAGTAATGAAAAACCTCAGGATCATCTTCCGTTGACCCGTAGACTGTTACAAGGGTAAATTTATCACCTTTAAAACTTATCTCCACAATCACCCACCGACCCCACTGATCCTCCTTCTTCCTTATTACCACCACGTCTCTACTTTTGCCTAAAACTGCTACCCCCCTATTTCTAGACCCTTGTTTAGAATTGGCCAAAACCATAAACCCTAGCTGTCCCAAAAGATAGCTCTTAGATGCCTCCACATGTGTTTCTTGCAGACAAACTAAGTCTAGTCTCAGCAATCTCAAAAGTGCAGCCACTCTTAGCCTTTTAGCAGAGTCGTTCAAACCACAGACATTTATAGTGGCAATTCTACAGCTCATTAAGGGATATCAAACTTTTCCCAGGGACTATGAGATCATACTTAAGCAGCTGCTTCAAATTCTTACTATTCTTACTCAAGTGCTGAAGTAACCGAATAAAGTGTGTGTTACACTGTCCACCCTTGTGTTGTACTAACCATTGTGCTGTTTTTCCTCTACATTCTTTATTTCCCCTTAACCCCCTTATCCCTCCCTGCCCCCCCTTCCCCTCCCTTGCTGACCCACCCCCCTCCCCCCCTTTACAGGCAAATAGGTCCGTAAGACCTATGTGTGATCGCTGCAGATCGTGGCTGTCGCTAGCCACCCCCTGACCCCCCCGCCACCCCCACTCTACTCCCCTAACTTTTTCCCCCATATATCTGTCCTCCCCTTACCCATTCTTATTTCTTAGTTACAGTGCTCTGTGCTTCTTTTTAGTGCTTCTTATTCAGTGTATAAGCCAAAGATATACAAATACTTTTCAACCATTCTTCTTCTGTTTAAGCTCTTCCAAGAACTGCTGAGCCTTAACCTCTGACCAAAACATTAGCACCTTCCCTCTTACGACCACCTTCAGTCTTGCTGGGAATAACAGATACGCCTCAGCACCCACTGCCTGAAACGGTTTGATAAGCTCCCTCAACCTCCATCTCCTCTCTACCGTCACATGGCAGAAGTCTGGTCTAGTGAAGAAGGTAGTCCCCTCAAATGTCCGCCTATTATCTGGCCTTGCTTTTTCCAACAGTTCTTCTCTAAGGAGATAATTGCCTACATAAATCAGAATGGCTCTGGGTAGAGGTGGTTGTCCCCCCCCACCCCTGGCTTTCTTGACTGTAAATGGGAATCTGTGGGCTCGTTGAACCTCCTTTTCCCACTGCCAATCGGATTCCGGAAATGCTCCTTTTAAGAGATTTACCACAAACTTTAAAACATTCTGCCCTTCTGTCCCTTCTTCCACTCCCAAGAGGCGGACATTGTTCCTCCGCTGGCGATTTTCACATTCCTCCATCTTCCAAAGCAAGTCTTCCGCCATCTTTTCTTGAGTTCCTTTAAAGTCCTGCCAGGCTTCCACCTCATCTTCTAATCTCCCTGTCCTCTCCTCCACCTCCGTAACTCGATTTACAATACCATCATAAAGTTTGTTGACTTTTTTTAAGGTATTATGGATTTTTTTCGTTGCGTGCCTTGCCCTTCTACTTTCAGCTCTAGCCTCCCCCTGCATTAGCTTTAAAGTACTAGTTATCATATCAAAGGGAGCTTGCAGCTGTGCTGGAAGTGGGGTTACATCAGAAGCGATTCCGCCTACGACTCTCTCTTCCATATACGTCTGCGACGTTGCTGAGTAGTCCCAAAGAAGCTTCTTTCCCCCCACCGGGGATCCTTGTCCTTGCCCATGCTTTCTTCCCTTTACCCTTCTTTTTTTCTGGGTACTTTCCTTCCCTGATGAGCTCAAGCCTGAAGTAGTCTCTTCATCCTCCTCAGTGTCGGATTCACTTATTAATGATTCATCCGTGTCTTCATTAACTGAGAAAAAACAGTCTCCCTCAGTTGAACCTTCTGCCACTTCAGGAACATCAAATGCCTTTGATACCTTGCCCTTTTTTGTCAGACTGACCGTGCTCCCCCATGACTTTCCAGCTTTCATTTCAGCCTCAACCTGCATTAGGGCTTCAAGCATATCAGAACTCCCTGCAGCTTTAGCCATATGTTCCGCATCATGGGATTGATTTATTGCCAATCCAGCCTGTTCAACGCCCTGTTCAACGCTGTGACCCTTACCGGCATGTATGTTTTGCACGAGATCCACAGCAGCCTCGCCATCCTTTTCCCCTCTCGATCTGTCACCTCCAGCTTTGCCTCTGCTTCTGCCTCCGCCGCCATCACAGCCATCCTCGCGGTCTGCCTCGCAGTCTGCCTCAATGCGTGACTGTTGCCTAGCAACCAGAACAGCGTCTGCAGGAGCGTCCTCTGTAGCGTCCTTGAGGACGCCTCCGGTGTCTGCTGAGCCCCCATCGAGCTGTAGAGGGTTTCTTGGGGTAAACGCCTCAATCACGGTAGGCTGTCTCATACCCATGTCTCTGTTCTTGCCCGAGGGTCCCGATGTCTGATTTTCCGCATTGTTCGTGCTTCCCTTGATTGCTACCGCGGGGCCGCTTTTAGACGTTTCTTTTACCGGCACCTTACCGCGTAGCTCTGCTTTCTTTCCTTTCGGCGTTGAGACTGGGGCTGGGGCAGTTGATTTTCGTATGGCCCCCGGCATCCTTTGTGACCCAGAACCTGCATCAGTCTTTCCAGGGTCCACACTCTGCTTCTGCTTGCCTGCGTCCGACTGCGTCTGTGGTTTATTTTTTTCCTTCTCCTTTTCTGGCTTCGAGGGACGTGGTGGTAGCGGCATTTTATTCAAAGAGTGATCTCCACCCAGGCGCCTCGCTACTTTTGTTTGCAAACAAGTAAAGCCAAATCCTCTATTGAGCACTTTCCTAATAAAGGATAATCCCAGCCGTTTTATGCGACACCAGAGTTCACGCGCCATCTGGGGAAACAGGGATTCATCCTAAGAAGCTTAGCCTACAGGGGGTATAGCCAGGAGGTAGCCAGGAGCGACTCCTCACCACAACCCGTCAGCGGCCATCTTGCCTCTACGATACACATGTTCCATAGTTGCGATCAACTGAATACGTGGTGTCCATTTGTGGTAAATTAAATTACCTATACTTAATTTCTATGCGGTAAAGTTCAATAAGAATAACTCAGTCAAAAATGAGAGGCAGAGTCCGTGGCATCTGAGGTTATAAGGGTTTTATTCCTTAAAAAGGAATTGGTTCGAACCAGGTATCATGTTCCATCACCACAAGGGTTCAGGAAGGGAATGGACATGGACATGTACAATGCTTTATTAACAGGACATCATATATATAGTCAATGCATATAGTGGTGATGAATGCAGAAGGCGTAACAGCTGAGAGAAATGAGATAAGAACACATGTGCGTAACAGAAGGCGTGCACGAGGGCGTACACAGAGGTGTGTGCTAGAAACGTCATGAAGAAGAGTCACAGGTGGGCGGATCCATAGAAGAATCCTGCAGAGTCAGCAGAAATATGTGGCAGAGATGCGCGCGTAGCAGCATGACGTGTAATTGACGTGGAACAGGAGGGTGAAGAGGACTTGACATTTGCGCTATACAGGGAGACAGAAGTCTGGCGTGTCAGAACAACCTAAACCCAAATCATATCTAATATCTTGTGTTTGTGGAACTGTATTATCTAGTAGGAAAGGTCTCTCGGGCAGAGGCTATCCTATACTGACTGCTAGTGCGTGCATATGTGACTACGTGTCTACGTGTAAAGAAAGGGGGCCATGGGCCTACCATGGTAACGGGAGCTATGGATTACTTGCATGGAGACAGAAAGGCCGGGCCCTTTGCTCTGCAGCTGGGAAGGATGTTTACCTAAACTACTAGACAGGAATGTATTTTCGAGGAGCGGAGCAGATAACTTGAAGGCTGAATACAGTCTTGGCAGGCAAGCAGGCTGAGCCGGGCACCGCTCGCCGCACAGGAAGTAAGGCAAGGGTCAGGGATACAGATGCAGGTCCAGGCTGCAGCTTCCAGAGGCAGAAGGCAGAAAGGGCTCGATGGCAGGAATCGGGGCCTAACTCGCCAGAGCCAGGAAAACGTGAAAAGTGCACCATGTAAAGACGGTGGCAAGGCATACTTAGGAACTGAATATTCGACCCATTCATGGTGGATCTGAAAGAGGACATGTTAACGTTGGACGCAAATGTATTTGCGTCTTCATAGCTGGAAGTGGAGGGAACATACATGTACTTGAAGCACGTACATAGAGCCGTTGGGGTCTACGTTAGGGGACACAATTGACCATAAAAATTCATATTACCTCATTCCCTCCTTGTCCCCTACGGACCCTTCATGATATATCAATCCTCATTAATCTATCAATCTGTTCATGTAACATCATTTGCTCTTCTTTCTTCTTACGGTATTTTGAACGTGGACTTGAATGAGGAATACATGATGTGGCGCACAAGCCGCAAATCGCTGGCCCACATTGTAAACATAGGCAACAACTGAATACTATGAGAAGGGCTATTCCTAGGAAGGATAGGACTTTCCATCCCCAGGCTGATAACACGCTCCAGAACCAACCGGACCAAGTCCAGGTGCCTGGATTCTGGTGTATCTGACTTGCAATCTTGTGAAGACGGGTTATGGCTCTATATACTGATGGCACGTTTTCTGGAATGAAAACACAGCAGCTCGATCCGATGACTCTACAAGCTCCGCCCCTATCGGCCAGGATGACGTCAAGGACAAGACGATTTTGAAGAACAACAATCTGCATAGCAGACTGCTCCTCTGTTAAGTTGCCTAGGGCGGAAGTAGTTTCATTCACTACTGCTTCAAGGGTTCTAGTTAATTTACGTATCAGTTTACTATTGAAGACAGCACCTAAGTAGGGAAAGAAACCTTTATTGAAATCTGTATACTGCTCCCATGCCGTTTCAGTGTAATCGACAATCGGGAGATCTCTCTGGGGTCTATTGTGTACTAGATGGGAGTCCCTATGGTAATCAGGAGGGGCTAGGAAAACAGGTGGCAGTAGGAATGCAATGTAACAAGTACCATCCCAATCTAGAGGTAAGCGTATATATGCTGTATGTCCACAAACGAAATAAGAATGACGGGAAGCCTTGAATGTAGACTTGCCTTTATCGCTAAATTCGATCACAGTAGTACATGTACTATGACCTAGGTGTACTGAACCATTCTTTCTGACACATAATTCACCTTTGACTGGTAATACTGACATAGCGGGTAAGACTGGTTCGGTTTCGGACTCAACATTCAGAATCATGAGGTTAAGTGTAAAGTTACCTAATCCATATACTTCGTTTTCTAGATCAGTCCCTGTCCTTTGGGGAAGACCCTCCTTGTCAGGGAAACATACTTTATGCAAAACTGTGTTCAGGTTTCCCCATACCCACTTGCCCTGATAAACTACGGAATTGGAGTCTAGAGAGTTCATTATACTAAACCATGCACCACAGGAGCCATTGTGTGTGAACGGGTACGGAAAGAGGGGCAGAACTCCCTTGTATTTCTGATAGGGAGGGAGTCGGCCACATTTCCAACAATTTGTAGCATTGCTGGTCTGATGGGAATGATGTAACATACTAATGAATGTATTGTTGCGCAGCGCAAGTCGGTAGGACAACTCATGCGGGGGCAGTTCACTGAAAGTGTGCTCGACAGTGTCATTTGGAGAAGAATGTGCACGTTTGAAAATAGGAAAATATACATGTAACAGTATACTCGCAGCAATAATCATAAGACTCAGAAAAAACATAATCAATAGTGTCACAATACAGTGACTACGAAGTGATTTACAATATTCACGTTTCTTAAGCTGTTTCTGTCTATCTCTCTCTCTATTGGGGTCTAGGGGATACATGTCAGAAACTTGTCTAACCGATTCACCTAGGGGAGGACTTAAACAATTAAACTGTCTGACTTGCTAGACCTCAACTTTAATTTATACTCCTGAGAAGAAGTTTTCTCTGCCAGGGGGAGTTTTGAGTCAGTCTGTGGAGGAGGGCAGGGCTGGGAGTCTAAGTCTGGCGGCAGTCCATGGCATTTTTTAACATGACTCGAGTGAAGCCAGCCCCTTACGGCCCTCAACTTTAATCGCAGTCCTTGTAGTCAATAGTACTAGCTTCGGCGCTTGCCAACGGGGCTCCAGCGGACTTCTCCTGTCGAAGTTCCTCACGAACACCAGGCCCCCCGGAACAACCTCATGTGGCTTCACCTCGGTGTTGTCGGGAAAAGCTGCAGCAACCTGTAAACGACATGATTGTAGTGCAGACATCAAGGAAGCAAGGTAATCTGTCAGCATGTTACAGTCAACATCAGTAATTTTTCTCGGCAAAGGCGTCCCCCACATATTCGGTGGCCTACCAAAGACCACCTCGTACGGGGATAGCCCTGTTCGGGAGTGTGCTACCATTCTCATGTAAAAGAGTGCAACTGGTAAAGCTACTATCCAGTCGACGCCTTTCTCTCTACAGATCTTGGCAAGACGAATTTTCAGAGTCTGATTATGACGTTCCACGAGACCTGCTGCCTCGGGATGTCGGACACAGTGGAATTTCCATTGATAGCCTAGCAGGAGTGATACCTGCTTCATAAGCTCGGATGAGAATGGCTGACCGTTATCTGAGTATACGATACGGGGCAAACCATACCTGGGGAAGAATTCACGAACCAGCTGCTTGGCAGTGGTCGGAGCAGTGTAATCTGGGACTGGATATGCTTCTGTCCAACGGGAGAGTGCACATACAACTACGAGGACATATTTGAATCCTCGACAACGTTCCATCTGGATATAATCCATCTGGAGGACTTCAAAAGGGTGATCGGGAGGATGAAATCCACCTTGCTCTACGGGAATGCCTTTACCTGGGTTGAACTGACAACAGATCATGCAAGTACGCACTTTCTGTTTTGCTGCTGCTAGTAAATGCTTGTTGAACCAAAGGTTTTGAATACTATCTAACATGGCTTTTTCTCCTAAATGTGCTGGACTGTGTACTGTGTTAATGATAACTTGAACCATAGAGTCGGGGAGAAACCATATAGATTTTCCCTTCGTCATCCATCCTTGTTCTGTCTGGACCCCTCCTAGTTCAGTCCATTTCTTGATTTCGTCTGGTGTAGCATGTGTCTGTATGTCAATTACATCTAGGGCGGGATCCTTAACTGTCATGCAATGTGTCGGTGTCTGGACTATTGTCTTTGTCAGGTCAGTTGCGTGAGTCTGAGTCTGAGCTGTATGCTTAGCTGTTCGATCTGCCAGATCGTTACCCTGGGAAATGATATCTGTGACTTTCGTATGTGCCTTGCACTTCATGATGGATATCGCTGTAGGCAAATGTATTGCGTCTAACAGAGCTTGAATGAGGGGACCGTGCTGGATCTTGGCACCGTGAGAAGTCAAAAAACCACTCTCTCGCCAGAGTACTCCGAAGTCGTGTACAACTCCGAATGCATAACGTGAATCTGTATATATGTTAACTCTCTTGTTCTTTGCTCGAATACAGGCTTGTGTCAGAGCGATGAGCTCTGCTGCTTGGGCTGACAGGGTGTCAATACAATTCGTTTCTATGACTTCAGTTTCTGTCGTGACTGCATATGCGGCCACTAACTCTCCTGTACTTGTTCTCATACATGAACCATCCACATAAAGTGTCAGGTCTGGATCTGGTAATGCGGTATCTGTCAAGTCTTGTCTGGGTTTCGTCGTGATGGTAATGACTTCAATACAATCATGTGCCAATGGATCTGTCTCACTTAATGGCAGAAGTGTAGCAGGATTCAATGTATTGCAACGTCTGATTTCTATGTGTGGCTGAAACAATGTCAATTCATAACCTGTCAGTCGTGCTATAGTCAAGTGTTGAGTCTGTGTTCGGTTTAAAAGAACTTCCACGGAGTGTGGAACTTGTACTGTCAATTGATGTCCTAACACTATGGAATCGCTTTGTCTGATTGCTAGAGCTGTCGCTGCTACTGATTTCAAGCACGCAGGCAGCGAGTGGGCTACTGGATCCAATGTACTAGAAAAATAAGCACACGGTTTGTGTGAACCTGCTTGATCCTGAGTGAGTACTGACAATGCAGTACCTTCGCGTTCTGTGACAAAAAGTGTAAAAGGCTTGCTGTAACATGGTGTCGCTAAAACTGGTGCTTGACATAAGGCTTTCTTTAAGTCATCAAAAGCTTGTGTATGTTCCTGAGTCCAAGGGAGGACAGTCGATGTCGCTGCCTCCTGGGTTGTCAACTGTATGAGTGGCTTGGCTAGAAATGCATACTGAGGAATCCATTGTCTGCAGTACGAAGTGAGGCCTATAAAAGCTTGTACCTCCTTTTGTGTCTTGGGTCGTGACATGTTTACAATTAACTGGATACGGTCAGGTGTTAGCTGTCTCCCCCCTTTGGACAGCAAGTGCCCAAGGTAAACCACTTGCTGAACACAGAATTGCAGCTTCGAAGGAGACACCTTGTGTCCCTTGTCGGCCAAGAAATGCAAAACCGTCAGTGATGCTTGCTCACATTCAGGTTCACTTCGGGCGGTGATCAACAGATCATCGACATACTGCAGTAAGGCAATATTATCAGGCATGTGAATACTGTCAAGTTGTCTTTTCAGTGCTTGGCTATAAATGCTGGGGCTTTCTGTGAATCCTTGAGGTGCGCGTGCAAATTTGAAGCTTCGGCCATTTAAACAGAATCCGAAGAGATATTGGCTTTCCGGATCAATGGGGACACTAAAGAAGGCGTTCTTCAGATCAATTACTGTAAAGAACGTTGCTTCGGAATCAATAGCTGTCAATAGTGAGGAGATATCTGGGACCACAGGATACTGTGGTACAAAGCATTTATTCAATTCGCGTAAATCAATAACTAATCGATAAACTGGAGGTGCATTTGGATCAGTACGTTTAAGAATTGGGATGATAGGGGAATTGCATAGATTCAAGTCGGTTTCAACAACCACTCCTTGTGCAATGAGCTCGTCAATGATTTTCAGTAAAGCCACTACAGCATCTGGGGGTAACTTGTATTGTCGGATTCGTGGTAGTACTACTCCTGGCTTGAGTGTGACTCGATATGGTGTAATGTGCATACAACCTACATCAGTGGGGCCTTGCGCCCATAAATGTGCAGGAACATTCTGTAATCTGGGATCAATATCTCTCAACACATAGTGACCCTTGAAGTCACGCAAAAACAGTCTTACTCCTTCCGGAAAACAGCAAATCACAGCTCCTAGAGCTTTCAGTGTCTTGATACCTAACAAGTTTTCTGGACATGATTTCGTTAATAACAAATCTGTAGTGCGAGACAACGGACCAACTAAAAGTGGTACTGGTTTCGATACTTCATTTACAATAGGCTTGCCTGAAAATCCAAGGGAAACATTCTGGGAGCCTGAGAGGGGTGCCCCTGGAACCTCGTCGTGGCTTATTGTTGTTCTGCTTGCCCCTGTGTCAATCAAAAACTTTCTGTCTTTACCTAATACTTGACTATGCCCGTAAGGACCCTCTTGATCTACAGGAACCTCAATAAGAGGCAAGCCAACTTCCCTCTCTAGGCTGTTTCATGTGTATCGCTGATAATCGGGATAATCAGTTTGTGCATACTGGTACATTTGCTGAGTTGCATGTTGTGTTGCGGCAATTGGTTGTGGCTGTGGTATCGCTACGGTCTGTACTGTCTGTTGTGGAGCATGCATAGGCTGGATATTCTGTGGTACTTGTTGTTGGACCTGGTCCTGTCTAGGTTGACGCGGTCTTTCTTTAGTTTTACCTGTAGCTATATTATGTTTCAAAACTGCACAATCGTTTATATAGTGACCTGGCTGTTTACAATAGTTGCATGTCCCTTTAACAGGAGCTGCTGAATTATTAAACTGTGGCATACCCTTTTTCTGACCGTCAGCTGGAACTGACTGAGCAACTAGCATTTTCATTTTCGTGTCTTTCATACGTCTTTGTTCGTGATCATGTTCTTCTCTAATTCTGTTCTGGTGGTACTGTAACATTTGTAACATTTGGGAAGGCGTGTTTGCTTGCCAGGTGCTCTCGACTTTCAGTACACGATTCTTAACTTGGGGCAGGGAATTTTCGACTAACTTTGATACAAATAGGTGTGGATATGACTCGCTACTCGCTTTCAGTCCACTATTAATAATAAAACATTTCTCAAATCGCGAATAAAAATCACTAGTGTCTTCATCGGGTTTCTGTTTGCAGGCTGAGATTGCATCCCAGTCCTCCTTTTTCGTTGCTAATAAACGTGGCAATACTTGTACTAACAATCCTGGTAATGCTTTAGTTTTATCCCCAAGCCCTAGGCCTGGGGTTCGAGTACTTTCTTCATTTTCTAATGCAGCCCAATCTATCTTTTGGTCTCCCACCTCCCATTCTTTTTCCTTGAGTTTCTCGTAAATACCGGCAGGCAATAATACTTTCAATATTTTCATAATGTCGGGATAGGTATAATCACCCATGAGTAACATGTCTTTTATTTCACGGTGGAAACCTGCAGGGTCTTTATCGTGACTGGGCACTAGTTTCTTCATTTCCAATAATTCCATTTTAGTTATGGGCGTGTACACAAACACACGTCCAAAGGTATTATCAGTATTCCTGACTGGATGCACTTCTCGCAAGGGATTTTGTCTGTCTATGTAAAACATTTTTCTTTCTGGGGGTGGAGCTGAAACAAACTGTGGATTCAGGAAAGCACTATATCTGCGTCGATGTTCTAGAATTACCTTAATTAAGTCGGTACCCAGGCCCCTCCATTTATTCATGAGTATCTCTATTAGTATATCAGGCAAGGGACCTGGATCAGAATGTTGGCTCTTATACAATATAAGGAGGTGTTGTATCATATACATACTAGCTAGTCGCTGTTCGTCTGGGGAAAGATTTAAAAAGGTCTGCGCTAATGCGTCATCACTATATTTATCAGAATTGTCAGCCCATTGTACTGCTGACCTGGCTAATTCTTGTTCATCCATGGAATCGAGTACATGGTACCCCATTCGTTCTTGAAGTATTTTATCGGTAGCCTGAAATAGATGTTCAGGAGTCTTCGGGTTTGACATAGCGGAGTGAAAAAGTCTCTTGCTTTCTGGGCGTATCGGTTTATTAAAGGATCTACCCTTTCCTACATATGCTATCGTTCCTTTGTCTACTTCTACTTCTAGCTCCTCCTCCCCTGAGGAGTCATTCTTGTTATTATCTGCTTCACTTTCAGCTTTCTCCCTTTCATGAAATTCTGTTATTTCTTTACGGATCTTTCTGTACATGGCTTCTATACATTTCTGTTTATCATGTTTTCCGTCTGCAATATTCTGACCCCATGTAGTTAGTAGCTCCATCTCATCTTTATCTACACCAGGCCGGTCTCGTTCTCTTATAAAACAGTTTATGAGGAATTTGAAAATCATACTTTGGATGTCTACTTTCTGATGTGCCATGGCCTCGTGAATGCATTCCTGACCCTCCCCTGTCTGAACAAAATGATATATCCTGTCTAGGTAATCTTGCATCCCTGGAAATAGAACCAAAAAATTTGCAGCACGTCTTATGCGTATTGATGCTAATATCATGCAACCGTCTTTGCCTGGTACTGGGTCATATCTACAGTCTGTAAGGAACTCTTTAAGCTTTTCCATTGGGGCTGCTCTCGGGGTACGTTGCTTTGCTAGTTCTCTAATAGTTAATCGCTGTACTGGTGGCGGGGTGTGGTAACCTCCTGAGGCGCCTCCTGAGGCGGAGGCTTGAGCATGATCTGTTTGTAGGGTCGTGTCAGGCCCGAAAGGATTATGCGGATTAATAGGGTTAATGGGGGGTGCAGGAAGTGGTGGAGGAGTGGTCTGTCGTTGGGGAAGGTTATTAGCGGGTGGTATAGGTGCAGGTGGAACATTGGTGTATGCGGGTGCTACATCGTCTAAATAAGAAGAAAGGAAAATCTCTGCTGCGGTCTTGTGACGTAATTTAGTAGGAACCAATGGAGGGGGCTGATCTTTCGGTACTTCCGGGGTCGCCTTGGGCAGGCCCTCGGCCAGGACTGGATACAATCCTGTCATAATAGCATTACTACGTCTATCGTGTTGTTCTATCCTAACTCGTTCTCCTTCTTCTAGCAGTTCTTTTTCTTTGGCTTTTTCAGAATCCTCTTTACTACTCTCTGCTTTTCTGAGTGCTTTCTCTGTACGTCTGTGTAATTCTTTACGCCATAATTCAATGGCATCTTTCTGTGACTGTCTGGCTTTCTTTTTCCATAAAGCTTCTTCTACTCTCATGATGCACTCGGCATCCCATGTCCCTGTAGCGGGCCATTTCTGATTCTCTGCTAGATCTTTGGTGTAGTCCACCCACAAGTCGAGATATAATACAGCATCTAAGCCGTGCTTGTGGTACATAAAATATCCTGGAGTGTCCCGGGGTGGGATGGGAACAGCTTCCTCGAGTATCCCTTTTCTAGTTCCTATCTGTTTCAGTTTAGAAAACAGCGGCATTTTTTAGCCGTGATACTTGATACGTGATACTTACTCGGACTTGGACCCAACTAATACAATAAACACAGTAAATGGAAATCAAACAATCACTCATACCACGACATTTAAAACACATTGAAACATTTCGGAAAACGAACAATAACTTGATAGCGGAATTCTGGATATACTGCTAAGCAGTACAGATACACTGCTAAACAGTGCAGACCGGGTCTGTGTACCCAAACTCGTCTTGACCGGACACAATTTAATGCACCCGTCTAGATGCGTCCCCAGCAACGGTACTCACCGGGAAGCACGGAACGGAAGGCCTCGGAAACTCGACACTGGACTGGACCGGACTGGACTCGACTCGACCTCGATTCTGGACTTAGGTATCTCAGAACTTCGGAACTGGTGGGCCTCTGAACACCTCGGACCTTGCTCTCTCGGCTGGGCTCTGGTCGGGATCCTCCGCACTCCTCACCGCCTAGTCTGGGTGTCGATCGCAGCCTCAGTCACCTCCGTTGGCCTGAGGGAGATACAGGAAATCCTGCGGGTACGCGTAGTTGTCCTTCACGGCTGTGGCAGGGGACCAGGCCTGCAACGCACCGCCGGCGCGTAAGGTGGGGGAGGGGTCCCTGTTCGGGCGCCAATTATGTGGTAAATTAAATTACCTATACTTAATTTCTATGCGGTAAAGTTCAATAAGAATAACTCAGTCAAAAATGAGAGGCAGAGTCCGTGGCATCTGAGGTTATAAGGGTTTTATTCCTTAAAAAGGAATTGGTTCGAACCAGGTATCATGTTCCATCACCACAAGGGTTCAGGAAGGGAATGGACATGGACATGTACAATGCTTTATTAACAGGACATCATATATATAGTCAATGCATATAGTGGTGATGAATGCAGAAGGCGTAACAGCTGAGAGAAATGAGATAAGAACACATGTGCGTAACAGAAGGCGTGCACGAGGGCGTACACAGAGGTGTGTACTAGAAACGTCATGAAGAAGAGTCACAGGTGGGCGGATCCATAGAAGAATCCTGCAGAGTCAGCAGAAATATGTGGCAGAGATGCGCGCGTAGCAGCATGACGTGTAATTGACGTGGAACAGGAGGGTGAAGAGGACTTGACATTTGCGCTATACAGGGAGACAGAAGTCTGGCGTGTCAGAACAACCTAAACCCAAATCATATCTAATATCTTGTGTTTGTGGAATTGTATTATCTAGTAGGAAAGGTCTCTCGGGCAGAGGCTATCCTATACTGACTGCTAGTGCGTGCATATGTGACTACGTGTCTACGTGTAAAGAAAGGGGGCCATGGGCCTACCATGGTAACGGGAGCTATGGATTACTTGCATGGAGACAGAAAGACCGGGCCCTTTGCTCTGCAGCTGGGAAGGATGTTTACCTAAACTACTAGACAGGAATGTATTTTCGAGGAGCGGAGCAGATAACTTGAAGGCTGAATACAGTCTTGGCAGGCAAGCAGGCCGAGCCGGGCACCGCTCGCCGCACAGGAAGTAAGGCAAGGGTCAGGGATACATATGCAGGTCCAGGCTGCAGCTTCCAGAGGCAGAAGGCAGAAAGGGCTCGATGGCAGGAATCGGGGCCTAACTCGCCAGAGCCAGGAAAACGTGAAAAGTGCACCATGTAAAGACGGTGGCAAGGCATACTTAGGAACTGAATATTCGACCCATTCATGGTGGATCTGAAAGAGGACATGTTAACGTTGGACGCAAATGTATTTGCGTCTTCATAGCTGGAAGTGGAGGGAACATACATGTACTTGAAGCACGTACATAGAGCCGTTGGGATCTACGTTAGGGGACACAATTGACCATAAAAATTCATATTACCTCACATTTGTGATGTTATCACTGTATTACTTTGTGTTTTGAGTACAAATACTTTACACATTGTCTTTGGGATAGGCCTGTCTGCTCGTGCCAAACTACCCAGGGGGTGAGGAAGGGTTATCTAAAGTGTGTATCCCCCTGACTAGAAGCATGGGTCCCTATTCTGACAAAGGTACCTACCTCTGCCAACTAGAGACCCCAATTTCCAACAAATCACAACCTGCAACCCCACTTATCTTGCATACAAGCTCACCATCTTTGATGGTTCTCAGCACATCCACAGGCAGGACGCCATCAGATTACAGACTAGGTGTGAGAAGGAAAAAAACAAGGAAGCAGGCCTTTTCTAAATATGCATCTGGGACCTGGAACATCCCTGCATCCATCAGGGATGTCCAACGCTGCTCCAATTACCCTCATCCTTAAAGAACACCAGAACACAATGCATCAGCTATCCACAAACCAGCTACTGCTCCTAACACTCGTTTATGGTATGCTTGTCTCTGATCTTTTACAGCGGTCCGCTGCTTTGGACTAGGTTCATGCTATAGAAATACCACATACATATGTACATACTGACTAATTTCACCTTCTCTCTCACTCTGTAGAAACAGGCTCACACAAAATAAATCCCCAAGACTGTAATCATGGCAGTCTGCCAAAAGGGCAGGTCACCAACCCCGTGGGTGGGGAGGTCACATTCTGATGGTAATATCACTACACCAGTGTATGTCACTGCCAGGTCAATGTATGTGGGGCATGGATCATTCAGCATGCATCTGACATGAATGGGCTTGGGCATCAATGTATGCATCTTCAGCTGTGGTATGTGGAGTGTTTGGCAGGGCTGCTATTCTCCTTCTTGTTTAAAGCAAGCATGTGGATTTGGTTCAAGAACGCTAAACTTTGATAGGTGTTTTTTAAGGGAGTCCATTCTTCAAGATGGGTTTAAGATGCCATACGTTAAGTTTATTTATCAGAGGACCTAGATGCTATGGGTTCAACTAGGTACTATTACCAGGCAAATATATCTTTGTCGCACTTAAAGGCTCTCTAAAAATCTGAACATTTCTTCCACAGCAGGCCTGCATGAGTCTCCAGGATACCCTAGAAATGCCATGGCACCACCTCAGAAGGTAAGGCACTGCAGGAGTTAATAGTCCAAGAGCTTCAGTAAGTACTTCATACCAAGTGGAATGAATTTATATGAAGGCACATGAATAACTACAGTGGCCTGGACTCACTGTGAGCCTGTCAGGTCATCGCTGGAGAGCAGGGGGCAGAGCTTCTGAAGGGGAGGGAATGCACAGATGGTAGTGGGGGTGGGCAGCAGGAGGGCAGTTATTATTTTTTTTCACAGTTGGGATAGGGAAGAGAGGTCACATTATGTATGGCTCCCTGATAACTCTTCTGCCTCTGTGTATCACTTGAAAGCAGGGGAAGATGATTTGGGGACCATCGATAACGTACAATTCTAAATGGGTAAAAGTAAATAACAGCTGTTTTTCACCTCAAGGTCCTGAGTGACATCACACTTGAGCTTCGCTCTCATTGTCTATTTGATTTCACTCACAACCCCCTAGGTGAAAAACATCCCTGTTATTCACTGTTACCCATCTATCGTTCTATATGTTCAAGATAAGTAAAAGCCAGAGAGGTGAGGAGTGTGGTCTGCAGTTCTAGATGGCAGTCATCATTCCCTAGCTCTTCCATGAGTCCTGATATCATGCTTCATTCTTCCCCCTGACCTCGTTCCATATACCCAGAGCCACCAGAATTATGCGGGCGGAGAAGGCAAATTATGCGGCAGGGTTAATTAAAGTAAGCGGCAAGAAAAGACAAATTATGCAGCATAATGCTCTACATTTTGTAAAAGTATTACTTCCTCCTCTCATCATTTTTAAACTTAGTAACACTCTATGGTCATTGATTGTACCTCACTAGTACCAGCATAACATCCAAATATCGCAATAGAGCAACAGAAGGTGATCAGTCCAGCTTTGTAAAGGGACTTCCACTGCGCTGTAACATGTTTTTGTCTCATTTTTAGGAACTTTTGAACCGTTTGAACTATAAATATATATTTTTTAAATCTGCAGATTCTGCGGCAGATTGTGTGTAATTTGGCAAATGCACCAAATCTATAATTATGCGAAAATTGCTGCAAAATCACATAACTCCAGTGGCCCTGTATATATCCAGTCCCTCCCTCACTTGCCTTACCAAACATCCTTCAATGAGGATCTTTGCCCATATCGGCACATTCTGCTCACCGTCGTCAGTCACCTGTGCTCCCTTCCTCCCCCTGAGGGATGGATATAGTCACATGTGACTCACCACCCCAGAATACAGCCTGTGCTCTGCAATCTGCCCTAAATTGGCAAAACGCTGTAAAGAAAAACAAAGTCTACCAAAATCAAACAAAATGTAGGGTGGGTGGGTGATCCTAAATTATATTCTCCCACCCGATGGTGGCTTAGGAGTCAGGAAGAGGCCGGACACGCCCTTCATGACACCTTTATAGCACCCTAATCACCCGCTCCTTCCTTTTAACGAGCCTATCCCTCCCTGATTCATGCCTGACATGCACAAAGCGCCCCAGTGGAAGACTAGTCTGCAACAGTCCCTTTCCCGGGGGAAACATTGTGCAATAGCCACAAACCACTCCAATATTTTTTGGGTAAAAGGCCATTTATTAGGATAGGGTTGCAACAGGTACTCAACTTATTAACAACTTTAAACTTCATAACAGTGACATCTCTATGACGGTCCCATTCCTCCCTGCACCATTCACACCTCATGCCACTTCCCAATCCAAAGCCCTAACATCATGTTTCATTCTTCCCCCTTTCACTTCCTGACCTCATCCCACATACCCAGTCACTCCCTTAGTTGCCCTACCAAACATCCTTCAATGAAGATCTTTGCCCTAGTCAGTGCATACCACTCACCGTCTTCACTCACCGGAGCTCATTTCATACCCCCTAAGTTGTGGATTTGCCTGTATTTGACTCACCACCCCAAAAATACCGCTAACCAGGAAAACCCTGTTGGTCATTTTCCTGCCCCCCCCCCCCCCCCCCCCCCCCACCACCACCTGCACCTTTCACACTTCAGTGATATGTCCTCCTACACCAGATAGATTTGTTCCACAGCTTACTCACATCATCCTGCAACTCCATCATGTAATATGCATTCCCCAAATGCGAAAGGGGCACCCCGTAATGCTGGAAATGACACTGCTTCTCCTCCTAAATGCCCCCATGAGCTATTACGTAATGTCCTTTGCCATACAGAACACCCTCATCGTTCTGTTAAGCTTCCTTCAAGCTTTGTCGATCTCACCATGTTTCAAAGTCCCCCTCCAAGCTCTGCATGGCACAAACTTGGTCCAGACCAAACATGTCAGTTAAAAGTTCCTTTTGATTGCCTCCAAATCCCACTGCATATATGAAGGTTCAGCATTTTAAAACACTTTTTAACCTGTATTATACACCATCTAAGCTACATGATTGGGGCATGAGAAATGACAGTAACTGCCCCAGGTGTCAGAAAGGTCCAGGGGACTTATTACATATGTTCTTTTACTGTGAGCAGCTTAGTTCGATTAAATATGAGATAGAGAAATTTTTAGAGGGGCTGCTAGGCTTAAAGATCTGCCTATCCCCGACAATAATGATTCTCGGGAGTGACAGTAAAATGGCCCGTCTGAACAAAGAAACAGAGGCTTTTATCTTTATAGCTGTTGCTGTTTTACGTATCCTACTATCAGCTGCTTGGAAGGACCCTAATGCCCCAACCTTCCAATTGTGGCTGACCAGGCTTCTTGGTATTCACAATATCGAATCTACTCTATATTCTTATAAGGGTAAGAAAATGCGGGATTTTGGAAATAAGATATGGGACCCCTTTAAAATTTGGAGGGAGGGGCAGCTTTGATCACCGGACGATGAGTTTCTACTATGTATATTTATTCGTATATGCAAAACCCTGCACATTTATTTATTGAATGACTAGCGTTATGTATGATGTTTTAAATGTATACTGAAACGTATTATGAAATAATGGAATTTTTCTTCATTAAGATGTATCTGTTTTTTGTACCAATGAATTTTCAATAAAAAAAAAAAAAGAAAAAAAAAATCCCACTGCATATACTTAAGCAGCGTCAAACCTGGCAATCGAACCAGGTTGTTCTCAGGAGCATATCCGGGCAACCCCTTTGCGGAACCACCTTTATCAATCATGGTAGCAAATTACCCCAATGCATCTCTCCTTTACCCCACCATAGCACCTCATGATGGCTGTTCTGCAGTTTCAGGTTCCGCAACTGCTGTTCCGCCTACTGTGCCACCCAGTATACAAAGGAATGTTCCACAATCCAGGCTACCGTGCTGTTCCCTGGACCGCTCACGCAGCCTGTAGTAGAAAAAGGGTAATTAGCTCTTGCAAACCTTCCCAAATCCGCACAACCCGCCATGAACCCAATCATTTCCACACATAACGCTCACAGCGCCTTGACCTCCAACTGCCTATCTACTGAATCTTTCCCCAAGACCACAGCAAATGCGCAGCTGCTGTCACCACCCCAATCCCGAAAGTATGCGCGCTGAAGCCAGTCGGGTCCTTACCTAGCTCACACAATGCCATGCTCAACACCGCTAGCAACTGAAAAGCAGTAACCTTGCTGCCATCTTCATGACAAAACCCCACTTGCTGCCCCCGATTAGGCCCATCCTTAAACTTGCGCCATTCCCACAAGGGACAGACCTCAAGACTACCCCCTTCATACAGCCATACCTGCTTACCCCTACCAGTCTGACCCATCTTGTATTGATGCAATCAAATACCCATTCACCCTTGTTCCAGACACACCTCCTCATGTAAAACCTCCGCAACTCAAGCAGACCGCAAAGGTTCAGACACTCAAACAGCCAAAACAAAAACCCCCAAGTCATGCAGAGACGAAACACAGCGACTTCAAAGTGATTGTAGGTACAAACTGGTAAAACCACCAACAAATCCAGCAAAAATGTAAACGTGATTGCCTCCCACAAGGCCACCTTCCCTCCACTCCTCTCTCTGCCCCACCCTTTCAGATGTACGGCCCTGAATCTCGTCCCTGGCAGTATCAAAGCCCCATTACAGTTTGCCATAGAACAAAATTCCCTAGCCTCATCATAATCTAGAACCAAATCATCCGCACCTGTCACATACACACACCCAGTCCCGCAAACAGCACTCCCTCTAGACTGCGCAATTACATTACAATCAAGCACAATTGGTTGCCCTAACAGTGCTTTGGGTGCCCAAGCCCTCATTGGAAGGAAGGCCGCCGTGGACCTCCCTGCTTCTTCGTGCTGATATCCAGGGCCCAGCATGTGCCCCACTGGCATCCCCACCTGTCTGACAGCCTCACCTATCAACAAAAGGAATACAGAGTTCCCCGGTCACAGTCCGCTAAAGGACTGTCATTGGTCTCTTTCTTGTCAGGTCAACAAGAGGGGGGAGAGAAAAGTGAGTGTAGTGAACCCTCTCTCGGAATTTTAGGGGTACCTCACACAAGTCGCCGGTTGGACTACAATTGTAATCCCACCCGGTGATCGTCCAGCGTCATCATAGGTACCCTGCCCCTGCGCCAGGCTGGCAGTGCAATGCCTGTCGGGCAACAATAAATGTTGCACTTTGGTGGGGATCTTCTATTCCTTCGCCAAAGGGTGTGTGGATGTCAGGGGACCATGCAAGGAGGTAATATGTGGTTGTGCAAAAGTGAGCGTGGGTGAATTAAAAAGAGTCAGTGAAGTCCAAAAATTGGGGTTTTAATGGTATGGCACACTGCTCTATTAAAAATACAAGGGGTATCGAGGCGGAACAGTCAAGGTAGTCAGCCTCGTTCGACCCTTGGTGAGTGGATGGTCAACATGTTTCTTGCTTTACAGCAATTCGTCAGGACCAAGGAGTGCTCATATGATTTGCATGGGCACCCCCGTGATCAGGGGGCCCAGTATACGACCTGGTAGGTGTCGTATGGCTGTCCTTCCTCAGGACCCTTCCCAGAACCGTATGCTATACTCGGGAGGCTTCCTCGAGCTGACCGGGTGGGGCCAGGGCTTGGTGGAAACCACCTCGGAGTTCCTGGCGCGGATCGTCTAGTCACCTACCCTTCCCACTGCGGACAGCCTCACCTACCTCATCCATCCCCCACCAGGCTGCACCAACCTGGGGGGTCCCTCGCACCACTAGGCTAACTGAACACCCTAGCCACACTGGCTCCCATCCGGCCTACCTCTAGTTCCTGACCACCCAACACCCAGAGCCACTACTGACCTGACCCAGAGTCTACAGTCCCTCGACCCAGGCTACCCTCTCGTATACCCTAGGACCCCAGCATTATATTGTCCATGCTCAAGGCCAATTCCCTGGCCCAGCACATCTGTGCCCATTGCTCCTCCGTCTGCTGTATCAGTAAGCGTTGATCCTTTATACGTGCCTTTCAATCCACCTCTTGCCATCTACTGGAAGGTGTGACCCCGGGCCCAGAAGGCCCTTGACACACAACAACACCTGAAGCGTCCCGGGGGAAGACTAGTCTGAGACAGTCACTTCCCCAGGGCCCAAAATTGCAGCCACTGACAGTGTGGGTCTTTGCCTCCATCCTTGACGGTGAAGGAATGGGGGGGTCGTAGGTGAACTGGAGGACAAAGGCAGTGCTCCATTCTCTCCAACTCCTGATCCCGCTGTTGGAGGGTGCACAAGACAACTGGGCCCAGTATTAGATCTGTCCACCCCAAAGCATAGGGCTGAGATAGCTCTGACGTGGCCCAGATTAAGAAGCAAGGCGGCCAATGGGGGCCCGAAATCTACCCTCGCGGCGGCCACAGGGACACTGATACTGACATTGGGGAGGTGAGGGAGGACAGTGGTGAAACTCTGATTGCCCTGATCCCTCTTATAGAGGAGGAGTGGAGCGGCTAGGCATGGAGAGAAGTATGGTCTGCCCTGCCGCAAAGTCCCAGGAGTAGTGCGGCAATAGAGGAAGTCATGATTGCGAGGAAACATGTTCCATCCAAATGGCCCTTCAACAACCACTGAGTGGAGTGTGTTGGTCTGGTAAGCCCGGAGGCGCAGGTGCTCCCCCCACTGCCGCTTTCAGACAAAAGAGCCATGGACGCTGAATGCTGCGCGCCCCATCCAGTGACCTGGGAGCTTCCGCAACTACTTAACGTCTGGCCACATGAGCATGACAAAAGGGAGCGCTGACGTTGGTAGTTATTGGAAAACAGAGACTCAACACTTGAGATGCTATCAATCAGAGGTTCATGACTCATATTTGGACATCCCTGGCTGGGCTGCTTGTGATACCTGTGAGGTGTGGAATAGGCAGTCATGGGACTCTCATGCTTAATAAGTGACACAGGGACAGGCACCTTGAATAAACACAGGAAGACTTCATTCCAATTCATTCGGGGTAGGTTCCAAAGTCCTTGGGGCTTTCCAGGCCATCTGTGATTCTTCAACTGGAGCACAAAGGTTGTGAGAGTCTGCGAAATACCATTGGACACCCCTTGCCACCCGTCGGACAAAGAAATGGCCAAAGATAAGACTCTTCCTAAGCAGGGGACACTGGGCAAGTTTGCGAAAGTTATTACCCATACTGGAAGTGAGCAACCCACTTGCAACACAGAAGATGTTGGACATGTAGACCTCCTAGGGCGTGCTCACACCACATTGACGCCCTCCTCCAGGCCATTCAATTTTCTCGGCAAGCACTCAAAAACAAAATTGATGAGCTCGGCGCAGCTGTAGCCCTTTTAAAATAAGACTAATGCAACACAGTGAGCCAAGACACCAAAGCCAAATCACATATGAGCACGGAAAGACACAGCCAAAGACCTTAGCCAGACCCTCCAAAAGTTAAAAAGCTCAGCAGGTGATTTGGTGGCAAGGGTTGAAGAGAGAGGGCTGCTCACAAAATAACTAATTTGTGGGGCTCCTGTAGAACCTTGAGAGTGCACATCCGGAGCAATTTATGGAGGCCTAGCCTACTGCTTCTTCATGCATAAACCCCACATGGATCCCAGCCTAGACCCATTATAGCCTGTTTCCTCAACTACAGAGACAGAAATCTACTCCTTCAGGTGGTAAGAGGATTGGGCGAAGTAATGCATGGCTCACATAAGTAATAATTTTCCTGGCCTACAATAAACCCATGCAGAAGCAAAGGAAATCCATTGAGCTGCTAACCTAGAAGCTTTGCACAATGGAGATTAAATGCATACTTCTATAATGGTCAAAATGCAAAGTTATTTACCAAGGAAAAACACAATTGCTTGATCACCAGGAACAGGCTTGGCATAGGTGGAAGTATGTGTTCCACCATCTGCTGGATTTTGCCTGTGGTCAAAATCTGCTAAACAATAGGAGATGGCAACACAAGAACTGAAAGATAAATGCCATCTACATAGCTAGAGAGCAAACCACAGACTGACCTAGCTGATTGCGATTCAGAGGCACAAGGGCAGTAAAGACCAACAAGGCGCCAAAGCCATGGTCACATGACGTGATGGCATCCTGCCACTAGTCCTAAAACCAATATTTGTAGGGGGTGCTGTGCAACCAACTACTATACGTCTGGCCAGTCATACGTAGTTGGTGCTTCTTGTTTAGAAACTACACAATTATAATGGAGGGTGGAAGTGGGTGCCTCGTCTTTGCATTATTAGGGTTTTAGTTAATGTTGAGGCGATAGATGCTTCTATATAAGAAGTATGGAGTGGGGAATTTTTGGGTTGAATACAGTTAACAGCGGTGCGGCTGCAATTTTGTCAGGGGCAGAATGATGAAACCGGTGCACAGCATTCACACTGACTTCAAGTAACACTCAGAGGTAATACAGGGCGTGACATGGAGGTCAATGGGCTCCTAAATGAAATGAAAAGGTCATGTTATAAACCAAAAAACAAACTCCAAATGTTTGCTGCGGGAGACGCACGTCCTGGACTAGTGACCGTCCTCCTAGTGGTCTCCACAAAACACACAGATAATTTACAAAGATTTAGCAGTGGCGGCTCCTCCGCAATGGCGGAGGAGCATCGCCCCCGCTGCCTGGCTCAGAGCCAGCAAATGTAAAATAAACAATGTTCTTGCATCATTTTAATTTACATTTGCCGACTCTTAGCCAGCGCTATTGGGAGGGGCGTGGACGAGGCATGGGAGGGGAGGGGAGTGCTAGTGCACTCCACTCTCTAAGTGCTCATGTGTGTTTGGCCGGCCAACCAAAACACACATGCACACTTAGATTTTCTTCCGCCCAGCTGCATTGAACAGCCGGGCTGAAGAAACCCCACGGAAACCCTGGTCTGTGCAGGGCATCTTTCCTGTCTGCTCAGACCAATCCCCGCACTGCTCTTCAGCACGGGGATTGGACAGGGAGTCTCTCCCAGGGGCTGCTGGGACAAAAGCAGGCATATATTATTGATCCCCCTGTGTGCAACGCCTCCCTCGCGACCCCTACTGCCTCACCATCTTCATTTATGGCGGGCGCCGCTGATTTGTAACTATAACACACATGTTGGAAGGGATGCCCTGGTCGATCTGCAGTGTTTATGTCTCCCCTACCCTTCTCAACAGTATGCTACAGGCAGTTTTCAATGCCTTATTTCATAAACCCCAGGGGATCACTGTAGCAGGAGGTGATTTTAATGCCATCATGAACATAGCACTTGATGTAGACAGTGCCTCCCTGCTGACAGGATGGCTACCCTTTTTAAATGGGTGGCCTCTCTGAGACTGGGATATGTGTGGCATAAATGGCACTATTCTTACATTATTCAGTCCTCTATCACTGTTTCTCACAACTGGACACACTGTTTGTCCCTGTCCACAATACCACTCTGGGAGCCTGAGCATTGCCTAGCAGTTTGTCTGGTCACGCTCAGGTACAAATGCTGCTTCGCTGCCCAGAAGGTGGCCCCAAGTAGACCTGGGTATGATATTCCACTCCGCTCACAGAGTTTGCAGAGTTTTTTCAGCTTCACATAGAGTGCAAAGTTCCAAAAATCTCTGCTTCTTGTAGGAGAGCAGAGTTATCTCCTCGCCTGCCCTAGCCAGTGTTAAGTTGGCGAGCAAGGAAAATCTTACTCCAGACCACCTACCGTGAGATTTCTCAACATGTGCGGTTGTGTATAGCCACTACCGCTCGTGTTGAGAAACCTTTCGTTTGCATTGAGGAAGCTGGCGCTTGAGTTGAACATCTACTTAAGTGGCAGAAAGAAGAAGAGCCCTCTTGCGCTGTGCATGTTGGTGTTCACGCTGATTTTTAATCATGGGACAAACACCCGGCACTAAAAATCAATGGCATGACCTAATGCACTCCACTGCTTGTGGAACTCTGCGTAGTGCGGCAGACTTACTTGGTCACATGGAACTCCATACCTCTGCTCAGGCCAAGCCCCATGGCCATTTAGCATCTAAATGCGTGGTGGCTAAATGGAGATACCCTCAGAGTTCTTCTGGACGACACAGATGAGGATTATATTAATCTCAATATATACTCAGTAATATCCCCATCAAGCCTGTGGGACGCCTTCTGGGCCACAGTATTCTCCCATGTCCTGGGAAAAGGGAGGGACAGACAGCAAGATGTACTTGAGATTGAGCAACACATCTTAGCCCTATATTGGGACCCTCTGAATGAACACACAGAGGTGGTACACTAAAACAAAAACTCATGGACACAACCAAGTTGGCGTGGACAATGCCCAAATACAAATCTACGAGCTTGGTAATAAAACAGGCTAGCATATTTACTGGCTAGCAAACAAAGACAACAAATCCGAATTGTTCCCTCAATTCAAAATTCAGAGGGGCAGATGGTTACAGACTCTCTGGCAATTGAACAGCTAATTGCAGATTTCTACCAAGAGCTATACTGGAAGGACTCTTCCCCTCAGTTAGAAGTGCAAAACCCCATCTCCAATACTTTACTCATAGAGGCACCGCCCCCAAAGATGGAACTGAGCTAGACCTACCAGCCTCTCTTCAAGATATACAATGTCCAATGGTATACTTGCCCTCAGCAAAGACCCTGGCTCAAATGGTTTTCAAAGCAACTTTTATTAAAAAAAATACTCCTCATTGCTGTTGTCACATTTATTGAACCTATGTAAGGAGGCTAGACAGAGTGCCTTTCTCCCAGAGGATCGGTGTGGTGTAACAATAAACACCTTTCTAAATCCCAATAAGCCATTAGAATAACTTGCTTTCTTCTGGCCCGTATCATTAAGCAATGTAGAAATCATCTCTTAGCAATGATCCTGGCCTCTCGATTAGCTAGGGTGATGCATAAACTGGTCCATGATTGCCAGAATGGTTGTAACCAAGCATGTGCAGAAGGCACTGATTACGTCACTTGCAGGTAACCCTAGATAGGGCAACTGATTTACAAGGACCCGGCTGAGCTGTTTCTTGTAGATTACACAAAAGCTTTTGGCATGGTACACTGGCCTTTGTAAACCAGGTACTCTGAAAGATGAAAATGGGCCCTTAGTTCTTTACATATGTCATTGTCCTTTGCAATGCCCCCAGGACACTGGTTAGGGCAAATGGCGCCCTGTAATCCCCAGTTGGACAATGAGCGAGGTACCCACCAGGGTTGACCTCTCTCCCTCTTCTTCTTTGCTCCAGTCATTAAACCCCTATCCGAATGTATTAGGGTATCGAATAAGATGCGGACAGGGTTTCCTTATTTTCAGATGACATGCTGGTTTTCATCCAGAAGATAGAGAGAACACTGGAGAGACTAACAGAGATGCTAAAGGTCTATGGGGATGGCTCAGTTTGACAATAAACTGGAACAAATGAACCTATGTGTATATACGCAGCACTCCACCGCGGCGACTTGCACACACCCACCATACAAGTGGCTGGAAACTATTTTAAATAGTAAGGTATTAACTTAACATGGAATGATCAGAGTGCCTGGGAACCATGCATCACTCCCTTAATACAGCACACCTGGGATCTGGGTTCATGGGCTCCTTGACTGTTTCTTTGATGAGTACTAGTAAATGATGAGTACTACCACTACTGAGCCTCATAGCTTATTCTGATAAATGACTGGCTGTTCGGGGTCAGACAGGATTCAGTCTTGCATCTGGAACTGCATGCCCTACAGGAGACAGGTGTTTTACACTTGTTGTATGGTTATATCCTCCTTACTCCCCATGTTAGTTTCTAAAAATTACGAAGCTGCAAATATTGTGGTATTGAGAGGCCCTAAAGCACATCAAATGGTTAGGTAGACTTACAAATCAGGCTCAACTTTGTTGTGTGTCATGGACGGAACAAGCTCCCCGAAATTAGGGCTTGGGGTCTGATTAGAATTATATACCTGATTGATGTTTCGAACTACGACCATATCAAATCCTTTGAACAGCTATCAGAAGACTTTGAATTACTTAAGACTCAGTTCTATAAATACCTTCAGCTCTGCCATATCCTTATTACATACAAATATGGTTTGGATGAAGTCCCTGATTTTGACCTATAAGAGCCCAAGTTGATCATTAAACCGCATGACCGTAAAGGAATTTTAGGTACATATAGGTCCCTGCTCCTCAACACCCCAGACCCACTGAGAGAATTACGAGTCATGTGGGGGCAAGACTTGGGAGAACTAGATGACGGTATCATATCATATGGAGTGCCATCGCAAACAAGCCACTTGGAGGCAAGTACATGAATCACTTGAGAAGGTCTTACATACAATCATTACCATTGATCCTAGAGTAACATTATTATTAGGCATATTGGAAAACTGGTCTGCCTCTTGAGCACAAAGGGCGCTGGCGGGACTAGGCTTTCTCATAGCCAAAAAAGACATTGGGCCACACTGGCAAGAAGACACTACACCTCCCCCAAATGAATGGCTAAGAGGAATGAGTAATGAACTATTGGTCCACACTTGAAAAAGGGATTTGCAAATGGAGCGGGTGCATCAAAAAACCTCAGAAGATCTGGGGCCCCTAGCTGTCCCAATATAACCCAACTTAATGCACATTGCTATGTGAATTGAATTGAATTGAATAGCTGGATTCGATTTTTCAGGAAAATCATAAAAGCACACAATATAGCCAATAATAAAAACGCCTATCAGCAAAATACAAGAATTCAAATACTTTAAAAAATCTAAAACCACAAAATACATTAATAAAACATTGGAAATCAGCATACAAATAAATGACAGACTAATTACACACAGCATAAAACACCAGGGTCACAAACAATCATCCCAACCGAATGACCCCAGATAAAAACACGAATCAAATAAACGCAAATAGTGAGGGAATTTAACAACCACAGGAAAAGAAAAGCAGGCCTCACTAAAGTAAAGTTCATAAGTAGGAGGAGTGGGTGGATTAATCTATGCCTTAGATGGCTAAAAATTAGACAAACCATGGCAATATGAAGTGTGTCAGGAATGGAGATATCATCACAAATACACACCAAGAGTTCTAAAATTTTATAACAAGATCCTTTGGGCAGCAGGATCTGATGAAAAAGACTAAATCTAAAATAAGTTAATAATTTGCGATGAAAGTTAGACATTTCCAAAGCCAGATAAGGTTCCCCTCCAAGAACTGATTTTATCATTGCAAAAGGACAAACAGAAAGCATTAAGAGGGCCTCAGCCTCTCGGTCTGCAAGAACCACTTAATGAAAAGCATGTTTAAGCCATGGTATGTCCCTCCTGACTATAGCTTACAGGTGTGTAAATGATTCAGGGCGACCCAATAACTTAATGATCCACCTAACATAGGCAAACAGGGGGTGCTCAACCTACCATCCAGGGCCAGCCAGTCTTGTCTGATGATCCTATTCAGAGATAGGTGCTCCTTGATCCAAATAGACAACCAAAGTAGCAAAGGGCAAAGTCGAACCAAATCAGAGATTTGCCTCATGCTCACTTCCTCATGCAGAATCACAGTAGCACTGCTAGCAGGTGATACAGCGGATCCGGAGACAAGGCCAAAGTGCATGAGTGTCTCGTATCCCCGCCAGAGACTCATGAAGTTTGTCCTCTGAAGTTAAGAAGTACAAACTGAGAGGGAAACCTCCTCTTACAATTACAGCACCTTAGTTAGTGCTTCACATAGGGTACTTACAACACTTGAACCCCCTGTTTCACCCCTTCACACATAGGTCCTGGCAAAAGCCAGTTTTAACCTAAGGCCTGGCCGAAACTAGTTGACCACACTGGACGTGGGAGACCATAAGTCTCTCCTACCACATCCAAAAGCCTTGTTTATAACCCTGCCTAGGGCCCACTAATAAAGTAACCGTTTGGGACCTCTAGGACAGCATTTTAACCCAACTCTAAACACCTTCACTGCACACTCACCTAACACAACCTGCTCCGCTGTAATCAGGCGTCGTAGCACACCTGAGGCACACTCGGTGCCTCGGGTGGGGCCAGTTGATGAAGCATGCCGCCAACTAGGTTGGTGGGTGAGGGCTTTCTAAAAAACCAATAGGTTTTCCAAATAAGACACATACACCATGAACATTTTCAAAGTAGCTAGCTCTTTTTTTTTTTTTTTTTTTAAACCTTTATTGTACCTTCACATAGTTACACATCAATTTGCCTACAACCCAGAGGGCCGGCCGCTAATAAATGAGCATTGGAAGTCATGCATAAAGTAAGTTCATACTGTGATCATGCTGCTAAGGGCAAAAGGTGCATCATACGGTTAAGTGAAAGGTATACAATCGATATCATGTTGCAGGTCAGTTAAGATTTTTTTTTTTTTTTTTTTAAATAACAAAAATAACAATGAGGAAATCACAGTGCGGTCATCTAAAAGTAGTAGTGCTGTTTAGCTGTATGAAAGATCCACATGACAGTATATGTTGCTATTTGTTGTCATGAATTCAAGCCAAAGTGAAGGGCAGTGATTCCCCTACATCCACGTGTAACTGTGTAGCAGTCCCTCTCCTCCCTCGACCCTTCAACCTACCCCCCCCCCCCTCATCATCCGACTCCAACTGGTCGTCCTCTGGCAAAGGATCACAAATTTCACCACGGTATACATTCCATGGGGACCACATCTTATTCCATTTTCCCGGGCACGCGTGGTTCAAGTATACCGCCCTCTCTGTCACCATTATCTTGTCCATATTCATGCACCTCTGCGACTTTGTCGGTAGTTCTGCCGCCCCCCAACGCTGAGCGATATCTCTCTTGGCCACAATCATGCCTAACGTTACCCAGAGTTGGCCACATCTGGACAGGTCAGTCGGTCCCCACACATATAAGAGACATCGCCGCGGTTCTGGAAGGAGCGAGTTCTCTAGAGTCTGTGACACAGTGCGTAGTATTTGTCTCCAGTAATTTTGTATGCATGGGCAGTCCCAGATAGTATGGAAAAAGGACCCCTCTTCCCCACAGCCACGGAGACAGAAGGGATGTTGTATTCTGTGGATGCGATGTAAGAGTGTTCTCGTGTAGTATATTCTGTGTAGGACCTTAAGCTGTACAAGTCTCAGCCTGGCTGAGATGCCTACCTCTTTTGGGGACGCCAATGCCTCATTCCATTCGTGTTCATCCAGGGCGTCCACTTCCCCTTCCCATCTATCTTTCAGGGGGGCCGGCGGGTCAGGTAAGTTATTCAGGAGTTTACGGTAAGTCAGTGATGTCGTTCGTTCAATCATAAAGTCAGTTAGAAGACGATCCTCCAACTGGGAGGATTCTGGTAGAACCGACCCGGAGGGGATGGCTGCAAGCAAAGCATGGCGTATCTGAACGTAACGGTATGATTCGTGTGGCCCCAGTTCATACAATTCCCTCAGGCGGTTGAATGAAATGACCTCACCCCGTTCCCACATGTCGCCCACCGTGGATATCCCGATGGAGTCCCAGTGAGAGAAGCCCCTACTGTATCTCAGGTTTCCCAAGGCACGGGTGTCCCAGAGTGGGGTGAGTTTGGTAATTTTCCCCTTCCAGCCCAGCGCAGCCAGCGCCACATGCCACAGCGACACAGTAAGTTTAGTAGGCCCCGTTAATGTTCGTACTTTACGTTGGTCGTAGAGTGGGGTTAGCATGTTGTTGGTGCCCAGTTGTGCCCTATCCGTTTGGAAAGCTGGGTCAGTCTGTGAGGCATGTATCCACTGGTTAATGGGCTTGAGATGTGCCGCCCAGTAATATAGGAGAAGATTTGGCAACGCAATTCCACCATCGTACAAACCCCTGTGTAGCTTGGCTTGCGCTATGCGCGTCGGGCGATTGCTCCACAGCAGCCCAGAGACAACTGCTGCCACCTTTTTAAAGTACCCCGGCGCCACCGGAAATGGCGTGTTTTCCAGTATATACAGAAAGCGAGGCAAAGACATCATTTTATATAGCGCTGCTTTTCCCAGCATTGTCAATGGCAACCCCGCCCAAAACTTGACGTCTTGCTTAAGCCGTTCTAGTGGTGTCGTCAGATTTAATTGCATATATTCCAATGGATCCCGTGTGACATGGATCCCCAAATACTTGAAAGAGGAGCCAGCTAGCCTCAGGGGGCAATCAGGGCCGAGCGTCGGGACCTGGCCTTTCAGAACATACAGCTCTGATTTGTTCCAGTTAATCGTGTAACCTGAAATTTTACTGTGATCGTCACACAGATTCAGGAGCGCCGGTACACCATGCTCGGGTTCTGTTAAGTACTAAGTACACCCGCATGTCGTCCGCATAGAGGGACAGCCGGTCTTCCCAACCCTCCTTCCATTGTATCACCTTAAGTAAGGGCGTTTGCCTTATTAAATTAGCTAGAGGCTCTAGGGAGAGCGCGAAAAGCAGAGGTGATAAGGGGCAGCCCTGTCGGGTGCCTCTCCCCAGCGGAAATGTTCGGGAAATGTGGCCATTTGCTACTACATGTGCCATCGGTTTCGTATACAGCAGTCTAATCCACGATATAAATTTCGAGCCGAAGCCCATACAGGACAAAACCTCAAAGAGGTAGCTCCACTCCTCTAAGTCAAAAGCCATTTTCGCATCTAGGGCCAATATAACTGCGTGGTCGTGGATCAAGTCCGCTCTCGCCAGTACCCCATGAACCCTGCGAAGGTTTAGTGCCGTGTTCCTATGGGGCATAAATCTGGATTGATCTGGATGGATAAGATCAGGCAGATGTGCCATCAACCGGTTAGCTAGGAGTTTGGCCAAAATTTTACCTTCTGCGTTTAGCAGGGAGATAGGGCTATATGAGGTGCAATCCTCTTGTGGCTTCCCGGGTTTAGGTATGGCTACTATAGTGGCCGTTCTTTGATCGAGTGGAAGCTCACCTCTCTCTCTGCATTCCTGGTACATGTTGAGCAAATATGTACTGAGCTCCTCGGACTGGGACTGAAACCATTCCACTGGAATGCCGTTCGGTCCAAGAGCTTTGCCAGGTTTGAGCGCTCGTATGGCCAGCTGTATTTCATCGCTGGTTATGGCCACATCCAGGTTGGCTATTGCCTCCGGTTGCAATACTGGGATTTCCATTCTACTCAGCGCTTCCCGTGCCATGTCAGCGGTCACTACCCGTTCTGGGGTATACACCTTCTCAAAATGTGTCGCCAATTCTTCCACTATTTGTTCAGGGCATGTTTGCATCGCGCCGTTGCTGTCTCTCACTTGTTGAATCCCTCTGGAACTACCCCCCTCTTGTCGAGCCAGGCCAACATCTTTCCCGCCTTATCTCCAACATCGTATATCCGATTCTGTGTATCGGTGATGTGTCCCTTCACCATATGGCGAACATGTTCCGTGTAGAGTCGCTGATGGAGTGCAAGGGTGTGTGCCGTGTCTACTGTGGAGGTAGCCTCATGCAAAGTTGTTAAGTCGCGTAGTGTCAACTCAAGCTTCGACTGTTCAGCCGTCTGTTCCTTTTTATGGGCTGCGATAGAGCTTATAGCTTGCCCCCTCAACACTGCCTTGTAGGCTTCCCATAGCACCTCGGAAGAGGCCATGGTAGCCACATTTTCCTTGAAATATTGTGTTGTAGCCTTCTGGAGGGTTTTCCTGATTTTCGGGATTTTGAGGTATGACGCTTGAATGGGATATATACGGTTACGTGATTTTTTCTGGGTGGAAACTGTTAGGGTGATCGGAGAGTGGTCTGAAATGCCTCTAGGGTGTATGTCTGTGGTATCTACATGTTGTAGCCCTTCACCCAAAGCCAGGAAGTAATCTATTCGGGAAAAACTGTTATGGACTGTGGAGTCGAACGTGTACTGTTTGTCTTGGGGGTGGACGTGACGCCAGATGTCTACTAACCCCATTCATGTCAGGAACCGCTGAAACCGGGAGGGCCCCCCAGGCGAAACTGTCGTAGGGAATCTGTCAAGCAGTGTATCTACTACGGCATTAAAATCCCCACCCAAAATTACATCGCTTTCGGGGAGAGATAATAAAAAGTCACTAAGAGCTGGGAGCATTATTGAGTGAAGGGATGGCGGGATGTACACTGATACCACAGTCAGGGGGCGACCCTCCCATTGCCCCTGCAAGGCTGCGAAGCAACCCTGACCATCAGTTTTCGTGCTCAGTGGAATGAATTGTGAGGAGTTTTTAATCAAAATACCAGTTCCCCGGGAGCCCGATGTGAATTCTGAGTGTGCCACCATCCTGTACCCTCTCCTATCTAAGGCCTTAGTGGCCCCCCCGTCAAGTGCGTCTCTTGTAATAGCGCCAGTTGGGGTTTTTGCCTCTTCAACGCATTTAGTACCAGGGCGCGCTTCACCTTATCCCCAAGCCCCCTCACATTCCACGAGAGTATTCTAAGGGAGGAACCACCCGACCGCGACTCAGCGCTCCCCGCGTTATTTAGCTGCTCATCCGCCATTTCCAATCGTGCATACACACACCAGCGAATCTAGGAGGATCAACCGTACCTGTAGGTGTATCCTTACAGCTATAACACATACACAGCGAGCATCAATTTCTGACCGACGTAGTGAATTTCCAACCAACAACCAACATCCCCCCCCACCCATTCCCTCCCTGCCTCCCTGCTTAACGGACCTTCAACTGCCCGCCTCCCCAACTGAGCAGAGCGCTTAACCCATCCCAAAAACAGAGTACTTGCACGTTGGGGGAGAGTGTCTCCCCGAGCAGGCGGCTCCCCTGCTCCCTTCGGAGTACCCAGGCCGGCGTCCATTAACGACCTGTGTGTATAGGCAGTCAATCAGGGAGCCAGTGTCCAAGTTATACACGGGCTGCTCATATTATTTTCCCCCGGCAGCCTCAGACATGTCCGGTGTCGGTGATTTGCTCGCGCCTCTTCTATCTGAAGTTTGTGAGCCAGTCCGGCTGTCGTTTCGATGTCCGTGATGCATTCTGTCGGACTTGCGTTCTACTGTGCGCCAGCCATCAAGCCAGTCTCTTGCCGCCTCGGGGGAGTCAAAAAACCAAACCTTCTTATCGGCGACCACCCGTAGCTGAGCCGGAAATAACATGGAGTAGGGTCATTCTTGCTCGCGCAGCGTCTTTTTTACTTCTAAAAAAGTCCTCCTCTGTCGTGTTACCTCTGCCGTGTAATCAGGGAAAAAGGATATCCGCGAGTTTTGAATTTGAATGGCTGGTGCCACTCTGGCTGCCTGGAGGATGGTGTCGCGATCTCTAAAGTTAAAAAGTCTCGCTAGGATCGGGCGTGGTGAGGCCCCTGGTTTCGGTATCCCCCCTGGTACTCTGTGGGCCCGTTCCACAGTGAAGAAGTTTGAAAGACCCTTGGGGGCTAGCCGGTTCTTGATCAAGTCCTCCACGTATAAATCTATAGCTCCTGTGGTTTCAGATTCCGGGACCCCCAAAATACGAACGTTGTTTCGCCGGGAGCATCCTTCGTGATCGTCCAGCTGTTCCTTGAGCAACTTGTTATCGGCCTGCAGTTTCTCCATTTCTACCTGTAGATCCGAGACGTCCTCCACCAAAGATTTAGCTACCACCTCCACTTGCTTCACCCTTTCGCTCATTTTCTGGAGGTCCGCCCGTATAAGGGTCACTTCTGTTGCGGTTGCCCCCACCGTCGCCTGTACCTGGGCCAAGGCGTTCAACACGTCCTCCAGAGTGGCCTTCTTCGCACCTTCTCCTTCCGTGCCTTTGCCCAGGGATTTGCGCTGCTCTGTCTGGGAGAGTGATTGTTTCTCAAAGGCAAATTTATCAAGCTTAGCTTGGGTGGAGGTATTTCTGGACCCTTTGCCCGCCATGTTATGACACTGGTACTTTCAGCCT
The DNA here is from genome assembly GCF_964263255.1 of Lissotriton vulgaris. Classification (NCBI taxonomy): domain Eukaryota; kingdom Metazoa; phylum Chordata; class Amphibia; order Caudata; family Salamandridae; genus Lissotriton; species Lissotriton vulgaris. Next base: position 1,511,425,953 of record NC_141693.1, read on the forward strand.
GTGGCGGTCCCTTGTTGAAGGAGTGATCGCGGCGAACGGTCCGCCGGGCCGCCCGAGTTTCAGTGGCGCCCAGTCTACGCAGCTGTTAGGCTTCCCACAGTCGGGTCTGCACTCTGTACTCCAATCGTGATAGTTACTCAGGGTCTAGTACCGAGATTGCGGTACAGGTCGCTCGGCCCTGCAGATGAGAAAGTTTGTGCCCACAGTAGCGGATGCGATAGAAAATGGCGGCGTCTAGGCACTTGCCTTTCAGGCTTCAGTTGCAATTAGCGTCGCCGTCATCCACTGCAAAGTCTTGTCGTTGGAGCGATATGTCGAGCCCTTATGTGATCTGTAAGGAGCTTCAGACTTCCACCGCCGTTGTCGCAGGGTCCGTACGGGCTGCGGGCACTTCCGGTTAACAGCGCCGACGAGGCTCCACTTCCGCCCGGGTAGCTCCCAAACCAGCCGCCGCGGCTGCGCTCACGCCACCAGGCCGCACACAGAGGTCGTCGTTTCCACCCGTTCCTGGGGCACCGATACTCCCAAACTTCTCCTCCAATTGCCGTTCGGTCACCGGACCCGGGGCATCTCGTCTGGGTTCGGTTTTGTACGGATAGGCATGCGGATTGATGCGGACAGCCGCCTTACTCCGGGAGCCTCTCTAGTTTGCTGCCGCCATCATCGGCTGCTAGCCACGCCCCCTAGCTAGCTCTTTTTGATTACTATATATCCCTTGGGGAAGTGAACTAGCTACCCTAGTTCCTCACTCTCTTTTATGATTTAAAGTACCCCAGATATTCCTCTCAAGGAATTATCACCCAATGAGATACTTCATAACCAGTTTTCTCACTGTTCACTTGCAGTTCAATCCCTCATCAGGCTTGACATGTTCTCCAAGTACTTGAAATGTTGAAAAACCTGTTTCTATCCATCCTACCTCTGTCCCTGTGACAGGGGATATTTTAATTTCAGCTCCATATATTGTTGCTTCCACATTTGGGTCTCAGTAATATCAACATTTGTCATCTGTTTGCTTATCCTTTCAGGTATCAAGGGAATGCGGGAGGGTCGTGCCGTGCGACCTGCAGGATGACAATGACTTCATAAAGTACACCACTCTGCGCCTCGAGCCCAAAGCAGGGTCAGAAGAGACCACCTACGCTAACGTCAGGTGCCAGCCAAGAGAACGAGAGACCCCTAAATCGCCTTCAATGCTGGCCTTCTCAGGGACGGTGGAGTATGCCACGGTGTTTTTCAGGCCCTCTGGAGCACTTCTTCCAGCAGCTCATTAACAACCTAAAGAACTTCCCCGCCACTGGTCAGATCTTCAGTCGCGTGTTCTGGCTGCTCAGCATATGATCATAAAGTCTTTTAACTGTGTTGACTATGCATCAATTGATATGTGTGTGTATTGATTTCAGTATAGATTGTTTTGGTCGAGTCTTCAATTTGAGCTGACTAAAATGCTTTAACCCACAAATGGTTGAGCAAACCCTGGAGATCTCGAAATCGTCTTCTGTCAGTGGTATTATTTTCCTGTGTGATTTATTCCTGTCAGATTTCATTGAGAGCGAAGGACTGGTCCAGCCGTGACCATCAATGTTGGCATATATCTCAGCTTTTTCTTAGCCCATTGCAGATGCTTATCCTGGCACAGTTGGGTACCCAAGGCCAGGAACAGAAAAGCCAGCATGCTAATATACTCACAAAGATGTCCGTACACATGCCAAGCATAGAGAGTAGGGAAATGCGGAACATTTGCATTTGTTTTCTTATCAGTAGCAGGCACACTTTCACTGACATGTTTTCCACTTGAAGCTCCTGATATATTTTGGAAATATTTCAGACAGTCTTTAAAGGTTTAAGAAAATGTATTTTATATACAAACACAATGCTACATTACAGGAACAAATATTTAAAATGTAGGTTAATAGAACAAGCTAGGGAAAAGAACATGCATACATTTATTTTCTGCTGTGGTTGGCTTATCACTCTAACCAGAGCACTGTTGATAGCAGATGAACCCACTAGTAAAACACGTCTGCCCTATTGCCACAATAATGCAATGATTTTCATTAAGTATGGGCGAAATGTGCGAATTTGCGGTCCGCGGATTCGTGCGAAATGGCAAAACAAATCTGTGAGTTTGCGAATTTTCCCATGAACTCTTAGATTTTTATGCCATTTGCAGAAATATGTGACCACGTGTGCCTGTAACTTTGCCAGCGCGCCAAAAGACTCTAAGGTCCGTTGAGTGAGCTGGCCATTATAGTGGGGACAGGCGGGAAGACATTTCATACCGCTAGTGTGTGGTGGACGGGCCAAACGGGCGGGGCTTCGATGCGAGTTCACATGCATCTTGTTTAGAAAGGGTCAGAGACCGAGCAGAGCAGCAGTTGAGGAGAAAGCAGCCTCCTGGTCACAGGAGCTACACTGGGATGGCGCTCGGGAAACTCATGGATGCAAAAATACGTTTGGCACAGGACCCCAGAATCCTTCAGATGTCCAAGATAGCTCTGCTGCGCGTGTTGGTACAAAGCCATTCTGATCCTGCTCAGTGGGTTCAGGCGCATGCAGCTGCTGCTGCTGGACAATGTCCCATCTCATACTAAACTGCCCCATACAGGCATATGCTGGCGCTGGGCAGTAGGGTGCAGTGGCATGCGGGTGCTCCATGCCTGGTACATGCGTATACCGGTGCCGGGGGGACCCGTGTCTATTGGTGCTGTGTAGCAAGTTATGACTTTACATTTTGACTGCACCAGACGGTGGTACCACCTACACGGATTGGGAGCATCCAGGCACCAGACTTCATAGTATGAGAGCATAATGGTGCTGTGCGGTACGGGTATATATGTACTGGGGGCAGGGAGGCACTTAGCAAAATGTGTGCTCACACCCAGAGGGCTCCCAGGCAATTGAGCACAAATGATTTTCACACTGAGAGGGCTCCGGGGCAGTTCAGCAGCACGGGGGCTCACACCCACTGGGCCCCGGGGCAGTTCAGTAGTGCATGGGCTCACAACCCCTGGGCAGCTCAGCAGCGCGGGGGCTCACACCCACAGGGCTCCCGGGAAGTTTAGCAGCGCCACCCTCTGGTTCATCACTGCCACCCTCTGGTTCACCACTGCCACCCTCTGGTTCACCACTGCCACCCTCTGGTTCATCACTGCCACCCTGTGGTTCACCCCTGCCACCCTCTGGTTCACCACTGCCACCCTCTGGTTCACCACTGCCACCCTCTGGTTCATCACTGTCACCCTCTGGTTCACCACTGCCACCCTCTGGTTCACCACTGCCACCCTCTGGTTCACCACTGCCACCCTCTGGTTCACCACTGCCACCCTCTGGTTCATCACTGCCACCCTCTGGTTCACCACTGCCACCCTCTGGTTCATCACTGTCACCCTCTGGTTCATCACTGCCACCCTCTGGTTCATCACTGCCACCCACTGGTTCATCACAGCACCCTCTGGTTCACCACTGCCACCCTCTGGTTCACCACTGCCACCCTCTGGTTTATCACAGCACCCTCTGGTTCACAACTGCACCTTCTGGTTCATCATAGCACCCTCTGGTTCACCACTGTAGATTATGGGGAGAAAGCACACCTGCCCAGCCTCAAACGGGGGCTGGTTAATGTGTTACTGAATTTGAGCTTCAAGTCCGGCACCTGCTTCCTTATCTGTAAGTGCTTCCTGTTGTGGTTTAATTTTTGTGACAGCCTGGAGCATTGTGCCATACTTATAACTATTCTCTGACTCTGCTTCGAGGGTCAGAGCAGGGTGATAGAATAGTTGCAAGTAGGTAACAACTCTGGAGGCGCCCCTCAGGAAGCACTTACAGGGTTACAGCAGGTGCCCAAGTTTAAGTTAATTTCTTTGTAACCATTTTGTAAATGGTTACAAAGAAATTAGCTTCAACTTGGGCACCTGCTGTAACCCTGTAAGTGCTTCATGTACTTCAGTTTTTGAAAATCCGCCCCGCACTCGATTTCGCAGATTTGTCTGCAATTTCGCGGGATTTGCGGACTGCAAATTGCAGAAAATCCGCAAATTCCGCGAACTGAACGGATTTTACGCCCATGCTTAATTTTCATCTCAACCACATGGTAAAGGAATTTAAAAAAAAGCCAATGAATGAACACAAAAGCGAGGGGATACGAGCTGAGTCTAATAGGCTTGTATTGGGGAAAGAGCACATTATATGTTAAGATTATCAGCTCAGCTCCAATGGGCGGTCAGGGACATTACCCAGAGGGGGAAACCAGATGGGGTGCCGTGACCAGCGGCGCTGCCGCTTCCCGACCTCCTGTGGGTGTTCTTGGAATAACAAGGTCGCATGAATTTGAATAACAAGCCTCACATGAATTTAAAGTGCAAGTTCGATGCTGGCGCCGTGATTTCCAGAAAATGAGGACTGTGGCCCTATACTCCCCGGATATATCTCTAGACATGCTTAGGGCACTGCTATACGGAGGTAGTTGGAGGGACCCAGAGATATGGGTGGAGGCTGGGGCGTCAAAGATGGGGGAGCTCTACAAGAACGAGGAGTTGCTTCCCTTTGAGAACTTCCAAACAGAGTTCAATCTACCCTGCGGTCACTTTCTCCTGCATATAGCAGCAATCCGCAAACACTGGTGGACGGGTATCGCGGAGCCCCCTCCCCGACAGAACTGCTACTATATGGCCCTATCAGCAGGCACAATTAAAGCGGTATTCTGCTTGTACAGAGCCCTACGAGCAGACTTGCAGAGCCCGCTGGAGAAATTACAAACCCAATGGGAAACAGACTTAGATATCCCGATGCCACCGAAAGACTATTACGTGTTGCATAGATCTTATCTGACTTCAGAGCGCATACACAGATATTTCCAAGTGAAAGAGGCAGCTTACACTCACTGCATATAGGAAAGGGTACATATCCTCCATATGTTTTGGTCCTGCCTGAAACTATGTGTGTTCTGGGAAGAGCTTCTGAACCAATTAGAAGTGGTAAATGAGAAATAGATCCCACGCACACTGGCTCATTACCTGCTGGGCTGGTTCCCCCATACCTCCAAGACCAAAGTAACCAGTAAATTTCAAGACCTGGTATGTATCCTAGCTAAGCGTGAAATAGCCAGAAATTGGAAAACAGCGGGCCACCTAGGCTGGCCACATGGAAGAATGAGCTGACGAAATGGGTGAGCTAAGATGGCTGAATACTGCTAAGAGATGCCAGAAGTGGGATGGGGAATATAGAAGTGGCTAGAGCCTGGGAAGCCTTGGTGGATGCGCTATGATACTCGGACTGGAGATTCCGGAGGGAACTCCTGCGAGAACTCAATGAGCTCACAATGGAACATGCACTACTTCAAAACTGAGATCCAGCTGCGTAGACCTTCCCTCACCATAACACTTAGGCACCAATTACGATGTTGGGCAAAAACTCTTCCGACCAACTCTGTTTGGGAATCAGTTCCGACCGACTCAGGTTAGGCGAGTCCGTCCGATTGACCGATTGTGATGCTTCCGAACATCGTTCGGTCGGACACGCATTGACTTCAATGGGAGCCTGTGTTCTGACCAACAACACAGGCTCCCATTGAAAAAATGGGATGTTGCGGAAAACCTTGCACCCTGGGGCAGGCACCCCATGGTGCCTGCCACACTGTGCATGGTTTCCCAGGGCTGTCCCATGGGTACCCCAACGGGCCCCCACCGCAAGCCTCTGGGTGTTGGGGGCCTGCTACAGGCCCCCAAAGTCAGATTCCGACAGCCGTTTCATGTCAGGCAGGCAGATTTGGAACAGCTGTAAGAATCTGACATTATAATCGCTTGGTTGAAAATGGTGTCCATAGAGATGTACGATTCGGCTCCGAATGACTCGGGACTCTGAGTGCCGATCGGAACCGAGTCAGACAGCCCAAACGATTTCCCTGCATTGTAATCGATCAGTTGGAAACTTTTCTGAACTGGTCGGAAACATAGGTTCTGACACAGGTTAGGAAAATCATATGGAGCCATTTCTAACCGACATTGCAATCAGCCCCTTAGGCAGATCGAGGGATCCGGAATTACCCCAGACTCTGACCCACATACAACTCTGGCATCGCTGTACCCAACAGCACTTAGCCCATACGAATAGCACATAGCTGACTCACACGAGGGGAGGGGGACTAGGAGCATAATTTAGTTATGTATGAATGATGTGATCAAATTCGGATATTACCAGAATGGGATACTGTGATGTAAGATTGTACATTGACAGAGCTGGATGACAAGTCATGTTATACTTGTAATAAAATCAAGGAAATCTGTTATAAAAATATATATGTTAAGATTATCAGTGGCAATAAAAAATGCTATGACTGGTTGAGTGGGGATAAGTTAGAACCATTTACCTCATTCTTTGACTACATTCTGCATTTCTGGCTACAGAAAAGACTGTTAAACTCTGGATGATATTTGCAAAGCTACTTTGATATCCCACAATTTGCTATCAGATTACTATCTTCGTAAACACTGTAATCTAAATATCGTCCACAAAAATATATCCCCATTGGAATTAAAAGCAGAAATTCTACAACCAAAGGGATATTATTTTTGTAAACGATGTTTAGGGCAAAATATTTATGTCAGTAGATATTTTTGTATATAATAGTCTTACATACAACCCCTTAGAGCGCACTTCTAGGCTGGGTCTTCTCTTCATTAGGCCTGGGCGTAGGACTACGCCACGCTTGCGTAGTTTGCGTAGTTTGCGCAACTACGCGCTACGTGAATTGCACGTAGCACAGTGCAAAAACATGTAGCTGGCATTTTTTGCTTGCTCGCAGTCCTCAACGTCAAGTTGGCGACCGCGAGCGAGCAAAATAACATCCCGGAAAGACTTTTTCCTCGTTCGCGATCAGCAACATCAATTTGCCGATCGCGAGCATGGAAAATAAACCTCCCGGCGAGTTTCTCAACATGGGAAGGTCAGGTTTCTCATTGCGAGTGGTCGCATATGCTCACGACCCCTCGCGATGAGAAACTACCAGTCCGTGTTGAGAAAGCTGCAGCTTGAGTACAAATCTGCTCGTGCTGCAGAAAACAACGGCTTGCACTGTGCAAGATGCGGTTTGCACTGATTGCACAGTGCGGACAAGCATCCGGCACTGTGAAATCAGTGCGAACAGCATTTTGCACAGTGCACTATGCAGTTCGCATAGCTACGCGTAGCTTGCGTCGTGCGAAGTGCACTTCGCGTAGCTACGCGTAGTGCTACTACATAAACTACGCCAAGGGTTACTCTTCATATGTGATTGAACTTCAGTAGATAGGTTGCCGGCTTCATTAAGAGTTCAATAAAATGTTTAAACTCGCACAAGTCTGTACAGAAAATGTTTAACACTGGTATTTTCAGATAAACGTTTCAGGCATTCTGCAGCGCAACATAATTCAGGCCATTTAATTAGCGCGACGGAAACGGAGCTGCGCTCTACCTGGTTACTTCATTCTTTATCAGCATATTTAAAGCGCCTGTGACCTTTTCCTGTGCCCCAGCCTCACTCGACTTGTCTCTACGTCCATTTTGTTTGTGTTGTTGGTCAGAGCCCTTCCTCCTCGCAACGCTCCCGCCTCCCTGCTGCCCCTCCCACGCCCCTCCCCCCCTCAAAGTGTATGAATGTCAGATGGTTCCACGCGCTACGGACACGCCGAAGGTGCGCCAAAGGTAAGCCCGTCTACGCCCGTCCGCGCCTGGACCGCGCCCAGCGCCAGTCCCCCTGCCCCTCGCGCAGCCCAGCCCCCCCGCATTACCTACGATGCCGCCGCCCTCCTAGCCCTTAACCCCGGTCGCGCCCCCAACTGCGTCCAAGCCGCTCCTGGACGCACCCATGGACCGTTCTCCTGCCTCTCCTGCAAATTCTGCGGCACCAACAACGTCTCCGCTCCGACCACACCACAGATTCCCGACCCCAACCACCTAGAATGCATCCTTCTCAACACCCGCTCGGTCCACAGGCACGCCATTGACCTATGGAACCTACTAGACACCATCTCTCCAGACGTCGCATTCCTAACGGAAACATGGATGAACGCCTCCTCCGCCCCTGACATCGCCATCGCTATCCCTGATGACTATAAAATTACACGCAAAGACCGCACCGACCATTCAGGAGGAGGAATCGCTATCGTCCACAAGAAATCAATCCGCATCTCAACCAGCTCTGACGCCAACCTCGCCAACTCCGAACACCTTCACTTCCAGATCCACATCGACCCCAAGACCACACTCAGAGGCACCCTCCTCTACAGACCACCAGGACCCCGCGCTAAATTCAGTGAAGACATCACGGACTTCATCACCCCACACGCGCTCCTCTCCAAAGACTACATCCTTCTGGGAGACCTCAACTTCCACCTTGAGAAAATCAACGACCGCAACACCGCCACCCTCTTGGACAACCTCGCCAACCTCGGACTTAAACAACTGGTCACTTCCCCCACCCACATCGCAGGTCACACACTCGACCCCATCTTCACCTCCAGCAACCATGTCTCTTTCAACCACACTACGGATCTCCTCTGGACTGACCACAGCTGCGTCCACTTCTCCTACAACAAGCCGAAACCCATCATCCACCTCCAACCAACTCTACAAAGAAACTGGAACAAAATCACCACGGAGCAGATCTCCACTTCGCTCCTTCAAACCTCCCCAGCCCTCTCTTCTAACGCCAACGAAGCCGCCTCCAACCTCACCCTTTGGTTATCCAACACCGCCGACACCTTAGCACCACTGAAAAAACGCCACCACAAACTTGGCATCAAGAAGGCCTCATGGTTCAACGAAGACCTCAAGAAATCCAAGAAACTATGCCGCTCCCTTGAAAAGGCCTGGAAAAAAGACCCATCCACCAGCAACAAGGACGCCTACAAAAGCGCCATCCGTACTCACCACCAACTGATCCGAAAAGCCAAGAAAACAGCATTTAAGGATCGACTCGACAACAACGCCCACAACAGCAAGGAACTTTTCAACATCGTCAAGGAATTTTCCAACCCCTCGGCCAACTCCAACGACATCACCCCCTCTCAAACCCTCTGCGACTCCCTAGCCTCTTTCTTCCACAACAAAATTGCTGACATCCACAACAGCTTTGACAACCAACCCGGAAGCCAACCTACCCTACCATCAGCTGACTATCTTCCCCCCGTTAACACCCTTAACGCCTGGAACCCAATCTCCACTGAGGACACCATCCGCCTGATGAATTCCATCCACTCTGGATCCCCCACAGACCCATGCCCTCACCACATCTTCAACAAAGCAGACTCCGTCATAGCTCCGCACCTCCGAGACGTCATCAACTGCTCCTTCACCTCCGCTACCTTCCCAGAAGACTGGAAACACGCTGAACTCACCGCCCTTCTGAAAAAACCAACAGCAGACCCCACCGAACTCAAAAACTACCGCCCCATCTCGCTTCTTCCATTCCCGGCCAAAGTCATCGAGAAAGCTGTCAACAACCAGCTCGCCTCCTTCCTCGAAGCCAACAAATCCCTCGACTCCTCACAGTCCGGCTTCCGAGCAAAACACAGCACTGAGACCGCCCTCATCGCAGCAACAGACGACATTCGAACTCTACTGGACAATGGAGACACAGTCGCCCTCATCCTCCTCGACCTCTCTGCAGCCTTCGACACAGTCTGCCACAGCACCCTTTTACAACGCCTCAGAAACATCGGTATCCAAGGAAAGGCACTGGAATGGATCACCTCGTTCCTCTCCGGAAGAACCCAGAGAGTCCGCCTCCCACCATTCAAGTCCGAAGCCTCTGAAATCATCTGCGGCGTACCACAAGGATCCTCACTCAGCCCCACCCTCTTCAACGTATACATGAGCCCCCTCGCGGCCATCGCCCGCCAACACAACCTCAACATCATCTCTTACGCGGATGACACTCAACTGATCCTATCTCTCACCAAGGACCCCAGCACCGCCAAAACTAACCTACACGAAGGAATGAAAGAAGTCGCCGAATGGATGAAACAAAGCCGTCTGAAACTGAACTCAGACAAAACAGAAGTCCTCATCTTAGGTAAATCCCCCTCTGCATGGGACGACTCCTGGTGGCCGGAAGCCCTCGGAAATGCACCCATCCCGACAGACCACGCACGGAACCTTGGCGTCATCCTGGATTCTTCACTCTCAATGAACAGACAAGTCAGCGCCGTATCCTCTTCCTGCTTTAACATCCTTCGCATGCTCAGAAAAACATTTCGCTGGATCCCCTCCGAAACAAGGAAAACAGTCACCCACGCTCTAGTCACGAGCCGACTGGACTACGGAAACACCCTCTACGCAGGTACCACCGCTAAACTCCAGAAGAAACTACAACGAATCCAAAACGCCTCAGCCAGGCTCATATTTGACATCCCACGCAACGAACACATCTCTGGTCACCTTAAAGACCTCCACTGGCTACCCGTCAATAAAAGGATTACTTTCCGACTGCTTACCCACGCACACAAATCACTCTACGACATCGGACCAGATTGCCTCAACTCTCGACTGTCCTTCTACACCCCCTCCCGCCAACTTCGCTCTTCCAGCCAAGCATTCGCCACTGTCCCTCGCATCAACAAAACCACCATGGGAGGCAGATCCTTCTCATACCTGGCTGCCAAAACATGGAACTCACTCCCCGCTTACCTTCGCCTCACCCAGAATCACCTAGCGTTCAGAAAGCAACTTAAAACGTGGATATTTGACAAATAATCCTCCTCCCCTCCCTAAGCGCCTTGAAACCCTCTGGGTATGTAGTGCGCTATATAAATTTTATGACTTGACTTGACTTGTATTTTCAGATAAGTAAATACAAACAGGATTGTAATTAACCAATTGTAATTCTTTCAACATTAAATCTGTTTTGTGTACAAGAATTTCAAACTTTCATATTCATTTTTATTATTATCATTTATTCATGGCATTTATAGAGCGCATTGTGACCAAACTGGTATCCTGGTGCTGAGGCGAGAGTTGTAAAGAGAGAGAGAGAAGAACCCGGGGATGATGTACTACTACAGGCATCTTTTTATTTTGTGAACAACCAGATTGTCAATGCTTTCTTCCACAGCTGAGCAGCTTTGACTGAAAAGGCTCGTCCACCTTGTCATACCTTTCAAACCTCTGTTCCTGAATGAGATCAGCAGTGGCAGACCGCAGTGGCTTCATTGGAGCGCATCTTTTCAGTCTACGTTGCAGCGATACAGGGCCACCTGTATCGCTGCAAAGATATCTTGAGAATCTTTGCTGCGGAAATCTTGGGATTCCAGCAGCTACAAACTCGCTCCAGGTGAGCTCTCGGGGCAGGAGCCCACAGACACATCTCACATTTACCTCATCAGACATTGCCCTGGTGGTCAGAGCCAAAGGATGGCGGTCATAGAAGGTCCGTGGTCGCCTAAAGAGCCTCTGTCACTCTCTCTTTCTCTCTGAAATGTACTGAGACTGGGGCAGTGCGGAATGGGAGGTAAGGGAGAAAGAGATGAGGAAAAGTGAATGGGTGGAAATTAGGAGAGCTTTGGGAGAAAGATCAGAGAGAGAGACAGAGAGTGGTGAGAGAAAGAGACTAGAAGGAAAGAGACAGGGGTGAGGCAGTGGCGGCTGGTGACATTTGAAAGTGGTGAGGCAGAAACTGATAATCATACTGCACCGTAGCGAGCGAGTGTAGCGAGCAAGCCCAAACCCCCCAAGGAGGGTTCGGAGGGATTTCCCCCGAGAAAATTTTGAAAAATAGTGGGAAAATGGTGCATTTCCAAGCAAATTTGAGAAAGCAGGAAGGTTAATAAAGCAATTGTGAAAGTGCAGGTATTACATTATTAAAGAGCTGTCATATAACATACTAGGTAGCTGCTTATTCAGTATAACAACAGAGCTTCATAACATACTTCAAGATACAATCCTGAGAACCTCACAGATTGTTTTTATTTAAACTGCAAACAACAAAACAAACAACTTTTTTGATTTAAACTACGTTTACTGAACAGTGTTTAGGTGAAAGGCCATATAAAATGTAGGCGCCATGACTCTAGGCAACGTGTTCAGAAACTGAACAAATCAGAGTTCATATGTGAACGGTGTAGGCAATTAAAATTTTCATGAGAAAAGTATGCTATGAAATTACCTCTTTTGTTTGGAGCAGTCACCATGTGATGTGTGTGCTTTCTATTTCCCATGTACATTGATTGCATAATGTGAAGCCCGTAGTTCTGGAAATCAGTGGTGTAACACAAAATGATTCGCCCCCTACTCACTCCCTCCCCCCCACCCCCAGCAGGCCCCTAAGCCTCCCATATCTCAAAGATATTTATAGGCCTGTAACTGAATTGGGCCCCTGAATGGTGGGTGCCCACCTGTCCTGAAAGAATTGTAGGCAGGGTAGAATTGGCGCAGAAAATAGTTCAGCGAACCAAAATAAATGTAGCCGAAATAAATGTAGCCTCCATTAGTGAATTAGACAACTACATGTGGCCCATGTTTGCAAACTGTGGTGTTTGACCTTGTAATACATGCCTTATAAGTGTTTTGCAAGGTATTGAAGCCTACATGGATTGAGCTTGCTGCAGACAATGCTTGTTTTAATATCAGGTAAAGCAACTTTAAAATCCGCCCAAACAGAGCACAAAACAGGCACAGAAATAACCCCAAAATGTGCCCACACACTGACCTCTCAGGGCAGCCTGTGCCCAATAGGCCAGTCCGAACCTTGATGTAGGGGTGAGTGTATGCCCCTGATTTTCCTCTCACATTGTAGGGGGACAGGCACAGGGCAGGGACTGGATTCATTCAGGAGAGTTAGGGTAGTTAGGGTAGGGTAGGGTAGAGTAGTTAGGGTAGGGTAGGGTAGTTTGGAAGCCTTATGATTTGGAGGTACTAAGAGAAGGTGGCCCCAGCATCTTTCTCTACCACCTGCTCCCATATGGAAGAATTTCTCGCCCCGGAGATAAAAAGTAAAATTGTCCTAACATAGTAACATTTCTCGACAAAGGGGGGTGTAGCGTAGCGGGAGTGCGAGGAGTAGAGATGGTGTGTGACAGAAAGAACAATGAATGAGGGGTGTGGAGAGAGAAAGATCGGGGAAAGGGAGAGATACGAGAGAGAGAGTGAGAAAGGGGGTTGCTGTGTGTTCGACAGTAGGACAACTCGGTGCCATGGACAGTGGACTGTGCTTTTCAATTTATAAACTTTTTGTTTCTCCCTGAAGAAACTATACATTCACACTCATTTTGGGGGTGAACGACGCTTTTTTCACTTTAGTTTGCAGTATAAACTCACAGTCCGTTGTGGGCAATGTGTTAGAATGAATCAGTCACTTCCCTATTACTGGTTTTGCATGCATGCGTCTCTATGGATTGCTGGCTGTCCTCCAGAAGAGAACAGATGCTACGAATGCGTGGTGTGGGAGGAAAACATATGCAAAGCCATAACCCTTTGGTGTAATTATTTTTGAAGATTGATGTGAATCTTGTGACCCTTGCCATATTATGAGTACTTAGTTACAACAGCAATTATGCCTGCCTAGATATGTGAAGGAACACTACAGGAACTAGATGGGTTATTATTCAGCCGCGGTTTGTTGAGGAAACGGTAGGCACCTTTGCTCCCTGTGTTTACACCTGGGGTCCTGCCTAGGCCTGGGCGAAGCACTACGCTATACTCGCGGAGTTTGCGCAACTTCGCACTACGCGAGCTGCACGTAGCACAGTGCGAACACGCGTAGTGCAGCGTAGCATAGTGCAGCGCTCATTTTTTGCTTATTCGCGGTCCTGAACGTCATGTTCGCGACCGCGAGCAAGCAAAATGACATCCCGGCGAGATTCTCAATGCAGGGAGGTAAGGTTTCTCATTGTGAGTGGTTGCCCATGCTCGCGACCGCTCTGAATGAGAAACTACCAGTTCGCGTTGAGAAAGCTGCCGCTCGAGTAATAATCTACTCAAGCAGCAGAAAACTACAGCTCATACTGTGCAAGATGCCGTTTTCAATGATTGCACAGTGCCGGATGCTTGTCCACACTGTGCAATCATTGAAAATGCATCTTGCACAGTGCGAACATGCTACTACACAGCTCGCGTAGTGCTACGTGAAGTTCGCGTAGTGCGAAGTGCACTTCGCGTAGCGCTACTTCGCGAACTACGCCCACCCTTAGTCCTGCCAAGCCAGGATTCATTTGACGTGGACCTTTAGAATGGTTCAGCATGCGAGTGGAGTGTGACAAGGTATTCCTGGTGTCAGATGGCCGTAGGCCAGAGAGCGTCACACAGTGTCATTGACTGTGCTATACTGACCGACTGGAATTGCGGAATTTGCCGGACAGTGAGTTAGTTAAAGGATTTAAGGAGGGCCCCACTGTGTAGCACTGTGCCGAGAGTCAGTACCACAGTCCCTGCGCCCCTAATGATTGTTTATTTGTTTTACCTACAGAAAATGGTTGTGGACTCGTGGGGCCACGGTCTGCTCACCCCCTCTCTTTATAGGCTGCTTTCAATTCTCTTTCGGGCTTCAGGGTCCGAGCCGGGCCCCCGAGTCCTGTAATGGCTGCCGTGGCATTTTGTTGCTTCTTTTTGTCAGTCGATCAAATCCCTCGGTACAGTGGGACCGGTTCTGCAGTACACGAAAGGTCCAAGGAAGAAAAAACTCATGAGGACACATTGTTACGGTCCCATGGGACCTACAGTCCAGTGATGCCTACATTGTTATCCCCTTCAAGACCACCGTGGGAACCAATTTAAAAGCACATTGCTCCAAAGCAGCTGAATGGATTTACACCAAGTAGGCAAGTATGGGAATTAACATGGGAAATCAACGATTTGTCTTTACAGAGAATAAAATAGGATCTCTAGGCTCGGGTCAGTTAATTTGCAGGGGGAAGCCGGCCTCGAATGCTGTAGCAATGTAGCTGTTGATGCCTGGCTTCACATTTTATTGTTTCCGAATGCGTTAGGCAGCAGCCACGTGTAGGCTGACACTGGAGGGGCCGGGGAGGGAAATGCCTGTAGAATGGAGCTGCAGCGCCGTCGATACCAGTACGCGACGTGTGCACTCCTAATATGCGGTCCGTCTTTCTTGAACTACTGTCTATGACCCAGTCATCATAATAACGGCATCGTATAACGAAACAGATTGGTCATGATCATAACTTACGTGGGTGGGGGGCGCGGTCCGGTCGTGCTACTCGAGTCGATGTAGTTAGATCACATGACTACTGCTGCTGCAGTGCACATGCACTCAAAGCAAAGCAGGCTGCTTAAGCAGGCCCGTACAGGCAGCAGGGGGTCCGAGTCCACACACACACGCAGTACTGGTGGTCACAACGACGACTCAGTCCCACAACAATGAGTAGCTAACTGCTCCTCACCCAGTCACGCGCTCACTGACTCTAGTCTCACTATGACTCAGTCATCACATGATCCTCGAGTCGACTACTTACTTCCACTTTCACTTATGGTGTTGTTGTCGTGACTGGGAATCTGGCATGATTCCAGCACGCGCAGTGACAAGGGACAAATGGCCAATCACCGACGACAATGGCTCAGAGCAGCAAACATCCACGCGCGGCACCATCCTGCTGCAGCAGCCAATCCTAGGGCAGCGTTAGCAGCGCCACTGCGCCAGGATTGGCTAAGAGCAGACTGAAATGTGCCCATTTTGAGAGACCCGGGGCCCTGGGTCCATGCCTATATCCATAGTGGTAGAGGGGGGGTCTAAAGTGTGCGCATGCGCGGGCCAGTCGAAATCTGGACAACTCCGGCCTTTTACATGTGCACTCGCAGTACAGTCACACTCTACCTGTGCGCTGCCTGCCTGTCACTCTCTGCCGCAGCCCCACCCCCAGGGGCCGGCCCACTTCCTTATGGATGCCCGATCCTGTGGGGCTTCTCCCGGGGCCTTAGTGCGCTCAGCGCCCCGATTTCTTTTTTAATTGGAAATAAAAAAACGTATTTATTATAACATGTTGGCAGTGCAGTCAGCGGTCGTCCAGGCTAGTGGGCAACGCTCCCAATGGACGCACCGCCACTGCTTGTGACTAGGTGCCACTGATTGACCCTCAACCCAGGGCACTTCAGGGCTTAAACTGAGGCACCTGGGACTGAGGCAATCAGTGACCCTCCCCCTCGTCATAATAGGGAGTGTCTTGGGGCACTTCTGCCAGGCTGTGGAGGTAACGCACGCACGCATTCCAAGTAAAACATTTCCACTGCCCCTCTCACCTGGTTAGAGCTTGTGGAGAGGGGCTCTTGGCATGCCTGCTTGCCACTTTGGTTGGGGCCATTTCCAGTTGTCCTAGTGGGGCATTTTTGGGCGCCATCTTGGGTAGGCGATTTAGTTGTCGACCAATCGGCCTCAAACCCCTATTTAATGGGAGCTGCGACGCGGATGCACAGCGGATGCTCCCAGCGGACACACCGCTGGTGCGCCAAAGGCAAGCCCGCCTGCACCCGTCTGTGTCCGGACCACAGCCAGCGCCAGCCATGCTGCCGGAATTTCACATTTGACCCGCATTACTTGGTCTAGAGAGCAACTTCTTAATATGGACAAAGCGACCTGCTTAGAAAAGGTCAAGATAGACCTGGAGAAGGTTGACCCTGATCACTGCTGCAGCACATGCCTCTTTAAACTGGTGGTTATCGGAGGCGAGGTGTGTGGCAGAAAGATCACTCTGACGCCCGATGGTGCCCTCTTTGGCAAATAGCACTAATATTAGGGCCTGTTTGAGCAACTGTAGATCCATACCCAAGCATGCTGAGGACATTTGGTTTTCCCTGGAGTCAAACTCCTGGGATTCTTACAGAAACCTGGCTGTGGGAGGGCACAAACCCCAACTTGATGCTGGCGGTACCTGGAGGTTTTCCGGATGACCTGTGCCAATCGAGGGGGGCAACAAAATAGGAGGGGATGTGGCTTTTATTCTGAGGGAGGGTTGGGAGATCTCCACTAGGAGAATAGAGCATATTGAGAGCATTGAAGCCCTGACCTTTTGTGTCAGAATCTCACCCTCCTCTTCGGTAGCCAAGATGTTAGTATATAGACCTCCTGACAGTCCTCCTTGCCACCTGGTAGATCTCTGTGAGATCATCGGTCAACTTTTTCTGAAGCATGACAATTTTATTGTGCTAGCGATGTCAATGTCCATGTGGATGATAAAAAATGCTCCAAGGCATTATTGCTGGTAGAAGGTCTAGAGGGCCAAAATTTCACGCAATCGGTGACTGCCCCTACGCATACGGCGGGCCACATGCTTGACCTCTTTTTCTCCAACGAACCCAACTTAACAGTGCAGGCACCAGTGCGCCTGACTTGAACGGACCATTTGTTAGTACTGATCAATCTTTGGCTTGAATCCAAACAGTCTCATTCCCGGCCGATCTCCTACAGGAGGAGAAACTGGAAGGGGGTCAGCTCAGAAGTGATGGGACGTTGCTCCTAAACGCTCTCCCCCAGCTAATAGGTGATCCCAATAGCAATGTATCCAACTTTAATGGCTGGGTCACCTCCGCTTTAGACAGTGTTGCCCTACTCAGAACGATGACGTACGCAAGAAAAAAAAACTCTGCCCCCTGGTTCTCCACGGAACTACCTACAGACAAAAGCCTCTGCAAGAAATTAGAACGTTCCTGGTATAAATCTTACGATCCGGTGGCTAAAGGCCTCTACAAAGAGGCATTAAAAAAAATTCATACGCTCAAGCGCAGTACTATGAGGGAATATTTCTCGAGCCAAATTAAACAATCTGACAGCTCAGCTAGAGAGATGTTTAAAATAGTCCAAAGCTTTACTAATCCCATGGCCATCTGTGCTGCCATCTGTGCTGACCTGTCTGACTATTTTGAGGAAAAAATACAAATGGTTTACTCTGCCTTCACTCTACCAACTTGCCCACCCTCTCATCTACCTTCTCTTACCCCGGACCCACCGGGCACCTGGTCTGAATTTCGCCTGTTGCCACCCGGGGTGTCACTCGAGGAACTGCACAAGTGTAAATCAGGGAGATCCGTGCCTGGCTCAGTTCTTTAAATTACTGGCCCCTTGGTTTAATCCGCTCCTGATCTGGAACTGCTCCCTGACATCTGATATCTACCCAGCCGCCTGGAAACAAGCATTCGTGTTGCCTCTGCTTGAGAAACCTGATGCGGATCCTAGAGAGCACAAGAATTTCAGGCCTATCTCTCTTCAGCCAGCTCCAGCGAAAATCTTCGAAAAGGAAGCCCAGAAGTAACTGGCTGAATTTCTTGAATCAAATGACTCTTCCATGACTCGCAATCCGGTCCTAGAACTGGGTACAGCACGGAGACCGCACTTCCGTTAAACTGAACGGCGAGAAGACTGAGGTCTTGGTGTTCGGTCCCAACCAGAACATCTGGTCGCCTGACTGGTGGCCGCCCTCTCTGGGAGTCTGTCCCACACCCACGGAGTCGGCGCAGAACCTGGGGGTGTTAATTGACCCCGCTCTATCCATGTCTTTGCAGGTAAATAGAACGGTGGTGACCTGTTGGGGTATTATTAAAATACTCAGAAAAATAAAGTACAATCTGTCCCCTCAGGCGCGGAAGCAAGTGGTGGTAGCTCTTGTCGCTTCGCGACTTGACTACTGCAATGCGCTATGTATAGGCATGAATAAGAACCTGCTACAGCGTCTTCAGACTGCCCAAAATGCGGCAGCCAAATTTGTTTTGGACGCCACCAGATCAGCGTCAGCAACAGCAGCCAGGAGGGCCCTACACTGGCTTCCAATTGAATTGAGGATTACTTTTAAAATTCTTTGCCTTACCTACAATGCTCTCTCTGGTAAAGGTGCTGGGGGCGTTAACAAGTTGCTTTTACCATATGTTCCGGGGAGAGAGCTCCGCTCCTCTTCAAAGAATCTGCTTGTGGTACCTCGTTTCCGCAGGATTAAGTGGGGTGGTAGGGCCTTTTCTACAATTGCTCCTAAGCTATGGAATACTCTCCCTGGCGAAATTAAATCAATGTCCTCCGCCTTGCTGTTTCGAAAAGCCTTGAAAACGTGGCTTTTCGCTAGGGCGTACCCGTAGTTGTTTTTATACTTAGTTCATGGTTTTCTGTTAGGCGCCTTGATGCCTTCGGGCTTAGTTGCGCATTATAAGATTTCTTTCATTTCATTTCATTTCATTTCTTAAAATCTCTGAAACCCAGTGGCGGCTACTCCATTGGAGTGTTGGGGCGTTGCCCTGCTGCTTTCTCGCAGTGCGAGAAGCAGAAATATAAAATGGTAAAAATTACCATTTTATATTTCTGTTTCTCGCACTGCCAGAAAGCAGAAGTGCCTGGAGTGCCTGGTTGTGGGAGGGAGGGTGGGCGGGCCTGCTGGGAGGGCAGGGGGGGAATGGCATGCCCACTGTTGTGGGTCTTGACTGCTTTGGTAGGCCCTGGGGCCGACCAAAGCAGTCATACATAGAGAAAATGGCCTGGCTGGGGCGCTCTCTACTGCCCCTTACCAATCACAACTCTGTATTGTGATTGTGATTGCCGGAGGGAAGGGAGGCTGCCTGCGGGTGGCTTACTGGCTTTCCTGAGGATAGCTGCAGGAGACACAGGACCGCGGGAGCCAGGAGCTGAGCCGACGAGGACGGTGAGTGCTGTTATTTTATTTTAAATTATTGTGGTGAGCTTCGTTGGGAGAGCTTCAAGATAGAGGGGTATAACACCGAACCATTCCCCCACTCCCCATATCTTTCTGCCCCAAGGTATCGGGTTGCTTAGGAGTGGAGTAAGTGGGTGGAATCATGTGCAGGCCACTGTCTCTTTCCACCCCTGATCACTGGCACCGAGTAGCTGCACCCATGTGTTTGGGTCAGAGTGACGGCTGGTTTGTTGATACTTAAATGGGATCGGGCAGCTGTTCATAGCATGCATGTCTGGAGTGGAGCTGCAGCAACGATAAACTAATTTTGTTCAGGGTAAGTGCGTTCAAACTTTTAATTACGTTAAATTAGTCCGGGTATCAGAGAGCACCACAAAGAAATGAAGGGGCATATTATCAAGCCTGTGCGCTAAAATTATCGCCGCTTTATCGGCCGAAAACGGCCGATAAAGCGGCGATAATGGGCTTGATAATATGCTCTGTGGAATTCCAATCGAAGCACATGTTAGATGTGAAGACATCTAACATGGGCTTCGATTGGAATTCCACAGAGCATATTATCAAGCCCATTATCGCCGCTTTATCGGCCGTTTTCGGCCGATAAAGCGGCGATAATTTTAGCGCACAGGCTTGATAATATGCCCCGAAAATTTTCTAAAATAAGTGATCGCTGTTATGAACATGCTGAGTTCACTTTCACATAGCGCGCTGCATTTGTTTTATGCCACAACGTAAATCCAATGCAGCACGCTGTGTGAAAGAATCACATTTTTCTGTTGTATTTATGGGGTGGGGGTTCGGGGATGCACTTGGCTCGCCACTGTTTTATAGCACAGTACTGCACTCTGCCTAAGCGTTGTGTTTGTGGTTCACTGTCTGACTGTGCTGAAAGCCTGATCTCTAGCAGTCACAACCTGGTCAGGAGAGGTGGGTGATTTAGACAGAGCGCACCGAGGCCGCCTTTTAGAGAGTGCGCTTTAGACCCCAGCAGTGCAAACGGACACCTGTGCCCCCCTCAGCCTCTCAACCTCTCAGCACATATGGATGGGAGGTGATAGTTTATTTTAATCTGGTGGAGGGGCCTGTGGAACAATCTCCAACCAGATCTGATTAAACAGAAATTTGCAAATTCGAGCTCCTTGTTACCAGCTGCTTTACTCTACTTTGGACCGTGGCTTCTAGGCACTAAATCTATTTTCACCTTTGATTCCTTGTTCTCCTAAAAATGACAACACTCATTAAGAACAGTGTGTGGTTGCAACAACAAGAAATCATGAACTTGAAATAAGCTTATCATTTGTCGAAGGCGCCAACGCCTCTCTAAGGCCACATGGCAGAAATCAGGATGCGTAAAAAACTCTATTCCCTCTATCTGACATTTCTTATCTGGTCTAGCTTTTTCAAATACAACCTGCCTGAGAAGATAGTTACCAAAATAAACCAATATAGCTCTAGGCCTTTCGTCAGTTCTAGAGTTCTGCTTGAGGGTTAACAGAATTTGATGAGCTCTCTGTACTTCTTGTACCCAGTTCCAACCTGTAGGCTCGGGATAGGCTTTGGCCAAAATGTCAATCATAAAGAGGCGTAGATCCGACCCCCCCTTGTCTTCTGGAATGCCCAGAAATCTTATATTGTTCCTTTGTTGGCGATTTTCCTGATCTTCAATTTTCCAGTGGATATCAACCAATCTTGCCTCCTGCAACTCAGCTTGTATTTGGGTTGCCGCGACATCCGTCTCCAGGTTTTCAGTTCTCGTCTCCAGCATTTTAAGCCAATCTAAAATCTCCCCACACAATTTAGCAATTTTTCAAACTGAACCTTGAATCTTACGTATAGCTGTTTCCGTCCGCTTATTCTCTTGCTTACTTTCCTCCCAATGAGCCAATACTGACTGCAATATGGTATTCATCGTAGCGTTTAAGCTGTTTTCCAGCTCTGGCAGCCTCTCCTCAGTAAGTAGGGTTGTAGGTGTAAAGTCCCATAATAGTTCATGCCTTTCCTGATCAGGAAGAATTGGTGTCTGACTGCCCTTCCTTCTGATTGTAGCAGAATCCTGCCCCGTAGCATCTGATTTATTCTCTGAGTCGCTCTCCTCTTCACTTGAGCTCAACATCATGGATGAATCCTCAATTGATGTTGTTCCGTCGGATTGAGAGTAGAAGGGTTCTGACATTTCCTTCTCCGCTATATGTTGCCTCTCGTTAGTCGTTAACTGATTGCTATCTACATTAGGTTTATTAGACTTAAGTCCCCATTGCCTGTTACTTTCTAGTGGTTTCTTACTCCAGTTTTTAGAAGTAATCTTACTCTTTGATTTCTTAGCTTTTCTTTTCTTTGTTGCCACCATACTGGCACTCAAGCCCTTCCTTCGCTCCTGCTTCCTTACACCATTAGTAGAACATACTGTTTGTGATAGTACTGTTTCCTGGTCAGGCTGCATCTCTGGCCTTGCCAAAATCTCGCCCTCCCCATCCTTAGTGCCAGCAGTAGCAGTAGGAGTAATATTATTATTCATTTGGAGCACCAAAGCGGGCGTATTCTCGGGCCGATCAGATTCTCCTGCTTGCCCAGTGCTCCCACAGGTATCGTCAGTTATTTGTGTTTTTTTAGGTGCTAAGGAGTTTTACGGCGCTCTAGAAGGAATACACCATAAGTAAAATCCACCGTCAATTTCACGCGTGCGGGTGCCTGCAGAAATGGGGAAGATAGCACCTCACTTCCCACCACTTAATCAGCCGATTAGGTACAATTTACAAACAATACAACACTGCAGCACTCCACATATCACAATATTTTGAGTCTCTTAATTAAAGAATCAATGATCCAATAATATCAAAGCAGTCCCAAGGCTCTTCCAAAACGTCTTCTTTTATTTTCCAATCCCATGCCAACGCGTTTCGCCGAGGTTATACAGAATCCATCGGCTTCATCAGGGCTGGAAATAGTACAAAGAACGTTTTTTTACAATCCCTATTTCCATTGATTTGATAACTTATTTACAGAGCCTTACAAGACCCCAAAATAACAACTGTGTGCTCGATAGAAACCTCTCCATCGTGGTATATACCACGCTCATTGTACACATTTTAACACCTACACCGTGTTTCTCCTACGTGTTACAGTTACAAAGAATCAGATAGAAAAAATGTTTTTCATCAAACAGTTGTGCCACTTATTAAACTGTGTCGAAATCATTTCATGCATTTAAAAGTGAGGAAAATGGTTGATTCCAGCTGAGACCACTTGTGATCAACCCACTGCACACATATGCATGCTGACCAAGTATTATAAGTCATATTTACCTCAGCTTGGCTTTACACTATTGCCTATTTGGGATAGAGAAAATTTGCAACCTCAATCTCTACTAGGGTAGAGAAAATTTGCAACCTCAATCTCTACTAGGATGACAATAGTTACGGTGTATGGCTCTAATCAAGATGATTCTAAAATGTGTACAGATCTAGAAGTGGAGTTAGCAACTTGGACGACTCCACTAATAATCTGTGGTGATTTTAATATACATAATGGAGTCTCACAATTAGACTCTTCCCAGTATCAAGGTAGGAAACCGCTGGTCTACCGGGCAATAAGAGCCTGCCAAGAAGTATATGGGTTAACAGATGCCTGGACATACCACTATAAGAATGAACCTGGATACACATATTATTCCCACCCACAATAAAAAATATGTACGGTTAGAATATTTTATAGTCTCCACCTCAGTGTTGGAAAATATGGAAGTTAGGAAAATGCCTCAAATTTTCTCTGACCATAATCCATTGATATTAGAGATAGATTGACAAATGTTAATAAATCAGGAAATACAGCAATGGACATTTGATCGCAAACTATTATCTGATGAGGCATTTAAATGTCATATTAAAAGCTGGACTAGTGAATATTTTGATATGAACAGGTATAGTGCCTCAAGGATCATGGTATGGGATGCATATAAAGCAGGACTACATGGGGAAACGATAAAATATTTGGGGTATCAGAAGAAGCTGCAGCAAAGTATGGTGAATATATTAATGGCAGATCTCGCACAACTGGAGATCACCCATACATAACAGATTGTACAAGCAGGACAGGAGATATTGAATGAACTTTGGATTAAAATTGCTGTTATTAAGGCTAAAATAAACAAACACTTTCAGATGCAAGCTGCTCAGACATTTCAAACACACCAGAAGGAAATATATGAATATGAGGAGAAGGCAGGAAAACTTTTGGCTCTTCATACCAGGCAGAGAATGACTAGAAATAATATAATACAAATACAGAACACTGAGGGTGTGTTGGAGACGAATATGAAGAAAATTCTAGAGGTTTCTGACCAATTTTATCAAAAAAAGTGCCAAGATGAACAGACAGATGTAATTTGGCAGAATAGTGAGACAAGGGATATAGGAATGAGCAAGATCGAGGAAAGAGCGAAGTCAGAACTAGAGGAGGAAATTAAAATGGAAGAAGTATTAATTGCAATAGCTTCCTTATCCTCTGGGAAAGCATGCAGTCCTGATAAAATTCCAATTGAAATATACAAGCTGTTCCAGTCAGAATTGGCTCCAATAATACAGGATTTATTTCTGGAGGTACAATATCGAGGGTAAACCACCAGAACTACCGGGTTCGTATCGACCTATTGCATTAATAAACTCGGACGCAAAGATCTATTCAAAAGTCTTAGCAAATAGGTTACAGAAAGTGATAGCCCAATTAGTGTCGCCTTGGCAGCACAGTTTTATCCCAGGTCGTGGAACGACGGACCATATCAGGCGAGTAATATCATTATTGGATATTTCAGAAGCCAAATGGGAAAAAAATGGCTAAAATATTTTTAGATGCCGAAAAGGCTTTCGATCGTGTGGCCTGGGAATATTTATGGGATGCTTTATTGGAACAAGGTTTTGGGTCTGGAATTTTAACAGCTATTCGAGCGATGTACTATAATCCAATAGCCAAGCTACAAATTATGGATAAGACATCAGTAGCCATAAAAGTAGCCAGAGGGACATGACAAGGGTGTCCGTGCTCCCTGATTCTTTTTGCCATCTATTTAGACACCTTTCTCAAGCAATTACTTTTGAATTCCAATATTAGACCTATAGTAACTAGCGGATATGAAACTAAAGTACTGGCATATGCCGATGACATTGCCATCACTACATCTGAGCCAGAGCTAGCAATTAGAGAAATCGAAAGGATGGCAGAAGAATTTGAAATTATATCTGGATATCTATTAAACAAAAGCAAGACACAGATCATCTGCTCAAAAACATTCAATATTCCAGATCAACGTCAGGTTGAGTCCACAACTTTCCTGGGGATAAAGATAGGAGCAGATCAGGAAAAAATATGGCCAAATAATCTTGATCAAACATTAGATGAAATTGAAGCGGACCTAAGGTGGATAAATAAAATTCAGCTTACCATAGTTGAGTGGATCAATGTTTTAAAAATGAAGGTTTTTCCAAAAATCTTATATCTATTTCGATCAATTCCCCTAGAATTACCAGTACTTGCCAATCGGAAAATGGAGGCAATATTTTCAAATTTTGTATGGCAATATCAAAAAGTTAGATGATCACTAAAGTTCTTAACACTTCCTCAAGACAGAGACGGGTGGGCAGCTCCAAATCTGCTATTATACCATTGGGCAGTGTTTCTACAACAAATGGTCCCTTTGCTAAAAGATAGGATTTTGGGTGAACATGATTTGCCATCAATATACCATTTAGCTATCGGCAAAGAGGCTTTGGGGATAATTCTGAGGAAAATAGAACCTAGCTACTTTAAAAAAAATGCTTTCGGTGTTTAAAAGCTGCCTGGGGGTATGAAGGAAAGGTATAGGTGCACTGAAAATCCCAGAATATAATAGATATACTCCACTATGGGGCTCAACATTGTTTCCAGTCGGGATGGATGACGCTATGGCAAGAGGATGGGCATTGGTCGGGGTGGATAGAGTTAGTCATTTGTATAATGATAAATTAGAGATCATAACATTTTCAGATTTGGTTAGACTTAAGGGGATAGATGAGCTATCTCAGTTCAAATATATCCGAATCTGGAGCTGGCTGAAGACGCTACCGCAAGGGACTTTTTTTTTTTAAAAACAGATTTTATTGTGTGAACTCACATATTATGCACATCTCTGTCACCCAAAGACAAATGCCAGCATCACTGTATCAGCGATATCTGTAGTCACATTTATAACAATGAATATCCATTAACACCCCCCCACCGCAAGGAACTTTTAATCACGATTCTATACCAGTTTTAGAAATGGTTTTTCGGGAAAAGGCCCGGATAAGGGATTACTATAATATTTTGTTGGGAAAACTCTCAGATGAAATAGGGAAAACTGAGACCAAATGGGCAGAAAAACTAGGAGAAGAAGAAATAGATCTGGATAGGTCACTAGAATTAGCAACAAAAAAAAATGTACTCTCTGCCAATCTGAAATCCCAGCACTATAAAACTATATTCAATTTGTACTACACGCCCGCAAAATTATTTAATTGGGGGAAAAGAGAAGATGATACCTGCCCTAGGTGTCAGGGTGGTCCTGCAGATATAACACACATGTTTTTCACATGTAGTAAACTGATACCCCATAAAACTGGTATAGAAGAATTTTGGGCACAAGTAAAGAGCAAACATATCAAGATAACTGCACCATTAATGCTATTATGGTATGATAATAGACTGGGGCTATGTGCTGACCGGGTTTTTGGCTCTATTTCTGAGTGATGGTGACTTTAAGCTTGCTACCATCCTGGATCCCTATTCTTAGCTTGTTTTGGTCCTTTTCAGGCCTCTTTTTCAGACCTAGAAGCATAAACTAGAGGATAGCCGCTTTATATGATGATAGATCCCTTATTCCTGACTCTAATCCATCTATTGCCTATTGGCTTTGACATAATTATGTGTCCTTTCATCATTCTACCTATAGTAGAGGGTGGATTCTGTAGTTCTGACTTTATATTATCTATTGGTAGGGTTTGTGTATAGAGCTAAGTGTCTATTTCATCCTTTTCGGGCCTACAAGGCCCAGAACCAGAGAGACTCCATTTTGCTTTCTGCCTCTGCTGACTGAGATGCATGTAGGTCAAGTGTGATGTTTTAGTTATGAGGTGTTGTTCACTTGGAGAGAACCGGCCTGGGCCGGCCCTTATCAGTAGACTGTATTTTTCTTTGTGTCGAAGACACTACAAAAGGCCGGCCGGCTGGGTGTGTGTCCTTGGTGCGGAGTGGTGCAGGGATCTGATAGGCGGCAGGCTGATGACTGGAACTTTCCACTAGGGGAGGGCATTCCATATTAGCGAAGTGCAGAAGAGGCGGAGTGGTCAGTCGGTTTTTGGAATGGTTCAGTTCAGTTGGTTTTTGGAGTAGTCAGAAGCAGTTGTGTTCAGATGGTGTTTTGAGCTGAAGAGAGAAGTCAGATGATTTTTGGAACTGAAGAAAGCAGTCAGAAGCAGTTGTAGGCAGAAGCAGTTACTTGTCAGAAGGAGTTGTGATCAGTTGGAGCAGGCAGTTAACAGCTGGAGTTTGGAGTGATGCCTTTTGGAAGAGACTGAAGTTATATTGTGGATTAGTCTGTGGGAGCAGCTGGAGTGAGTTGGACATTGGAGCTGGAACAATCAGACAGAGTGAAGAAGCTAGTGGAGCGAACGGTTATCAGAGGGGCAGAAACTATATCATTAGACTGAACTTGGAAGGTGAAGACAGTTCGTGGGGGAGAGGAATCCAGTGCAGAGTGATCGGCGCAGATGTGTGTCCAAGAGTGCAGGGGAGAATCTGATATGAGCCAAAGCACAGACGAGAGAGGAACCCAGATGACAGCTAGAACAAGACTTCATACTAATCAGGTGATATCTGTCCTGTTATATTAGTGCCTATATATATATACATACATTAATCTTGTCCTATATCGGAGGAGGAGCTACGCGGGCCTCCAAGATGGTCGCGTGAGCAGAGAGCTCCCGAGACCAGCGCCCCCCTTCTTTATCTATCCTACAATTATCCTGATCATTTCGACGGGCCTTTGAAGTGCTACTCTCACTGATGCTTATGATCCTTTTTTGGTCGAAATCGGACCTCGGGGACCATTTTTCTGTCGTCTTCAACTTTCTGGCCTGCCCACGGACGCAACCGGGGTCTCGGCTGCCTACTATGGCCGAGCTGTAATGCAACAACAACGGCTGCCTGGCATCTGGCCCACCGGTGGTGTACCACTTTCACTTTCGGTTTCCGGCCTCATTGTCTCTGTCTCCTCCTACTCTGTCTTCGCCTGCTACCCTCACAGGGCACACTTTCCATCCTAGGGCTGGCGAGGAGGCCTGCAGTATTCCCTCTTCGAACTACACTTCGGAGTTTCTGGATTTTTCTCCGTCCCACTGCCCCTTTTGGGTTCTCGGCCGCCGCTGACTGCAACATGGCGACAAAACCTGAGGCCGAAAAACGCAGGAAGACTGTAACCCGGGGGGGGGGGTCAATCCAGTCCAATATGATCGAACGCTACACCCAGCCGAGAGGCTCCCCCGGTGTCACCAGTTTGGGCGCTGAAGGACCTCAAACGGACATGTCGTCTTCTTCTGAAGTATCGCTCCAAGACCTATTGGCTGCCATCTCTGGACTTAAGGCCGATATGAGTCAGCAATTCGAAGCCATCGTGTCCAAGATAGACACGGTGGCTGTGGATGTTACTCTTATTCGAGCCGATCTAGCCAAAACGAACGAGAGGGTGAAGGCACTAGACCTGAAGGCGTCGAGCCTGGTGACGGACATGGCGGAGGCGCAATCTGAGATTGGGAATCTGCGTTCCTCGCATGATCTGCTGCTTAAACGTATGGAGGACTACGACAACAGGGCCAGGCGGAACAACATACGCCTAGTTGGAGTGCCGGAAAGTGATGGTGCTGCCTCGATCGATTTATTGGTCGAAGAACTTATAGTTGCTAAACTTGCTCCGGTTGGACTCAGTAAGTTCTTTGCCGTAGAGCGCGCCTATCGTTTCCCAGGAGGACAAGTGAAACCAGGAGGCCCGCCGAGGCCTATCATTGCAAGGCTATTTCACTATCGAGATAGAGACGCTATCCTGCAGGCCGCCCGTAAACACGGCCCGTTGAAATATGACAATAACTCTATCTCCATCTATCCGGATTTCACTCCCCAAGTGCAACGACAACGATCTGGGTTTCTCGGAGTGAAGCGTCGCCTGAGAGACCGGGGACTGAAGTACGCCATGTTGTTTCCAGCCCGACTGCGGATTGAGTTTAGAGAACGTGCCTACTTTTTTGATCAGCCGGAGCGTGCTGCCGACTGGTTGGACTCGTTGTCGACAGATGACTCTGAGAGCGGTGGCCCTGGTGGTGCGGAAGGTGGTGCAACGGCCCAGGAGTAATATGGGCCCCCGGAGGTCCGGATTGAGACTACGTACTGTACAGAGTAAATTAACTGTGTGCTCTATGTTTATGCCCGTGGCGGTGCGGGAACGGGTGATTTCTCCCTTCCTCCTCGGGGGGTTCTTTGTGTAGATCAGATGGGGCGACAGGCACACTGCAGTTGGGGGTGGCTTTTTAGTCAGCAGGGGTGCAGGGAGGGGGGTGTTGTAACGGGTTTCTGTTTTGGGGCTGGTTCCTGGGGACTTGGTTGTGTTTTGTTTTGTTTGTTATGTTTCATTTTTCATGGTATTTCACTGATTGCAATTATTCCGAACTTGGGGTTGTGGAGGGGGGTTGGGGTGGATTGCCTTTGCCACGATGGGGGGGGGGGGTGAAATGCGGGTTCTTTCTTGGAACGTCAACGGGTTGGGTGGCAGGATCAAGCGGGGCATTGTGTTACAATTTTTGAGGCGCCATGCCCCTGATGTTGTGTTCCTTCAGGAGACCCACTTAATCGGAAATGCTTGTAAGGCTCTCGACCGCCGGGGTTACCGCCTGGTCGCACATGCTGGTTTCACCTCTGGGTCCCGGGGAGTGGGTATCATGGTGAAGTCCTCCCTAGCTCTTGCTATTGACGAGGTTATACTTGACGACCGCGGGCGGTATGCTGCTGTCTCCGGGAGGTGGGAGGGTAAACAGATTGTGCTGGTTGTTGTTTATATTCCCCCAGGGCTGCAGGCTACCACCTATGCTGATCTCGGCAGGACTCTTCTTGGCCTTCCTGATGGATTGTTAATCTTGGGCGGGGACTTCAACTCTGTTATGTTTGGTGAATGTGATCGGCTTCCCCCTAGAGTCCTGCTGCCGTCCCAGATGAGGCTCAATGAGATGGCTGATACTTTTGGCCTGGTGGATGTTTGGCGCTCACTGCACCCTTCACTCCTGCAGTATACTTTTCACTCTGGTGCGCATGGCAGCCTCTCTCGTATCGATTATTTCTTTATGTTAGCTTCCACTCTGTCCACTGTCCGGGAGGTACGACATCTTCCCCGGGGTATCTCGGACCATTCCCCCTTGATGATTAAGATTTCTGTGGGTGGCCTACTTGGCAACAGGATCCCCCCGGTCCCCTCCTGGCATTTCCGAAGCCCCCGGCTCCGCTCAGATTTGGTGAAGGCAATTGATTGTTACTTTAATGAGAATGTGGGCTCGGTCACCTCCCCTACTGTTCTTTGGGAGGCCTTCAAGACGGTTATCAGGGGTTCCGCTCTATCACTCATTGCTGCTGAGCGTAGGGTAAGGAGGGAGGCTGTTCTGGCTCTTGAAACTGAGATCACTGCGCTTGAAAGTGAGTTGGGTGGGGATGACACGCCTGCATTGTTGCACTCTTTGGAACTAAAACAAGCTGACTACAAAGCTTGTGTCACTAATGCTGCTGAGTTGATGCGAGCGAATCAACTAGGCCGACTGTATGATGTGGGTGACAAAGCTAGCAAGCTCCTGGCATGGCTGGATAAGGCTGAACGAGCGAGTCGTGTTGTGCCTGTCATTGTTCGCGAATCCGGTGAGAGTGTCTCCGACCCTGGTGAAATTGTTGATTGCTTTGTGGACCACTTCCGGAAGGTTTATACGCCTGTTAGTGATCGAGATGAGGCTGATTCCAGGCTGCTACTGCGAGATATAGCCCTGCCTACTGTTTCGGAGGAAGATGGTCTTGTCCTGGAGGCCCCTTTTACTGTCGATGAGATTGCCCTTGCTATCCGATCTTTACGCTCGGGAAAGGCGATGGGCCCAAATGGGTTGCCCATTGAACTTAACAAACTTTGTCCGGACAAGATGGCCGCCCATCTGCGCAACATGTTTCTCGGGGCGGTTGAGGCTGGAAGCCTCCCCCTCGAGCAGCGCCTAGCTACCATAGTGGTCATTTATAAGGATGGCAAGCCTCGTGATCGCTGCACCTCCTACCGCCCCATCTCTTTGCTGAACGCGGAACCCAAAATCCTGGCCAAGGTTCTGGCCAATCGGTTGCTGAAGGTGATTTGCGACTTGATCCATCCGGATCAATCCGGTTTCATCCCGCATAGGAACACGGCCCTTAATCTGCGTAGGCTCCACAGTGTTCTTCTCGCGAGGGCTCCAATTCTCGCAGAGCCGGCAGTGGTCGCCTCCTTGGACGCCACTATGGCTTTCGACACTATCGAATGGCCCTATCTCTGGGCGGCTCTCGCTAAGTTTGGCTTTGGTCCTAACTTCATCGCATGGGTCAGGCTCCTTTACGAACGACCATTGGCTCAGGTTGTGGTAAATGGTAGATGCTCTGACCCCTTCCCCTTAGGCCGTGGCACTCGTCAGGGCTGTCCGCTCTCCCCGCTTCTATTCGCATTGGCGCTTGAGCCTCTTGCTGCGTGGCTTCGGTGGGAACCCTCTATTAAGGGGATCCGATGGTCTCCAGATCTTGAGGATCGTGTCTCCTTGTACACGGATGACATCCTTCTTTATCTTACTTCCCCTCAAAAGTCGCTTAACGTCCTCTTCGACGTTCTTACGTCCTTTGGTAAGAACTCGGGACTAGTCATCAACTGGACCAAGTCCTGTGTTTACGTTATAGCCGGGGCGTTGCCGCCTCTGCCTCGCAGGTTTCCCATATTAGTAGCGACTGACGGCTTCAAGTATTTGGGGATCTATGTTTCTATGGTCTCTTCGGTCCGCTATGAGCGGAACCTGTATGCTCCGCTCCGCAGACTCAAGCAGGACGTGCGACGGTGGCGTGAATTGCCCCTATCCCCATTGGGCCGAGCGGCACTCTTTAAAATGATGTCGCTCCCCCGGTTTCTTTACGCCCTGCAGAATTTTTTCGATCCTGTCCCTGCTCGCTACTTCCGTGAGATTGAGAGTTTACAGCGACAACTGATTTGGGATGGTCGTGCCCGTATTGCCTTGTCCAAGCTCACCCTCTCATGGTATGATGGTGGTATTGCGTTGCCGGATATTAGACGCTATTACTGGGCCTCACACCTGAGCGCTATCAACCATGCAACGTACGCTTCGGAACCTGCTCCCGCCTTTGCTTTGGATAAACTATTATTGCCCGGTGGCAACTTTAATAGGGCTCTGTACTCAAAGTCACCCTTTCGACTCCTTACAGGCCCGACGAAGTGTGCAGTGCGGGCATGGAGAGATGCTACTGTGGCCACGGGCTGGGGTGGTAGGCTGACGCGTATGACGCCACTGTATGATTCGGATCGGTTGGGCAATCTGTGGAAGACGAAAGGATTTGAGAAGTGGGACATGATTGGGATCAGTAAGGTGGAGGATCTGTGGGCACGGGGCGCTGTGAAATCCTTCGAGGTATTGAAATTGGAATACCGACTCGATGATAGGGAGTACTTCCGATATATGCAAGTTCGACATGCCCTGTCCTCCGTCTTTCCCTTTGGTACCGATATCCCGCAGTCCTCCCCTTTGGAGGATCGTGTTCTAGACGGCCATGTCCCCGATAGCACCATTTCCTTAATATATAAAAAGCTTGTCAACAACAGGGCTGACCAACTTGAGAAACTTCGTGCTTCCTGGACGGCTGATGGGCTCGAACTCGATGACGAGGACTGGCAGTCAGCTGTATCCTCCCCTAAGGAGGTGGCTATCCCGGCTCGGCTTCGTTTTGTCCAGCTGAAGATCCTCCACCGTGTGTATTTGACCGGAATGCGTCTGGTACAAATGGGTTTGGTTTCGGATGGACGGTGCAGGCGTGGATGTGGTATGGATGGTACCTTCCTTCATGTTCTGTGGGAATGCCCGATGATTGCAGCCTTTTGGTCTAGAGTGCATGATGTTATGGGTCGTGTCACCAGGATCCCCCTCCTTCCCGAAGCACGACGTTGCCTGCTCAATGTGTGGGAACCGTCGGATTGCAATGCTGCCCAGACGCTTTGGGTTACTCTGGGCAACATGGTCGCAAAGAGAGATATAGCGCAGCTCTGGGGCTCCCCTAGATTACCATTACTCAGTGCCTGGAAAGAGAACATGGACTGGTGCATGTTCCGAGAGAAAACTGTATATGAGGCGCGGGGGCGTCCCAAGAAATGGTCCAGGGTCTGGGCTCAGTGGAATTCGTACCGCGGAGACATATGCTCCCCTCCACTAGACTATGAGGTTCCTCTCCCCTCTTCTCCGTGATTGACGTTCCTTTTCCAATTTCCAGTATAGCCTTTGCATTATCCCTCGCGCTCGCCCCCCCCCTCGCCATATGTGCTCCTTTATTTATTAGCGTTCTTTCCCCCCTTCCCCCCCTCCTGCGACCCTTGCCAGTATGATACCATGTGTTTGTGTGTTGTTGTTCTTTTTGACAAAATCATAAAATTAAACCTTTCTTATCCTATTTGATATGGTGCTATGATCCATCCGACAATGTAGTCTCGAGAGATTGCTTTAACAACGTACTGTCTCCAAATTTACTTTTCATCCATCCGTTTATGTCATAGCGGCCGGCCCTGCGGGGTTGTAGGCAGACGCTGTGTACTGTGCATTCATAAATAAAGGTTTAAAAAAAAAAAAAAAAATCTTGTCCTATATCTCCTAAACTATATTCCCTACTGTATTGTTACACTGATTAATCCCTTTTCTTTCAGTGGGGTGCTGTCTGTTATAATCCATTTCCCTTTTTAGCTATCTACAGTTCCTGTCAGCTATATGTGGATGTGTTAGTAATAAAGCTTTATTTCCTGGATGTGTCTATTTCCCTTTACTTTTCAGGCTATGTCCAGATTGCTAGTTATTGTGTTGTTATAATTTACTATTGTGTAATAAAGGAACCCCAGTTCTTAGTGAACCATTGTGTAACTGTTGTTTTCTCACAATAAAGTTAACCTTTCTTCTAGTCAGATGCTGTTATGTGGACGGATGCGTCTCCCGCCCGGGTAAAGGAGCAGAGGAGCACTTAAATCAGGAAATAACCTTTGCATATTGTGATTTGGCCATTCTTGTGTACCACATAAAATATAAAATTGTATATGAGACATCCCCAGTAGATATTAGATATATAGAGAAACTTCCCAACAGAGAGAGAGAGAGAGTTAAAGGTATTCATAGGACAGTGATCGTCATTGTGTAGCGGCGTTAATGAGAGCATTGACCGTGGTCAATGTGTACACCCACAAGATTGTGGCTTGTGTATGTGTGAAATAGTGAGAGCACTGGGGGGATACAGTGCATATACCCACAGGATTGTGGCTTGAGCGAGCACTGATTGTGGTCAGTGTGTAATGAGATCGCCACTAGGGAAAGTGGCGTTACTGAGAGCATTGACCGTGGTCAATGTGTATACCCACAGGATTGTGGCTTTTGTATGTGTGAAATAGTGAGAGCACTGGGGGGATACAGTGCCTATACCCACAGGATTGTGGCTTGAGCGAGCACTGATTGTGATCAGTGTGTAATGGTAAGTTATCGGAACTGCCCCTTTCACTATGAGTAGGAGGGTAGCATAGTCTGGGTCTGAGTTGCCGAGAGACTATAAGGTATGAGTGTGATAGAGAATATGGAATTACTTAGTAATCAGTGAGTATTCCTAGGAATCTTATAGATTTAGTGGTGTTTTCGATGATATGAGCTTGTATATTAATAATTCCCCATCCTCAGGTAGGTGCCCATGTGCCTTGGTAAGTAGGTCCTGAGGAGGGAGGTGGTTACGTTTCGGCTGGATTGGTGGTGTCTTGGTGAGCTGATTCTATCTGGTCCGAAAATCCGGTCGTTACAGGCTATCACCATCACAGATAGATTATGTGTTTATAACAGTGGCAGTAGCTAGGCTGCTGATAGCAACAGCTTGGAAGGATGTGGATCCACCTAGGTACTTCGCTTGGTTTTATCGACTCCTCAATATACAGGCTCAGGAAATGGCATTATATGAGATCAAGGGCATGCGAGCCAGGGACAAAGGTTATAAGATATGGGCACCTATGATTAAATGGCTCGAGAATAGGTGATAAGCTGGGCTTAAGGATCTGAGGAAAATAAACTGTATATTGATATAAATAGTGTAAATAGGGAGATCTGTATAGTATAGGGAACCCATGCTGTAGATAACGAAAATTAGATCTAGATTGTGTATATAATTTAAAGGACTTACTCGATATGGGATGGATTTTGTTTAGTTCTCTCTCTGGATTGATATCAACAGGATACCTATAGGACATGTATACAACGATATGAAATTGATAATATTTGATGCATTAATGTATTTTCAATCCTCTATATTTTTTGTTGTTTGCCTTACTTAAATAAATAAAAATAAATAAAAAAGAGAAATCGTGGAACTTTTGTGATAAAAGTGCACTTGCATAGTTACTTTTCCGAGATTTCTTTTACCTGGATAGGGTGGCCATCATGTTAAATTCGAAACATTTGCTTCTAAATCACGCTCTTGTCCGTTTCATGGCAGAGCCATTAAAATGTCAATCCTCTTCCATTACACAAAATAGAACTGCAGACCTTTTCATGAGCAGAACATTTCATGCTAATATTGACACATGCTGTTACAGAAAGTAAAAGACAAACACGACCTTGCTGGAAGACTGCATATGTATATTTTAATGAGCATTCCAGGAAGCGCACTAACATCAATTATCTAATGCACATTATTTTGCTGCATTGACCCAGGCCAAGTTGAGCAAGGCCTAGTTAACAAACTGAAGTGGGCTCTTCATGGGACGAGGGCCTGGCACCATCTAATGGTATTAACCACGTTGGCTGTCTCGTCATTAACAAATAGGGCAGATTTGCTGAAAATCTATAAAGAATGTTTTAGCAGGAGTTGGGGACCTTTCGAAGGCAAGTGGGTTTGGGAATATGGACCCATCTGCAACCCTCCCCCTTCCTTCTGCAGGACTGGCAAGATTGCAGGTTTGCTTGTGTATGACATTATCATTTCTGTAGTAAGCTTAAGTGTGGCCTTTCATGAATTAATAGCGACTATATTCATGACTTATGTGTGACACTTTACCACAGAATGAGAGAAGGAATTGGGTCTAAGTTTCTTGAATACAGAACATACATAATTTTCACGATGGTTACAGCTCTTCCACTGGCAACAGACATGCCCTCTTTTCTATACTCCTCAGGTGTTATCTCTCTATCACACTACTCAGGTACTTTCTTTCAAGTATGTTACTTGTACACTCTTCTGTACCCCAACTCATCGACCCTGCAATCCATGCATGGCCCAATAATCTGCCCCTCCTCCCCCGTTTGACAGCAGTTGGTGCTCCATTCTCTCAGATATTCCTGCATCCAGCTCTCCTCAGGTGTTTTCTCCTCTCTATACCTATATAAGGAGGGACTCTGTCAGCTCTGCAACAGAATCACTCTCAGTGGTTGCAGTAAAGTGTCTCCTACACCCTCAGATTAATCACAGATATTATCTGGAGCACTCAAGTACCCTTTGTACCTCTAAGGCACTTTACTCCATTTTTTTCCTAAGAACCATTTCCTACCTCTGTAACTCTTCATATGAAATATCTTTATTAATGCCATAACTACACTTTCACAATTGCCTTTTCAACCTTCTTGCTTTCTCAAATGTGCTTGAAAATGTGCCATTTGCTCATAATTTTTTTCCCAAATTTCTAGTGGGAGAACTCCTCCAAAACCCCTTATAATGCTTGGACTCACTTGTGGTGTTCGCTCATTACAGGTCACTCATAATAATTTTTTTGCCTCGCCGCTTTCAAATGTCACCAGCCGCCACTGCTGAAACCATCTGTAAATCTGTGGACCGGGGCGTCTCAGCTATGCTGGTGCTGCTTGACTGTCAGCAGCTTTCATCACTGTGGCCCACTTGATTCTTTTGGAGAGACGGAGACAGGTAGGAGTGCAGGGTACTGCCTTGAACTGGCTCCAATCATTCATGGAGAACCACTCACAATATGTATTTTTATGCCCCTACTTCTCCACCCAGAAACCCCTTGTCTGTGGGGTACCTCAGGGTTCAGCGCTGAGCCCGCTTCTTTTTAATGTATACCTGGCTCCCCTGGCAACCTTAGTTGAGACATGGGGTGTGAGTGTAGTCTCTCACACTGATGACACTCAGCTGGTGTTCTCTTTTAAAGAACACTCGAAGGCTGTCTTTCTCAATTTTAAGCAATACCAGAAAAATATCTCGGCCTGCTGTAAATACAGAGAAATTAGGTCTTATTATTCAGCCAGGCAGCACCACCACCCTCTAATCTATGGTGGCCCTCACAACTGAAACCACCACCAATCCTGGTGGATTCAGCCAGAAATCTGGGGTTTAAATTTGATAACTAACTCTCTAGTAAATCTCAGGTGCAACATGTCTCCTCTTTATGCTTCTGGAAGTTAAGAGCATTGAGAAAATGTTGTCACTTCCTGCCAGAGTTCTGCAGGAAGACTACGGTCCATACCCTGGTAACTTCCCAGCTGGCTACTCCAATAGCTTTCTACCATGGGCTTCCAGCTTACCTGGTTTGTAGGTTGGAAATTATTCAAAACACAGCGGCCACAATAATTAGGAAAATGCCATTTTGCCATCATATCACCCCACATTCACGGCACCTTCCACTGGTTTCCGGTCAATAGGAGGATTGAGTTTAAGGCGCTCAGAGCCACCAGAGATCAGGGTCTGGGCTATCTGAGGCAGAGATTACAAAGATACCAACAAGACCAGGCCCTGAGATCAATCCACCTGTGGCTACTCAGGGTTCCCTGCTTCATTAAGGCCAGGATAGGGGGAAGAGCGTTCAAGGTGAAAACTGTGAAACTCTGGAATACAATGCCCCCCCCCACCTTCGCATGATGAAGTCAGAACAGGCCTTTAGGAAGGCCCTAAAAACCTGGCTTTTCAGCTTGCCTTAGATTGACCCTCTCATTACCCCCGCCATGAATCTGCAACTTAGTGCTGGGACAGCTCGGTTGAAGTAGCCGCGTGCTCTATAAATCTCAGATTGAGTGATTGATTGATCTGAGGATTTGGCAAAATTCAGTTAAGGCAGCCATGCTCCAGCGCATTTAGCACTGGTACAGCTCCTGGCTGCTTGACCTGAAGAAGGACAGTGTCTGTCAAGCTGGTCTTTGCTTAACCTCACAGACACTCTTCTTGTTGGGTAAAAAGGAAGAGGGGCGTGGCCACAGCTGCCAGCACTGCTTACATGGTAACACACACAATTACTCCTTTTGTGTATTAAATGTATGTGGCCGAATAAATTGGAGAAGGCTTCTGTGATGTTAGACTGGAAGCCATGATAGTTGATGCCCTTTATGAGAAGTGCATATTCTTTTCACAACTCCAGAATAGGCAGCATTCAGTGAACAAGGTGCGCTACATTGGAGCTAAATGCAGAAGATTGCATTTCAGCTTTTCAAGATGCATGGGATTGAGATGCAGGTTCTTTCTTGGAGCACTTCAGTGACGGGGAGAGTCATAATACTGAGCTATCTTCAGGGCTCTAAGTGGGTGTTAGAAATTAGGGTCTCTAGTTGGCAAAGGCTTGCATCTTTGTCCAAAAAGGGACCCTTCTTCCTAGTCAGGATAAGGGAGTTACACTCCTAAAATAACCCCCGCTCACCCCCTTGGTAGCTTGGCACGAGCAGTCAAGCTATCTTTGAGGTAGTGTGTAAAGCG
Organism: Lissotriton vulgaris; assembly: GCF_964263255.1. Lineage (NCBI taxonomy): Eukaryota > Metazoa > Chordata > Amphibia > Caudata > Salamandridae > Lissotriton > Lissotriton vulgaris. The sequence continues at coordinate 1,511,464,592 of NC_141693.1, forward strand.
TTTGCACATAACCAACAGAAATACAGTGTAAGCACTGCAAAAGGACTCCACACCTATTTAGAAAAATATCCAATACTTTTATAAATTTAAAATAAGACCAAAACGATAAAAATCCACCATACGGTACTTAAAAATCTTCAGTTATCAAAATAACCTTGAAACACAGTTCCTCGATGTCCATAGCTCAATCCGGGGCTATCACAGCATCGTGAGCAATCAAATCCAAACAGTTCCGTCTGACAGTGGCATCGCGGGCCAGCTACGGTGTCGGGAAGACCCTTAAACAGTACCTTTTAGAAATGCAGGATGTCGGCAACCTCTCGTTGAGCTTCCAAAAGCACAGCGTCTGCAAGCGTCGGTTCCGGAGAAGCAGCAGCGTCGACTTCCTAGTCAGGGTAAGGGAGTTACACTCCGAAAATAGCCCCTGATCAAAGTCAAAGTCAAAGTCAAAAAGTCTTATATAGCGCACAAATCACTGTTAGGTCTCAAGGCGCTTGCAGACAGTTCCACTACCTGGATCCTATTTCATTTTATTAGAGAACAGCCATGTTTTTAATTCTCTACGAAAACGAAGGTTGTCGGAGATGGATATAAAGTGGGCCGGAAGCTTATCCCAGTGATGCTCCCCCCCTTGGTAGCTTGGCACGAGCAGTCAGGCTTATCTTAGAGGCAGTGTGTAAAGCGTTTACACATAACCAACAGTAATACATGGTAAGCACTACAAAAGGATATTTAGAAAAATATTCAATATTTTGATATTCTTAAAACAAGACCAAAATGATAAAAATCCACCAACCATGAAACACAGTTCCTCCATGTCGATAGCTCAGTCCGGGGCTATCATGGAGTTGTGAGCAATCAAATCCAAACAGTTTTGGCTGACCGCAGCATTGCGGGCCAGCTACGGTGTCGGGAAGACCCGTAAACAGTACCTTTTAGAAATGCAGGGCGTTGGTGACCTCTCGTTGAGCTTCCAAAAGCACGGCGTCCGCAGGCGTCGGTTTCGGAGGTCGGGGTAGGAGTCGTCGGGCCCTCGAAGTCACACTCTGTTGAAGTCAGGAGCACTGGCGTCAACAGGCGTCGGGTGCTGCTGTGCAAAGTGCAGCGGTGCAGTGTGCGGTGGCCTCAGGTCAAGTGCGAGTAGTGGCTCGGTGGCGGCATCAGGTGGCGGCATCAGGTGGCGTCATCAGTGAGGCCAGGGTCACGGTGTGAGATGAAGGTGGTGCTCGTCATGGTTCTGGCAGGTCATGGTGCAGGCATCGGCGCCCTCGTTGCTGAAGCGCTGTCATCGGCTGATGAACTGGAGTCGATGGCACCGGCGTTGGTAGGCCAACGCTGCGGTGCGGAATGAGGGCAGTGCTTCATGTAACTTTACGAGTGGTACCCTCGAACCACGGTGCAAGCAGCGGCATCGAATCCAGCATGGAGCGGTGTCATCGGGATACCATGGCATCATGGTGAAGTGAGTGAGGCGGTGTGGAGTGCGGTGCCCACAGGTCGCGGTAGGCGTCGGCAGGCATCGGGTGCTGTGGTGTGAAGTGCAGTGGTACAGCGTGCGGTGCACTCAGGTCGCAGTACGAGCAGGGGCCTCGTGGAGCCATCAGCAGGCGCAGTTGGTGAGACCAGGGTCACAGTGCGGCATTGCGGCGGTGCCCTCTGTGGTGCCATCAGGACACGGAGTCGGCAGCGTTGTCACCGACGTCATCAAGTTGCTTTTCTTCTGTTGCAGCACAAAACACACAGTTACCAGTGCTGAGAGCAGAAGAGCTTGAACTCTTTGCTGTTCCTGAGACTTCTTGAACAGGGGGCAAGCTCTACCTCAAGCCCTTGGATAAACTCACAAAAGTAGTTTGCAGAAAGTTCAGTCCAGTCCTTTCACTACCCAAGACAGAAGCAGCCACTGCAGGCCAACATGGCAAAGCACACAGCAAAGTGGTAGTCCCTCCTTACAGCTTCTCTGGCTCTTCTTCTTGGCAGTCTTCTTGATCCCAAAAGAGTTCTAAAGTTCCGGGGTCTGGGCCCCAATATTTATACTAGCAAATCCTTTGTCCTCTGAAGGCAGAGAGTTCTGTACCTAAGTCAAACCAGTTCTAGGTGCATTCTACCGGTGTGCACCTTCTTCTTTTGTCAGTGTAGGCCAGGGTCATCAGACGAACCACAGGAGGTGGAGCCAGCATTGTGGAAGGCAGGCACAGCGGCTCCTCCCACCCATCTATGTGCAGATAGGTCCATTCAGCCGTGTGCTGACTCACCCTCTCTCCTGGAGTCTCCCCCAACCCCTGTCACTCACAAACCAGACATTCAATAAACAAGCTAGCAGAGACAGGCTGGATGGTTAGGTCAGAAAATACCTACTTTCTAAAAGTGGTATTTTCAAACACAGAATGTTAAAACCAACTTCACAAAAAGATGTATTTTATAGCGGACTATTGGCGGACGGTGCTGCGAACAATATCACAGACAGTGGGAGTGTCACTTTTGCCGGAGCCGCGCAGATGCTTACTCAAAACGTGGGAACCCAATGATCTTACACGTCCTGGGCAAACATGGGTCACGATGGGTCTCATGGTAGCGAAACGGAACATAGCACAGAAATGGGGAGCAGTGGAACTGCCTTCCCTGGCGGCCTGGTGTAGAGATATGGATCTTACTATGATGACTGAAAGGACAGTCTACATAAATCGGAAATGCCCCCAGATATGGACCAAAATATGGGCGGCATGGAATGCATACCGGGGAGAAATATGTGAGCCAATACCTGAGTCTGATGAGGATAGTTCAGATGAGAAGCTTGGGGATGGGTAAGGGACCTGTGTTGGGTGAACTGCTGAGGGGTATAACTGAAGGTAGCCAGATTGCCGCAGGTTTCAAAAGTGATATGTGTCAAAGGTTCTGTAAATCAGCTGCACCATGTGATTATTTGCTTTTTGTTTTTCTTGCTGATGTTTTGAATGAAAACAATAAAAACAGATTTAAAAAAAATATATGTATTTTATCATTCTGAGTTCAGGCATACTAAACTCGAATTCTACAGTGTTCCTTGGGTCAGTTAGGATTATAGGATGTTATAATCAAACTGCCCACTTTGGCTTATGGGGAACGGGTAGCCATGCAATAGTGAAAAACGAAGTAGTCTGTAATTCACTGTCAGGACATGCCACACACACCAGGGCTTGTCCTAATTTTCACGCACAATGCACCCTTCCCATGGGGGTACCTTGGGCCTACCTTAGGGGCGACTCACATGTAGAAAAGGGAAACCTTTAGGGACTGGCAAGTGTGTGCACTTCCCAAGTTGACATGGCAGTCCTAGACTGTAATTTGAAAAATTGGAACGATCGCACTCCTGGTTCAAGAAGAAAGTAATATGTTTGTTCAAGTAGGTAGGTGCTGTTTGGTGTGCCCCACTGAGTATTGGGGTCCTATAAACTCACTGTAGCATTATCCTGAACGAGGGTAACGTCCCCAAACGCACTCAATAAAGAAATTGTAAGTCTGATGTAATTTGTGTAATACAAAATAAAGTTTTATTCCAAGTTCTTTTAGGTTATATTTTCATTTTCTTTTCATTGTAATCACATCCAAACGTTTTATATCATTGTTCTAGATACATGCCCAATGCATTTCGGGCTCTAGGCCCTTCTTCAGGGGCTCGAAATTCTGTGCAAACAAAGGAAATATCAATCAATATATACCATTGCAAATCATTAATCCATTATATATACATCTCATATTGACTGTAATGCATTGAGACTCACTAATGCCTCGTAAAAAAACGGTTTGTACATGATGTATTCGACGTTCACCAGCTCATAAACATAAAGCTCTTGATAATGTTACCATCATTTTCAACAGTATACAAACATAGGAAGAGTGCAATGATAACCAAAAAAATATGTGAAAATGAGTACCTTCAAATGAATCTTATGTGTGTTTTTCATGAAAACGTGTGGAATATTCAATCACGAGTCTTTATCTAAAAGAATAACAGGAATACCAGTAAACACACTACGATAGACGTAATTTGTCGTTATGAGATGTGTTAAAATGTGTAAGGATCATACCTTGGATAGTATCCTGACGGTCACGGGAGGGTCGTATACATGAATGCGAAACCCGGCGGATTCTGCAAGTGTAAAAGAATAGCCACGGTCTTGTAAGTAATATTCTAAACTACTCAATGGCAGTATTTTAAACTAAGTAGATCGCGAGTAGCGTAGCTTACCAAGTTCTAGCGTCCAGCGCCGCCATAGCCTCAACCGAGCGTGACCCGGAAGTGTACGTGATGCGTAAACGTCCGGAAGTAAATACGTCCGGTCGTGATGGGTAACGAAGGTAGACTCCCGTTTTAGGTATCAAGATGTGCGAAAGAAGAAAGACTGTGATAGTATCGCATATAAACTAGAATGGTGTGCGAAAATTAAATTAACAATACCATTATTGGTATAAAGTAACGGAGGTCAAAGGAGTGACTCTCACGATATATATCGGCATAAAAGTTGAAATGGTAAAAGGGTGTAAAACGCAAATGGTGTACTAAATACCCTGATGTACGTGATTCTCAATGTTTCGTATATATTATTGAATTGAAAAGTAAGATTCCAAAAAACATCCTTTCTTTACGTAAAAATCATGGTTACATTTACATTTCATCAGAAAACAACTCTGCACAAGTCTAGAAAACGGACTCATAAATTGTGTGTGGTAATTTGGTACAATCTGTTATAAACAATGGATTATAGAACTTTTGTTAATGTCAAACATATCACAAAAAACAATTTAAATCACTGCGATCATTGAGTCCCTTCGGCTGAATGGTGTTCAATAGGGTCATCCAGGATATCTCCCTTCTTAACAAATGTTGGCTGTTATTTCTCCCCGGTAAAATTGCTGGCTGTTCCAAGATTAAAAATCTTACTTGACTAACTGTGTGGTTAAACGCGTTGAAATGTGCTGCCAGAGGAGATTTAGCATTGTTGGTTCGTATATTACTCTTGTGTTCTGTTAATCTCGTCTTAATTTTTCTTTCCATTTTGCCAACATATGCTAGGCCACACGGGCACTTAATCATATATATGACGTTTCAACTGTCACATGTCGCGTTAACTTTCAGTTTTATAGGCGTTCCTTGACTGGGGTGTCGGATCTCTTTTCCTTTTATAATGGCATTACAATTGCCACAGTTGTGGCAAGGTAGCGTTCCTTTATAAGTTTCTGTAGAATCGCTTTGGCGTTGATTTAATAGCTCCTTGATGTTTTTAGAACGCTGATATGCAAACCTCGGTGGTAAAGAAAAAATACCATTAAAGTCTTCCTCTAGTGACAATAACGGCCAATGTTTCAACAAAATTCTTTTGATGTCATAACTCTCTGTGGAGTATTTAGAAATGAATACCATTCTTTCTTGAGAAGTACTGCTGTCTTTGGTTTTTAGTAGAGTCTCTCTCGCTACTTTGTTTGTTTTTTCCATTGCTTCTTGTAGGATGCCTTGGGGATATCCCCGCTCTCTGAATTTTTCTGTGGTCAATTTCATGTTTTTTTTAAATGTTTCTTCGGTTGATGAGATTCGCTTGATACGGAGTAATTGGGAGTACGGTAGATGTTTTTTTAAAGAATGTTGATGGAAACTCTGGAAGTGTAGTAAATTGTTCCTGTCGGTAATTTTGGTGTATACACTTGTCTGTAGTTTTCCTTGATCCTTGCTTATCATTACATCCAGAAATGGTAATTGTTTAGCATCTATCTGATGAGTGAATTGTATCCTGTTGTTAATTTGGTTGAGTTGTGATATGGCCTGAAGTAGTAACTGTTCCGATCCTTTCCATAAAATGAAAATATCGTCGATGTAACGTTTGTACAAGATGAGATTATCCGTCCAATTTTTATTCTGTAGTATGTTGTCCTGTTCGAATCTGTAAATGAACAAATTTGCGTACGCGGGTGCTGCACAATTTCCCATCGCGGTACCCGAGCATTGAATGAAAAACTCGTTGTTCCAGCTGAAATAGCTGTGGTAAAGCGTGAAATTTAATAATTCCATGAGGAATATCATTAGATTTTGATCCATGTCTGTAAGCATGAGGAAAGATTCCACGGCTTCTATTCCTAAATCATGAGGTATGGATGTGTATAAAGATTGGACAACATGTCCTCAGTGTATTTCGTACTCAGTAGTTTAGAATATTACTCAGTAGTTTAGAATATTACTTACAAGACCGTGGCTATTCTTTTACACTTGCAGAATCCGCCGGGTTTCGCATTCATGTATACGACCCTCCCGTGGTCATGAAAAACACACATAAGATTCATTTGAAGGTACTCATTTTCACATATTTTTTCGGTTATCATTGCACTCTTCCTATGTTTGTATACTGTTGAAAATGATGGTAACATTATCAAGAGCTTTATGTTTATGAACTGGTGAACGTTGAATACATCATGTACAAACCGTTTTTTTATGAGGCATTAGTGAGTCTCAATGCATTACAGTCGATATGAAATGTATATATAATGCATTAATGATTTGCAATGGTATATATTGATTGATATTTCCTTTGTTTGCACAGAATTTCGAGCCCCTGAAGAAGGGCCTAGAGCCCGAAATGCATTGGGCATGTATCTAGAACAATGATATAAAACGTTTGGATGTGATTACAATGAAAAGAAAATGAAAATATAACCTAAAAGAACTTGGAATAAAACTTTATTTTGTATTACACAAATTACATCAGACTTACAATTTCTTTATTGAGTGCGTTTGGGGACGTTACCCTCGTTCAGGATAATGCTACAGTGAGTTCTAGACTGTACCCAGGTTCTGCAATGGCAGGCCAGAGTAACACTTTATCGGCTGTTTGCGTGGGTGGCACAATCCAGTGCTGCAGCCCACCAACAGCATTTGATTTATAGGCCCTGGAACTCGCAGTGCACTTTACTAGGGACTGACACAGAAATCAAATAAATCAATCATGGAAAATACCAATTCAAAACACAGTTTATACAGAGAGCATATGCACTTTAGCACTGATTAGAAATGGTAAAGTGCCCAGAGTCCTAAAACCAACACAAACAGGTCAGGGAAAAATAGGAGCAAAAAGTTCGGGGATAACCCTGCAAAAAGGGAAATTTCCAAAAGTGGGATAGAAAAAGTATGGGAGGGTGGTCTCTAAAATTGGCGTAATTAAAGGTGTGGCTTAAACTCATAAACTAAATGTCTGTCATTTCGATGATGTGCCTCCCAAAGGTATTTTGGTTCCTCTCTGAGCAGTCTATCATTGCATCTAAATAAATAATACAATTGACATACATCTAAAACCAGACAGTGCTATTGGCTTTGTTAACGGCTGTTAGTTATTTAAGATAAATAACAATAATGATTTGTTATAAATAATTTAGCAAAGAAATGTGACACTGTGAATTAAACATGGCTAAGGCCTGTGGAAGGGGTTGTAGTTTTCAGAGTATCTCAATCACTCGCTATATGTTCACTCTATGTTAGACACGTACACCCTTTTACTCTCCACATATTGTCCATCTGCATCTTACACCTCATCTTCTTCCTCTTCAGCACCCTCTTTTCACTCTCTCCTCAAAGCGCTTTCTCTCATCACCTTCACTTCACCACCTCCACTGTGACAATGCACCAACTCACGTGTAAGTACTGCATTTTCTTTGCACTTTCACCTTGTCAATATCTTAACAACTGTGTACCTCCTTCACACACATTTGCACAAAATCACAACTGCTACTTGAATATGTTACGATTGCTCTGTGTGCTCTGTAGTGAGGCCAAGTAATGGAGGACCATGTATGCTAAACACTTTTTTCCCACTTACAGGCTCTGTGAGAAACTTGCACTACGTTCACCCACAACTCCGGAATTCTCAATCGTAGCCCTTTATAAACACCTGGAGGTCACTCACTACAAAGTATGCACTTTACAAGAGTAATATGCTACATTGCAACAGCATTGACCCATCCATTAGGACGGGCCAATGCTCCAATACTCCAGTTTAGAGTGTGCATGTCACTTTGGCTGGCTGTCTTGCAACGGCCAGCCTGGCATGCACACTTTAAACTTTTAAGCTGGGGGGAGAGCAGACAGAGGCCCCTAGTGTCTGAGGGAGAGTTGAGGCAGCCCACTCCAAATCATCCTGGCACTGCCCGCATGCTACATTATCGGCAGCATGAGAGCAGCGTCTGGATTGGTGCGGAGAATTCCTGCAGACCAGCGCCCACAGACTGGAAGCACGGGGAGTGGAGGCCCAGAGGAGGTGAGCCAGCGCATGCAGTGGATAAGTGCATTTAAAAAAATATTAATCTTATGACCCACTGACAAGCACTGTAAGAAACTCACACTGCCTTTAGCCTCAAGTCTAGAGCTCTGAGTCATGGCTCTTTAGAAACACAGTTTATAACGAGCTATGATTGACAGGTTTGGTGTTGACCTTAAAGGTATTGCTGGTCAGGAGTTGCCCTACCAATTATTCAGGGTAACAGCCACCACTGCATGACAAAAGGCATACAGAATCACAACATATTGGAAATAGCTAACACTCTTGGGAATGCAAGATTAAGTAAAACATGGGAAATATAAACAGGAACTAAATCACTGCCATCATTGTTCAGAAATGTTTTGCCACCAAAGTTAAGGACATGATTAAAGGGTCTGATAAGGACCTGTTTCAATGTCTGGTTGTAATTACTACAGAGTCTGAGCTCCGGAGGGTTCTGGTCCACTTAAAGCCCTGGGTATCTCATTCCTGAGGGTGGGTGAAGTGAATTACCAAACCCTCAAATTCTGGAAACGCTACCCTTTGTATATGTTTGTATTGCACTTTAAATTTGTATACTGCTTCACATCATGGTGCAGGTTGTTGAAGTGCATTATCAGATGTGCAGCAAGCTTGATTGAAAGTGTGTTGTGTTTGATGTGAACCCGCTTTGTTACTGTGCAAGAGTGACCAGAGAGGTGTTGTGCTTCTCTTGTGGTGCATTGCTTATTGGTCTGACATGGGGAAGAAGTATGATAGACAGATAGTAACATGGCAGTTATAATATTCTCTGCAGGACAGGGATGGCTCTAGAGCTGGTAGCGCCCAGTGTGACAATCTTTTTTTAGCACACACCACCCCCATGACATTCTCCTCAGATTCACTCACTATCACCTGGCAAAAGGGCACCTTATCTCGCCCCTATCTTGCATACCTTTCATTTGTTTTAAAGCGTTCCATTCAGCTGTACACTTTAAATACAGATCTGTTCTTTGCAGCAGGCATATAAACCCTCTATGGTACTTTATGGTGAGTCAAATCTGACACTTGACACAACTCCGAACTCTCTATCTAGTAGGAAAATGAATCACAGGAGTTATCTTGACATTTCTATTGCTGCCTGAAACCTGGATGCACAAGTAACTCTGCATCCGCTGGTTTTAAATCATAAGTTATTGCTAAACATAGCACCCCTACTTGAGGTCAGTGTCCCCCCACCAGGTCAACCTTCAGTGCAGCCACACCAGTCACACTGCACTAAAACCGGCCCTGGATCAGGTCCTATCATAGGTGTGTGTTTTTTGTTTATGGCTTTCAGTCTACATGCAGTGCTGACTGCAGCTCTTGGTTGACCATTGTTTAAGGCTTGGGAGAGTAGGAGGGAAAGACAGGCAGACACAGGGGAAAAGAAATGGCAACAGCAGGAGCTCTATCTGGACGATCTGTATTACACACTCCCTCGCTGTGATTATGATTATGACATGTTTGTATTGATTCACACACATCCCACCACTCCTCAGAGAACTCCACTGGCGGCCAATACACAAATGCTGGCAATTCAAACTCCCCCAGCATGCATACATGGCACAGCACAACATAGGAACAACATACCTCAACTGCTGCTTTCACTTCCAACAACCAACCAGACTACTACGCTCAGCCTCACTCTCCCTCGCACACACACCCCGTTTCTGCAAAAGCAGAATGGGTGGCCTAGCCTTCTCCTACATAGCACCCAAAGCAAGGAACGACCTCCGTCCACACATCAGGGCCTCGTTGGTCCACAAGAGCTTGCAGACCTAGCTTTTCAACTAACCTCCACCAGATGACCTACACACCTGCTCCAGTGCCTGGATACCCTCCGAGTGATAAGTTGCGCTCCACAAATCCAACTAACATAACATCCAGGTTGGTAGGATGGTCAGAACCTGCAGGGATGGACCACAGTACAGTATTCCAAGGTGCCTGCTATTTGTGGCAGATCTATTTGGCCATTAACTGCTGTTCATTTTTAACTAAGTAAATTAGTTTAGGTGGGTTGGTTGAGGTTTTCTGATGCTGCAGCAGTTGCGGTCTGTTATGACTGTTCTACCAAGGCCACTAGGGTGTGTAGATGTTATGTAGTCTGCAGTAATTACAATCAGCTGTCATAAAACACAATTGCAATCATTCGTAGGCAGTTTGTGTGCCACTGTTGTCCAGCCTGCATCGTTTACACTGGTATACACGACACCAATGAACCAGAAGGCTCTGGCAGCAGGAAAATACCTTGAGTATTCCCTTTCCATTGTAACAGTGTTTACGGGACAGCAAACCTGCCGTGGCTGTAATGTGTGCGCCAACACAACAGTGAGTATGACCTTACACCACGGTATAAGGACCTCTGACGCATCTTGCAAGCTGTGACCGGCCAATTTGGAAGCCCACCCGCTCTCCTGCTTTTTGGTTCATTATTCGTGGTCTCTTAGGACGACCACAAAGAGAGAGTACTTGGCAGAATGTCTGTGGGTCTTGGGAAGTGAAGTCGGGGTCCCCACTTTGGTCAGTTGCAGGTGGCAGGTTTGATGTGTCTCCAGTTCCATTTTAAGGATTTCTTGGGGAACCTGACATTCTCAGTTGGCAAGACCAAGGCCTCATTCAAAACATTTTTTGCCCCTGCATGGGCCTGGGGTGGGGGTGGATCGTTTTTAGCTCACTGGATGGGAGCACATGAACCTGGACTAAGAGTCCAACTTTGGGAAGCCAAGAGAAAGAAAAGTAGGTCTGTTCTGTCTGGGATGGGGAGCTAAGGAACTATCCCCAGAGAGTAGTTGTTGAGAGCGGCATGGGTATGAGACGGTATTAATATTTCTACAGAATGGCAAATATATTTGGGTTTAGGCTAGTCAGGTGAGTAGGTTACCAAGCGGGAAATGCTTGGAAGCAACCTGTGAGGCCTGGTCTGTGCAACGGAGACCCCCAGAAACAAGATGCGTATACTCTGAGAGGATTTACACACCATTCGCGAGACTAAAGTTGGATTTGCACTGTAGATATTTTTTGTAAGACAAGAAGCACTTGAGACGTGCGTGTTTTTCAATAACAACGTCCTGCAGATGATTTCCTGTCTCTCGTTTCTTCCTGTCAGACTTGCTGCTGAATCATGGTGACCAGCAACTTGGCCCTATCTATCATCAGAGGGCTGCGTGCACTGGGGCAGATGAGGCCCTTCTAATTATGGATACTGAAGTACCACGCGCACGTTCTAAAACAAGGTTCATTATTTCATTTATTAATGCCATCATTTTAGATTTTCCTCCAAAATGCCACTAAAATCACGTGAGGCCACCTCAGAGTGCATAGCTGCTGAATGCAATGTGGGCGTTCAAACTGTGATAGGGAGAAGAAACCGAACCAAGATTTTAGAAAACCGTATTTCAAAAGTGTTCCTGATCATTACAGTTTAGATCTGAGGCGTCAAATAGATCTATTACTCACAAATACGGAGTGGGTTGTAGTTTAGCCCATTCAACCATTGGCTTTGTTAAACCAGCCTCTTTCAGCCATTGGTTGGAGACTTTGCCAATCCTGTCTTAGAGTATTAACCTCTCACCAAATGCTGTTGGCGGTTTAAATGTATCTTTCCGCACCCAATCGTGTTTTTGAATTGAACTGCAAGAGGCACTAATTTACAACTATTTCCATGTCTGTTCACTCCATCTGGCTCCATCCCAACTGCCTCGCTCTAATATTTGAACAGTGCATGCCTTAGCATATAAAACTTAGACCTATCGGCTTTGCCAATGCTTGTTCTTTGTAGTTCTACAAATAATGAATCCATATGAAGACTGAACAATGATCTTTAAAACCCCCACCCTAAAGCGTTGGCCTGCTTGTTTTCTAGCAAAACGAAATAAAATAAACCGTCGTCCTATTTACAGTGTGTGCAGGACCATCAATATTAAGTACATCTTGTTCTCCTAAATTATATTGAAAGCCTCATTGTGTTACCTAAAAGCTTTTTTATGATCACGGATTTTAAGAAGCATCTCTCCGAGGGTCGCTGCCTTGGGAAAGGCCTGGCTAGGACATCAGCTGGTTAGAATGGAAGCAATCACGGTCATGTGTGGGAAGCCTGTGTGGCCCTGAGATTTTTATTTGACATATTAGTACGTTGTTTGTCTCAAAGTTCTATTTTGCAAGTCCTACCCATATTTCTTTTCACTTTATTCACGCCAGATAACGTGATTTAATTTTACATTGTGCCTAGACACAAAGCAAAACAGTGCACTTAGAAAAGCATTGTATGAAGTGACTTCCAAAATCAGTGGATTCCATTTTTTTTTTACGAGTCAGACTATTGGAAGGGAGGGAAGCTCGGGTGCTCCCGCGTCGACAGTGGCAGCTGCACTTGAAGCTCATGATTATTGTTGCCGTTTGGGGAGTGAACCCGAGCCTGGCGGTGGATTTCTCAAGCGATTTTTCAAGCGTGTTGCTGTAGAAGTGAAGGCAGGAAAGATCAGACAATATACCCCTGGAGCAGGCAGCATTTCTACGCCAGTCCTTGAGGGCCTCGGCTCATAGAAGCAGCCAGCCATGGGCCAGAGGGAGCTGAGACCCTCTCCCACTCTGGTGGAGGCAGGGGGCTTCCAAAGGGAGGCGCAGCACACCAAAGGGGTCCATCAAGTCATCGTCACCCAACACAAGACCCCCAATATCTCAGGTCGACCCATCTGGGTCCTCATTCTCTTCCACAACAGATCTGTACCAACGATGCCAATGACACTTCAATGTCAACAGACCACCTAGGTCTCCCCTGCAATGAAAAGCAACATGGGATCGGCTGCGTCTGACTCTGGATCTACCCGGGTTTACCAATTGTCATCCTTCCCGGTTGTTTTGATAAAGTGTTCCAGGAAAGTTCTGCAGCCTGAGGATAATCGCTGCAGGCCTTGCACCGAGAGCAGGAAGGATGTGGGCAGCGAGCTGGAGCCGCTGCCCATCCTAAGGAGGCCGAGAAGCATCCACTCACCAGACCCCAGCTCTGGAAGATGCGAGGTGCCGCCCTCCTCCTTATCATGCTCTGGGCTCCAGGTAAGCAGGGGCAGGTTGCTGATAGGGAAAGGGGCCGGAAGGTCGTTAGCTCACAGCTTCACCTGACCCCGCGGTGCTTAATTTGGGCCGGTGGGGGCCACCAGCACTCATCCTTGGGGACCGTTACCAAGAAAAAGAGAAGGAAAAATAAACAAAATGGAAAGACTGAGGAAGAGAAAGATGGAAACATTGTCACAAAGGGAGAGCGTAGGAACCTGTAAGAGTGAGATACAGGGATAGGGAGTGTGTGGTAGTGGATTAAAGAGGCATGAAGTGGATTCATGAAGATTCAGCGTTGGCATTCAGCGCTCCCACATTTAATTACACCGAGTGGTTCTAAATTTGAGATGGTGATTTTTTGGGACCGGCACTTATTTTTCTGTGTCTGCCGTTTAGGGCGAGCAAGAGAGAAAAGGCACACGAAGCAGAAAGACGGATGAAGAGAAAGACGCAATAAATCATCATAAAGGGGGAAAGCAGGAACCTGCATGAGTGAGATAAAGGGACAAGGTGTCTGGAAGTGTATTAAAGAGGCATGAGGTGGATTTAGGACTGTGCAGCCCTGGTATTCAGGCACTGACATTCAATTGCACCTGCTCACCAGTACTCTTTCTTGTACAAATTAAGCACTGGATACCATCATAACTTGTCAGCGCTCTGAGAAACTGTAAGATGCATGGTTCCTTTGCATAATTGGTGTCTGTGGATGCATTTATTTATTTATTTATTTATTGATGCAGACTTGTATAGTGCATGAAATAATGTCAGTAAAGGACACAACTGGTTAATTTTCTGCAGAAAATGCGCAGACTCCTAAAATCTGACTGAGAAGAAAAGCAGAATTCCAGTCTCTTTCATATTTCAACAATATTCTTTATGCGATTTCTAGAGTTTGCTTCACAATAACATGCAAAAAAATGTTTAATCAAAGTCACAACATCTGCAGCTAGGAACCATAATGAAATATATTTGTAAACTGGAGGGGTTTGATTGACACTGCATCAGGGAGATAGAGGAAAATATGTATATTTTTACGGCGGTGGCATGACTGTATTAGTGTAGAATTGCAAGAGCAGGGGAATTTAATAGGTTATTGACAAAGTGTCACAATCACGACAGAAACTAACCAGTTTGAAAATGTGGATTGTCCCTCTCAGCACTGAATATGGCTTTTTACAAGTCGAATCTTTATTTATTATCACTGAAGTAGCGGTATACGTGTTTTTCTGTCTAGAAAATGTTATCCATTTACTTGATAGACATGACTTTTTATGCTTCAGTTGTAGCTAAGTGTAGTTAATGAAAGAAGAGGGCTTAACCAAAATTACCTCCTCACCTCAATGGGAGGCCATCCTTAAGTGATTAAGTGAAATTGAGATTTATAAAGTGCACTACTACCCGTAGGTGTCTAGGCGCTGAACTCACAGTGGCCAGGAAAGGTTGTGTGTGAAACCAGAACATAATGTGTGGGCCTATAAGAAGAACAATGTAAATACAGTACTAGCTATTAAACACAGTGGCGGCCGGTAAGTTTTGGAGGGAAGGGCAGACAGGACACACTCTCATGAACACGCACACATACATATAACACTCAAAGCAATGCCTGCACCCGTACGCACACACGCACACAAACACATCCATTCACAACACTCTTCACCAAACATTCATACATACACATACTCATGCACACACACAAACACATCCATTTACAAATATCTTCATCAAACATTCATACATACACGTACACAAACGCTTTCAAACATATCCATTCACAACACTCTTCACCAAACATACATGCATGCACCTACACAAACACATCTATTTACAACACTCTTCACCAAACATTCATGCATACATGCACTAACGCTTTCAAACACATCCATTCACAATACTCTTCACCAAACATTCATACATACGTACATGCACGCACACAAACACATCTATTCACAACACTCTTCACCAAACATTCATACATATATGCATGTACGCACACAAACACACCCATTCACAATACTCTTCACCAAACATTCATACATACATGCATGGACGTACACAAACACATCCATTCTCAACACTCTTCACCAAACATTCATACATACATGCATGCACGCACACAAAAACATCCATTTACAACACTCTTCACCAAACATTCATACATACATGCATGCACGCACACAAACACATCCATTCACAACACTCTTCACCAAACATTTATACATGCAAGCATGCACGCAACAAAATCATCCATTTACAACACTCTTCACTAAACATTCATACATACACACAGGCACGCACCAAACATTTTAAAAGAAAATCAAACACTTACCTGCAGCCAGCTCTGCCTTTGAGGTTCGAGGAGGCTTGGGACTGCAGTCTTTCCTCATTGGCAGACCGTAGGTCAGCCAATGAGGGAAGGTAGCAGTCCCAACGTCATCACAGAGTGGGATGGGGTCAGTGAGACTGCTGACCACACCCCATTCTGTGATGAAGTGCCACTGATTGACACTCAACCCTTGGCATTTAAGGGCTTAAAACTGGAGCACCTTGGTGCGAGGCAATCAGTGACGTTACCCCTCGTCATTGAGGGGAAGGCTTCAGGGACCTTTGCTAAGTTGAGGACGTCACACCCACAGGATCTGTGACTTCCTCAGTCCAGCAAAGTTCAGCTCAGGCAGCCAGGAGCCTACTCTAAATGCACATGTCGGGCTCCTGGCTGCTTGAACTGAAAGTGAACTGTGTCTGTCAGGCTGATCTTTGTGCAGCCTGACAGGCACTGTTGATGAGGAGCGAAAGGTGGTGGGGCTTGGCCCCTCAGACCCAATGGACCGGCCGATCCTGATTAAAAATCCATGTTTTGAGAGCCTTGCGAAAGATAAACAGATTTCCTGTGATTTTGAACTTAAAAGGCATCAAGTTCCAAAGTTTGGCGGTAGCCACTGCAAAACTCTTGCCTATTCAATTGTCTCTCTTAATTTTAGGTACGAGCAAATTGGCCTGGGAAGACCAATTCCATCAGGATGACACAGGATAGAGGAGGTTCCATGATCTTGGTGCTGTTGGATTTATCCGCTGCCTTCGATACGGTTTCACATGACATTCTTCTCGGTCGTCTGCAGAAGGTGGGAATAGGCGGCTCGGCTCTGGCCTGGCTGGAAAGCTTTCTCTTGGGACGATCACAAACCGTCTAGTTGGGCTCCCATTATTCGAGCTCTAGGAAGCTCACTAAGGGGGTCCCTCAGGGCTCATGCCTTAGCCCCACACTTTTTTAATGTGTGTGTGGCCCCCTTGGCAGATATTGTAAGAGAATATGGCTTCACCCCAGTATCGTATGCTGACAATACCCAGCTTTTGTTTCCCTTCCATACCATGACACCGGCAATTAAACATGCATTTGCCACCGGTATGAGAGCAGTATGTGACTGGATGACCTCCAATTGCTTACAATGTAATGTGAGCAAGACGGAGGTCGTGCTTTTTGGAGAAGCCCCCCTCCTATGGTCGCCTGAGTGGTGGCCCACGGACTTAGGAGCTGCTCCTTGCCCTAAGCAGATAGTGAAAAATCTGGGAGTGCGGCTTGACCAAGCATTATTACTAAAGGAACATGTGAATCTGGTGGCGGGAACCTGCTTCAGGACTATTGGGCTCCTGAGGCGTGTGTTCCCATTCCTGGATGATTGTTATAGGAAAACACTGGTTCAGACATTGGTCGTCAGTAGATTGGACTACTGCAATGGACTGCTCCTCTCAGCCAACGAGGAGCAATTGAGCCGTTTGCAGGTGGTCCAGAATACGGCGGCCAGATTAGACCTTGACGCTCCTAATAGGTCCCCGTCCTGCCCTCTTCTGTATAAACTCCACTGGCTACCCACCTGCCAGAGAATTGAGTTTAAAATCGGTTGTGTAATTCACAGATGCCTCTGTGGATCTGGTCCAAAATATTTGGCTGAATTATTTCAGCCTTATATTCCGACTCGCTCCTTGCGATCTAGCAATCTATTATTGCTGCAGATTCCAAGGATTAAGAAGGCAAAACAAGGAGGTTGTGCTTTGTCTTATAAGGCCCCACTCTCTGGAACACTCTGACCCTAACCTTAAGACAAATCACCAATCTCCATGCCTTTAAGAAATCCTTGAAAACTCATCTGTTTCCTGCTGTGTAAGATCTAGGGCTCCTATGACTATGGTTTGATCTGGCATCTTGGAAGATCTCAAATGCGCGGAGATACCTCTTGGGGTCGATTCCGGCGCTATATAAGAAACAAAATAAATAAATAAGAAGATCTTAAAATCCTGGGAGGGGTGTAGCATTGAAAGAGCTGTCTGATGGATTCTGGGCCATCAAGATGAAGAGCCTTAAAAGCTATGCACAGACACTTGAAAATTACTCTCTTTTTCACCGGGAACTAGTGAAGTAAGGGGTGGCATTGGAAGACCGACTGATGTTTTGGTAACCCTAGAAGCAATCTAGCCGCCGCATTTTGAACCATTTAAAGTTTATGCATTGCTTTTTATGGGCAGTCAAGAAAAGCCCATTGCAATCGTCAGGTTTAGAAAGGACTAATGCAGTGATCACTGCTTTGCGAAGGTCCAGTGTAGTGTAGTTCCTATATTCCCAATAGGCTCTGCACATTGGAATAACATATCCTATAGATGTGACGTAGGACTTATGTCTACTAGGTCTCTATCGAATATGTTAGACTTAATTGTGAGTGCCAGATAGCTCAGAGGTCACTAGAAACTTTCTCGAATAAACAAGAAGGGATTCGTTTCTGACAACCGCATAAACATGACAACTTTGTTTCCCAAAGAATAAAACTGATCTTCAGAGTCGTGGAAACAATAGATAGATATTTTACTCAGTCAATCGTGCATGCTTCGTTTCATCAGAGGTGCAGAGAAATAGAGATACTGGCGTTTTCAATAAAATGGTTTATTGAACAGCCTTCTTGCTCAGACAAGTAAAATGGACTGCTACAATCATAATACTGGTTGCAAAGTATAATGCGTACAGTAAGAAGAGTATTATAAAATAATATTGTAAAAGCATTGTATGGTTCCTAGACCATAGATAAATACATACATAAATAACAATGGCTAAAAGTACTCAACTGGTGCTTCTAAAATGCGCCAACCCCAATGTGCCTAACCTAAGTCTACTACGAGGGAAGAAGTAAGTGAGGTGTAGCATAGATTTAGTTTTTCTTTGCCAAGAATCTAACCAAGATGTCTCTTAGGGTCTAATCAGCTCCGTACCTTGGTTTTAGAATGAAGGAGGTCTGGTATCTCTGTCTCGGGACTTGATTTCCCAACAGCCCGCAAGGGGAGCTTGGAAACACTGGAGCTGGATTCTCAGCGAGAGAATGGACAGCTTCTCTATCAGTGCGTCAGCTGGAGGATCGGCTTCCTTCGCCACTTGCTGTAGCGAGCTGCGTCGGGCAAGTAGATAGTCGAGCTGCTCCAAACCACCGTGTGTTTGCTAGGGCAAGTGTAGGAATATTTATACCTTGAAGGTGCCTAGTTTGACGGAAAGTCGGACATAATAACGTCATCAAAGAACCCCAAGGGAATGGAAGTTCTTTGAAAACGTCATGATTTCTAGGACAAATCAATATTCAAGTAAGAGGATGTCCCTGACTGCTGAAGCTGAGTTTTCCAAGCAATCATTGCCGCTTTTTGGAACTAGTGGAAGTAGCCATGCCTGTGTATGGACTGGTTTGGTTATGTCTAAATTTTGGGTATGATTTCTATGTCTATATAAGGGCAATGTGAATTATACCTATATAACGGCATGAATCGGTAAATTTTGTTCGGATCCTAAAATGCCATACAACACCCTCTCCACTTTATTTTGTTCGATATTACTAAATTCTAAGCATTTAAAACATATCTAATGCATGATGTGTTATAAATCCCTCCCAAAATACATAAAATGCATTTGAAATGGCTGCACATGAAAGATGAGCATATGCGCTGTACGCATTTTAAAAAAAGCAAAGCATGTAGTGTGTCATGGAAAATGCTTATCAGAATGAATCATGAAATTACATTTATGAAATGGCTCTTAAATACAGAAGAAAAGTTGAGACCATTCCATGACAGAATATACTGTTTAGGTTGTGGACAAGGTCAAATATTGTCATTTGGAAGTGTTTCAAAGAATTTTTGTTCTCTAAGAATAGTTCTACTTTAAGCAGATTACTTTGTGTCCAAAAAAAAGTTCAATTTTGAAAAAAGTCAAATCGCAAAAAAAAAAAATGGAGTTCTAAAGTGGGAAGTTTTGATGTGAAAAGTGAAGGTCGAATACAGAGTCCCATTGAATGCTGTGTGCTAACTTCAAAAGTCATTCTCGTTGTTTGGAGAAAACATCAAGGGCCATATGTATTAAGAAGTCATTTTGCGATTCTCAAATAGCGATTTTTTGTGAATCGCTATTTGAGAATCGCAAAATGCTATGTATGTAGGATTTGCAATATATTTTGCGAATCCAACATATTCCTTAATTGCGAATCGCAAATTGCGATTCACAATTAAGGAACACCTCCCCATTCATTCCTATGGGCCTAGAGGCCCATAGGAATGAATGGGAAGACATTCTCAATTTGCGATTAGCAATTAGCGAATCGCAAATTGAGAATGTAATTTCAAGGGTGCAGGGGTGTCCAAAGGACACCCTGTTGCACCCCTGAAATATGCATGGGTGCACATATGGCGCACGTACATGCCCTAAGGGCTTTGAAAAATGCAAAAAAGTGCATTTTTCAAGGAAATTGCACATTACCACCAACTTGAAGTTGGTGGTAATTTGCAACTCCTTAAGGCCAATTAGCATTTTTCTTATGCTTCTTACATTGCATTTAGCACCCGTTACAATGGGTTGGAGTACACTTAGGGTGCACCTGCAGTCCACAAAATGTTGTCCTCTGCTCATGACGCATGCAGGAAAGTTCCCAAGTCAAGTCAAGTCAAGTCAAGAGATTTATATAGCGCGCTACATACCCATAGGGTCTCAAGGCGCTAGAGGAAGGGTGGGGAATTACTTGTCGAATATCCAAGTTTTAAGTTGTTTTCTGAATGCTAGGTGGTTCTGAGTAAGGCGAAGGTGAGTGGGAAGTGAGTTCCAGGTTTTAGCTGCCAGGTAGGAGAAGGATCTACCTCCCATGGTGGTTTTGTTGATGCGAGGTACAGTGGCAAGGGCTTGGTTGGAGGATCGTAGCTGACGGGAGGGGGTGTAGAAGGACAGTCGTGTGTTGAGGCATTCAGGTCCAAGTTCGTAAAGTGCTTTGTGTGCGTGGGTTAGGAGGCGGAAAGTAATCCTCTTATTTACGGGGAGCCAGTGGAGGTTTTTCAGGTGACCAGAGATGTGTTCTTTACGCGGGATGTCTAGTATGAGCCTGGCTGAAGCGTTCTGGATGCGTTGGAGTTTTTTCTGGAGTTTTGCGGTGGTACCGGCGTATAGTGTGTTTCCGTAGTCCAGGCGGCTCGTAACCAGTGCGTGGGTGACCTTTTTTCTAGTTTCGGTGGGGATCCAGCGAAATGTTTTTTTGAGCATGCGAAGAATGTTGAAGCAAGATGATGAAACGGCGTTGACTTGTCTGGTCATCGATAGTGAGGAGTCCAGGATGACGCCCAGGTTCCGTGCGTGGTCCGTCGGGATGGGTGCTTTTCCAAGGGCTTCTGGCCACCAAGAGTCATCCCAGGCGGAGGGGGAGGTGCCTAAGATGAGGACTTCTGTTTTGTCTGAGTTCAGTTTCAGACGGCTGTGCTTCATCCACTCGGCTACTTCTTTCATTCCTTCGTGTAAGTTGGTTTTGGTGGTGCTAGGGTCTTTGGTGAGTGATAGGATCAGTTGAGTGTCATCCGCGTAGGAGATGATGTTGAGATTGTGTTGGCGAGCGATGGCCGCAAGGGGGCTCATGTATACGTTGAAGAGGGTGGGGCTGAGTGACGATCCTTGTGGCACGCCGCAGATGACTTCAGAGGCCTCTGACTTGAATGGTGGGAGGCGGACTCTCTGGGTTCTTCCGGTGAGGAACGAGGTGATCCATTCCAGTGCTTTTCCTTGGATTCCTACATTTCTGAGGCGCTGTAGAAGGGTGCTATGACAGACTGTGTCGAAGGCAGCGGAGAGGTCGAGGAGGAT
This sequence comes from Lissotriton vulgaris, assembly GCF_964263255.1. Classification (NCBI taxonomy): domain Eukaryota; kingdom Metazoa; phylum Chordata; class Amphibia; order Caudata; family Salamandridae; genus Lissotriton; species Lissotriton vulgaris. The sequence continues at coordinate 1,511,486,078 of NC_141693.1, forward strand.
GAGGGCGACTGTGTCTCCATTGTCCAGTAGAGTTCGAATGTCGTCTGTTGCTGCGATAAGTGCGGTCTCAGTGCTGTGTTTGGCTCGAAAGCCGGACTGTGAGGGGTCGAGGGATTTGTTGGTTTCGAGGAAGGAGGCGAGTTGGTTGTTGACAGCTTTCTCGATGACTTTGGCCGGAAATGGAAGAAGCGAGATGGGGCAGTAGTTTTTGAGTTCGGTGGGGTCAGCTGTGGGTTTTTTCAGAAGGGCGCTGAGTTCTGCGTGTTTCCAGCTTTCCGGGAAGGTGGCGGAGTTGAGGGAGCAGTTGATGACGTCTCGGAGGTGTGGTGCTATGATGGAGTCTGCTTTGTTGAAGATGTGGTGAGGGCATGGGTCAGTTGGGGATCCTGAGTGGATGGAGTTCATCAGGCGGATGGTGTCCTCAGTGGAGATTGGGTTCCAGTCATTAAGGATGTTCAAGGGGGGTGAAGGTCCTGCAGAAGGTTGGGTGGGTTGGTCTTTGGGTCGGTTGTCGAAGCTGTTGTGGATGTCTGCGATTTTGCTGTGGAAGAAGGAAGCTAGGGAGTCGCAGAGGGCTTGGGAGGGGGTGATGTCGTTGGAGTTGGCTGATGGGTCGGTAAATTCTTTGACGATGTTGAATAATTCCTTGCTGTTGTGGCCGTTGTTATCTAGACGGTCTTTGAATGCGGCTTTCTTGGCAGACCGGATTAGTTGGTGGTGTATGCGGGTGGCGTTTTTGAAGGCGTCCCTGGTGCTGGTGTTTGGGTCTTTTTTCCAGGCCTTCTCGAGGGAGCGACAGTGTTTCTTCGATTTCTTAAGATCATCGTTGAACCAGGAGGCGTTTTTGCTGCCTGGTTTGCTTTGATGTTTTTTCAACGGTGCTAGGATGTCGGCGCTGTTGGATATCCATTGGGTGAGGTTAATGGCTGCTTGGTCGGGGTTTGAGGAGTGGGCGGGGGGGTTTAGAAGAAGCGATGAGGAGATCTGGTCGATGGTGATTTTGTTCCAGTTTCTTCGCATGGTGGGTTGAGGATGGTTGTGGATTGTGGTCTTATTGTAGGTGAAGTGAACGCAGCTGTGGTCCGTCCAGTGAAGAGCTGTGGTGTGACTGAAGGAGACATGTTTGCTGGAAGTGAAGATAGGGTCGAGTGTGTGACCTGCAATGTGGGTGGGGGTAGTGACCAGTTGTTTGAGTCCGAGGTTGGCGAGATTGTCCAGAAGGGTGGTGGCGCTGCTGTCGTTGCTCTTTTCCAGGTGAAAATTGAGGTCTCCCAATAGAATGTAGTCCTCGGAGGGGAGGGCGTGTGGGGTGATAGAGTCAGTGATGTCGTCACTGAATTGTGCACGGGGTCCTGGAGGCCGGTAGAGGAGGGTGCCTCTGAGTGTGGTCTTGGGGTCGGTCTGGATCTGGAAGTGAAGGTGCTCGGCGCTGGCAAGGTTGACGTCTGAGCTGGTTGAGATGCGGATGGAGTTCTTATGGACGATAGCGATGCCTCCTCCTGTTCTTGTATCCTTCCGGGATGGCAATGGCGATGTCTGGGGCTGAAGAGGCATTCATCCATGTTTCTGTTAGGAAGGCGACGTCCGGTGAGATGGTGTCGAGTAGATTCCAGAGGTCGATGGCGTGTCTGTGGACCGAGCGGGTGTTGAGCAGGATGCATTTTAGGTGGTTGGTGTCAGGTCTCTGATTGTTGTTGGTGGATGAGGAGCTGGTTTTGGTGCCGTCGAACTTGCAGGAGTTGCAAGAGAAGGGTCCATGGGTGAGTCCAGGAGCGGCTTGGACGCAGTTGGGGGAGCGGCCGGGGTTAAGGGCTAGGAGGGTGGAGGCGTCGTAAGTAATGCGGGAGGGCTGGGCATTGCGAGGGCCAGGGGGTCTGGCGCTGGGCGCGGTCCAGGCGTAGACGGGCTCTCCTTTGGCGCACCTTCGGCGCGACCGCTGCGCGTGGACGCTGCGCGAATCTACAACTGTCATAAGTGGATGGAGAGGGGCGAGGGGTGGTCAGCTGGGAGGCGGGAGCTGGGCGGGGACTGGTCGGGGAAGGCACAGGAAGCAAACAACAACAACAACAGCAATCACAAAATGGCCTCAGCCGATATCTGACCGGAATGGGGCACAGGAATCGAATAGCGCGATCTTAATAATAAAGGCACCGGTGAGATCAGGCAGACAATAGTAACAGCAGCGCTACAATATTCTAGATGCCAGGTGATTAATAGCAGCGTTGTTATGCAGGGTAGCGCTAAGACACACTAATGCACAGCGAGGTTCCTTCCTTAAGGCAGATCAATTTACACTCTGTGGGTACTTGCGGAAGAGCGAGGTGGGGAAGCAGAGGCACTTCAGCAGGCAGGCGGAGCGGGGAGCAGCGTCTGGAGCGACCGTGTCTGCAATTCCTTATTTTGCACGCAGATTATTTTGATACATACCATTTAGCAAAAATGCATTTGCAAAGGCCGAAATTCTGAGAATTTTGGTGGTTGATACATATGGCCCCAAATCTTCTAAGCTGGCAAAAAAATCGTCTGCCACAGTAGGTGAAAGTTGGACCACTTCATTAAGTAAACCGACTGCACAAAAATATGAAGCATCGCCGTCAGCGTTAGCCGCATTAGCAATGAACGTCGGAGATGGAGATGGTACCTGTGTGCCTGTCGATCCACGTATCTCACCATCAGCAGATTGCGTTTGTGAGATCTCATTGAATGCCGTCATCAGGATTGGTAGCCGCTGGGGACAACACGATGCATGGGCCGTTACCGAACCAAGCAGTGTATCAACATCCGTTGGCAGTGCTGATGTAAGTGTTAGACAGACGTCCAACATGCATTTTTCTCCACAAAGCAGGCATCGTAGAACAGGTAAGATGCAATCTTGCCAGATTGGTCGGAATGATAGGAACCATGTGGTATTCAGGTCACTTAGACGAGCCAGGCCCAGGATCTGTATCATGCGCATACGACACTTCATTGCCAGGAGAGTGTTCTCAATGGTAATCTGGGTGTCGTTGCTGACCGGACTTGCCATATCGGAGCAGAAGGAACAAGAATAGTATTCCTGCTACGAGTGCCAAAATGAGAGGCAGGCCGCCAAACACAGAGTGCCGAAGTTTGGAAAAATGCAGAGGACTGCTTCAAAAGGGGCTAACAGTCCTGAAACAAGCATTTACAATGCAATGGTTTCGCCTTTTGAAAAGTTTGAGCTATTGGCATTGGAAATGACATCATTTTTATTTATGTGCTGGTTTTAAAAATAAATAAATAAATGGCATTGTCATTTACAATGCTAATAGCCTAATCTCTCGCAAATGCGAGACCTATAGCATTTGCAATGCAATAGGTTGCGTATTTACGTGTTTGAGCTAATGATATTGCAGATAACAATGCGTTTTATTTAAGTTTCAAAAACCAAAACATAACTAAAAGGTCTCTCACACTGCTGTCTCTCACACACTGCTGCCTATCACACACCATGCTCTCCCACACACCATGCTCTCCCTAGAACACTCACACTGCTGTCTCTCCCACACACACACACACATGCAGAGAGCGACACACACGCACATACAGAGAGCCACACACATACATACAGAGAGACACACACGCACAGCCACACACACTCACACACACACACACATACATACAGAGAGCCACACACACAGAGCCACACACACCCACCCGCCACACACACACACACACACACACACACACACACCCTCACACACACACACACACACACACACACGCACACAAACACACACACACAGCCACACACACACACAGCCACACACACACACAGCCACACACAGCCACACACAGCCACAGCCACACACAGCCACACACACACACAGCCACACACAGCCACACACACACACACAGCCACAGTTTTCAGTAAGCTTTGATCCTTTTGAGTTAGAAACAATTTATCTACAGATTATGCGCCAGATGAGGGATAATTATGCAAAATAAAGCAGAAGCAGCAAACACAGCATTGCATAATTCCAGTGGCCCTCCCCATGACCTACTATTATATTTGAACTCAAACTTTTTGATGGCTTCCCCCATCAACAACACTTTGCAAAAAATAGGCTCAACTAATATGCAATGTTACATGCAAGCCTGCAAGTCCCAGAATGCAACAAGCTGTTAACGAAAGGGTCATGACTGGCTAAGGTGTACCGTGGCAAGGGTCCCCTATGCGGGCCTCCCACCCTACAACCCGGGCTGCTTACGAGGCCTTTGATACTTGGAGTGGTCTGTACCAGTACTATTCAACAGGTGCAGATACTAGACGGGCCACTGTCCATTAATATGTATGAGGGTGCACCCAGAGGCGCAAATAGAGCCAAATTACGGGGGGGGGGGGTCTGAACCTTTAATCAGTAGACCGAGTGATCCATCCTCAGATATAGCGGCACCAGAGGCGCCCTGAGCAGGAACATGTGGAGATCAGAGGGGCTGAGCTGCCTACACACCATCCCTGCGCTGCAGGGTGTGCTTGTTGTGGTCTGATGTGGGGGAGGAGAGTGAGCAAATGACACATGGTGCATGTAAGAGGCATTGAGGCATTATGTCAACCCCTCGCCTAGAAACCGGGCTGTGTCCTCAAGTCTCACTATTTTCAGGCGTGTGTATGGACGCTATGGACAGAGCACTCAGACACACGTTAATAAACACATCATGGATGCATGCGCGGCAGCCACCGCCCCGCAGTGCCCCCGTGCCTTACTTGCTGACGGGCGGCATCTTCATCTCCATTCTGGGCTCCGCTGGTGGCAGGGCGGCGGGGATCGCTGGGTGCCTCCAGCACCATGCCAGCAGCTGCCGCCCCCTGCTCCTGCGGCTGCCTCTCCAGCTCCTCACTCCATCCCCGTCGCGGTGGCACCCCCGGGCCCGTGCGTCTCAATAATCCTGTCCCCGCGCTGTCACCGCAGAAACCCGCTCCGTCGCGGCCGGAACACGGTGCTCCAGCACTGGGCTTTCCTCCTTTCTGCGCTCTCAGAGCCTGATTCCTCGCTCACTGCATCCTCCTTTTCCCGAGCTGGTGCCTCTCTCGCTGCCTCCTCCTCGGTGCAGTGCAGAGGTGGGTAAGGAAGTGCAGAGGGGGGACACCAGGACTTCCCTCAGGAAGGGGGAGGGGGCGCTGAGGCGGAGAGCGGCTTTGCGGGAAGCTACCTGCGCGCCCCTTGCACGGATCCGCCGCCTGTGGCCTTTTGTAGTACAAGCCTTATTATTACCAGCGACAAGGCGTGTGTTCTGCCGCATCTCGCGTTACATATCCACACCGAGAGCGGCTTGCTGAAGACGGTGGCTCCCTCTGCTTGTGGAAGGTTTTAAACCATTTCTGACTGGCGCAAAGAGGGACATACTTTGGAGAGGATAATAAGATGGCCATTGTGACGGGAAGGTCGTGTGCTCTGTCATTCACAATAACAATGTCCTGGTGAGGTCAGTGGGAAATCGAACCCTTTCATTCTTTTCTGTCATAAAAAATACCCTTTTTGGCTTTTGTGTCAAGTCTATTCATTTTGTTGAGCTTCACACGATACTCCTGATCTTATGTGGCTTTTTCCAGTTTGCCGAGGCAAAGACTACAGGGGAGCAGGAACGGCACACGGTCAACGGGAGGGGGGGGCGGGAACGGCACACGGACAGCGGGGGGGGGGCGGTAACGGCACACGGACAGCGGGAAGGGGGGGCGGGAACGGCACACGGACAGCGGGAAGGGGGGGGCAGGAACGGGCACTCACCTGGACTTCTTCCGGCGGCGTTCGGCCTGGAATGAAGAAAGAAACATTAAAAAAAAAAAAAAAAAACAACACGCCCACCGCCGAGATGACGAGCACAGAGGGGCGGAGAGGGAAAAAATTGCAGGAACGCCGACGAATCTGGTCCGGCCATGACGGACAGATCTCTGTTCCAATGGCTAGCCTCCATTTATGGAGCTAGCCAATGGAACAGAGGGCGGGACTAAGCAGTACACTGTAGAGACATTAGATTTCTCCTGGGGGTGGAGCTAAAGCTCAGTGCCCCAGGCAAAACCTAAAAACTGTCTTAAATACATGAACAATACCACTGGTATCAGACATGTTTAAGATACCACCTAACATTTCTACGAAATTTATCAGACAGTTAGTGGATAAAAGGGCATGTATCTCTGCAGAGGACCTTGCATCTTGTAGTTCATACGTCACTTTGGACGAGGTCAGTGGCACAGTTTTTTGTAAAAGAATGGCTTTCATTCTGCTTAAAGTATCAATTTGAATAGAATAGATGTTCAGTGAAGGCCATAGCATCGACTCCCTGTCTGTCTTAGTTTTAGGAAACAATACTTGCATACAACAAGTGATTCTGGCTGACACTGTTACGAGATAGGCTATTCCTGGCATCATTCCACAACAGCTGTGATAATTCAACATTATGTAGCTCCCGTTAGAAAGCTGCTTAAGAATTGGATCTATCACTGCTGCTGGAGAACCTTGCTGGTGGCAGGATAAGTTGTTCGAAGAACCTTCACAGGCTCCATGTAAATGAATGCCTTGGAATAAAAGTGTACCGCTTGGTGCGCTTTTGCATTGTGTACCACTAAGAAATACTTCTTTTCCCCCACTCCAACATCTGTGTGTGTATTGTAATTCCCAGGTTGACTTTATGTATTCCTTACCCAACCTTTCATACACGGCAACTGGTATATGTTTCAAACAGTATTGAAAGTTGAAAATTGTGACAGGCAGAGTGATTATCCTGTGTATTATCCATTCTGTTGCAGGCTTTTCTGAAACATTAATGGTAATCTTTCCAGTTTTTCCAGTTTTTCAAATCTCAGCACTGTATAGTCTGCTCCTCTTTGTGCCAAAGTGATGTGTTTATCTGTAAGGTTAAATACAGAAAACAGTGACGTGGTGTTGATTAGACGCCATGGCACATATCCAGAACAAAGATTTTGTAACTTCCAGCCTAAAAGCATTATAGAATGTAATTGTGACTGTCCATGCTGTAGCATGAGCAAGTCCTGTTCGATTATGTCAATGGCAGATGATACTATGCTGTCCAAAGAATAAATTCTGGATGACAGGGACGTTAACCCATTGTCAACTACAGAGAGTGCTTTCTCTAAATTAATACAATCAATTTCTCGTATTCTTTCTGAAGTCTCTGCCTGTGTCACTTTCCAAGCTTCATTATAAATGACATATATACCTGTGTATATGAAACGTTTATGACGTCGTTTTGCCGGACCTGATAAGAAGTCCCTTAAATCAACACCATCTTTAAGTAAAGATAAGTGTTGTTTTACCACTGTAAGTGTATATTTTTGTAGCCACTCAAGGCTCAGTTTTCCTACACTTTATGTTGTTACTATCCCTGTATGTTGTCTCTGAACATATCTTGGATCTGGCCTAGTTACTGTAAACCCTTGTGTCTTGTTCAGGAATCTATCTTGACAATTATTCGTGTCTGTGGGCCAGATTAACCATTTTTTCCATTCAGGATCAGTTCTGTTTTTTAGAAGAATAAATGCTACGTCGACCCCTCCCTCTGAAGTGTTTTTGCCATCATGTGTAGGTGTAGGTATGGACGGTTTGTTCAAATCTTTTATCTTGGCCAGACCAAGGCAGGATGTCTGTTGAACAGTGTCATTCAAAAACATTATTTGTTCAGGGATAATGCAGGCTCGAAATAAAGCTTCTATTTCCTGCACTTGCCAGTCTTTTGAGCCCAGACAGTTTTTGTTTCTATGTTGTCACTCCAAAAGTCGAAACCTAATGAGGACAGCTGGGCATAAAAGGCTGCTGAATAAATTTGCTTTGTATTGGTTAATATACTTTTAATTCCTGTCTTATTAACATTTGTAAAGTAAAACGTTTCCGGATTTGTGGTATTAAAACCTGAGAAGTATGGAAATATTTCATAGAATGTTTTTGAGCTACCTTTTGGTGGCGTTGGACAATGTTCCCATTGATTGTAAGTATAAATATTCCTAGGGTTTGCAGATTTGTGCAAGTAATGATGACCATAGTGATTATAACAATACACTTGTGCATAATCTGAAGAACCTTCTAAGTATTCATGTTTTGTAAATTTAGCAGACATCTCCTAATCTGACATCATATTATTAAGAGTCTCCAAGTCACAATCATCAGAAAACGTGCTGGGTGAAACAAAGTCACTCAAGGAAACCTTAAATTGATGTAGAATCTTCAACTGCTCTGCCGGACCGTGAATATCATAATCAGTTCTGTCCTATGCTATTTCACCAGGTATAGGGATGGCTGTGATGTTTACTGATGTCAAGTCTCTTTGTTCACGATGAGATGATTTGTGTGGCTTCAGGAGCAAGTTGATGTTCCTACTTGCTGTGTCCATTTTACTATATTTTCCATTTATCAGCATTCCCAAAGTTAATACCATGATTAGCCAAAGAAGGAGAAAAGTACGCCTATTACAATCAAAAATTCAACCCAGGGTGAAATTAGATACGTTTTTTCAATTTGTCGAATAAGTTCTGTTACTTGATCTTTAAAGTTTAATTTGCTATCGTCGTTTCAGGCTCACTGGGATCCTCAGGAAACGTATCAAAGTCGATGAAATAGCCAGAGGCAGTTCTGTCAATTGTTGGAATTGCATCAGGAATATTTGAAATCACTGGCGCTACCGGATCCTTTGTCATATTAGTGTAATCAGATGCTACATCATTGTAGACAGGAGTGTCTTGACGAACTGTTATTTAGGTCTCAAGAGGCACAAGTTCCATCGCTTTATTGCTTAGTCCTTCTTTTCTTACTGCAAATTCTTCAAACATGATGAGTCTTTCAGTTTGAACCTCTTGGATAGTAGCAATATTTGGTCTTCTGCTACATCTTTGTAGTCCACTGGGCCTACTACTTATTATCCGCCACATGATGTGGTTTGACCAGGTCGATGGATACGAACCTGTTCTCCATTCTTCCAGCAAGGGGCAGCAGTAACGCTGTTCTTGATCCGTGGATTGCTAGCACAGGTACTGGTTTTCTGTAAGAAGGCCCAAATTCCTTCTTATCCGCGATCTTTTCTCTGACTAGATCCCCAATCTTTGGAATCCAGACAGGCCTTGCTGGGACGGGTGGTTCTCCGTCAGTGGTCGTTGGCTTCTGTATTGTGTTGCTTTGCCTTCTCCTTTTCTCGTTTAAGTCCTGCAAAACAGCCAAACGGTCTTTGAAATCAAAGGGTTTTCGTTCCATCACTGAAGTGTGACGATTGATGTCCTGGACAAGCATTCTAGTACCAAAAAGGATTTCATATGGAGTGATTCCACCCAGAGAATTTCTTGACAGATTATTTAAACTATGTTGGACACTTATTAGATGTTTTACCCACCCGATTCGAATACCTTAGCTGTTATAGATTGCTTTATGTCCCGTTTTTTTCTTTCCACTACAGAATTTCCCTCAGGATGGAATGGACTCGAATACCGCAATGCAACACCCAAATTGGCCATGGCCTCCTTGCAAGCTTTGGAGCTAGACGCAGGACCCTGGTCAGAATGTAGCGTGCCGATTGCGTATGTGCTGATAAAGACTCGCAAATCTTTTATAACAGTTTGGGCGTCAGCCAAGCGCTAAGGCCACATCCAACTGAATCTTGAACATGAATCCACTGGGACCTTGATATATTTGTAGTTGCCATCCCTCTGTAAGGGACCACAGTGGTCCAGGTAAACACATGCTAATGGTTTATCTGAAATTAAAAAGGGTGTCTGCGCCGGGCGTTTCACTTTTGAAACTTTCCTTTTCTGGCAGATTTCACATTCCAAAACATAATTTCTGGTCTGTTTCCTCATGCACGGCCACAGTATCTTTGTTTTAATAATGACACTGTGGCAGAAACACTTGCGTGTGCAGAGGCAAGCCCTTCATGCGCTGCTAAAATTAGTCCTAATCTATGTTCCATGTTTGGAACTACTCTATCCCCCATTCCAGGGATTTGAGCAAAAGGAACATTATTTACATCAGTTATATATGTGTACTTGAGTGGAAAGCCTTTTGGTAATGTTTTACCGCTGTCCATGTTGGAAGTGGCGACAGCCTGCATTATTTCGCAGTCTATTTTTGTTTTTGAACGAGTGATTGCAGCTACGGAAGCAGTTTGCACAGCTTTATTTCCAGCTTCATCAGCCAATGAATTCCCTGCAATGTGAACGCCATCACGCTAATGACTTAATGTATGGATCACGTGAGTCTTTTATAGTTCTTTCTGTAATTGAACTACTTGTTCCCGAAGCAACGTATGCTTGTTTGTGCCACCTTTTGCATCTTTGAAACTGTTTTGAACCCAGTTCTGCAAGTATTCATTGTAAGACTGGACGCAGTACTACGAATCGCACACTATGAGTGTGGGGAATTCGCGATCAGTATTCTCAAGAGCCATCTTGAAAGCCTGTAGTTCAGCTCGCTGAGCTGTACAGCCTCCGAGAGATTCTGTTTTTGTGACCATAGGTCGTAATTTACCATTTCCCCAGCGACCTTTAACAATCGCTAACGCAGCACCATAAGCTTGTTTAGCCCCAATTGCGCGCTGTGCTGATCGGTCTGTATAAATTATACATTCGTACTGTTCTAGAGGCAGAATTTCAGTCGGCAGTGGACATTCCTGTTCGCATTGTAAAAATTCTTGAGTTTTCAATTGGGGGTCAAAAACGTATTCAACGTCTGTTGCAGCAAGTGTTAACCCATTGTATCCATCTTGGATGTAAAGCCTTACCATTCGGGATGCTTGCTTTTGTTACCGCCTCTAGGGCAGGTACCGGAGTAACCACCATTATAAGTTTAGCTGTGCGAGGGCTCTCTCTTTTGCTACTGCAGTTTGAACCGCTGTCAGAATTTTTGCTGTTGAAGTGAATTTCATTTCAGCTTGTCTGTACAAGTGTGATTTGTAAGCAATTGGTACTTTTTCACCTTCATTAAAGGTTAAGTACGTGAATCCGCATCTTCCTGGGATTATTCTGATTACAAGGTTGCGTACGTTTACGCGTGTCTGTAAATGTGATGTCGCTAACATGTCTGTTTGCACTGAACGCAAAATTTCTGTTTTGAAATCAGATTTGATTAATTCGTAGAGAGGTTTAACCCTTTCTGCGTAGTTTAGAATGTAAGTTCTTTCGAAATTTAGGAAACCTAAAATTGACTACGTTTTTCAGCGTTTTTGGAGGTTGGAGCAGCGCACACTTTTTTAAAAAATTGGCTGCCAGGCTTTTGATAACTCATATCCTAGAAACAGGACGTTAAGGTGGGCAATTCTCGATTTCTTAAAATTTAATTTGTACCCTTCAGAGGCGAATCCAAGTATAATGGCATTCACTCTGTTCAAGTGCCTGTCCAAATCATCGTCTGTTAGATAGATGTCATCAACATAAGATAATGCCTCATCATCATACGTTTGTAGTAACTCTGTTACTCTGGCTGAAAATAACCCTGGACTATTCTTGAATCCCTGGGGAAGTGACAGAAGTGACGTTGTGTCCCCATAATTGAGAAAGCGGTCAAGTTCCTGCTTTCAGGTGCAATGTTTTGACAGAAGAAACTGTTAGAAATATCTAATGTGGTTTTTTACTTTTCGCGCACAATGTTACTCATCAGTGCTGCACTGTGTGCATTTTGTACTATAAAGGTTTTGCAACAAGAGTTTAAATGTCTGTAGTCCAAACCTAGATGATATGTCTGGTTTGGAGACATGAAACAAAGGATTGTTCATTGACGAGGTGCATGTTTCAATCACCCCTTGATATTTAAGTTGATCTAATATCTCCCTGACCTGTTTTTTAGCTTCTTGCTTAACTGGATATTGCCTCTGTGCAGTAGGTTGTGATTTTAACTGGATTTTGTGCTGAGGAGAATCCTCATCCCATCCCACATGATTTTTATATAATGCTGGAGCCTGGGCTGCTGCCCATTTTCTGGCATAGGTGTATTTTAAATGAATTGGAATATGATTCAAGAAGGCTGGCATAATGATGTCTTCGCCATGTGGGCACTCCCTAACAAATTTTGGTGGCCATTCTTTTTCAGCTAGAAGAATGTCATAACCTTTAGAGAGCTTCTCCCAAAAGAGTGCTCTTATTTTCCTAGTTATATCCCCCTCCATCCGGAGCGTTACTTCATATAACTTATGGGGTACACTAACCCTGGCATCAGCTGTTTCAACTTGAATGTACTCATTGGATCACTGAAATAATATCGAGGGACAAAATATCGACTTGCCAAAATATCGTGGACAAAATATCGAGTTTGTATCTACAAACAGGTAAGTACAAAAAAATATCGAGTACAAAATATCGTTTACAATAATATAGATGTAAAAAATATCGACTTTATTAAAAACAGTGTTAAATTAAATTAATATTAAATTTTTATTACTAAAATATACTTAAAAATACTTAAATTAAATTATAATAATTAAATAATAAATGAAAATAATAAAAATATTTTTTTACAATCTTATTTGTTAAAACATATATATATAGTAACATAATATAATTAAATAAGATACTATTATATTACCGTACAATACCAGAAGTGTAAAAAATACTATTCCCACTCCAAAGAGTATCGACGGTCACATTATCGATTAGCAAAAATATCATTTAAAAACTGAAAACTGACCCTGAACCCTAAAATATACCCCTTTACCCAAAAACATAAAACTGACCCTGAACCCTAAAAATACACCTTTACCCAAAAACCCAAAACTGACCCTGAACCCTAAAAATACCCCTTTACCCTAAAACTGAAAACTGACCCTGAACCCTAAAAATGCCCCTTTACCCAGAAACTGAAAACTGACCCTGAGCCCTAAAAATGCCCCTTTACCCAAAAACTGAAAACTGACCCTGAACCCTAAAAATACCCCTTTACCCAAAAACTGAAAACTGACCCTGAACGCGAAAAATGCCCCTTTACCCAAAAACTAAAAACTGACCCTGAACCCTAAAAATACCCCTTTACCCTAAAACTGAAAACTGACCCAAAACCCTAAAAATGCCCCTTTACCCAAAAACTGAAAACTGACCCTAAAAATACTCCTTTACCCAAAATTTATCAATATTATTTAATTACCAAATAATTATTAATTAACAATAACAATAAAGTAAATATATTAGCACATTAGCTGTAATTATTTTAATAATTAATATTTTTTTCCCCAATTAATTACTTAACAATAACACAAAATTATATATATTAAAATGTACTCTAATTAATGTAATTAACTAATTACAATTAATTAATTACCAATTAATTACTAATACAAAATATGTCCAAAATTATATTAATTAATTAACTAATTATTATTAATTAATTATCAATTAATTATTAATTAAAAATATTTACAAACATATATTAATTAATTAATTATTATTAAATTACTTCCCACCCTATTCCCCTATAAACCCACAACCCGCTACAGAATTACATTACTCAATTATTATAAAAACAAAATTCATTTAATAAAATATTTTATAACATTAATACACACTTTTCACACATATTATTACATAAAAATACACTATAAAATATTATATATTATTAAAAATTCTATATTTTTGCTATCTATATTTTATACAGTCGATATTACTTCACTTACCTGAAAAACGATATTTTTGTAGTCGATATTATGTCCAGTCGATATTTTGTCCAGTCTATATTTAAAACTCGATATTGTGTCCACTCGATATTTTGGAGTCGATATTTTGTCTGTGCACCGTACTCATTCAAGTCCACTGTCTCCAGATGATCCTGTAAGATCTTGCAAGCTATGGTGACTTCTGCTGCGCTGTCCAGCAATGTCTGGGCCCACTCCCCGTTCTTGAGTTGTGTCCTCAAGATCCTCTGCATGTCTGATTTTTAGACCTGCTACCTTCATTTTGGTGAATTGGGGTTTCTTATTTTTTGGAACGTGTTGATCGTCTTTGTTTTTCACGCTTTCTTCCTTGTGTTCTGACCGTCCTCTTCTTTCTGATTTCTGTGAGGAAGTCTGAAAGGTGCGAGAGGAACGTGTATCAGTATTTTGATATCTATCAGGTTTTCTCAAATTATCCCTGTTCCTGAGGTTATACCTCTTTTCAGAAGGCTCCTTTTGAGGAGACCTACCTCTGGATTGAGAACGCTTCTCTTTAGGAAGGGACTGTTTAGTATTTTCCCACTTCTTTTTAGGAGTAGTGAGAGTGTTTTTAACAAAGACCTTTTCAGGACTATCTCTACCTAGTTCTTCATAGGATTTTTCTATTATTCTGGCCAGTTCATACGGTTGCTCAGTTATATCAAATTCTCTTAGTCTCTGGCGGATCGCCACTGATGCTGCTTCACCTTTAATGTTAGCTAATATTATAGCTGAGACCTGTTTGAAATCTTTCAGTAATTTCATACCCAGATTTAAAGCAGGCTCTGCCCCGTATTCATTTCGAATCTGTTTTAGGACAACTGGTATAACCGCCATAGACGGAACACCATGTGTTTTTGTGTAGATTGCAGCAAAGACTGTACCTCAAGTGTCGCAGTCCTCCAGGTGTGGTGCGATCGCCATTGGTAAACAGATTGTTAAAATTCTGTGTTTTTCATGAGGTGTACTGTCAGGAAATACTGCCTCGATTTGAGTAATTTTTTGAGCTATCCATAATATAATTTGTTCCATTTTTGCGGGTAATTTACTAATGACTGATTGTATAGTCTGTGGTGTGATTTTATTTGTGTTCCCCTGGTGAGTGGTTTGTTGTGGAATCCTTATAGGAGGTTGGACTGTTAAGAGTCCGCATGACATATTGAACCAATTGTCTATGTATTTTTATTAGTTGTTTTAGTTGAACTAATAGTTCCACACCTGACATTTCTACAATGGCAGGGTGTGGTGTATAGCTGGCTAGTGCCGGCCATGTTGCTCCTGGTCTACCTAGTGGATCGAGTCTGGTAATGTGATTTTAATGTTGTAGGGCGCCTTTAAACCAGAGCTGGTGCTCTTGGTAAGTTAGTGGAATTTCAATGTCCTCGAAAGGAACATATTCTGTTGGATTATCCTCTACTTGGTACAAGTGAAACACATGTGATACTGCATTTGCTTCAGGGAAGATTATCCATGAATAGAATACCTCTGTCTGCCGATATTCGTGTGCCTCTACGACAAAAATTACCCTACCACCTCTTGATGATAGGCCATTCGTTATAAGCTTTATAGCGATGGTTTTCCTTAAGGTTTCCAGGATGATTATAGCATCCGCGTCGGTTGCTTGGACACCTGTAATGTTCAAACCCGGTTAGTCTGCAGCAGCAGCTCCACCGGTTCTTGTCGGTCTACCGGTCTCTCTGTCGCTATCCGACATTTTGTTGACTGAAAGTTTGCAGAACAAGTTTCGAGGAAACAAAGATAAGGTGCATAATATTTTCGCGCACTGTATCCTTCAACGTTGAACAAACCAAAAGCTAATACATAGGATTTTCGTCCTGCTCAGTAATGGTGGATATTTTATCTTTCTACCCATTCCAGACGTCTATTGGAGTATTTTACGGGGAAAAGGGGTCTCTGTGAAAAGCACGACTGAGTTACTCTAGTATCTAGCGTTAAATTAGTGCCTTACCAAACGTTGGGCGCCATGTAGTGTAGTTCCTATATTCCCAATAGGCTCTGCGCATTGAAATAACACATCCTATAGAAGTGACGTAGGACTTATGTCTACTAGGTCTCTATCGAATATATTAGATTTAATTGTCAGTGCCAGCTAGCTCAGAGGTCACTAGAAACTTTCTCGAATAAACAAGAAGGGATTAGTTTCTGACAACCGCATAAACATGACAACTTTGTTTCCCCAAGAATAAAACTGATCTTCAGAGTCGTGGAAACAATAGATAGATATTTTACTCAGTCAACCGTGCATGCTTCGTTTCATCAGAGGTGCGAAGTAATAGAGAGAAGGGCGTTTTCAATAAAAGGGTTTATTGAACAGTCTTCTTTCTCAGACAAGTAAAATGAACTGCTACAATCGTAATACTGGTTGCAAAGTATAATGCGTACAGTAAGAAGAGTATTATAAAATAATACTGTAAAAGCATTGTATGGTTCCTAGACCATAGATAAATACATATATAAATAACAAAAGCTAAAACTACTCAACTGGTGCTTCTAAAATACGCCTACCCCAATGTACCTAACCTAAGTCTAGTACGAAGGAAGAAGTAAGTGAGGTGTGGCATAGGTTTACTCTTTCTTTGCCAAGAATCTAACCAAGATTTCTTTTAGGGTCTATTCAGCTCCGTACCTTGGTTTTAGAATGAAGGATGTCTGGTATCTCTGTCTCTGGACTCGATTTCCCAACACCCCGCGAGGGGAGCTTGGAAACACTGGAGCTGGATTCTTGGCAGGAGAAGGACAGCTTCTCTGTCAGTACATCAGCTGGAGGGTCGGCTTCCTTCGGCACTTGTTGTAGTGAGCTGCGTCGGGCAAGTAGATAGTTGAGCTGCTCCGAACCACCGTGTGTTTGCTAGGGCAAGTGTAGGCATATTTATACCATGAAGGTGCCTAGTTTGACGTAAAGTCAGACATAATAACATCATCAAAGAACAACAAGGGAATGTTAGCTCTTTGAAAACACCATGATTTCTAGGACAAATCAATATTCAATTAAGGGGATGTACCTGACTGCTGAAGCCGAGTTTTCTTTCCAAGAATTCGTTGTGGCTTTTTGGAACTCGTGGAAGTAGCCATGCCTGTATTTGGACTGGTTTGGTTATGTCTAAATATGTGTATGATTTCCATGTCTATATAAGGGCAATGTGCATTATACCTACATAAGGGCATGAATCGGTAAATTTCGCTCGTATCCTAAAACGTCATACAACACCAGTGGGATGAAGGGAAAAACCTTCCTAAGTGAGTTCAACATAAAGAAACATGAAGAAGTGATGGCATTAGCGTGTCACACAAAGGACAGCTTTTCAGCTAATTGATGAGAGGACCGCCACCTCCAGACCAGCAGCCAATACAAAAGTTCTCTTTTTAGGTCTCACATAAGACATCTTGCATGCACTGTCACTTACAAGAGATATTGATTACTAGAAGAGGCTTGGAGCTCACCCATTGCTTACCATTCATTTAATTCCTTATTACTCGTGTTTGCTGCCTCCTAATTGGCCTGCGTGTGCCAGTTTCAGTTCCTCTTCTTTCGTGTGGAGCATGGACCAAGTAGTAAATGCTTCATTTCCATTAGTGTCCTTCCACTGCTCGCAATGTGATTGAGGTACTATTTTGCTGATGTTAATGGGCAAAGTAGGTGTTGCCCTACCATCACTTTTGTGAGGTCGGAGTCCACCAGCGCTTGTGCTGGCTGGGTAAGGACTATTCCTTGCCCTAGAGGCACAAGCGAGGAGAGTAACATCAGCCTGATGGGAGTAGCTGCACAAAGCGGCTGTGAACAGATGATGGACGGAATGGAAGAGTGGTAAAACTCCCTTTGCAAGGAATTTTGTAAAAAAACTGTTTTTGTGTAGATTGCTGGTCTGGGAGAGGCGGGCCTCGCTTTATTACAAGTACTGGGGCAAGGAAGGAAGAATCGTAGCAATGAAGACTACTAGTATGCAATCCAAACATTCTAAACAGTAGAGCTGCGGTCTCTGTGACGGATAGATACAAAGGGGCAGATTTACTACTTCTGGCGCATCTCTGCTAATCAGCAGGGATGCGCCAGAAGAGTTGCGATGCATCTGCCCATCCGTGCGCCACCACTGATGTGCCGCATTTACAATGCGGCACACCGTGGCGCACGGATGGGCATATGCGCGTCGCATCTCCGTCGGAAAGGCGGCACATTGCTGGAGTTGCGTCGCAAGCGTGACGCAGCTCCAGCAAGGCTCGGGGTGCCCTATCCCTAACATGCTGCGTCAATCCTTACGCCTGCTTCAAGCAGGAGCAGGGGTTTGACGCAGCATGGCCTTAAAAGTGACTCCGTGAAATCTTGTATATTTCACTCTTGTAGATTTCACTCTGCCACTTTTAGGAAGCGTTCCTGCGCCGGAACGCCCCCCTCCGACCCCGGAACGCCTACATGTGGCGCAGGGCTTTACAACGTGGCACATCTCCCAGATGCGTCATGTTGTAAATACCCCGTAGCCTGACGCTGGCTTTGCGCCGCCGCTGCATCACAAAAGTGACGCAACGGCGGCTTAAAAGAGGCGCAAGTGGCTTGTAAATCTGCAAGAAAGTACGGGAAAAGGTAATATTTCATGATATCTGCAAATGATCTCTGAGGACCGGGCAATGGGGCTAAGCCTTGATTTGGCATAGTCTGGGAAGTCTCCGTGCTAACCCTTGTGTTATGCTTGTTCTTGGCAGGCTATGGATCTAACACTGGTGTTTATGAGCAGACGGGCACCCTCGGCGGCATTGTCACTGTGACCGCTGGATATGACCCAAGGTTGCACATGAACTACATCAGCTCCTGGTGCCGACAGATGACAGAGAAGCTCTGCGACGACGTGGTGGACAGCAGAGGGGCCACAAGCTGGCGATATCAGGGAAGAGCTAGCATGGTGTCCAACAACCGCAAGAGTGCGCCAGCCACAGTCAGAATCAGGGATCTCCGGGAGTGGGACACCGGCCTGTACTGCTGGCGGATATGGAACGGGAACGAACATGAGGTGCTGAATAGGATCCTGCTGGTGGTGGTGATCGGTAATGTTCTTCGGTGAAGATTTTCACTTTTTTGGCAATTTTTTATAGTGCCATCCGGGCATAAATGTTGCACATCATATCTACAAAAATATATACAATATATACAAATTCAGTATATGGTATCTATCTACTTATGTCCAATATATGATCGTCTACTGACACTAAATTACCATCACCACACCCAGTGTAACCAAACTCCGATCTAAATACATCTACAATTATTGTCTCCTTAACACCTTGTGTATGCTCTCATCACGCTATCTATACTCACTAAACAAGACGTCTTCCAAAACCTTAATCACCACCACTTCACAGGGTAGCATGACCACGCTCCTAAGTAGACATTGGACGGGTTAAGTATGTGTTGTCAAACCATTCAATCAAACATTCTATATAGTACCAAGTTTGGAGCTTACCTCCACAGTTATTCAACTTGACTTTCGTTTTACTGCCCTTGGTTAGCGTATTATGAAACGGGCACCATTTGGCTCCTGAGTAGCCTGCAGACCATCTAAACTGCAGAGGAGGAAATGTAAAATACCCCGTAAGCAGGTTAAATCAACACGTGGACAGCCCACCATACTATCCGTGTCTAACTCTAAGCAGTGGACTTACTTGGCATGCTGAGTCCGAAAACGTGACTGTGTTACTCGGGTCTCCGTCCGCGTTTGACTGCCTCGCTACTGAGCCTCGGCAAAACAAACAAAGTCGTGTTTGCGCGCATGCGCACATTGTAGTGCTGGATAGCCGGCACACGACGGCCATGTTGGAGAGGAGTAGAAAACACTGAATAACCACATAAAACCAATATGACCAATAAAATGGAGTTTGGTCCTCGAATAAAACACAAAATTACTAACCACAACTGAATCTAAACGAAACATTAAAGGACCAAAGGTCTTGCAATACATTTACAAAAATTGAATATTTACAAAAAGTGAATATCATAACCAGGACCAGTCAAAGAATACCTAGAACTCGCTGAATTATCACAGTTACTGTTAATCATATAGACAGGCAACGAAGTATCTGGTACACCAATCTAGTTTACCATATTTAACCTGCTTACGGGGTATTTTACATTTCCTCCGCTGCAGTTTAGATGGTCTGCAGGCTACTCAGGAGCCAAATGGTGCCCGTTTCATAATACGCTAACCAAGGGCAGTAAAACGAAAGTCAGGTTGAATAACTGTGGAGGTAAGCTCCAAACTTGGTACTATATAGAATGTTTGATTGAATGGTTTGACAACACATACTTAACCCGTCCAATGTCTACTTAGGAGCGTGGTCATTCTACCCTGTGAAGTGGTGGTGATTAAGGTTTTGGAAGACGTCTTGTTTAGTGAGTATAGATAGCGTCATGAGAGCATACACGAGGTGTTAAGGAGACAATAATTGTAGATGTATTTAGATCGGAGTTTGGTTACACTGGGTGTGGTGATGGTAATTTAGTGTCAGTAGACGATCATATATTGGACATAAGTAGATAGATACCATATACTGAATTTGTATATATTGTATATATTTTTGTAGTTATGATGTGCAAAACTTAGTCCTGAGGATGGTCTCGGTGGAAATTATACAGTAGAGACCGAAACGTCGATGCGTATACACCGTTTGGTTCATATTCATCCAGGAAAAGGATTTGTATACACTAGATTGATGATTTAGCTGAGTGTATGTACAGGAGCACTCTATGTATATATTTGTATATTACATACTGTACCAACGGTGTATCACACTACAGAAAATGTATAGAAAATTGTAGTGTTATTTTGTTGCCTATTTTCTGGACTTCCTTAATTTTGTGAAAAACTAGAAGAATCATTTTCTAAATAATATATGTAAATGATTGAAGATATCATGCTGCTTATGTCTTCTTTCCAAGTAAAGTACTTATAAAAGACTTTATAGAAATTATCTAGATATCGGAAATAATTCCTCAAGGAGCCTTTTTTCTACTTAACTTATATTACCCAGTTCCTTGGGGACTATTGGGTTGTCCTGTCCCTAGTGAATCCGGGCATAAAGGCATCAGAGCGCTTTACAACAGAACCACACTTTGTAACACATGCCCCCCATTTTAAGTGACTTGCCCTGGATCAGGTGATGGCGAAAGAAGGCTGGGATTCGAACCTGCTTCCTTGTGTTCCAAAGTCGATAGCTCTAGTCACTAGGCCACATCTCCTGACTTGAGTTTACTTGCACACAGTAATTATCTGGGATGTACTAACAATGTCAGAAGCTAAAGTACTGTGACTAGCAATCAGTAGAGTCAAGGAGATATACCGGTAGGGTGGGCTAGAAATATAACTTTTCACAGCGTGAGAGCGACGCAGGGGTGTGAGACAAGCTAAGGGTGGTAAAGTGGCATAGAAGGAGAGACAGGCCCAGTGGTGTACCTAGACCTATGGCCGCCCATTGCGGCCCCTGCTTTTGCCATCCAATGGCAGTGGGGGCAGGGTACTGGTGATTTCCTAGGTGACCACCATGCAATGGCGGCAGTTAAGAGCTGAGGGAGCTCCCCACCCACCTTGATCCGACCCTGGACAGATCAGAGAGGAGTTACCAACCCGTGTTGACAGACAGGCCCAGAAGGAGAGACCAGCGCAGGAGGAGAGGCAAGCCCCATGGCCAGTGAGGGAGGGGGTGAGAGGTAAGGGGACCGGCCTGTGAGGAGTCAGACCAAGGAGGAGAAGCAGGTCCAGGACTAGAGACAGGCCTTGGAGTTGGGAAAAGCTCAATGACAGACAGGTCCAGAAGGAGAGACAAGCCCTTGGATGAAACAGGCTAATGGTCAGAGTTAGGCCTAGGAGGAAAGCAAGGCTTCGGGTAGGAGCAAGCCTAGGGGGAGAGACTGTTCCAGGGAGAAAGTCAAGCCAGGAGGAGAGACAGATCCTGTGGAAAGACAGGCCCACATGGAGAGATGTGTGCAGTAGCACCGGAAGGGTTCAGGAGTACTGACAGGCCTGTAAGTAGAGATAAGCACAGGTGTTGAGGCGTGCCCAGGAGAGACACAGGCCTAGGGGCAGAGACAAATCCAGAGGATAGGGTGAGTTGACAGATAAGCCCAGGTGGGGAGACTGGACCTGGTGAAAGGCAGACCCAAAATGTCAGGCAGGTCCATGTGGAGAGATAGACCCAGGGGATAGAATAAACATGGGAAAGACAATCCTAGTGCCAAGAGGAGAGGCAGGTACTGGGAATAAGACACTCCCATGGTGAGACAGGCCCATGGCATCAAGCTGGCCTAAGGGAGCGTGACATGCCAAGGAGGCTAGTCAGGCTCTGAAGTAGGAGGAGAGATGGGTCCAGCAATAAAGACAACCATGAGATAAGAGACAAGCCCAGAAGGAGAGATACACCCAGAAGGAGAACCAGGCCCAGGAGATAGATAGACCCTGAGACAGGCCGATTTAATGACAGTGTTCTAACACAATATTGAGTATTTTGCATTGTCCTCCAAAGACATCAAATGCAGAATATCAACTTCAATTATATCATCAAGGTAATTAATTAAGGATCAAGTGCTATGTGACGACACATTGACATTTTTACCCAATCATGCCCTGGATGGGCCTACATATTCAATCAATTAATGACCAGTCAACACTTATTCCACATAAGTTTGCTATCATGTTGCTTATAAATATTCTTAAAATGTATTATGTGTCGTCACATAGCACTTTAATGAGTATTCAAACCTCAATGAGCAGGGTATTCTGACTGCTGTATGATAGCATAATAATGTGGAGCATGTTTGACGAGGCAATAATTGCTTGAATATTTAGGCCCATTGAGGTGGATTGGGCAAAGCTATTATGTTAATATGTCTTCACACACCATTTCATTGAACCATAATGAAAGATATGTACCACCGTGACCAAGAACAGTATAAGACGGCTGCCAAAAAATGTATAATTATGAATATGATTATAGAAAACTATTAGATCCATTGGAAATAAGGCCACGTTAAACACAAGATGAATCAATGAATAATTGAGCAATTTATGATTTCCTAATGGATTTAAATTTGACTTAGAAAATGCAAATATGCACAAATACTATGAATATTGATAGTGTTAAGATGGCCACCATAGAAATTGTGAATCATGAACAACATACCAAGTAGTCCGTCATTGATTGTTTGAAATGACTATGCAATGAATTTGTGGTTATATGTTTTTAAACAAAGCAAACACAAGGAGATGATGGACAGAGCACTGAAACTTTTCAGACACTCACCCCCAGTCACAGATCTGGGTTGAATCCATCATCATTCTTTAGCTCACTTCGCCACCCCAGTTCAGACACAGCTATGTGCAAACCAGTCTTGGCCCTGTGCCTCATGGAAGCATTCCAGTTCGAACTGCCAAGCTATGTCTTCCCTGAACCAGAAACAAGAATCCTGGGACCAGTTTCAGGGTAACACCCCTCTTCAGCCAGGCTAGCTTGAATCCAATGGAAAAGTGAGCAAGGGACCCACGTCTGGGCATACCGTGCCAGCTTAGGGCAAACAAAGCAAACACACAGAGATGATGGACGGAGTCCTGAAACTTTTCAGACACTCGCCCCCAATCACAGATCTGAGTTGCATTCATCATCATTCTTTAGCTCACTTCACCACCCCAGTTGATGATGGATTCAACCCAGATCTGGAACTGGGGTTGAGTGTCTGAAAAGTTTCAGCGCTCCATCCATCATCTCCTTTAGATTGATATGTTTTTAAACAACTTGCTTCACACTGAGCATGGCACATTGAAAAAGGTGCACAGCCGAAATATATATATATATCTATATATATATATATATATATATATATATATATATATATATATATATACATATATATATATATATATATATATATATATATATATATATATATATATATATATATACATACATATATATAGATATATACATATATATATATAGATATATATATATATAAAATCAACTTCTCCTCTTCCTCACGGTTTTATATATATATATATATATAGATATTCACTGAAAAAACCATAGGTTTCAGGCCTGTTATAGATAGGGATTAGCATTTAAAAAACCTTAGAAATTCACTGAAAAAACCATATGGCTGAGATACCCGCCACCCCCTCTCAACACAATCCCCAAGAATGGGAATACGGAAACAGTTCTGAACTTTTGGAAGGCGGGAGGGAGTTACCCTCCCGGCCGTATTTATTAAAATATGAAACAAAATTAAAACATTAAAATAACCGTTTTATATCATGTACAATTTCATTTCCACATTACGATGTTTTGGCTGACCTTAACACATTTCTAATACAAAGGTTCTCCTAGCCGATACTAACATCCTACAAATGCATTTTCAAATTGAAATTGTACATCCTAACGTTAAGGGCCAACGGCAAGGTCGTAACCGGTGTCAGATCCCTAAACCAGAACTCCCCCCTCACTTGGGAGGGGCGGCCGCACAGAGGACTGCACCTCATGTGCACATACCAATTTCCCTTGTCTTGACGGGGGCCCCAATTAACTCGACGCCATCTTAATGGTCGTCCGAGGACTCGTGTGAGGTGTCTAGAAGGTAGCGTAGACCCCCCTCCCCACCCCACACAACTTACCACATCTGCCGTCGCAGATGTCCTGGCCCCGGGAAATTCCCAGGAGGGGCCCGTAGCCCCTCCTATCCAGGGAGGGGCCTTGACCACCTTCCCTTTCCTTTCGGCGTCCCATCCTTAGAAGGGACCGCCTCCCCGTTGAGGGGCCAATGGCCACCTCCCCCCGGGCGCTCCCATCCGTAATGGGTGACGCCCCCCCCTAGGGATCTTCCAATTACTGCTCACCGATCATGACCTTACCGCCCGACCAAATAATAAATACGACAAACTAATTAATAGAGGCTAATTACTAAGAGGAGAAAGACAAAAAGATATTCAAAGTATGGACTGTCTAAAACATCACTGATCAACTCTGGTGCAAATACTTTTATTCCATAAAGCATACCGTAAAGAATTATCCACTTTATTGCATACTGAATCACAACTTTATTCAGAACAACCTGTAAGAAAAATTAATTACCACGTCAAATGACTTTATTTCAAAAACAACTTGCTCTCCTCAGGGGCTGGTGGGTGGGTCAAAATTGGCTCTTCGTTCCGTCTCGAGCTCACGTGCAGCGGGAGGTGCAGCTTCAGAGCACAGGAACAAGAGGATGCTTCCTTGGCTTGTCGCTCCTTTTATCCTTCTTCGGGCGGGCGTACACCCGCCTCCCCCCGCCTCCGGGGGCGTGGCTGGCGGCTTCAGTGTCTAGGACAACCCACTCTTGGGCGGGAAAAAGCGCGCCCCGGCTACGCCGCTTTGGGCATACCAGCCGAGACTCGCCTCCTGCCCAAGATGGCTTCCCGGGGGGATCGGGGTACTCCACCATACGTTCGGGGGGACCGAGTGGTCGCCCCTTTCCATATGGCTGAGATACCCGCCACCCCCTCTCAACACAATCCCCAAGAATGGGAATACGGAAACAGTTCTGAACTTTTGGAAGGCGGGAGGGAGTTACCCTCTCGGCCGTATTTATTAAAATATGAAACAAAATTAAAACATTAAAATAACCGTTTCATATCATGTACAATTTCATTTCCACATTACGATGTTTTGGCTGACCTTAACACATTTCTAATACAAAGGTTCTCCTAGCCGATACTAACATCCTACAAATGCATTTTCAAATTGAAATTGTACATCCTAACGTTAAGGGCCAACGGCAAGGTCGTAACCGGTGTCAGATCCCTAAACCAGAACTCCCCCCTCACTTGTGAGGGGCGGCCGCACAGAGGACTGCACCTCATGTGCACATACCAATTTCCCTTGTCTTGATGGGGGCCCCAATTAACTCGACGCCATCTTAATGGTAGTCCGAGGACTCGTGTGAGGTGTCTAGAAGGTAGCGTAGACCCCCCTCCCCACCCCACACAACTTACCACATCTGCCGTCGCAGATGTCCTGGCCCCGGGAAATTCCCAGGAGGGGCCCGTAGCCCCTCCTATCCAGGGAGGGGCCTTGACCGCCTTCCCTTTCCTTTCGGCGTCCCATCCTTAGAAGGGACCGCCTCCCCGTTGAGGGGCCAATGGCCACCTCCCCCCGGGCGCTCCCATCCATAATGGGTGACGCCCCCCCCTAGGGATCTTCCAATTACTGCTCACCGATCATGACCTTACCGCCACAGGCCGGATAGTTGACCGGCTATCCGGACCCCCCACAAAACTCCTACCTAAAGGTCATGCTGTAAACTCTTTAACCAGGCTACGAGGTCTCCTATGAGTAAAGAATTCCCCACCCGGGACAAGTGGACCCCATCTTCTAGATACATATGGTCCCCCCTGATACACCCATGAGGAATCGAATGCAATGTACTTGTACGGAACAGTCTACCAAGCTTGCTATTTACCTTCTTCACAGAATGATTTATCGCAGACACTGAATTAGCCCCCCGCCACACCTTTCGTGGAATCATATGGGACCATGCAATCGTGCACCCTGGAACCCTTCTCGCCAACCAACTTACTGTGGATAGTATCGCCTCGAGAAGTAGTCGTCTACCAGTGGTCACCAAATCATTGCCCCCAAGATGCACTATGATTATAGATGGCGGTGACCTTTTCCGCCCTAACAAACCCTCCAAAAAAGTTTGAAACTGGTCAATACAGAGCCCGCCCCTTCCGTAGAAGGTCACCCTGTACCCGTATTCCCCAGCCATGTGAATCATGTCACCTGCTTTGAATACGTCCGCGGCACGCCTCACATATGAGTGGCCCACGACCCACACCACTTTTTCCTCAGCCGGTGATCTTTGACCGCTGGTTCCCAGGTGTCGAGTCGACTGCACAGTCCGCCCCGCCTCGTAAGCTCGCGAAACTGTAAACCAAACAAAAACAAGAAGCGTGAGTACATGATATCAGCTTCACAACATGTGCAACCGCACATACCTTTTGTAACAATTCGAGGACCAACGCCCAACTGTTTCACCTTTTCCACACTCAGACCCCTGGCTGTAGCCTCTGTAGCAGCCCCTATCCGGAAGGAATGGGTCCCAAACTCGCCCGGGTTCAAGCCCGCGGCCGAAATTGCCATTGCAAGCACCCGCTGGAACTGAAACCTCGTCAGTGGGGTGGCATCAGCGTGTCTCAGCAAGGTCCCCCCCCCATGATGCCGCCCTCTGCGCCAAATATTCCTCAACGCATACGACAGGGCACATGGGAGATCCGGGAATCCGCTGGACTACTACACTGTCCCCGATCGCACCCTGATCGGTCTTGGACCTGGCAAACGAGACAATCATCGTCTCCCCCTTGACTTGAATGTGCTCTCGGCACAGTCCCCCCCCCGTATCCTGCTTGTTCCTCGCCACCAGTTCGCTTACCCGCATAGCCCCATGGAATGCTAATGCAAAAGCGGCCCGGAATAACACTGTTTCTGACTGGGATGAACATGTCGCAGGGAGTACGGACAGTAACAGGGCCAACCTTTCCAGACCTATCGGGTGCCTTTCATCTACTCTGCGACCCTCAAGGCGTTGCCACCCACCCAGCGCTTTCTGTACTACAAAAGACGCTGTAGGGTCCTGGATACCATGAGCCCGTGCCATAAAGGAAATGGCGGCCCGATGCCTCTGGGCCGTGGCTACCGATTTGCCTGCCTGATGTAATGACAGCAAAAACTTTAAGACATACTCTTCCTGGCCCCAAAGCTCCCCCCTAGCAGAACCCAAAAAGGACCAATAGGAACGGAACGCCCCTTCATATGCCTTCCTTGTCCTGGGTGCTAAACTCTCTCCCACGAGGTTTTGTAGTTCGGGGCACCGAGAGACCAGAGAGCTTCGGGAAATGGTGCCGCCACCGGGTCCGCTGTGGGCAGAAAACCCCAGAAGGCCTGCATACGGAAACGAGAAAGCGCATCAGCAGCCTGATTCAGCACCCCTGGCACATGTCTTGCCCTAAAGATCACGTTCAATTGCATACATAGTAAGACAATTTCCTTGAGCAATCTCAGAATCCATTTGCATCGTGCTGCCTGACTATTGATACACTCAACCACGGTCATGTTATCAGACCAGAACACCACAGAGTGATCCCGAAACCCCTCAGGCCATGTTTTCAAGGCCACCAGAATAGGGAACAGTTCGAGAAAAGCGATGTTACTTGTAAGCCCACACTCGTGCCACCATGACGGCCACGTTTGAGCTGACCAGTGGTTACAAAATATGGCGCCAAAGCCTATACTCCCCGCCGAATCTGTCCACAACCCCAACTCCTCGGAGGACACCGCCGGCTTGTTCCAGACAACCCGACCATTGAAATCCGCCAGGAATGCCAACCAAATGCGCATGTCCTGGCGAATCTCTGCCGAGAGCCTCGTGCGGTGGTGCCCCTCTTTAAGACCGACCATGGCTTGTGCAATCGAGCGGGAAAAAGGGCGGACCATTGGCATCACTCTAAGGGCAAAATTCAATTGACCCACAGTCTGCTGCAATTGATGCAAATTTACCTTAGTCTCCCTAATACATGTTTCAAGCGAGGCCCTGAATTTCCTTACCTTTTCTTTGGGCAACCGGAAGCAACCCTCTTCGGAATCGAGCTCTATTCCAAGAAACTCGAGCGAAGTAGACGGCCCCACAGTCTTACCTGGCGCCAATGGCACACCAAACTGACTCATCAGACCACAAAATTCTTTTAAAGCCTGTGCACATTCTGGGTCCCCGGCTGCCCCCAGGAACAGAAAATCGTCAAGATAATGCATAACATGCTGAAACCCCGTCATTCTTGTGAATGCCCATTGCAGAAAACAACTGAATTTCTCAAAATAAGCACAAGATATGGAGCATCCCATTGGCATACATTTATCCATGTAATAGCGTCCCTGAAACATGAAACCAAGGAGACGCTGATCGTCTGGGTGTACCGGGAGCAACCGGAACGCTGACTCGATGTCTGATTTGGCCATCAGCGCTCCGGGCCCCAGGCGATTCAACATGGCGACGGCATCATCGAAAGATGCGTACCGCACCGAACAAACTTCCGGGTCTATCGCATCGTTTACCGAAAGACCTCTCGGGGCTGACAAGTTATGTATCAATCTAAACTCACCCGGGTCCTTCTTGGGGACCACTCCCAAGGGTGAACAAACAAAATTAGCAACTGGTGGCATGTCAAATGGTCCAGCAACCCGACCCCGGGTCACCTCCTTCCCAATCTTTGCTTGTACCACCGCCGTATTCTGCAGGACCGACAGTTGGTTCCTACAATGTGCTTTACCCTGAAAATTCCCCACCGGGATGCGGAAACCATACGAAAAACCGTCTCGCAACACCCCAGCGGAGACATGATCCGGGTATTCATTGAGCCAAGGAATCATTGCCATGGTATCAACCGGGGTAGGTAAAGGCGCCCCTCGGACTATTTCAGACCTGTTTGGCGCTTCCCCTACCGCCGTTATCACCCGTTTTGGCTCTGCACATGGTCTTGGGATGCGAGGACTGTCCACACCCCCCACATTCGTGCCTAAACTTGCATGACCCCTGGGGCCTTGTACACTTTCCCCTGTTAAAATTCCAGCAGACCCCTTTTTTACCTGTATTGCCATTCGACCTTGAATGGTGCTCGTTACTTGAACCCGCCCGAAAGGGCGCCCCAGATGAGTGGCGGGAAAACTCGCCCCCGTTCCCCCCAACAATGGCGCCTTTGTCATGCCTGATTTCTCCATTTTCTGCCAGGAAATGGAGTCGTAACAATCCCACGTCAGAGATGTGTCGAACTCCTTGGCCTTACGAAAAATATTATCATAACAAAACCATTGATTGCCCTCATATGTCTGAGAAAACTCCATAATACGTGTCTGGTACACGGGTAACTCGGCCAACAGTTCAGGCCTCCGTTCCCCCATAATTGCAGTGAATATCCCAAACGCTCTGCCCCAATTACCTATCGTCTCATCAACTCTGAAAGCGGCCATCTTGGCGCGCCAAACACTCGGGTGCAGAAACTCTTTTTGAACTTTCACATGCTCAATCTCGTAATGATCAGTTAATAACGAAAACATGTTTATATATTTCTCAGCCCATATCCTCTCCTTGATTTCCATCGGAATATGCTGAGCCACTTTCTCCCTTCTCGAGGGTACTGACCCCTCCCCCGCAATCGGCAGTAGCTGCTTACCTGAACCGGAAGCTGTAACCGTAGTCGCTGCCGAACTCATGCCCGCTGCGGGTTGTCCCACTGGAGCCTGCGGGGGAACAAAAGGACATGGTGCCTTTGCAGCCTCTCTTGATTGCCGCAACTGCCTCATTACTGCCCTGGCGTCATCTGCCGTAGCCCCCTCACTCTCTTTCCCCAACCATGCTGCCAGCTGTGCAGCCAACTCGGGAGGCATATCCTCCCCGTTCACAGAGGTGACTACAACGGGAATTGGTTGCCCCTCCTTCGGGACCGGGATCGGCGCCTCAGTCGGTGTATCAGGGTGTGCCGGCGGCGTCTCGGGAACCGGGGCCTCTCCCCCAGTTGGCTCTTCGTTCCGTCTCGAGCTCACGTGCAGCGGGGAGGTGCAGCTTCAGAGCACAGGAACAAGAGGATGCTTCCTTGGCTTGTCGCTCCTTTTATCCTTCTTCGGGCGGGCGTAAACCCGCCTCCCCCCGCCTCCGGGGGCGTGGCTGGCGGCTTCAGTGTCTAGGACAACCCACTCTTGGGCGGGAAAAAGCGCGCCCCGGCTACGCCGCTTTGGGCATACCAGCCGAGACTCGCCTCCCGCCCAAGATGGCTTCCCGGGGGGATCGGGGTACTCCACCATACGTTCGGGGGGACCGAGTGGTCGCCCCTTTCCATAGGTTTTAGAGGTGTTATAGTTAGCTGGACATTTCACTCGTACAAAACCATGGCAATTCCTCCGATATAGTTAGTTGTACTAACTATAACTCATGCACCACAATCCACTGCTGATGATATCACATACTACATCATTCATGACATGGTTAGTGACATCACTGATGACACCACTGATGACATCTCAAATGAAATCACTGTTGACATCACTGATGACATCAGCCAGTGAATGTGGTTTGGTTTAATATTTAAATAAGTATTATATATATACCAATCTGCAATGAAGACTGAGTGGATGTATAAGTGTCTGGATGGAGGATTTAGTAGCACTGTGATTGACTGTCTAAGTGACTAATTTTATGTGTCTCACTAAATATATGGGATACTGATTTAACTGTGTGAATATCTGTATCACTCTGTCTCTTGTTGTATAAACTAGTGTATACGTTGGTTATTAGCTATGTGAAACTGTATATTAGTTTTTTAATAGTTAAGTGAGTATTTGTAAAGGAGAGTGAATGTGTGTGTAGTTGGATGGGAGGCGTGTGACTGTCCAAAGATGTGTAAAGAGTTGATTAAGTAGGTATAGGAGGTTTAAGCTGCATGTCAAAACAATTGATTGGGTGAGTGAATTTCTTTATGGGTGTGCTGTTGAGTAAATATATTTCTCAATGTTCAACAAAGTAGAAATATAAAACGCAGTGTATGTGACAGTTGTTGTGTATAAATAAGTATACATAAGATCAGTGATTGTATGAAGGACTGTATAGATAAATGTTTACTTGTAATAGTGATTTTGTAAGTCACTAAGTATGAGTTACTATCTATATGAATAAATAAAGTGGTGTTTGTATAAGTGTGTAGCTGTGTAGCTGACTAAATGTAAGTATAATCAATTGTTTCAATTAGTGAGTAGGATGACTGCATAAGTCAATAAAATTTGTGCTGGTGGGTAATGTTGATATAGGTGTATAAGTATATTTAATAGTTTTCTATTGATCTTGGTCAACGTGTATGACTGAATTTATAGGTAAGTGTTTACATGTGAGTGTTAGAGCTAGGAATCACTGAGTGGGTTTTTAGAAACTTTTATTTGTTTATCAATGGTTTAAGCATGGCACTCTATATTTTACAGTGAGTGATGAAAGGTTATACTAGTGTATGATGATGCGTATCTGATTGTCACGTGGATGATGTCATCAGTGATGTAATCACTGATGTCATTTGTGATGTCATCAGTGATGTCATCAGTGATGTCACTGACCATGTCATGAATAATGTAATATGTGACATCTTCAGCAGTGGATTGAGGGCGCGCGAGTTATAGTTAGTACAACTAGCTATAACAGAGGAATTTCAATGGTTTTGTACGAGTGAAATAGCCAGCTAACTATACCACCTCTAAAACCTATGGTTTTTTCAGTGAATTTCAAAGGTTTTTTAAATGCTAATTCCTAACTATAACATGTCTAAAACCTATGTTTTTTTCAGTGAATTTCAAAGGTTTTTTTAAATGCTAATTTCTAACTATATGTCTGAAATCTATTTTTTTCAGTGAATTTCAGAGGTTTTTTCAATGACAATTTTTAAATGTATTAATTGTTATATTTATTTTTTGATACGGATTTACTACATTATTTAAACTATTTATTTTTAGATATTTTTTTTACATTACATTACATATTTTTACCATAAATTGGAAAAAAAATGTTTTAAAAAATATGGAAATTCTATATTTTTTATTTTATATATTTTTAAATATATTTATAATATTTTCTTTATTGTTTTTTTGTCAAATTTTTTTTGTAGTCGCACACCCAAAGCGCATCTTCCTCGATTACTGTGTAGAACCTAGCTGCTATTTCAGGATTGTTGTGTAGCATCCGCGTATGGTGTGCGATGGGTGCGTATTTCTCTGCGCGATTGCTATGCGACCGGTACGCGACTCCTGGCCCATGCGCGACATGTACGTATTATGCTAAGCAACGCTTGCGCGTTTCCGCATGAGGTCATATACGTATTCGACGCGGTGTGTGCGCAACTCCTGCAAACATTTTTAATATCTAAAAACATATATATATATATATATATATATATATATATATATATATATATATATATACACATATATATATGTATTTAAAATAAATATTAAGGCAAGACATTATCTGAGCTAATCATAAAAATAATATTCTTTTTGTTTTAATAAAGTTATATTACTTTTAAATGCAATTTTGCAAAGTCGCGAGGGTGCGTGCTGCGTGTGCGCACCCTACGCCGATCCCATGTGACCAGAAAAAAACCTATTTGATTGGTTCATAACACTTCCTATTCTAACTATTGAAGGACCCCACCAATTTCAATCACTGTTCTTAGACCTTCTTTGGGAGAAGACCTGTGCTAAGGAGAACCTAATTTTTGTTAGGATTGCAGACTTGGTTTTGCTCTAACTTAAAAAAATGGCTTCAAAACAGCAAGAACAATCTTCAGAATCAGAACACTCCAATGAAGACGGATTTGTTCCAGAACCACCACGTCCCCAAAAGTATGTCTCCATTGTTTGGAAATTTTTTACCTATCGAGAGGGACTTAAAAAAGTCAACGCCACAAAAGTAACATGCAAAAATTTGCAAAGCAGTTTTATCTCGTGGAGACCCCAACAAAAAATATTCTTGTGGCATAGCAAGCATGCTGCAACACTTGCAAAGTTTGCATCCACTAAACCTAGCCAGAGTGGAATGCAGAATACTGCAGGGGAGTCTACCACCACCACCGCTAGTTCCAAGAACTTCTGGGGCGTTCACTTCAAGCACCAATTTGGACATACGTCCTCAACTGGCTAACGCAAAAATTCACTGTGTGAAATGCAATAGATTGCTGAGCTACGGGGAGCAGTCTGTTGATTTAGTGTGCAGCTGGGATGGTGCAGTGAGCTAAATAACGGTGATGGATCAAGCCCTGATCTTTGGACTGGGTAGGAGTGTTCTGCTTAATTCAGATACTCTGTCCATCACCACCCCCTTTTCTGAATCGATTTAGTTTGCAGGGCACTTGATAACCATCGCTGTTAGAGTTGGGTTTTTTTTGCCCTAAAGTTCATTGCTTTGTTTGTCGGTTGACTTTTTTTTCCTTTAAAAACACCCCCCCAAAAAATCTTTCAAAAAATCAACAAAAAAACCCACAAAAAAGACAAAAAAAGTTATTATTAGAACTAACTACTCTGATTAAAAAAAGAGTTATATTTGTATGATAGTGTGTGAAAGTTTAGATGAATGTGTGTGTAGTGCATAATTGACTGAAAGAATGCATTTGTAGAGTATGGTGAATGTATAAGTGCAGAACTATAAGGAAGTGCTGCTGCATGACACTGTAAGCTCTTTATCCACAGCGTGCTGTGGTACTTCCAAAACACAGGGATGCAACATATGTCCATAACTATGTTGCAAGTCTATGCTTCCCTCTGCACTGGTGCTTAAACTGCAGCCATGTGGTGGCACATGCACCCTTGCACCATGGTGCAAGGATAGCAGTGTTGTGTGGAGTTTGTTTTTGTGAAAAAAGACACACCTTCCTGCACAAAAACAATCAGTAAAGGCATTTTTCTCCTTCAATGTATTCTGTGCATTTTTGCATATATTCAAAGAGAAAAAATGAGGAGAAATGAAAATAATTTTCCCTGTAGTGCCTTGCTACAACACATTGGAGGATGCTGCAGCATTCACACACATGTCCAGATTTATAATTTCTGATAAATCTGGAGATATGTCTTGTTCTATGACTGTGGTATGTATGATGAGGTCGTATTTACATGGAAAAGAAAAGGTACACAGACTGCCTTTTACTCTCTTTGTAAATATAAAAGAGTGTCTTGCGCTATAACTATGTAACAAAAACAGACACATTGTTGGTAGAGGATGCTTCTAAATTTGTCCCATAAGTGCTCACGTATTGGCAGACTGTTACAATAAGAACATATTGGTAGTTCAATGTTTGAAAAATTGGATGAGAGTGATAGGATCGGATAGGAGGTAAGCATAGACTTAGGTCTCCAAAGATGCTCATAGAAAAATTATTGAAATGATTGTGATTCTTCAATAGGTACAATGGGAAATATTATGAACCAATCAAATCTTTTTTTTACAGGTCACATGATATCCTATAACAGTCAGATTCCAAAATGTCATAGGTATAAACTGGATGTTTTGAAGACTGTATTAATACTTTGTAGCCTCTTCCAAATCTGCTTGCATAGTATTTAAATAAATTAATTTGTACTAAGGTTAATGGCTAGGCCAATCCTTAAGTATATGAGTAATAAGTAGAGTAATTTCAATACTGCAAACAGAGAACAAGATAAATTTATAAGCACTTACGTTTTGGCAAACTGATAGGACATGTTTATGGATTAATGAAAGGAAGGGATGGGGCCTGCTGTGACATGTGCAAACACAAGCACACTTTGTGACATGTTTTAAGCAGGGATTTTGTCTCTTTTAATCCTGAAAGTCCTTGGGCCCTACTAGCCCACCATGTCTCTTAAATACCATACAGTTGCAATGCAGAGAGGTGCTCTGAAGGCGTGTCCTATTTTATACCTCTCTGCAATGCAACTCTCTGGCACTTTCTGCACATATCTGATGGATTAGTTGGCCCCTAGTGACAGTCAGTATTTATGTTAACTTTATCCTGTAACTTAAAACGCCCACAAAGTATCTTTCAACACATATCTTTTCTGTCCATCTCCCCTTTCTTCAATTGTGTGCAAACACAGGTCATTGTACATTTTAATACTTAGTTAAACTTACCTTCACAGAAATAAAAAACGCAACACATTTTTCAGTTGTTTTTTATAATCTAAATTGCTGAAAATGTCTAATTTTAGAATTAGGATTTGCGAAAGAGAAGAAAAAATATAGTTATAATATATAATATTATATTTTTTATACGACAGCATAATTTTAACATTTTACAAATTATTTTCTTTGCCTTTTTTACTGTGATTTCAATCGTACTCATCACATAACAGCGGGCAAGAAAAAACAATCAATAAGATTGTTTAAAAAAACAAAAGACTACATCCTCAATAATATACCATATAATGCAAATCACATATATATAAAATGCTTACTCCTAAGAAAATTTTCTAATGTAAATTTTTATACACAGTAAATGTTGTTTAAAAATATACTCTGAGAGAATGTGCAAGAAAAAGTCTGCATTTCAAGCAAACGCCTTTCCTCTTGGCCAAATGGTATTCTTAAAATAGTTTTTTTTTAAACTGTCCAATAGTAATCATAATAATACATATTAATAAATACCTCAGAGGCCGAATTATGTTCCTAAAACTTTGGTTTTAAAAATATTAGGTAGGAATTTGGTAATTCTTTAGGCAAACGTTGTTTAAAAACTAACTGAGCATCATTACAATATGTCCAGTCTTTGTCACATTTTAGATAGTCAGCGTAATGTCCAGATGTTGTGGAAGGACCATCATGGAAAATGTTTGCTACTGCTACAAAAGTCCTTCCTGATATAGATAGTTGACTTGCTACAAAATGTTTTATTAAAGTGGCCAATTTTCTTCCATCAGCTGTACAACGTTGCATCATCAAAATTATATATTGTCCATATCTTTGTATAAAAAATGTTGATAACATTTCTGATTTGCATTGGCCACACTCCATGTTTTGATTTGCTGCATTAACTAGTTTTTTTGAAAGATACTGATTTACAGCCTGGTAATGTCAAATATATGAATCTTTCAGAGTCTATATTAGTGCTATATGTATACATACAGTTTTCACAATAGTGTTCCCATTTATAACAAAGGCAAAAAAGATTTTCAATTTCTATTCCTTCATTTTTTATTACGGTAAGCATATACATTAGAAATTCCTGCGCATCTTGTTGGATATTCTGCATAAATTGTGTCGAACCAGAACATACATCCAAAAGATTACGAATATCACAAACGCTTTGTATTTTGGTTTTATCAGTTCTCAAAATATTTTTTCCTGATTCTCCATAATTTGCTGTTGCAAACTTTCAAGAAAAAAACAACATTGACCACTACATTAGCATAGCAGTTGACACCTGAACTATTTTCAAGCTGATAACCAACAATCTCTTCAAGAGTATCCTTTTTCTTTTTGCTTGCAATCACAACATTATCTTGTTTTTTTCCTTCTCTATACCTTCACTACAGATATTGTCATACCTTCTTGTACGACCTACCACACGTTTTTCAAACACAGGATATTGACCTAAATTAGGTGCATATGCTCTTCTTAACCTATTATACTCTTTTACACAGTTTGCATCTGCAGTAATTTTTGTCTCATCAAAATCAATCAAATACAATCCAGATAAAGGTCTGACTCTGGACAAAGCAACATATGCCATACCCTCTTTAAACACGGTACTTCCAATGTTCACCACCGCACTGTCTACAATTAAACCTTGAGATTTATGAATAGCCACTGTATATGCCAGAGAAACTGGAAACTGTTTTCTACGGACATATAAATCTTTAACAAGCAGAAAATGAACTGAACAACAACCAATTTGTTTCACTTCTTCAATCTGATAAAATTAAATTTTTAAAAATTCTATTCCATCTTTATTCTGATAATTAACAAAATCTCTAACTTTGCCCATTGCTCCATTAACTAAACCTTTTTCTACATCCAAATTACGCCTTAGCATTACCCGACAGTTTATACATGCATATAGATTCTTTTCTAAATCAGCAGTGTTGGATATCGATTTTTTTTAAAGAATCTAATTTTATTTTCAATTTTTCTGTCAAAATAATAGTAATTCCTTCATGCTCTATTTTATCAATAGCTTCCATTTTTATTATTTCTTCATTTTCCAGCTTCAAAAGTTGTTAATTGAATATAGAACACTCACGCAGTGTTGGCATTAAGCAGATTACAGATTTGCTTTCTGCAATTTTCATATAAATTTTCTCAGGAACTATATTTTCATTTGGAAACAAATTGGAAAATAATCGTGTCTGCAAAGCGTCTTTATTTACAAAAAGGGGTGGTGAGGGACAGAATCTCTGAATTAAACAGAATACTCTCACCCAGTCAAGAGATCAGGGCTAGATCCAACACCGTTTTTTAGCTCACTGCACCATCCCAGTTTCAGAACCTGGCTGTATGCAAATTAGTCTGTTCCTGTCCCAGTGCATGATGGGAACAGGGCAAACCAAACTACAAAAGCCAATTCTTACACTGGGAAGGAAACAAGCTACCGGGGACCGGTTTCTGGCATTTCAGCCGTCTTCGGCCCGGCTTGCTTGAATCCTGATGGTGCAATGAGCAAGGGACTCACATCTGAGTATACCCTTCCACGCTTAGGGTGGACAAAAATATTTACAAAAAGGGGTGGTGAGGGACAGAGTCTCTGAATTAAACAGAATACTCTCACCCAGTCAAGAGATCAGGGCTAGATCCAACACTATTTTTTAGCTCACTGCACCATCCCAGTTTCAGAACCTGGCTGTATGCAAATTAGTCTGTTCCTGTCCCAGTGCATGATGGGAACAGGGCAAACCAAACTACAAAAGCCAATTCTTACACTGGGAAGGAAACAAGCTACCGGGGACCGGTTTCTGGCATTTCAGCCGTCTTCGGCCCGGCTTGCTTGAATCCTGATGGTGCAATGAGCAAGGGACTCACATCTGAGTATACCCTTCCACGCTTAGGGTGGACAAAAATATTTACAAAAAGGGGTGGTGAGGGACAGAGTCTCTGAATTAAACAGAATACTCTCACCCAGTCAAGAGATCAGGGCTAGATCCAACACCGTTTTTTAGCTCACTGCACCATCCCAGTTTCAGAACCTGGCTGTATGCAAATTAGTCTGTTCCTGTCCCAGTGCATGATGGGAACAGGGCAAACCAAACTACAAAAGCCAATTCTTACACTGGGAAGGAAACAAGCTACCGGGGACCGGTTTCTGGCATTTCAGCCGTCTTCGGCCCGGCTTGCTTGAATCCTGATGGTGCAATGAGCAAGGGACTCACATCTGAGTATACCCTTCCACGCTTAGGGTGGACAAAAATATTTACAAAAAGGGGTGGTGAGGGACAGAGTCTCTGAATTAAACAGAATACTCTCACCCAGTCAAGAGATCAGGGCTAGATCCAACACCGTTTTTTAGCTCACTGCACCATCCCAGTTTCAGAACCTGGCTGTATGCAAATTAGTCTGATCCTGTCCCAGTGCATGATGGGAACAGGGCAAACCAAACTACAAAAGCCAATTCTTACACTGGGAAGGAAACAAGCTACCGGGGACCGGTTTCTGGCATTTCAGCCGTCTTCGGCCCGGCTTGCTTGAATCCTGATGGTGCAATGAGCAAGGGACTCACATCTGAGTATACCCTTCCACGCTTAGGGTGGACAAAAATATTTACAAAAAGGGGTGGTGAGGGACAGAGTCTCTGAATTAAACAGAATACTCTCACCCAGTCAAGAGATCAGGGCTAGATCCAACACCGTTTTTTAGCTCACTGCACCATCCCAGTTTCAGAACCTGGCTGTATGCAAATTAGTCTGTTCCTGTCCCAGTGCATGATGGGAACAGGGCAAACCAAACTACAAAAGCCAATTCTTACACTGGGAAGGAAACAAGCTACCAGGGACCGGTTTCTGGCATTTCAGCCGTCTTCGGCCCGGCTTGCTTGAATCCTGATGGTGCAATGAGCAAGGGACTCACATCTGAGTATACCCTTCCACGCTTAGGGTGGACAAAAATATTTACAAAAAGGGGTGGTGAGGGACAGAGTCTCTGAATTAAACAGAATACTCTCACCCAGTCAAGAGATCAGGGCTAGATCCAACACCATTTTTTAGCTCACTGCACCATCCCAGTTTCAGAACCTGGCTGTATGCAAATTAGTCTGTTCCTGTCCCAGTGCATGATGGGAACAGGGCAAACCAAACTACAAAAGCCAATTCTTACACTGGGAAGGAAACAAGCTACCGGGGACCGGTTTCTGGCATTTCAGCCGTCTTCGGCCCGGCTTGCTTGAATCCTGATGGTGCAATGAGCAAGGGACTCACATCTGAGTATACCCTTCCACGCTTAGGGTGGACAAAAATATTTACAAAAAGGGGTGGTGAGGGACAGAGTCTCTGAATTAAACAGAATACTCTCACCCAGTCAAGAGATCAGGGCTAGATCCAACACCGTTTTTTAGCTCACTGCACCATCCCAGTTTCAGAACCTGGCTGTATGCAAATTAGTCTGTTCCTGTCCCAGTGCATGATGGGAACAGGGCAAACCAAACTACAAAAGCCAATTCTTACACTGGGAAGGAAACAAGCTACCGGGGACCGGTTTCTGGCATTTCAGCCGTCTTCGGCCCGGATTGCTTGAATCCTGATGGTGCAATGAGCAAGGGACTCACATCTGAGTATACCCTTCCACGCTTAGGGTGGACAAAAATATTTACAAAAAGGGGTGGTGAGGGACAGAGTCTCTGAATTAAACAGAATACTCTCACCCAGTCAAGAGATCAGGGCTAGATCCAACACCGTTTTTTAGCTCACTGCACCATCCCAGTTTCAGAACCTGGCTGTATGCAAATTAGTATGTTCCTGTCCCAGTGCATGATGGGAACAGGGCAAACCAAACTACAAAAGCCAATTCTTACACTGGGAAGGAAACAAGCTACCGGGGACCGGTTTCTGGCATTTCAGCCGTCTTCGGCCCGGCTTGCTTGAATCCTGATGGTGCAATGAGCAAGGGACTCACATCTGAGTATACCCTTCCACGCTTAGGGTGGACAAAAATATTTACAAAAAGGGGTGGTGAGGGACAGAGTCTCTGAATTAAACAGAATACTCTCACCCAGTCAAGAGATCAGGGCTAGATCCAACACCGTTTTTTAGCTCACTGCACCATCCCAGTTTCAGAACCTGGCTGTATGCAAATTAGTCTGTTCCTGTCCCAGTGCATGATGGGAACAGGGCAAACCAAACTACAAAAGCCAATTCTTACACTGGGAAGGAAACAAGCTACCGGGGACCGGTTTCTGGCATTTCAGCCGTCTTCGGCCCGGCTTGCTTGAATCCTGATGGTGCAATGAGCAAGGGACTCACATCTGAGTACTCAGACACTCTGTTCATCACCACCCCCTTTTTGTAAATCGTTTTTGGCCACTATAGGTGTGGCAGGGTATACTCAGACATGAGTCCCTTTCTCACTGCTCCATCAGGATTCAAGCAAGCCGGGCCGAAGAAGGCTGAAATGCCAGAAACCGGTCCCCGGTAGCTTGTCTCCTTTCTGGTGAAGAATTGGCTTGGTAGTTTAGTCTGCCCTGTTCCCATGATGCACTGGGCCAGGGACAGACTGATTTGCATATAGCCAGGTTCTGAGCTGGGATGGGGCAGTGAGATAAATAACGGTGATGGATCAAGCCCTGATCTTTGGACTGGGTAAGAGTGGTCTGTTTAACTCAGACACTCTGTTCATCACCACCCCCTTTTTGTGAATCGTTTTTGGCCACTATAGGTGTGGCAGGGTATACTCAGACATGAGTCCCTTTCTCACTGCTCCATCAGGATTCAAGCAAGCCGGGCCGAAGAAGGCTGAAATGCCAGAAACCGGTCCCCGGTAGCTTGTCTCCTTTCTGGTGAAGAATTGGCTTGGTAGTTTAGTCTGCCCTGTTCGCATGATGCACTGGGCCAGGGACAGACTGATTTGCATATAGCCAGGTTCTGAGCTGGGATGGGGCAGTGAGATAAATAACGGTGATGGATCAAGCCCTGATCTTTGGACTGGGTAAGAGTGGTCTGTTTAACTCAGACACTCTGTTCATCACCACCCCCTTTTTGTAAATCGTTTTTGGCCACTATAGGTGTGGCAGGGTACACTGAGACATGAGTCCCTTTCTCACTGCTCCATCAGGATTCAAGCAAGCCGGGCCGAAGAAGGCTGAAATGCCAGAAACCGGTCCCCGGTAGCTTGTCTCCTTTCTGGTGAAGAATTGGCTTGGTAGTTTAGTCTGCCCTGTTCCCATGATGCACTGGGCCAGGGACAGACTGATTTGCATATAGCCAGGTTCTGAGCTGGGATGGGGCAGTGAGATAAATAACGGTGATGGATCAAGCCCTGATCTTTGGACTGGGTAAGAGTGGTCTGTTTAACTCAGACACTCTGTTCATCACCACCCCCTTTTTGTAAATCGTTTTTGGCCACTATAGGTGTGGCAGGGTACACTCAGACATGAGTCCCTTTCTCACTGCTCCATCAGGATTCAAGCAAGCCGGGCCGAAGAAGGCTGAAATGCCAGAAACCGGTCCCCGGTAGCTTGTCTCCTTTCTGGTGAAGAATTGGCTTGGTAGTTTAGTCTGCCCTGTTCCCATGATGCACTGGGCCAGGGACAGACTGATTTGCATATAGCCAGGTTCTGAGCTGGGATGGGGCAGTGAGATAAATAACGGTGATGGATCAAGCCCTGATCTTTGGACTGGGTAAGAGTGGTCTGTTTAACTCAGACACTCTGTTCATCACCACCCCCTTTTTGTAAATCGTTTTTGGCCACTATAGGTGTGGCAGGGTATACTCAGACATGAGTCCCTTTCTCACTGCTCCATCAGGATTCAAGCAAGCCGGGCCGAAGAAGGCTGAAATGCCAGAAACCGGTCCCCGGTAGCTTGTCTCCTTTCTGGTGAAGAATTGGCTTGGTAGTTTAGTCTGCCCTGTTCCCATGATGCACTGGGCCAGGGACAGACTGATTTGCATATAGCCAGGTTCTGAGCTGGGATGGGGCAGTGAGATAAATAACGGTGATGGATCAAGCCCTGATCTTTGGACTGGGTAAGAGTGGTCTGTTTAACTCAGACACTCTGTTCATCACCACCCCCTTTTTGTAAATCGTTTTTGGCCACTATAGGTGTGGCAGGGTATACTCAGACATGAGTCCCTTTCTCACTGCTCCATCAGGATTCAAGCAAGCCGGGCCGAAGAAGGCTGAAATGCCAGAAACCGGTCCCCGGTAGCTTGTCTCCTTTCTGGTGAAGAATTGGCTTGGTAGTTTAGTCTGCCCTGTTCCCATGATGCACTGGGCCAGGGACAGACTGATTTGCATATAGCCAGGTTCTGAGCTGGGATGGGGCAGTGAGATAAATAACGGTGATGGATCAAGCCCTGATCTTTGGACTGGGTAAGAGTGGTCTGTTTAACTCAGACACTCTGTTCATCACCACCCCCTTTTTGTAAATTGCAAAGCGTCTTTGCCATGTTCTTTGAGTAGTCCAATTATTATATCTTGAAGAATACTTCCATAATCTACTTCATTTGCCTGTCGCATATTTGTAATGAGTTCTTTGTATTCAAAATATGACCAAATGTTAACGTTTCCAACGCTACCCAAAGACTTTCTGGTGTCTTCATGCGCAAGTATTTTAAATACTGGTTGGCCTTTTAAGTGAGTAAGTTGCAATAGATCTCCAAAAACTATGATATGTTTTCCTCCAAATAAGACATCGTACTCTGTTTTAAGAATTTGCTGCATTCTTACATACACAAAAGCAAGCATTAAGTTTGAGACCATGCTTACCTCATCAATAATCAGAAGTTTAATTTTTTAAGCACTCTTGAAACTTCATAACAAGCATCTCCAGTTAACTTATGATATTCCAATTTGTTTTCATGCTCGACAGGTAGCATAAGTAAACGATTCAATGTAATTCCTTTAATGTTATGTGCTGCCAACCCAGTTGGAGCAGTTACAATACAAGACAAATGTGAGTCAGTTTTTTAATGTAGATAACTGGTCTTTACTTTAATTAGGAAAAGCTTTCCTGTTCCAGCTTGACCACTGACATACATTTGGATAGGTTGAAATTATGTGCATGTGCATTCTTTCTTTTCATGAAATAATCCATGCTCAATCTTTCTCTCACTAACTGATATATTTCTTTCTGTTGCACATTTATTTATTCTTGCAAGTTTGCTAAGTCCATAATATCTTCATGAGCTTGATGCATTGCTTTT
Organism: Lissotriton vulgaris; assembly: GCF_964263255.1. Classification (NCBI taxonomy): domain Eukaryota; kingdom Metazoa; phylum Chordata; class Amphibia; order Caudata; family Salamandridae; genus Lissotriton; species Lissotriton vulgaris. The sequence goes on from NC_141693.1 coordinate 1,511,529,630, forward strand.
TCCACCTCATTCATGGCAAATGCTGCTTCATTTTCAACAATTGGTTATACTAGTGGATCTTGACTCAGCGGAGCAGAAGTTTGACTATCTTGAGAACTGTCTCTAGCAATCTCAGCTGCAATAGTAGCTTCTTGATCAATTTCATTGTTCAACATTTTCACATAATTTGCAAAAACAGTACATTCTATAGTATCTTCACAAGCATTGAAGGAATACTCATAGCTCTGAAAATCTCCAAGTAATTCCAATTCTGAACGCCACGATTTGAACAGTTGCAAAGGGCTAAAAAGCAAAATTTTCTTTTATCAGCAGTGTTGCAACTCAATTTTCTGTGATTCATTAAATTTCCTTTCATTTGTTTCACGAAACATCCTTTGGAACCAATAACTGCATATTTTCCTTCATTGATGTTTTCTGTAGTATTCCGTTTAAAAGTGTAGTTTTGCAGCACTTCATAGAGACACATGTTCTCAAGAGGATGACTTCTGTTTGGGTAATATGTGTCCAACACATTCGTTTTCAGAATATCTGTACTGTCTGGATCATTTTCTGCTAAATATTCAATTACTTGAACAGATTTAAGTACCGAATTTCGATTTGCAGCAAGACCTAGACTCACCCAAGTAATTCTTCTAGATTTTGAGTATAGACTTGCAGATGATAACCGATCTGAGCATTCATACGCTCCGATTTCTCGATGGGATAACATCTTCAAACTGAAACTGTATAATTTCTTACTTAGGCTCTTCTCAGGAGAAATCTCTTCCCACATTTCTTTTGATTCCGTATTTTCTGATTTTATAATGTATGACGTTACATATCGAGCAACAGCAATCGAATTGTCGCAACGTACTGAATATCCATGTTAGCATTCCACATTGACAGAATAACCGGATTGTAATCATTTATGTATTTAGATTCTTCACTTCTTCTCAAATTGTAGTTATTTTTTGGAGACTTTCTTGTGATGGTATGTTGCATAGCTGACATAAAACTGTTTACTCTTCCTTTGGATATTACAGGACGTGGAAATCCAAAACGACATTTGCTATAAAACTTTTCCTTAGACTGGTACTTTCGTCAACAGTATTTTTCACATTGATGGCTTTGGAATCATAAGACGTGTTGTCTTAAGTTGTTTTCTTTTGTGCTTTTGGTTATAGCACTTGTGGCATATTCTTCAATAAAAGACAAAACAGTATCATCCAAATCTGTTCCAAATTTGGAGGCATCTTTGATCCATATTAGCATACGTATTTGAGGAGCACCTCTTGCTTGATACTCCTTTCTCCAAAAGAAATTCACAACTTCTCCAAGAGGAGGATTTTTTTTATTGCAGATGTAAGACATCATAGCTTCGAATCTATGACTGAAATACCTGCATACATTAACTGGATCCAAAGAACACAATTCTCCAGATGTCTTGTATTCAATATTTTTTATATTTGAATTTGCCTCTCGAAGAAATTCAAGTAAATCATCCCAAGCATATTCAGCACAGCTTAGGGTAAGGAACCTTGTAGGAGTTCCTAAGTTCCTTAGCATACATTTAAGTTCTCCATGATGAAGATACCAATACTCATTAGTGCCACGCTGACATGCCATCAGATTAATCAGCTGAGATTCTAAATGATCATCTCTCTGGTGGACTTTATCTATAAAGTCCTTTGCAGAAACATTTTGCAAATGTACTCCTGTTTTTAATATGTGATTGACAGCATATGAAAGTCCAGACAAGTCACTCTCAAACAAAAGATGAAATATATATGGAATACATTGTCGAAATCTTGGATCTTCTGCATACAATCTTGTTGTCCGATATTCAGATGCAGGAATCTGCACAGGTCGTTCATCATACCATCCTCCTTTTCCTGTTGGGAATAACTGCGGAAAACAACGAGCTTCCAAGCTTTTTTCCCATACACTCATGGGACTTCCCTTCGCTTTTTTTCATATGGAATAACTCAATAGTATTCCCCATCACTTCTTTTTAATGAAGTGGATGTACAGTGTAATGTTCATATATTTCTTCACTTCTGGACTTGTCCACTTTTTCAATTTGTTCACTTGGCGTGTAAGTATCTTCTGCAAAAAGAATTTCTTCTTCTACCATATACACATTTTTATAGTACTCATTATTTTTTAGCAGATACAAAGTTGCCTTTTGCACTTTTCTAACATCCACTAATTCCTGCCAGATTTTCTTACTCTTAGTAGGCACGCCATTAACTAGAATAACTAGTGGATCATTTTCTACACACTCTACGGCAATTGTTTCAATATTTTTCTTTAAATCTAGAGGTAAATATACATCTTTTACTTTTAATCCTCTCTGTAAATCTGAAGGAGACAATTTACCTGTTTAGGCTCCATACAAACAATAGTCTGAAATGGGTGCACACATTGAATGAGAATAGACTCATAGGTATTTAAATCTATCAGTTCAGGAGGAATAGTTACCAACTCTAGATTATTATGGACAGCTCTAGTAGGCATTTTGTTCTCATCTAATTTATTATAACAATATTTACAAATACGCTGATCAGAACCCTATTCAAAACAATTCTCTACTAACAAATAAGTTGCAAATTCCTTCCACATATCATTATTTTCTCTTTCACTTACATACAGATCAACACTCCTAGTCTGATTTTTATAGTGAGTACGTCGACAACAAATACAAAATAATTTGGCCTTTCACCTGAAATTACCTTAAACTTTGTAATTTATTCCTCAAAATTTCTGATAGTACTATGTTGCACATTCTCTTCTGCATTTTCTTCTATTAATGTCTCAGTTTCTGCACTCTCTTGTTCAGGACCAAAGTAACAAAACTCAATGTCATCACAAATCTTCTTCACATCTGAAACTGACCCACGCAAAAGAGCACTGTTCAACTCATTTAAATTTAGTGCTGGACCGTTTGCATAATACAATCTTCTGACTAACTTTCGCATTTGAGTATGATGTACTGCTAACATCCTGAAATGGTGAAAAACACTTTGACATACTTTCCTAGAAATACAAGCCAGAGAATGACCTTGCAAACCAGTATTTTTTCTCACTCTGCAAGGTTCTAGTCCTGCAACATCTTAATCTTTTGTTTAACACTTTTTTTACTGTATTGTCGTAAGAAATTGGGTAAAATATCAATAGATTCTTGTCGTGCACTACAAATACTACTGCAATCCCAAGTGTACACTGGGGCTTTAGGACTTCTGCCTAGAACTTCATCAGCTAACACTTCTTCTGCATTTCTGGTAACCCTTTTCTCTTTCTCAATTGGATAACCATTTCTAACCTCATAGGCTCGACCACTGGTATCAACTGCATGCAATAAATCATTGGTCTGAAAATAACTCTCTTCATTAAAGAAAGGCTCTGAACTTGAACTGTGTGATCGAATTCTGTTTAAAACTAAAATAGTTTACTTTTTACTTCAAAAGCCTTTTGAACAATGGATTCAATATACTTCTTCTTTTTATAAAAAGTGCTCTTTTTCTATATTTTTTGACCTCTTTCAGCAAGTTAGGAACGACTCTATTATAAAAAAAATAGGAATTTCTTTATATTGATTTTGCCTTCTTTTACCATACAACAAATCTTTTGACTTCAAAATTACTTTTTTCCTTTCCAATTACTCAATTAATTTTTTCTGGTTGAATGTTTGTCACTAGTTTTCACATTCTGCACACTATTTGTGGCCTTTGAAAGTTTTTTAATAAAATTCTTTGTTGTCTTACCAGAAGATTTTTTCTTTCTACCCACATCATGTTGGTAATCCAATACTTGTTGTTGAATTTTCTTCAAATAATTGTCCTTTAGGAGTCCTTTTCTCTTTCTCGATTTTTCAGGCATGATAACTTTATTTCAATGATGATAAACAATATCTGTAAAAATTAACATAAATAAATGTATTTAAATACATTTATAATTTATACTTTTCTATTACAATACAAACACATTCTATATAAAAACCAAATAACCACTTTTTTTTAAATATTATTAATTAAAATTGTAATTCAAAGTGTATACATAACTGTATAGGAATACGACCACTGATAGAGTGTTTGTAGAAGTGTATGGATACTGACAAAGGAATTGTAGGCCTGAAACACATGTGTGTAGGTATTTAGATGACGACATGCATAGTGCATATGACTTCGTACCAGTCCAAGTGCTTAGGCCCTGGATCACTGTATGAGTACTTATGTACTAATTTTAAAGCACTTATCTGTCAGCAAACACATGAAGGGCATATTAACAAGAATTAGCGATAATACCCGCAAAGCACACCTAGTACTGTTTATCCCATCACCAGCTATCCCTGGATTTCATCGCCGAGCCAGCGCAGTATTATCAACGCGTTTTCCAAAGTTGATAAGAAATCCAGCTATACCGGCGATAAGCATGAACATCGAAGAAAATACAGTGATAATTTATGTTCGCAAGTGAAAAGATTCTTAATATAACAGTGTAGACTCAACATGTCAATTCACCTCCCATATTCAGCATGCTTAAGTCAACTTCAGAACACACGTTAGGATCCAACAAAAACCGCGGTTAGCATGAGTTTTGCTATTGCTCCTAAAATTCATGGCCACCTAGTAAATACAACATATTGTAGTACTACCCTCCTCCATGTTCTATTGTCATAAGAACCCTTACCTTGCCTCTGGCAACGCTTACATTGCATGTCATTGGAGATGCGAGACAAGACGTTAACAAACCGGCTAGTAGCATGCGTTAATGCATGTTAGCTTAGCATAGTAAATATTTCAATGTAATTTTTGCCACATTTCTGGTTTTTAAAGTAAAAGATGCGGTGAAATTACCCTTTTTAATATGCCCCAATGTGATTCTAGAAAAGGAAGACTACTCCCTGCACAGGATAGGTTTTTAAGCAGTTATGTATTTGCAAAGACTTGAAATATCCAAATGCTTCTCTGACAATAGTTCCCAAATGCACACAGACTCACAGTCTAGGAGTTGGTGGCAGCTACTCCCCGCTTGGCGCTGAGCCTGTACTAATCAAGCATTTCGCTCTGGGGCCATTTCATTTAGCTCGTGGCGCCCGAGTGTATTTTAAAATTGTTACGCTCGTATTTTATACTGAAAGTGATTTTTAATAATGTCATTTGGATTGTGATGTGTTTTTAAGTATCACGCTGCACGTTGGAGCATTTACTTGCACTCACCAGGGACCCCAGTTAAAACTATAATATCAGGGCTGTTTTCTCTGTCTTGAAACGCAACCGGCACCTCAGCCAATCGCGGTTGTGGAGGGCCGGACAGGGGCGGCACCTCAAGGAGAGTCGAGCGGTTAGCGCTCTAGACCTCCGCTTCCTGCAGGCTATTTAGCCCCTTGTCGGCTCCAGCGCGCAGCGATGGCGCGCAGGGTAGGCACCACATCCTGCGCCAAAGACCGGGCCAGGCCGGGTCACGGGGCAGGAAACGCTGCTACAGGTATGATCTCTGCGGATCAGCTAAGGGCTTTACGCCCTAGTAGCAATAGGAAATGTACTGTTTTACAGCCTTCCCTTTCCGGTCTACAAGCCTATCCTCACTGTGCTTTTACTTTGTCTAATTTTCAGCCTCATCCTGAGGTTAAAATTAGTTATAGTGCAATTACTCAATCCTCTGACCTTGATCCCCGTGCTTTCACATTCTATACTGTTAACTGTAGATCCCTACCACAGCATAAACTAGATATTTTCCATCTATTATCTGATGAAAAACCATGTGCGGTGTTCTTGACTGAAACCTGGCTACACGAAAGTGCAGGTCCAGATGTAGCCGCCTCCCTGCCCACGACCTATGCCATTGCTAGAGTGGACAAAGTGAGACAAGTGGGGGGTGGCATTGCTGTGATCTTTAACAGGAATTTTAAGTGCTACCTTGAATTGGTTGACATACCTGGTTGCGAAGCAGCATTTTTTAAAATTTCACTCAACCCTAATTTTATGTTTTCTGTTTTTTTAATCTACCGGCCACCTGGAAATAGTAATGCTTGGGCTGCTAATCTTGCCAAATTCATCTCACCTTACTATCTCAACGCCCAAAATTTAACCATACTGGGAGATTTAAATCTTCACCTGGAGGATAAATCAAACACTATTGTTACGAACCTCCTTGAGGACCTTGCCGCTTTTAATATGACTCTGCGAAATGAGGGCCCTACGCACAAAGCTGGCCATTTGTTAGACCCTGTCATATCGAATATAAAGGAGCTAAAGTGGCTCAAAACCGACCCCATTTGTTGGTCAGATCATTTTCTAATACTTTTTAGTATAACCCTCAGAGAACCCACACACTCATGTTCCACCCGCCCACCGACTCTCATGAGAAATTGGAAAAGGTTGGATTTGACTGAATTGCAGATTGCATTGAAGAAATCTCCCCCTGTTCTGGGTTGCGACATGGATAATAACGTGCTTGTAACTCATACATGGTTAGAGAAGGCGGTTGATACTTGCCTGCCCCTTGCTAGGTATAGAGGGAATGTTCATCGCCCACCTGCTCCCTGGTACACTGAAAGTCTTAAAATAGAAAAATCTAAGTGTAAGGCGCTTGAAAGATAATGGCGTAAACACTATGACCCTTTAAAAAAAGAGACCTATCGCAAGGCTAGAAATCTTTATCATTCGGCCTGCACGAAAGCTAAAGCCTGTTATGTAACGGAAACCATCAATACTGCTGCAAATAGATCACGTACCCTTTTTAATATGGTGAAAGAACTAGCTGGAGCTAATTCAATGGCTGCTGCATGTCCTCTTACTACCCAGAAATGTCAAGACTTGGCCACTTACTTTTTGGAAAAGATTGAGACCATCATCACTAACATTAATCCTCCTACTATCCTACCTACGATTACAACTGGAGGGTGTCGGCTTGAATCTTGGCCTCTTATTACGCTGGGTACTTTGAAATCTCTAGCTACCTTCATCAAGTCAGGTTCCCCATGTGATCCTCTCCCTATCAGCATTCTGAGCCAGTTGGATGACCCCGCCCTGACCATCGTTTCTGAGACACTCAATGCCTCTATTCGATTTGCGAAAGTTCCAGCGAAAGTTCCAGCGACATGGAAACACGCCATGGTGAGCCCTTTGCTGAAGAAGCCTACCGCCGACCCTGAGGTGTTAGCCAATTACCGTCCTATCTCCCTACTTCCTACCTTCTCAAAAATCTTGGAGAAGCATATTCATAGTGATCGCAGCACATTTACGGAAAACAACGGCTTGCTCCATTTCTCCCAGTCAGGCTTTAGGGCTGGACATTCCACCGAGTCCGCCCTTCTGGGAGTCACTGAGAGGATTAGGGAGCTCTTGGACGATGGGCAAACGGTTGCACTTGTCCTGCTCGACCTTAGTGCGGCCTTCGATACCATCTCTCACTCCAGGCTGCTTGCCAGGCTGGGTGAGGATGGTGTTGGAGGGGCAGCGCTGGACTGGATTGAATCCTATCTTTGCAACCGTACCTTCTAGATCGCGTCATCTCAGGCTCAGTCGGACATTTTCATCTCGCCCCATGGCGTGCCTCAGGGCTCAATTTTGAGTCCGCTATTTTTTAATCTGTACCTTCGTCCCCTCGCTGATTTAGCGGAGCGAGTTGGCTTAGAATTAATGACTTATGCGGATGATTCGCAGATTATTTTTTCTCTCTCAGAATCTGACCCTTCATCTCCATCTGCACTTAAACTTGGCCTTCATGAAGTCTTCAGCTGGATGTCAAATAACCAGCTGAAGCTCAATGGGGAAAAGACTGAGATTCTTCTCTTAGGTAAAAATAGGGACCTCTGGAAGGACACTCATTGGCCGCCATCCCTGGGTGCTTTTCCTACACCAGCTACCCAGGTTAGAAACTTAGGGGTGCACATCGATGACACATTATCGATGAAACAACAGGCCAATAAAGTAGCTGGCATCTGCTTTACAATTCTTAAATGGCTGCGCAAGATTATATGGATGCTGCCCTCGGTCACCCAGAAGACCGTAGTCAATGCCCTCATTACATCACGGCTTGACTACGGTAACATCCTTTACCTGGGTTCCAATCAAGCTGTTATCAGACGTCTCCAGCTTGTCCAGAATTCTGCAGCCAGGCTGTTGTGCAAAATCCCCAGAACAGCGAGGATTTCTAAACACCTCAAGGACTTACATTGGCTCAGGGTGGAAAACCGGGTACGGTTCAAGGCCCTGAGTTATATGTTTAAAATAAAGGCAGGTACCGCACCAAAGTATCTGCAAAAACTGGTTAGGCCTTATCTCCCCACACGCAATCTCCGCTCCTCAAATGCATCGAATTTTGCAGTGCCCAGATTCAGATTGGCTAGAGTCGGAGGGAGGTCCTTTTCCTTTTTGGGACCGACCCTCTGGAACTCCCTTCCTCTTGTTATACGTAAGGAGGAAAACTTTGCCAACTTCAGGAAAAACATTAAGACCTGGCTTTTCAATAAATAATCTGGTCTCTAGTCGTTTCTGCTTTTGTACAGCTCTGGTTCCATAGGCCTGGCGCCGGGAAACCGCATAGTAAATAGGGCAATGTAATTTTCGATGCATTTTTGGCTTTCAAAACCAAAAATGTGATGAAATGGCCCTTGTTAATATGCCCCAATGTCATTCTAGACAAACAAGACTAGTCCCTGCACTTTAGCAGGATAAACACATTACTCTTATTAAAAACAAAGGCAACACATACAACCCCTCTCAAATTAATAACTCACCTTTCAAATTGATTTGTAGATTAAGAACTATGTCAGTCACACAAGATTTTCTTAATCAAAATCTCTGTACTGAAGTGATCTTAGGAAAACAAAAAATTGCAAAATTTCCCTCTCAATCTGCACACATATACATGTAAATATCAAAACACATTGCTTCCCACATTAATTGAAAAGCTAACACACATTTCTATTGGTTACACATTTCAACACTTTCAAATTGACATAAATTTGAACCCTACCTAATCTACTTACTTCAGCCCACAATGTTGCTAATCCAAACAGCAAGTGTGCTTGACTTTTAAAAATATCAGCTTATCGTATTTAATGTTCCTTTCAAACAGTTTTTGTTAACCAATAAGAAAACAAACCTTTAGTAGGTTTGCATTCCAGTCAAAAAAAGGTTGTGATCGGTATTGAACTGTACTACCAATTCCAGCATGCACTGTAAAGAAAAACGTACTGAGCGAGGCCCACTAAAGGTCATCAATTACTGAACAGGATGCAGCTGGGAATAAAATCAAAGCTCTGGAAACATTCACAATCTGCAAGTCGCCTATTTAGAAAAGGCAGGAGCCTTGAAACGCGTCAGGCGCTATCAATTTTGAATGGAATGCAAATGCTGGTTCCTTTGTGAAAATAAACCTTTTGGTCTTCACTAGCTGTCGAGTGCATCCTTGAAAGCTTTTGGACCTTTGAAATACATTAATTAACACTGCAGCCCGTGTCGTGGAGGAATGCACCATCACGATTGAGAGAGGCTGCTGGTAGGAACTATGTCCATGCCTGTTGCAGCACAGCAAGTGAGGTAATTTGACCTGCTTTGTATTCTGGGTTCCACTGAGGAAAATAATGGATTTTAAAGTGTGAATGTTTAAACAGAACCTACTAAAGGTTGTGATCGGTATTGAACTGTACTACCAATTCCAGCATGCACTGTAAAGAAAAACGCACTGAGCGAGGCCCACTGAAGGTCATCAATTACTGAACAGGATGCAGCTGGGAATAAAATCAAAGCTCTAGAAACATTCACAATCTGCAAGTCGCCTATGAAGAAAAGGCAGGAGCCTTGAAACGCGTCAGGCGCTATCAATTTTGACTGGAATGCAAATGCTGGTTCCTTTGTGAAAATAAACCTTTTGGTTTTCACTAGCTGTCAAGTGCGTCCTTGAAAGCTTTTGGCAATACATATATATATATATAAAACGCGTAGGTCAGTTTTGGATGTTATGCACCTCAGCACTTGCTTGTTTATGGCTCCATGATGTATGGTTGCTTGTGATTTAAAATAAAGCACCTCTTTGGCAAAACGATTTTACACACTCCTTGCTCACGGGTTAGGCATATGCATGCTTTCTGTCTTATTTATAGAGACATGGTGTGCATTACGAATCAATGGTCATAGAAAAAATACTTCGAATGATTGTTCTTATTTTGTAAATAAAGATAAGCAGCTTTCAATAGCACAATAACATAAGAGAACAGCATGAATAAGTGTTTTGTCACGAGTAAAACTGAAAATGGCAGTAGACATTCAATGCTCCATGGTACAGCGTCTTAAACTAAAAAAGAACATTACTAACCACTGCATGATATTTATACTGCAAGAACATGTGTGCCCTTGATTGTTCAATGACACCTGATGCTTTATGGCAACACTCTCTCATAAGCATACACGTTGCAATTGAAGCAGTCTCTCCCAAGTGGTCAAGATTTGAACACTTGGTACACGTTTCAATTAAAGCAGTCTAGCCCAAGTGGGCAAGGTTTTGACAGTTGGTGAGTATTGATACACATAAACCTTTATCCTAAATGTAAAATATGAGGGTGTCAGCATGGTTTCCCATATAGTATCCAAATGACACACAGAGAACTTTCTGTGACGGTGTCAGGAAATAAAAAGCAAACTTAATAACTGCCCTGTGAAGAAACTATTCATGCAAATGTGTCAAAGAAAATATCCCACACAGAGATGACATTTAACGCTAGTACTCTGAGTTTCTAACAATCATGCCCCAGTGGGCAAAGTATCAACTATCCATCTGTCATTTTCAAGTCCAAAATGTCTCTAAATTCTGGCTGAGCAATTCATAGGGATGCTTGTACACCAATTCAATTACACCTCCGTGGGTTCTTATACCCAAGACATCCTTGGACATCGTGAACTGCCTCTAAATGCATCAGAAAACAGGCTGACCCACTCAAGGTGTGATAGCTTCACTGCTTTTTCAGACCTCTCTGTCTATAACAAATAGAAACAAAGTAAGGATTAAAAACCATACTGGTACAAACACAGTAAGCTAAAAAGACATAGACCTGTTCAGAATTAAAAAGAGGCTATATATAAAAGGCAAGCATTAGCCTAAATGAAAAGCCATTTCATCATCCATAATCATACCATTCAGATACAGGGTGTTGTACTTGATTATCATCCTTGATTCTAGTCTTCTCAACTCTGTAGTGCGATCTCCCCCTCTTTCCCTTTTAGGTAAGGTATCTAGCACCACAAATGTAAGCAAATTACTATTGTGGGCATGGTGAGTTTGAAAATGTCATGCCATTGGATAGTGCCAGTCATTATTTCGAATGGCACGCATGTGCTCTAGTAAACGCTTTTTAGCCCTATGAATGGTACTGCCTATATAGGCAAGTTTACATGGACAGAAAAGGGCATACACCACATATTCCGTGTTGCATTTAAGGTGGTTATCAGTTAAAACTAGTTTTTGCATACATGATAGTAATACTGTCTTACAGCTGCTGCTGAATTTGAAAGCCATACATTTATTGCACTTATATAAGTATTTAATGGTGCTGTAAGTGATGTCAGAATGTGTCAAAGAATGACACAAAGAGTCTTGTAAAGACCTCGCCTTTTTAACCACATGGCTGCTAGGCGTTTTCCCGTCCTGCGCTAAAAAAACATAAAGTCCATACTTCATGATGAGCTGGCCTTGTCATCCGCGCACGGCAGGTAAGCGCCATGACGAGCCCAGCTCGTCATTAGCTTCGAAGGGGCTAAAGGTTATTTCTGGGTGTTCACCAATTGCTTCTGCCAGGTCATGATCAGTTTGTAGGACGCTCCAATGTTTCTTGATACTTTTCCTAAGATGCCCAGACTGGTTGTTAAATTTATTTATGAATCTGATCTTTTGTTCAGCTTTCACTTTTGATCTCGGTCATAGTAACTTGGTTCTATCTACCTCCATCACTTTGCTGACTGCCTTGTTGATGGTTTTGTTGTAATAACCCCTGACCTGGAATCTTTTTATCATGATTGAAACTTCATTATTAAATCCAGCTTCGGTGCTGCAATTGCGCCTGGCGCGTAACAACTCCCTGTATGGGATACTTTCTATCAAAGAGCCTGAGTGGCAACTGTCAGCCCTCAATAAGCTGTTACCTGCCATAGATTTTCTAAACCGGTAACTAACAAGTGTATCCTCTTGAGCTGAGAGTCTGATATCAAGAAATTCAATAGTCTTTTTGTCAATATGACTCGTAAATGAAAGGTTGAGTGGATTGTCATTCAGAATGGAAACAAATTCTAGAGCTTCATCTTGTGTCCCACTCCAAATGTAAAAAATGTCATCGATGTAACGCACCCAGAGGACGCCATGGGATTTAAAAAGTCTGGTGTTATGGACAGCTTGCTCCTCCCACCAGCCGAGGTAAAGCCCTGCAAAGCTGGGGGCGAAGCAAGTACCCATAGCCGTCCCCGGGGTCTGTCTATAGATTGTACCAGCGAATAAGAAAAAATTGTTGGTGAGGCTAACCCTGATCATTTCCATGATCATTTCAGTGTGTATAAGAAAAGATACTGATCTTGACTTCAAAAAATGTCTGCATGCATCCATCCCCAAGTCGTGGGGGATGCATGTACACAGACTATTCACGTCTAGACATAAGAGATGATACTCTTTCTTCCACTCAATGTCCTGTATACACTTTAAAACGTCGCCTGTGTCACGTATGTATGACGGAAGTGCTTGCACCAATGGCTGGAGAAAGTGATCTACATATTTTGACGTGTTCTCTAACAAACTGTTTCGTGAAGAGACAATAGGTCTCTGTGATGGATTGACTGCGTCTTTATGTAACTTCGGCAATAAGTAAAGTGTGGGAATTTTGGGAAATTCGCATTGTAAGAATTGGAATTGCTCTACTTCCAGAATTTCCTGATCTTTATAGTCACTCAGTTTGCTTGCATACATTTTGTTACTCATCTCATAACAAACTATAGATGATTTCTCATAGCATTCACAATCGCTCAATTGTTTCATACCTTCATTAATATACATTGACAGTGGCCATACCACAACATTCCCCCTTTGTCAGATTTTTTTATGACAATACTGGTGTTGTTTTGCAATTCTCTTATGACCTGTATCTCTGCTTAGTTAGGATTTTTTATGCCATTGACACTTCTATAATTAAAATGTTTCAATTCCTTGATCATGCCCTGTTCAAACACATTGATTGCCTCATTAATGACCTGAGGCAAAAGACTGATTTAGGTCTAAAACCGCAATGTGCACTAATGCCAATATCTATGTCGCCATTGAGGATTGGATTATCAATAAAATTCGGTGTGCCTTGCAGCTCATGCATTATATGTAATACATCCAAATCATTTACATCAAGTATACTGCTCTTCTATAAAACCCATTTTCAACCTGGTTGGAATTATCACTGGTCCAGCAGTGAGTTCACGTTTTGCGTGTTTAGCATTTTCTTACGTCCTCACCTGAACTTGCATGTTATTTTGAGCTCTGGACTCACCTTTTTTGCTGTCCTCTTTGTTCCCTTTCCCCAGATATCGCACGCTACCATTTTGTACAGTCAGGTACTTCAGGATCACCGCATTCCTTTTCCTTGTTGTTTGCAATACCTCGCATGTGCCAGGTTACTCTCCTAGTAGTTACGATCTCTTACTTCTGACCAATGTACGAGTACGAATGTCTTGACGATGATATAATATTTCAGGTGACTATATTATCACTCACTTACACGTTTCTACACTGACGCCGTAATGTCTTTAGATATGCAATGAAATACATCCAGGCTCACCCTATGTTGGTGTCTTTCATTGATGTTTTTAGCTCACTCTCCCACGATTTTATGGCCCTTTTTTTCTCGATTCTTATAGGGTTTCCACACTTAGAGAGGTGCTTCCTATTTTGTCACCTCACATATGCCATTCCTAAATGTCCTAAAGGACTGTGTGTCCTTTATATTGTACTATATTACACTTCTTATGTCTTTCCCAGCCCTGAAGAATCACGGGTTAACACCCAGGTGATGAAATACTTGTCGGATGGTTCTCTTATTTGACATATTCCAAGAAATGTATAAATATAATTCTACAAAAAGAACCTACTGGTGTTGACCCCTGCAATTTTTCACATTAGGTAACATAACAGTTCATTGACACTCTTAAGCATTACTCTGAACGTGTACAACATGAAGGCTGCAGGTAGTATAATCATTAGCACCTTCAGATCATGGTTATTCTAAGTGAATAGTGTCTTTTTTCATACAAGTGTTGCATAGAATGTACACTGTTCCTAGTAGATACTTTTAATACTTTATGATGTATTTCTTATGAGATTATCACTGTTTTCAAACAGTGTGCTACTAAGTAAACTCTCTCAATAGAGAAAATATTGTTCACAGTACCCACTTTTCTAATTGTATCAACTTAATTTCTCATTGTAGGTTTGGTGAGGGGTTTACAACAGATGAAAGCTGTCTGTTGTGGAACATTAATTTTGGAACAGACAACTATCTTTAGAAAATTGGCTTAATCTGAACAGTTGTATACATATTGAATGCCGTGTGCAATGAGGATTTCCCATATATCCGTGGTTGATTTTTAATGTGAACTAGGCTACCGGTGAAGTGTATGGTATAGGTGGGGCCACTGAAATTATGCAATTGTGCAGCCATGGCAATTTTCTCATGATTATAGATTTACCACATAATCCATCATCTGCTGCATAATCTGCAGATTTAACAACAAAAAATAGTTTCTAGCCCAACCGGGTCAAAAGTTACTAAAAATGCAATAACACCTGTTGCCGTGCAGTGGAAGGCCCTTTGCAAAGCTGGACTGATCAAGTTTCTGTTTTTTTATTTCTAAGTTTTGGGGTGTTAAACTTGTACTAATGAGGTGCAACCAATTTCCATAAGGTGTTACCAAATTTAAAACACTGTAATGAAATGTGCCCTATTATGCCGCATAATTCGACCTTTCTTGCTGTATAATTTACTCAACCCTGCTGTATAGTTTGGCCTTCTCTTGCCACATAATTCCAGTGGCCCTGGATATAGAGTCAATGTTGCAGATAACACATGCTTGTTACACCAAAGGAGGTTATACCCGTGATGATATTAACAATGCTTCATACTTTTGTGAGCTGTTTTTGTATTTACTTTCAGACCTCAAATGCAATACTAGTTTATAGAAATATGTGTGCAAAAAAAGCTTGGATGATGTAATCAGTGACATCATCAATGATGTAATTTGAGATGTCTTCAGTGATGTCATAAATGATGTCATAGAACATGCTATGAGTGAATAAATGTGTGAGTTCATAAGCAGGGCATGGCGGGGATGCAAGTTATAGTTCGCTCTGCTACTTATAACTGGTGGATTTCTGTCGTTTTTTAAAATCAAATCATTATTATTGTCACTGAAATAGTCACCCAACTATAACGTTACTTTAACCTTTGTTTTTTTCAGTGAATTTCTAATGTTTAAAAAAAAAGATCATTTTATGACACCTAACTATAACTTTACTTTAAACATTTTTTTCAGTGAATTGGTACGTTTTTTTATTTTTTACACAAGCACAGATCTTTTTATCACACCTAACTATAATGTTACTTTAACCTTTGGTTTTTTCAGTGAATTCTGGGGTTTTTTAAAACAAAAGTAGATCTTTTTATCAGACTTAACTATAACATTACTTTCATCTTTTTTGTGAGAATTTCTAGGCATTTTTTGAAGTAAAGTAATATTTTATTTTCAATGTACATATGGTAGGATAACTAAAGGATCTATCATGTCGGCACACATCACTTCCAAAGGGAATGGCTTTGTATTGTTGCATATGGGAAAAGTGTGCACTGTTTGCTAAAATCACTGTACGGAGTGTAATAGGGTGTGAGAAGAGAATATTTCTGCTGAGGTTGTCTAAGTTCTCTCTCTTCACCACTGTCGCATTAAGACATCTCACCAATTTTGATAATAATTTAACAGAATATTGTTTAGGGACTGTGTAGAAGTTTCTACATCAAAGATCTGCGTCCTGCCCCCACACGGCCCCTCGTTGGTCCTAGAAGCTGATCTGGGAAGCCAGAGCTGCTATCGGAGTTTCCCTGTAACTAAAGGCCCTTGAGTACCTTGGGTTCATAAATGGAGCGCACATCGCAATTAAAAAGGGGACTCGCAGGCAGGGCGAAAGCCATCGAGAGCACCCTCCCAGTCTCAGGCAGCCGGCGGTCTGGAAATTGAATTTGAGTTGTCTTGCAGAGAACATAAGATAAAGTCGGACTTCTCTGCGGATCAGGATTTGAGAGACTTGCGTTGGAAAGCAGGGGGATCTTGTGGCATGCTCTGATCTCGGAAATCTGGTAGTTCAGGGAAAGAAGCAGAATTGTTGCGCGCCCGAGGGTGCAAGAAGCCAGTGAAGCCTTTTTCCACAGGAAAAGACAATCTAATTCCTTGGTTCTCTCGTTCTCCGTCCGCTGTTTCACCTCACAGCAGACCTCCGTCCTGCCTGGCTTGCCTGACCCTGATGCCGGTATTCTAAAATGGCAGATTTGACTGTGGTGATGATCGCTTCCTTGGAGTCCGACAGGCGATCTTGATCTATTGGCATTTTTACTTCCAAAGAGAACTAAGTAAGACCTCCCCTTGCTTTCATCCTTGCCCAATGAAATCAAACCCTATCACCTCACAAACCTCCAGCCTGCCTGTCTCAGATGCCTGACCTTAAGATGGCGGACCTATCTGTAATCGAAGCGTGATCAACATAAACAACCAGAGGAGCACACAATCCCTGTCAGGATGAGGGCATTATAATGCTACAGCCCCCTTTAGCTTCTGTAGTGTAGATCAAAATGGCGCCCAACACATATTAATTTACTGATCTTCACCTACTACCATCAACATTGGCTGCATAGGGGCAGCAGTCTCCCAGGCTACTGAACCAACGAGTCAACTTGCATTTCCTCTTCTGCAGTGAGGGTCTTTCGCTACCAGCCCGACTGTCCCTAAAATGACCTCCATAAGTGTGCCCTTGGCCAAAGCACTCTTACTCCCCTTGTTGGGGAGGGATCCAGCATTTATGCCCTGGAGTCTCAGATAATCCACTGAGAGAGTCCACCGCGACAAGGGAATCACACATAATGGAGGACTGGGAATGATCCCTTTACCGCTGGAAGCCGTCACCACGCTGTGTCTTCCTCGTCTACACGCTGTGTCTCATTCCCCCTCCCCCACCTCTTTCCTCCTTCATTGTTTATCTACCTCCCCTATTCCTTTCCTCTCTCTCCTGAATTTCTCTCCCTCCTGCCTGCTTTGTTTATCCTTATGCCTATGCTATGCTTTTTTAACTCATGTAACTACGCTCCAGCAACTCATGTAAGTGCGTAACTATGTTCTGAAACAATGTTCTTCCTCGTGTAAAGCACTCTGATACATCCGGGTCTAGCCAGCGCTATATAAAACCTTTCAAATAAATAAAGAGGTGATCACAAGGGAGGTTGATCACTTCTTTCAATCATGTATGCCAGTAATATTAACCAATTCAATCTCTCTTTATTAGTGTATCATTACTGTTGAGAGAGTCTCGCAAGATATTTTTACCAGATACTTTTACCATCAAGACCAGTCCGACGCTTTTAATTTTCCGAAAACAACTGAAAACCTGGCTCTTTGACCAATGATCTGCTTCAGCATGACCTGTCATCTGACAATCCTCTGCGCCGAGACACCTTCGGATATTTGTGCGCAATACAAATCCAATAAACATAAACATAAACATAAACATATTTGCAAGAAGCTCATGACATCGCAGAGTCATACATTTTGATTTATACTGTTATATAGAGCTGTCATTCTTGTGTTGAGTTAGTATTTAATACTAATGTATGATAAGGGTGTCATTTAAATGTGTATATTATATTTAATTATTTTATTATTATGTAACTCCAGCGAGTGTCTCGTGGGAGGTAGGCATACATTCCCCTCCATGGAGTCTGAGGGGGCAGGACTTCATGTTCGCACTCACGGACCGTTCACAAGATTGTTTATTTTAAATTGTTTTGATAATAGTATTTTGGTGTATTCCTGGACAAAGAATGACACTCCTGGTTTTCTGAAAGTAACAGAAATTAATTATGTATAGCGCTACTAGAGACATACAATAATGTTTTTACAATCCCACGAGACACCCGTGAGCAATGCTCAAGAGGTCAGCATGAGCAAAGACACACCCAAGAAACACGTTATAATTGGTTTAAATCAATGTCATCAATTGAAAAAGGAAGAATCCATCCTTTTGCCTCTTTTGTATTTTGGCTTTTGGTGTGGGCAGTCCGACCACAGTTAACTTCTTTCCAATTTGGAAATGTATTTGAGAAAAATGATAATGTCTTCTCCTGCCTCTGATGAGCAGAAAGGAGCTGTTCACTACCTCAAGCTGCTGAACCTGCCAAATAGTCTCCATAAGTGTGCCCTTGGCCAAAGCACTCCTACTCCCATTGTTGGGGAGGGATCCGCATTTATGCCCTGGAGTCTCAGATAACCCGCTGAGAGAGTCCACTGCGACAAGGGAATCACACATAATGGAGGACTGGGAATGATCCCTTTACTGCTGGGAGCCGTCACCTACCCAGCCTGACGTCGGATATTGTTACTTCCTCGTCTACACACTGTGTCTCATACCCCCTTCCCCTCCTCTTTCCTCCTTCATTCTTTGTTTACCTCCCCTATTCCTTTCCTTTCTCTCCTGAATTTCTCTCCCCCTGCCTGCTTTGTTTATCCTTATGCCTATGCTATGCTTTTGTAACTCATGTAACTCATGTAACTACGCTCCAGCAACTCATGTAACTGTGTAACTATGTTCTGAAACAATGTTCTTCCTCATGTAAAGCATTCTGATACATCCGGGTCTAGCCAGTGCTATATAAAACCTTTCAAATAAATTGAAAAATAAAGAGGTGATCACAAGGGAGGTTGATCACTTCTTTCAATCATGGATGCCATTAATATTAACCAATTAAATCTCTCTTTATTAGTGTATCATTACTGTTGAGAGAGTCTCGCAAGATATTTGCAAGAAGCTCATGAGATCGCAGTCATATATTTTGATTTATACTGTTATATAGAGCTGTCATTCTTGTGTTGAGTTAGTGTTTAATACTAATGTATGATAAGGGTGTCATTTAAATGTGTATATTATATTTAATTTTTTTATTATTATGTAACTACAGCGAGCGTCTCGTGGGAGGTAGGCACACAAACCCCTCCATGGAGTCTGAGGGGGCAGGACTTCATGTTCGCACTCACAGACCGTTCACAAGATTGTTTATTTTAAATTGTTTTGATAATAGTATATTGGTGTAATCCTGGACAAAGAATGACACTCCTGGTTTTCTGAAAGCAACAAAAATTAATTATGTATAGCGCTACTAGAGACATACAATATTGTTTTACAATCCCACGAGACACCCGTGAGCAACGCTCAAGAGGTCAGCGTGCGCAAAGACACACCCAAGAAACACATTATGATTGGTTTAAATCAATGTCATTACTTGAAAAAGGAAGAATCTATCCTTTTTGCCTCTTTTGTATTTTGGCTTTTGGTGTGGGCAGTCCGACCACAGTTAACTTCTTTCCAATTTCGAAATGTATTTGAGAAAAATGATAATGTCTTCTCCTGCCTCTGATGAGCAGACAGGAGCTGTTCACTACCTCACGCTGCTCAACCTGCCAAATAGTCTCTAATTTGACAATTGTTTGAGATGAGAGCAGGACAGAAAGGTATCTAATACATTTCTGAGTTTCAAACATTATAATATGGAATTGAGTAGAAGACCAAAGAAGAAGTACAGCATGGGCACTACTGGTATGTGGAGACATTTAAGATCAATGCATCCACAGGGACTTTCTTATGCAGAGACGGCTCATTCGACTGTAATAGACAGGTCCCCAGAATCTTCCACATATTTTGCACCTGGAGATACAAAACCACCTTGGGTACTGTCAAGTCAAGTGGATAATAACCCTGTGTATTTAAATAAAGCTCTTTCTTGCTGCATGTGAAAGCAGAATATTTGATTCTCAGATACCAGTAGAGCTGCCCAAGATAAGACTGCATAAGAGCATAAATGCTCACCCCAGGCAATAGTTTTTTTTTGAGGGGGGTATTATTTTCTTGAAAGTTATTTTCCAGATTTTTATAGATTAATTTTGTATTTTTTTATTTTTTGAGCAAGCATTTGTTTTAGTTCTCTCCCTTTTAAAATAAAAAAGAGATGTAAAAAAATCTGAAAAATTGCAAAAAAGTTCAAGATGTTTAAAAACCAAAAAAAGACCTTTTCAGAGCCACCTTATGCTGTCATTATCTACTATACTCACATTTTAACTTCCCCTCTCTTTTTTGTCTCCTGAAAACTCGAGGACTTAATCAACCTGATTCCAAACACAAACAACATAAATGTTTGTCTTTTTTTACCAAAATAGGCGGCTCTGAAAAGAGCCATTTTATTATTTGCAATGATGTTGGGTTTTTCGGGTGTTTTGTCAAAACTGGAAAACAGAAATGAGGAGATTTAATAAAAATGACAGATTGAGAACTGGGAGAAAAACAATGACCCAAGAAAATATCTAATACCTAGGTGGGCATTTGTGCTCTTCTGCCAATTTGTCACGGGCTGCTGCATTCTCTTCTGAAGAAAAAATGCAACAGAATAGCGCCCTATTTAAGTAGCAAAAAACACATTTGATGGACAGAATGTAGAACAATGTCATACATTCAGCCCAGTACAAGGATCTGGGCCTAAATCCATTGTTTTTTTGCACTCCACACCACCCTGGGTTAGACACTGGCTATATGCAAATCAGCTCTGACCCTGTGCCTCATGGGAACAGTCCAGTCCGAACTACTAAGCCATGTCTTTCCCAGACCGGAATCAAGCATCCAAGGACCGGTTTCTGGCTATCAGCCTTCTTCAGCCTGGATATCTTGACTCCAGTGGTGTGGAGAGCCTGGGACTCACGTCTGAGTATACCCAGCACACTTGTGGTGAAAAATGCAAAAAACACAGTTGATGGACAGAATGTAGAACAATGTCATACATTCAACCCAGTACAAGGATCTGGGCCTAAATCCATCGTTTGTTTGCACTCCACACCAACCTGGGTTAGACACTGGCTATATGCAAATCAGCTCTGACCCTGTGCCTCATGGGAACAGTCCAGTCCGAACTACCAAGCCATGTCTTTCCCAGACCGGAATCAAGCATCCAAGGACCGGTTTCTGGCTATCAGCCTTCTTCAAAATCTCGTTTTTGTATCTCCTAATAGCTTTTCTGTAAGTATGTTTTGTTTCTAGCGAGGGGACTAGTCTCCAAAGTCTTTCCAACTTGCGGCAGGATTGCTTTAATATTCTCAATTCAGGGCTAAACCAGGGAGCCGAGTTTTTCCTATTGCATTTCTGTATAATAACTTTAGGGAGGGTCGTGTCTAGTGTTTCTTGGATCCAGGCATTAAAGTTGGTGTTTGGTTCTTCGATGTTTGTTCCTATTGTAGGCTTGGTGGCTTTTAGGGATGTTTGCCATTTATCCAGGGGTAGCCTACCCCATTTCTGGTCCCACGTTATTTTAGAGGGTTGTGCCCCTCGAGTATTTTTAGTAACCCGAAATAGGGGGATTAAAAGGTGGTCAGACCACGGTATGGAGATGGGGTCTCCTGAGGTAAGATTATGTAAGTTACTAAATATAGGGTCAAGAAGGTGGCCTTTTTCGTGTGTTGGGAGAGGGCACTTTAAGTCTAGACCTAATGCCTGGAGGCCGGATAAAAGATTATTAGTACTGGAAAGAGAGGTATCCCCTAAATGTATGTTTAGGTCCCCAAGAGTGGTGAAATTGGCCATGGTTACCACTTGTTCTGAGGCCAAATCGATCAGTTTAGGGATAAATTCATTTAGCGCCTCTGGGGGGCGATAAATTAATATGCCTGATAGACAGTCAGTGGAGGACAATTCTAAAGAGAATGGGAGGTTTTCCCCTTCTTTAAATGCCGATGGCAGAAGACGATATCTGTAGGTGTCCTTATAAATAATTGCTAAGCCTCCACCTCGTCCTGTACTGCGATCTATTCTGCAGATATTTTACCCTATTGGAAGAGCGCGAACAATATCTGGGTCGTTCCCTGCTTGAAGCCACTTTTCGGTTAGAAATATGGCGTCCAGCTTATGTTCCTCGATTAAAAGAGCTATCTCCGTGCAATGTTTTGGCAGGGATCTACAATTTAGGAGGGCCATATTATATTGTGTAGTAGAGGTATGGTCTCTGTCCAAATGATCATGCGTTTTGAAATGCCGATGGCAATGGCGGCATAGTAAGGGGGGCTTTGGGGGTCCAAC
The DNA here is from genome assembly GCF_964263255.1 of Lissotriton vulgaris. Lineage (NCBI taxonomy): Eukaryota > Metazoa > Chordata > Amphibia > Caudata > Salamandridae > Lissotriton > Lissotriton vulgaris. The sequence goes on from NC_141693.1 coordinate 1,511,552,007, forward strand.
GTATGCTGACATGTGAGCAGACGGGCAGGACTCTGGCACGACTCCGGCACAGGTCCGGCACGTCCGCTGATCGCGTCCGCTGCGCGGAGACATGACCGTCCCCTTTTATGTGCAGATAAAGCGCGTCACAGCGCTAACCCACACCCAATATGGCCGCTGTTTTTAGATCGCTTACCCGAGACGGGCTCTCAGCATCGGTACTTGGCTGAGAGTGGCCAGGCAGCGAGGGGGGGGGGGCGGGGGGGGGAGATCTCTACAAGGTCTCAGCCGTGTGTCCAGGTTAAAAGCTTATTAATCAAGCATAAGTCTAAATAACACAAATGTTTTACCAAGATCAGCAAGAGCGAAAGGGATAGCAAGACCTCCCGGCATCCGCCTCAGGAGGGTGAGAGAGCGCACTTCTTAGTCAAGCGCACGCCTACAATATGCCCCTTTTATGTGCAGCTAGAGCGCGTCACAGCGCTAACCCACACCCAATATGGCCGCTGTTTTTAGATCGCTTACCCGAGACCGGCTCTCAGCGTCTGTACTCGGCTGAGAGTGGCCAGGCAGCGAGGGGGGGGGGTCTCTACAAGGTCTCAGTCGTGTGTCCAGGTTAAAAGCTTATTAATCAAACAGAAGTCTAAATAACACAAAGTCTAAATAACACAAATGTTTTAAAAAGATCAGCAAGAGCGAAAGGGATAGCAAGACCTCCCGGCATCCGCCTCAGGAGGGTGAGAGAGCGCACTTCTTAGTCTAACACCTCAAGCTTATATGAAGGGTATGTGTAGTAGTTTGAGGAGAGAGATTACTGTCTTGGTAGAACCCTTTTCCAATGTGATGGGTGTGCATAGTAGTGTGTTATGAAAGAGTGGTCTCTGCACTAAGACCACTCCCCGAATCAAATAATGCACTGTATAGTGGTATTAAAACTAACAGGTCAATCAATCAGGGGCTTCCAAAGTGAGCTACTCACCCGTGAGGGTCTCACGGCACGGGGGGGGGGGGTTGTGCAGCTCTGGATCAGCCGAAAATCCAGGCCTTGAGGCTCTTCCTGAAGTTGTACAGGGTAGGGGAGTGTCTGATGTTGACTGGGAGCTCGTTCCAGGCCTTGGCCACGTCATAAGAAGAGGCTCTTCCGCCTGCTCTGGTTCTGCGGATGCCCAGGGTTTCTGCTAGGGTGAGGTCGGTGGAGCGGAGGTTTCTTTTGGGTATGTGGAATGAGACTCTTTCGTTGAGGTATTGGGGTCCAATGTTGTGGAGGGATTTGTACACGTGGGTGAGTAGCTTGAAAGTCACTCTCTTCTCGACGGGGAGCCAATGGAGGTCTCGCAGGTGCTGGGTCATGTGCTCATGTTGTGGGGTTCCGAGGACGAGTTTGGCTGCGATGTTCTGGATGGTCTGGAGTTTGTGCAGCAGGGATTTGCTGATTCCGGCGTAGAGGGTGTTCCCGTAGTCCAGTCTGCTGGTTATGAGTGCTTGGGTGATGGTTTTTCTGACTTCGGGGGGATCCACTTGAAGGTCTTGCAGAGAAGGTGAATAAGAGTTAATAATTGTTTCTTGGATGGGAAGTGTGTATAGCAGGGTGTTATATTCAACTGGTCTATCAAATTATATCTCTGTTTTGCAATATGGATGTGTGTACTAGTGTGTACGGCTATATTAGTTTCTCTATTGAAACTTCTCCTCAGTTTGAACACTCTAGTAGGTTGGAGAAGGGAACCCACCTTTTTAGTAACAGTTCTGTCTTGGACCAAATGTTTGATATAGACTGTGAGAAGAAAATACCTTGCCTAGTGAGATATGTCACTAATGAAATACCTCAAATTAGGAGTATATACATATCAAATTATCTCATGTGAGAGAGTCCTGCTCAGAATGATAGATATGTATAATAGAGGGTATTGAACAACTGAGACCTTGACACAGACCTCGCTCTTGGATAATAAGTATTGTTAAAAGCATATGGAGAAGAACTGTTCTCAGTTGAATAATTTAAAAGACTAACAGGCAGTGTTCTCTTTAAGGTGCGCGCATGCATGTGCGCGCACCTTGGTGCCCCTGAGCAGGCAGTGCCATGTGCACACACATCCTCCGAGAGCATTCACGCCACCGCTTTTAAAAGGTGAGCGGCATGAAAAATGGGCATTTCCAGGTGGGAGAGGAAGAGACAGCCTGTCGGATCATGGAGGGAGCACTCACTTAATTTCTTTTGTTTTCTAGAGTGGCGTAGCGAGGCTCAATGTGTGCTTTTGTTTGAGTATTCATGTTAATTGCAGCGCCTGTCACGAGCTGCGATTACCTTGAATACTTTAAACAAAAGCACACAATCTGCCCCGCAGCCACGCTTTAGTAACAAAAGAAATCCAGCACCAAACACAGCATGTGCTTTCAGAATCACCTGAAACAAAACGCTGTGTTTGTAGACTAGCTGCATTTCTTTTCCTAATAGAGCAAGACTGTGGTGTGAATGTGTGCCTTTTTTAAAGTTTTCATGGTAATTGCAGCTCATGTTGGGCACTGCAATTAACATGAAAACTTTAGCAAAGGCACAAAATCCCCCCGCAGCTGTGCTCTAATAAGAGAAGAAATGCAGCAAGCCTACAAACATGGCATGTACTTTCAAGTATAAAAAAATAAGCGGCAGCGAAGGGAACTCCTCAAAAGGGGGCTGCAGCACAGCGCTGCTCAGCCCACGCTTCTCCCTTCCAGGAGAATTCAAGGATAGTGCTTCCAGGCGCAGGGTGATTGCCTCAAGTCTTGGCAAGTCTTTTTAGCAGCAAGGGGGGCATAGGCTGGGCCCAGGGGCCAGCTCACAGGGCCTTCCAGGCAGGGAGGCAGTCCCCAGTGGCGGTCCTCCTGGCACCCAGCAGCACATATATACACAGTTTACTTTAAAGCAGGGTTGGGTTTTCAAGGAGAAGCCATTTTGCTCAGCTCTGGCTATTCCCAGGAATAAGTGTGTGCAGGTAGACCGAAAGTGAACAGGACTGGCATACAGCAAAGCTGCCTTCACTCATACCACTGATCTGGCAGACAGTGTGTAGCGGCAGGACATTGACTGGCCAAGTGCAAGACCACATCCAGGCTGCCAGAGAAGAAGGCTGCATTGCAATGCACTGGCTGCAGGCGGTATGGAGATGTGTCAGATTGCAAGACTGCTTTCAGGGCTGGCAGGGTGCAGGTTGGTCGACATCGCACAGCTGACAAGCATTGCAGGGTGCATGTGTGCAAGAATGTTAGTGCAAAGATAGTAAGTTGTCAGTGCACAGAGCTGGGGGGCAGTGCGCTCTCTGGCAGGGTGGAGGGTAGGCAGAGCATAATGCTGTCTTCAGAGGTAGAAGTGCACAGAGCTACCAGGCAGCTTGTGCGCTTGGCAGTCTGCAGGAGTTGCAGTACTCATGGTTGGCAAAATATTAGGCTGTCATCATGCTGGCAATGCCCATGGCTGGCAGGCAGTGTGTAAGGCTGGCAGTCAATGTGCATGGTTGGTGAATGTATAGTATAATTTACTTTTCCAACTCCAATCTGTGCGGATACTAGGGAAGGTGTTGGATTTTAAATCCAGCACCTCTCCCCCCCCCCCCGCAAGTCGTTGTTCCGACTTGCGGAGTAATGGTGTGCGGAATCACAACACGGTCGTTATAACGACTGTGTTGTGATTCCACGCGGGGAAAAAGATTTGTGGTAACCGTTGTTTACCTTTGTGGCTTGTAGACAGTGAGCAGAACTAGGAGGCAATGTACAAGGCTGTATGTGTACTGGACTGAACGTAAGATACCACACCTTCATTTAGGGCTAGAAGTGGCAGATGGTGATTTTAGGATACTGGGCATGGATAGCTAACTGATTCGCTGTCTGTGCGCAGGGCATTGTGTGCAAGCCAACATGCTGGCTAGCCCTGGCACAATGGCGAACGATCAGTGACATTTGTCTGCCAATCTGTCTGACACGCTGGCTATCCATGCATAATAATACCCCAATCATGTCACTTTCTGTGCACTGTCAGCAACATTTTGGCTGAGCCTAGCATAACCCTCACATGCGCCACCCTTGATATAAAATGGCCATTCTTGACAAATCATGCACAATCACACGAAATCCCCAAAACAAACGAACAGCACCAAGATCAGGAAAGCACTTTGTAGGCATGCTGGTAGTAGAAAGAATACCACGACTGCTGATAACAGAACATAAGATAAAAAATGCACCAACTGTAACATTCTAACATTTGTAAAATGGCAGTAGTAGTGATGTAAAAGCTGACATGTTTATCTATTGTACGTATTTTTCCACTAATTTAGCATTTTCTTCTTCAAAAGCACCTTAGTGACCCAAGGTTGTTTCTCCTCCATGGACTTCAGGGCAGATTTACAAGAAAGTGACACATCTGTAGAGATGAGTCACTTTCCCTGTGCCACCCTGAGAAACCCTTGCGCCACTATGGATATGCCGTATATACTATACGGCGCACCATAACTCAAGGATTGATGTATCTGTTGGGGTAAAAGTCACGCATTGCTGGAGTAGTGTTGCAAGCACGACGCAACTCCAGCAATGCATTTTGAGGCCTATTCCCACTACACTGCGTCACTTCCTATGCCTGCTTCAAGAAGTGACGCAGTGAAATCTTGTAGATTTCAATGCATCACTTTTACAAGGCTTTCCTGCGTGAGAACGTCCACCCTGCATATATTATACTTGATTCAGGTATAATGTGACGCAGGGCTTTACAACATTACGCATCTCCCCAGATACATCATGCTGTAAATTGGCTGCATTTTTTACGCTGCTGCTGCGTTGCACCGGCGGCACAAAAGTGTCGCAAGGGGCTTGTAAATCTGCCCATTAATATTTTGGGTCGCCTCATTTCTAGTAGGCTTCTGTTCGACCCGCTTTTGTGTACTTTTGTGTGCTTTCAAAGTCCGTTGATGTTGCTTTGCTTCTTTGACAGACTGTGATTGAGGCTGCTCAACTCGAGGAGGGGTGTTTATTAAATTCATCCTTTTCGTTTCTTTAGTAGTTTTGCCCAGCGCGGCGGGCCGTCTTTTAATTACTTGTGAGTGCCGAGTAATCAATCAATCAATCAGTGACACTTATAAAGCGCGCTACATACCCGTAGGGTCTCAAGGCGCTGGGGGGGGGAGGGTGCCGCTACTGCTCGAACAGCCAGGTCTTCAGCTTCTTCCTGAAGGAGAGGTGGTCTTGGGTCAGGCGCAGGTCGGACGGGAGGGAGTTCCAGGTCTTGGCGGCCAGGTAGGAGAAGGACCTTCCTCCTGTAGTCGCTCTTCGGATGCGGGGGACGGCGGCGAGGGCGTGGTTGGCTGATCGGAGGTGGCGTTTGGGAGCGTAGAAGTTGACTCGGCTGTTGAGGTAGCTCGGGCCTTGGTCGTGTAGGGCTTTGTGTGCGTGGGTGAGGAGGCGGAAGGTGATTCTCTTGTTGATGGGGAGCCAGTGAAGGTCTCTCAGATGTCCGGAGATGTGGCTGGATCGTGGGATGTCGAGGATGAGTCTGGCTGAGGCGTTTTGGATCCGCTGGAGTCTCTTCTGGAGCTTGGCGGTGGTCCCGGCGTAGAGGGCGTTGCCGTAGTCCAGTCGGCTGGTGACGAGGGCCTGGGTGACGGTCTTCCTGGTCTCTGTGGGGATCCACCAGAAGATCTTCCGTAGCATGCGTAGGATGTTGAAGCACGCCGAGGAGACGCTGTTGACTTGCCTGGTCATGGAGAGGGAGGAGTCCAGGATGAAGCCCAGGTTTCGTGCATGGTCTGTCGGTTTGGGTGCGGTGCCCAGGGCGGGAGGCCACCAGGAGTCGTCCCAGGCGGAGGGTGAGGAGCCCAGGATGAGGACCTCCGTCTTGTCTGAGTTCAGTTTCAGGCGGCTGGTCGTCATCCACTCGGCTACCTCTTTCATCCCTTCGTGCAGGTTGGCCCTGCGGCGGCAGGGTCGTTGGTCAGGGAGAGGATCAGCTGGGAGTACATGGACAAATAAAGAGCTTCTGGGAGGGATGAGGAGCGTTTGAAAGGTATCAGGAGAGGGGGGATTCTAGTCTGATGTTCTCTCGCAGGCTCTCAGCTCTTGTACTGTGCAGACTTCGGCTGGAAGCAAGTCTGGTGATGACTGCAAAGCTTGTGGTTTGGTTGTGCTGAGTGTAGGAGAGTAGGGTCTGCTATCTTATGGTCACCCCAATTTTTGCTTTTTGCTTCACTGGTTTTCGACTTACTGAGGCTGTGGGCCTGCTAATCAGACCCCCAGCCTGCTGTTCTCTCTCTAAATTTATAATACATGTGCTATAGGTACATACCACAATTGGAAATGGACTCCTTGTCAGCCCCTGTACCATGCACTATAGGTGCTCAGGGCATAGGTGCCACCAAGGCCTACCAGGGGCTGAAGCATAGCTTTTGCCACCCCTGGCTGGTTCTTAAATTGACACAACTGGCTGATCACTCAGCTGGGGCAAGTGGGTGTAATCACCCCTTGCTTAGATATAGTATACCTATATCTAAACCTATATCTGGACACATATATAACCTGTAAGCCACTCCTATGGAAGGCCTCATCAATCCTGGAGGCAGAGTGCGTGGTTTTATGTGAGATGGAGCTCTGGCATGAGCTGAGCCTGTCTGCAGCTGTCGGGAACAACTCCCTAAGCTGATCCGGGATAATGCCATACCATATACTCTTAAGCGCCTTATAATCCTCGCGGTTATATAGCAACTTTGGTTTGGCTTTATCAAAACATGTCGTGTAAGGTGTCATACGAATTGGAATACTACCCCCTCGCCAGTTCTGGCGACGGGGGTAGCATTCCACCCTTCTAGAGGGATAAGACATGTTACTTTACTGAAACGCGGTTGATTTAAAATGAGCCTCAGATCCACAAAATGGATGCCTCTGCCACAGACACGGGTCTGGCCTCCTGCTGCTGACCGAAACTCAGCAAATGGTGGCCTGGACAAAGGGTTTCCTGTCGAAGGGCGGTGTTAAACCCCCCCAGACAGGAGATAGTGGATTGTAGCAGGGAGGTTTCAAAGAAACCAGACACTGCCTGGGGAGCACAAGGCTGCCCCTTGCATAATCCGGCCAAACCGGTTCTGGGGCCTTCCAGCCCCAGTCCCAGCGCTGCCTGGATCAAAGGAAAGGGGTGTAACCACCCCCTTCCTGGGTCCCACCCATAGGAGGGGACCTAGCAGGATGTCCAGCCCACCAGATTCGAATAAGAGTGGGAGCAGTGCCAATGCAACTCAGATCATCCTGAAGAAACATAAGAAACGAATTCTGGACCCTTCGACTTTCTACTCAACGCAGAAGACTGAAGAATCTCCCTTGTGATCAAGGAGTGACCACCCTGTGCAAACAGGCAACATCCAGCCCTCGACCCTTGCTTTGTTGCAGTTCCCGCCGGAACTCGAGCGACAGAGATCGACGAGATCAAGCTTGCCTGCCTTCTCCCAGCCCGATCCACAGTCCCTGCAGAGCTGAGACCAGTGGAGGCGACCGGAAGCGGGGGGCACGCCATCTTGAAAAGGCCACGAGACGCTGACCGTGCAGCCCACGAGTGATCCTCAAAGCTGTGCACCGGGGTCTGAGAAGCCCCCACCCCGAGCTACACTTGCACCAAAGCTACCCCCTCCACACTCGACGAGTGCTGCGTGGGGCCCTTCTGCTTGTTTTGGCTCGACGCGTTGGCCCGGTCACTTGCCAGCTGGCTTGTGGCCCCTGTGCCGACGAAACTTGAAATACGACTTGCTTTTCTGGTTGCTCTAGATCTGCACCAGCTCCTGTGAAAAGGAGCCCCCACTCTGACCCTCCTGGTTCGAGTGATAAGCAATCTCCCGGTTCCGCGTGGATTGCTTTTGCCAAGTGCTGTTTGCTGCAATCTTGAAGCCGACGGTGCTGACGGCGAGAGCCTACGTGGGACAGATCGTGACCCGCTCCTGGACGTCACAGATGCCCCCGAGCCCACGTGACAGCGGAGAGAAGCCTATCGACAACCACCTGATTGCGCCCGACATTGCCTGGTTCCGTCCTGGTTCCACCCTGGTCACTGCTGAGTGACCCAGACTCTGTCCCCTCTGCTTTCAGGTACTTTTCTACTTCGATCCACCCTTAGATCGCACCGGACACTTCTGCTTCACATCGCCTGCAGCTGCAACAGCTTCAAGCACCAAGAGCCTGCATGTCAAAACCCGACGCCACTTCGACCCTGTGCACCCACGGCCTGTGGGTGAGGTAACATTGTAACGCCGGTGTTCCCACACTGGTACACACCTCTAGGGTCTGTGTCTTGAGTTTGGTTCCTCTAGGTTCAGCGGAAGTATCTTTTAACTCACTTTGTGTAACTTTTACGCACCATTGACATTGCATTGGTGCAAGCCGCACTTTCCGTGCTGCACCCGTCTCCTGTGGGCTACTCCCGACTTCAGCATTGCTAGTCCTGACTGCTCCCAGCGAATCTCTAGGCCCTAGGCCTAACCACTGTTCGATTGGTATCTCTTATACCACTTTCTTAGTATATGGTTTGAGTGGCCACCCTCCCTCATCCATAATTGTGCAACTTTATATGTTTTACTGTGCTTTTGATTTAACGCTTGTGCCCCTTTCCTCATAAAGAGTACTGGGGAGTAATTTAGAAATAAATACATATATTTTTATAATATATACTTGTGTGGTGTCCTTTCATTTGATTACAGGATTGTATGTGGTAAAACAGCTCGCTTAACACGACCTCTTAAGTTAAGCCTTTAAGGCTGCTTAGTCCATGCTACCTCTAGGATAGCTTGTCTAGCAAGGTTGACTTACAACCAGACATCTTTGGGGTTTGTTTGGACTGTTACCAAATGGTTCCAGAAATGGAAACACTACCTAACAGGCCAACTTCTCACACTGAGACTCAGAGGTTTGGGTTTCAGGTCATTTCCCTTCCCAGGGTCTTTCACTCACATGGATCTGGCTCCTTCCTATTGGCTGGTCAAGATAGCAGTCGCTGACTGTAGATCCGTAGAGTGGTGTCCTGGGTGCTAGTCTCTCCAGGTGTTGTGGCCCTGTCTCCCACCAGGTGTTGTGACTAGTGCAGAGCATCTTGATCACCCCCTCACCCAGGAGCCAGTGGGGCACTGTAAGGGCAGGTCTGGTGTGTTTGCACTTATGAAGAGTGAAGCACATTTAGACCGTCGGGTTCTGGAGCCCTTGCACAACTTGTATGTCAAGATATTGACCTCATGGGGTTAGATATCTAGTATTCAGTTCAATGAGGCACATTTTTAAGGATCAAGATTAGGGACATGATTAGCTTGTCAGAAAATATTAAGACCACAATTTTCTGGTACCATACCTTGTAACCTATCATTGAGTGGCATTTGGCAATCATTTGCAGATGATGTTGTAGCAGCGAATGCATGTCATGAGTAGACTCTCCTTTGCTCCACTTGTTCATTGTTTTGAAGGAATGAGAATATTTCCAGAGAGAAGAGTGCTGCAGGTTGACTGCCTTGTCCACTGTGTGGACTTTGAGAGTTAACCAGGGTGCCAAGTTGAAAAGTGACTCCATATTTATCCATTTCAGTGCGGTAGATGGAGGAATTCTGGGGCTTGGGAAAGTTACGGGATAACGAGCTACCGCTCAGCTTATCACCAGAATTTTCACTGTGTCTCTTTTCACAGAAAGAAAGCTCTTTCTCCTCATGTCTTTGATGGTGGTTCTGTGGCAGTCCGGGCATGTGGTGATGTTTCACTGGATCCCCAGGAGCTTATTTACAAGCCACTTGCGCAGTCAGGGAGTCACTTTTTGTGATGCACCGGCGGTGCAACCTGCTGCCCCATATTTACAAGGACACTTAAAGCCACCCTGCATGTCTTTGCGTGTCCTTGTAAATAAGGCCCCTATACACACAACACTTCGCGTAAAAGGGGAATGCCATGGGTGTCGCAATGCCCATGGTGTCTGCCACATTTCCAGATTCATGAGAAATCGTAAACCGGGAAATGCGTCGGAATGCAACGCCTCCCCAGGGGAGGCGTAGGGAGCACAACGAGGAGAAATGTTTTAATTTCTCCTTGTTTTTTGCTCTTTCTGTGTGGGCTGCATTGTGCAGTACACATAGTAAGAGGAAATCAACTCTTGTGATTGCTGTGCAGGAAGGCGTACCTTCATGCACATAAACAATCATTTAAAAAAATGACATTTTGCAACTTCTATGTGTGCTGCATTAAGCAGCAAACATGGAAGTTTCAAAACTCCATTTCAGATTGTTTATGTGCAAGAAGGGACACCTTCCTGCACATAAACAATCACTCTACTCAACACAGGCACCGTTGCACTATGGTGCAAGGGTGCCTGCGTCAGCGCATGGCAGCTAATTGTGCGCTAGTGCAGGGAAGAGCAAAGGGATCTGTCATATTGTTGCAGATATGACTAATCCCTGTGCTCGGAATTTACGCAATGTGGCGCAAAGTGGCGCTGTGTTAATTCCCTGTAAATACGGCCCTTAGTATGTTTTCCAGCCTGAAGCAGATATTGGTGTCATCAGGAATTATTAGGATGTTACTTATACTGTTCTATAACGTGCACAAAGGAGCGCATGTATCTACTGAAAAACATATTGATGACAGTGAGCATGGGGACGGCTCCACTAACCAGATTTATATTTCAGGGCTGCTGTATGCATGAAAACATGTTGGATCTATACCTAAGGATGTCTGGCTACACCCGGCTACTCTTGCTTTCTTTCCAGTCCTGTTGTATTACCCACCATGTCATAAGCAGCAGGGAGACTGATGTGTATTAAGGAAGTTTTCTATCTTTCTCCATAAAGGAGGAGCTAATGCAGATGCTGACCAGGACTGAGTTAGTATACCACGATGTAGGGCCATACCCATAGAGGTTTGGAGGGGCCAGGCACCAGTATGATAATACTTTCCTTCCACTAAAAGGTATTTTGGGCTGGAAATGTGCCATTTTCCTGGTAGAGATTATGCTCATTGCTGCTTTGCACCACTGTGAATTAGGTGGCTTTACACGGTGACACTTAGGCGTTATAACGCAAGCACCCATGTATTTTGACGCAATTCCTACTACAAAGACCAATCTCTGGGGAAAAAATAATGTCTCCTTGAAGCAGGTGCAAAGTAGGAGAGTAACTTTTAATTCTCCAAACATCAAACATTGCATGTGCGATGTACTAAGCAGCACATATCCAGTGTGTGGAATGTTATAAAAATTGTCTGGGCATAGGGTTTTTTTACTGCAGTGGTATACTTCCAGTTAAAACCTATACAAGAGGGGGCGTGGCCAAGATGGCGACGGAGTAAGACGTGCCTGCGAGCTCCTCCGGCACCCGAGCCTTTCATAGCTTTGTTTAGCGGTACTGGGGCGATTTCAGCCTCGGCTTTGACTCTCCTGGGTTCGCTGAGGTGTCCTGCATTGGTTTGCTCCTTCTCCCGTCGAGCTACGACCTGGGACGGCGGACTTAGCCGAGGTGTTAATTTGGTGACGCACGAGCACCGGAGCGGCCTACGGGGCTTTGTCTGGGCGACATCGACTCTTCACACGAGGGGACCCGGGACTCTAGCAAGTTACCGAGTGAGGCGCTTGCTTTGCGAGTCCCCCCCACTGGGATTGTGGCGAGCCTGCCTGTGATCCCGGCGTCCTAGCTGGCTGTTGTCGCCGAGCGGAGGTGACGAAGAGGCGCCGGCCTGTCTGGAGACTTGCTGGACAGCGCAGAAGACTAACGGACGGAGAGGTGGTGCCATCTTGCCTCTCACCATCTGTGCTGAGGTGTCGCATCATGTCGACGAGGAATCGCCTGAATAAACCGGGGAAGGATGGTCCTGGTAAGGGGGCGTCTGGATCGCCCCCCGGCCCTAGCAAGTCGCCAACCAAAGACGACGCTGATGGCCCGGTCACGAAGGCCTTCCTGATAGAGCGTTTTTCCTCCATCAAGGAGGATATTACGGAGCTGAAAGCACAACTAGCCTCCGACCTCCGTGAGGTCCGCTGAGATGTAGACGGCATCGGCGAGCGTGTAGCGACCTTAGAGGACCACGACTTGGGCCACAGTGGGGATGTCAATTAGCTACAGCAAGATTTGCTCCAGCTCCTCGAGCAAAATCTGGATCTCCAGACCCACTGCGAGGACTTGGAAAACCGGTCCCGTCGTAATAATATCTGAATACGAGCGGTGCCGTGGGATGGAGACGGTGGGAACCTACGGGAGTATGTGGAAGCTCTCTTTTTGCAAATTTTGGCGGAGGACGATCGCACTGAAGTCAAGATGGACAGAGTACATCGGGTGGGCCTGCCACGTGGCGCGCGCTCGCCGCCTCCCGACATCTTGGTTTGTGTCCACGACTTTCAGCTGAAGGAGACGATCTTGCGGAAGGCGAGGGATACCAACAACTTGCTTTTTCGTGGGCACAGCCCTCAACTTTTTGAAGACCTGGCGGCTTCCACCCTGCACAAGCGACGGGACTTCCGCCCGATCACGGCCTTCCTGAGGGAGCACGGGGTGTCCTACTCCTGGGGTCACCCCATTCGGCTTATCTTCAGGTGGCAAAATAGACTGGTGTAAGTGCGAACATTAGCAGCCGCCAGGGAGCTGCTCGGCATGGAGGAAACATCTGCGTCGGCGGACGCCAGCGCCTCTCCAAGAAGACGTCGCCGTTCCTGCTCCCCAGCATGGCAAAGAGTGGGCCGACGTGGCGTAGCAGAGGGGCCATCTCCACCGGCAAGCCAGAGTGAAAGGGGAGAAGCTTTAGCCTCGGTGGCCCAAGTAACTGAGTCGAGCCGAGTGGACAGCTCCTCGGCGGCCTAGGCCCCCTCGACAGCGGCCCGTGGGAGCCGGGGGGGCTCTACCTAAGCATGGGCGAATTTTGCGAATCTCGCATTCGCGAATTTTGCGGATTTGCGAACTCGCAATCCGCAAAATCCGCGAATTCTCGCGAATTTGCGGATTTTTTTTTTGTGTGTTCGCGCGGGTTTCTGCCAGTTCGCGAGGGTTTTGTACAATTTCGCAAAACGCGAACTTACCTGTCGGGTCGCAAGTTTCGCGAACTTGTTGTTTCTACGTGTCCAGCCTGTTTGGGACACTGTTCTTCATCACTGCCACTCTCTGTCACCACTGCCACTCTCTGACTACTCATGCCACCCTCTGGCCCACCCATGCCACCCTCTGTTTCATCACAGCACCCTCTGGTTGTCCAGTCAGTGTACATTATTGTGGCAACGCAAGCACACCTTCCCTGCCTCAAGTGACCTGAATTAATTTGGGGCTGATTAATGTGTCACAGAATATTTTTTTAGCTGGCACCTGCTTCCTTAGTGCTTCCTGATTAGTGATCTTTTGCACTTGCTAAGTGCTTTCATTGTTGCAAAATTAGTTACAACACCTGCCCTGCCCCAACTGACAATAATGAATTAGGGGCTGATTAATGGATTTGAACCTCCAGCCTGGCTCCTGCTTGTCTCCCTTAGCTGTAATTCAGGACCTTTGTGGCATATGTGTAACTATTCTGAGGTTCAGAGCAGGGTCACATTCGCGGGGCGCGAAGTTGTACTGGGAAGCCGCGAACTCACGCGAACAGTGCGAGCAAGCCATGAAATCCGCTGCTCGCGGATTTGCGGTTTTTGCGGGAGATTCGCGAATCTCGCGGATTGCGAATTTACCGAAAATCCGCGAGCGAAACGGATTTTCCGCCCATGCTTAGCTCTACCATCTCAGGTACTCTGTGGGACAGTTCTCCGCTGGAGGGTTACCTCGACCCTGGATTCGGGGGGGGCATTACCAGGGTCTTCTACCCCCGACCCTTATGGTCATGTCCGACTTTCATTGTTCTCTTTCTAGTTCTCGCTTTCCCTTTTTTAAGTTTTGTTTCTGAGGCTCCTGTGGGTTTAGGTAGGGTTGTTGGGGATGGGTCCCGGTGGTGGTGGCTGGGGACCTGGTATGGCTGTGTTGTGTCTGGTTTGTATCTGGCGGTGGGCTGCATTGATTGGAGCGATGGGGGGGGGGGGTGCTGGACTCGATGTCGCCTGTTACGATAGGCTCCTGGAACGTTAAAGGCCTTAATTCTCCTCAAAAGCGCCAGAAAGTGTGGAAGTATATTCTTGATCATCAGCTGGATGTGGTGGGCCTGCAGGAGACCCATTTGGCCCGTAAAGATGAATCTAGACTTAAGCACCGACAGTATCCCCTGATTTATAAATCCTCAGCCACTACTAAGCACCGAGGGGTTGCGCTTTTGTTCCGCTCTTCACTTCAATTTCAGCCTGTGGGAGTGCGGGGGGACAAGGAGGGGCGGTGGTTGATGGTGAAGGGGATGCTCATGGGTAAGCTTTGCACGTGGGTGGTTGTTTATGCGCCAAATACGGGCCAACATGGGTTCCTTGAGGCTCTTCTGAGAGTGGTGGGGGACTTCGGGGAGGGAGCATTGATTGTGATGGGGGATTTCAATTTGGTTTGGGATAAATGTCTTGACTGTTCACATCAACAGAGGACGGAGACGGGTCTCTTTTCCCCGGAGCTGCGCGATACTTTGTTGAGTCTGGGCCTTATTGATAGCTGGCGCTCCCTCCACCCCCGCACTAGGGATTACACGTTCTATTCACATGTTCACCACACATATTCCCGTCTTGACCATATTTTTGTGCATCAATCTCTACAGGGCGACTTGCGCGATAGCAAAATTTTTCCACTTTCGGTTTCTGATCATAGCCTTTTGGCGACGTGCTTGATTTGGGCCCCAGAGTCGTCACCCCACCGCAAATGGTATTTCCCGGCATCCCTTACGCGGAATGAGGAATCCTGCAAGAAGCTCAGGGCGGCCATTGGTGAGTTCTTTGAGCTTAACAAGATTGGTGACACCTTGGTCTTCACCCAATGGGACGCCTTCAAGGCGACGACACGGGGCACGTGCATTGCATTGAACTCCGCCCTGAACAAGCTTCGGCGCGAGGAGAGGGAGGCGCTGGAGGCGGAACTGGCGACGTTGGAAATTGCGCATAAGCAGAATCCTTCTAGAAAGACCCTTCGCCCTCTTGCTGCGGTGCGAGGGAAGCTTAGGGCGCACTATAATAATCAAGCTGAATATACCCTCCTGCGCCTACGGCGCCTCTCCTATGCTCAGGGCAACAAAGTGGGGAAGCACCTAGCACGGCAGCTCCGTGATAAACGTGAGAGGGAATATGTGGGTGGCATTCGGACCCCCTCCGGGGTCGTGGAACACAGGGATGCGGTTAAGGCAGAGCTCTTCGGTGACTTCTATGCCGCATTATACTCGGCAGACCGCCTGGTGCCGGCCGCTCAGCGAGCATACTTGGAGGCCCTGTCGCTTCCACAGGTTTCCAAGGAATGGAACGAGCTCTTGGAGGCCCCCTTTACTAGGAAGGAGGTGCTGTCCGCCATTCGGTCCCTCAAACCGCAAAAGGCCCCGGGCCCGGACGGCTATACGGCTTCCTTCTATCAGACGTTCGCATCCGAGTTGGGGGACCACTTGGTGACTCTTTTCAACAACATGAGGGAGGCGGGCCATACTTCGGGCACTATGGCGGAGGCTATGATCTCGATCATTCCCAAGGCGGGGAAAGACCCCTCTAAATGCGAATCGTACCGGCCCATAGCCCTATTGAATGTTGATGCCAAATTGTATTCCTCTATCCTAGCCACCCGGCTCCAGGACCTTATGGCTGCCCTCATCCATCCGGATCAATCGAGCTTTATAAAGGGTCGCCAGACCCATGATAACACTAGACGGCTAATCCATCTGGTCGAGAAAGCTGAGCGCTTTAAGATTCCAGCTGTTCTGCTAGGCCTTGACGCTGAAAAGGCGTTTGATCGGGTGGACTGGGACTTTCTCTTTGGTACTCTACATGCTTTTGGCTTTTCTCCCAAATTTATAGATATGCTTCGGGCCAATTATCATGGCCCGCGCTCGAGAGTTATGGTGAACGGTCATGTCTCACTCTTTTTTGCTCATTCCCGGGGCACGAGGCAGGGCTGCCCCCTATCTCCCTTACTTTTTGCGCTCAGCATTGAGCCTCTTGCCATTAGGGTACGAGAGGACCCGGATATTGTGGGCCTCCCCTTTTCGGGGGAACAGCACAAAATATCTCTGTTTGCTGACGATGTCCTATTGTCGCTAGCTGACCCCGGGACTTCCCTCCCGAGGGTGCAGGACGTGCTATCCCAGTTCGAAGCGGTGGCGGGATTTCGGGTGAATCCCGGCAAATCATACATTCTCAATCTCACGCTGCCACCCTCTGAGGTAGCGCGCATTCGACCGCTTACGCCCCTGTCCTGGTCTAGCTCCTCCATACAATATCTCGGGGTCCGGCTGACCTCCTCCATCGCCACCTTGTATGCAGCTAACTTCCCTCCTCTGCTGACTCAGATACAGGCTGAGCTGAATCGCTGGAAGCCTATGTTTATCTCTTGGCTGGGACGCGTGCATGCCGTCAAGATGACGCTGCTCCCCAAACTGCTTTATTTGTTCCAAGCCCTCCCCATTACCTTGGACGGGGTTTTTTTTCGACGTCTAAAGACTATGGTTCTGCGTTACATCTGGCAGGGGGGCCGTGCTAGACTCTCCTTTCTTACGCTTCGCCGGCCGTTGAGGAAGGGCGGGGCTGGCCTTCCAGACATGCTTCTTTACTACAAAGCGGCACAACTCCGAGTGCTGGCTGAATGGACCCAAATGGAGTCGGAGAAGCACTGGCTGCATATGGATAGGAGTGTGGCGGGTCGTTCTATATGGGACCTGGTTTGGAAGGCGAAGGGGGATCGGCCTCGCAACGCATACATTAGCACCCCTACGAGCACCACTCTGAAGGTCTGGGATTCGGTCTCTAGTGATGAAAGATGGACCTCCTTTCCCTCCCCCTTCACACCTATTCACTTTAACCCAGCGTTTCCGCCGGCTCTTGTTGAGGGGCCCTTTGATGGGTGGAAGGCGGGGGGCTGCCACGCACTTACACATTTGTTCCATGGCTATGAGCCGCTCACCTTCCAAAATTGCATGCGTGACTATGGGGTGCCACCTACTGAGCGCTACCGGCACGCTCAGCTGCTGCATTGGGCATTGTCTCCTGAGGTACGGGACGCCGCGACGAGGCCTCCCACGGATTTCGAATCTTACATCACACGCACATCATCTATGAAGGGGGTGATTTCATTCCTCTATGATTTACTATTAATCACGGCTATCTCACCTCGCCCTGGATACATGTGTCTGTGGGAGGAGCACCTGGGGCGGGATATCTCCGACGAAGAGTGGTCTCATCTTTGGCGAGATCTGCACAAATTTAATCATTCTATCGATCTGCGAGAAGCACATATGAAGACCATGCTAAATTGGTATCTGTATCCGACCCGGTTGAAAAAGATGTTTCCTTCCGCGTCTGACAGATGTTGGCGGGGCTGTGGTCTCCTGGGGGACTTTCGCCATATCTGGTGGGATTGCCCCATCATACGCCCCTATTGGGAGGAGATTCTGTCTCATATTAGGGAGATCCTGGGCTACCCGATTCCAGATTCCATTGGCTTTGTGCTCCTGGGCCTTCGGGACCCGCTTCTGGAGCACCAAACCAGGGCTGACAAACACATCCTTTGGCTCTGTTTGGGTGCGGCCAAATTGACTCTGGCTTCTGCATGGAAAAAGAGGGAGGCCCCAGCTCTTTCCCTTTGGTTCGCTAGGTTATGGAAGAACTTTACTTTCAGATGGGGCCCACTGGTCCGCTTTCTCTCTCGAGGGTTGCCGTCAGCGGTTTGCCCGCCCACCATACGCGCCCTACATCTGTTTCAGGTGTGAACTGTGCTTGTGTGAATGGGTGTTGTCAGGCTGCCACCAACGGGGGGAGGGAAGCACCGGGGAGGTTGGAGCCTCTGGGGGGGGGGGGGTTTGGTTTGTTTTTCTTTTCTGGAGGGGGATGAAGACGTTTGATTTTTTATGATCGTCTTTGCCGCGTTGTCTTCCTTATGGCCGGACCGCTTGGAGGCGTGCATGGACTTGGTCGACTACGCCTCTGACTTGGATAGCTTTGCCCGATGCCAGTGCGGGCTTTCCCCTCCGGGTCTTCTCGGGGGGCTTGACATTGTCCCGGGCGGATTTTTGAACTCTTTTTTCCTGCCCTGAGTGATGACGCTGTACGGCCCTTCATCACTGTTATTGCTGCTCGGCCTTTTGCATTGGCCCCTGCGTGGGCACTTCTTTGATTTGCAATTCATGTGCTTTCATCCATTCTCTCTTCTGTTTTCTCTATCTCTCTATTTTCTCAATAAAAATATCTTTAACAAAAAAACCTATACAAGAGGGGAGGAGCTACGACGGCAACCAAGATGGCTACTTAGGTTCCCGGCTCCGCCGACCTCCTTATCCCGCCACGAGATCCTGTACGATATCCTGATTCTACACCCAGCCTCCACCTGGATGAAGTGTTCCTCGCTCCGGTGGTGAAATCCCCAAGCTTTTATCATTTGATTTCACGGACTTACGTCGAGTTGAAGATCGTGGCCTGTTCCAGCGGTGAAGCCGGGACCTCGAGTAACTGTAAGGCCGGGTTGCAATTCAACAACTTCGGCTGAGAGACCCTGGCAGGGTCCGGTCTACCGACATGGAGACTTTGGTTACGCCCGAATTTGGTGACAATTGTTTTCCGTGCCCAGCGTTGTGAAAGAAGTGACCTGCTGCTGCTGATTGGGTGTGGGGAACCCTGTACCACGGACCCGGTATAGATTCCAGCCGGGGTTCGGTGGGTCGGGACCCCGGACTGCGGTGCTGCGCCGGGTTCTCCCAGCTGTGGAGAACTACGGGTCGCTGTCCACGCTTGCCCCCCCAGTATCCTGCTTGTCCACCCCGAAAATGCCTGAGTCACCCGGGGAGTCGATTGCGACTGCCACTGCATGTGGTATAGTGGATCGACCGGCGACTGGGCCAACGCTGGAAACGATATTATCAGAACTTTGGGCGTTTCACGCGCAAGCAACTGTGTTAATGGCTAAAATGGATGTCAGTCTGACTGGGATCCTGTTCGAAGTGCCGGACCCTGCCTAACGGTCGAACCAGCAAACAACAACCCCTCAAGCCGCGGCCATTTTGGCTTCGGACGAGGACCCCGTGTGAGATCGAGTGTGGATGTTAATGTTGGATTCAACAGATGGCGCCCAGGAAAACGCTGTCCTCTGGACCACAAGTGTGTCACAGTGCCCTTCATCATCATCGACTTCGGAGGTCTTAGAAGGCGTTCCCCCCCCGTACAACTGTGTTGCAAACTCTTCCCCCATCTTGTGGCTGTATCCCCCTTCACTGGATGTTCTACGATTCCGGGGCAAGAACTATCGGGACAGTCCAACTTGGAGAGGGGAATTTTCCACGTGTGAAGACGTCTTGGAGTCACTAGCCAACGGGGGTAATGGATTGACTTTTGATGCTTTCCCTCTCATCTATGACTTGTTTTTGTCCTCTGGGTTTTGCCGGGGAGGGTTCGTGTGATGCTTCGAAAGGGTCAAGGTTGAATCAACTGAACTGGGCTGGCTTGGAACACTGGTAATGGAAGTTTGATTTGGACCTGTTTAATAATGGAAGCTGGGCGGTGTATCACGATGCCCCCTCTTGATTTTCGTACGAGTTGCTTCACATCCGTCCTTGGCTGTAGGGGGTGTCTGTGTCTTGGCGGGGGAGCTAAGGGGCCGGGAACACCGTATGATTAGGCCCTCCTCCATTCTTCTTCTTTCCCCTTTTTTTAGAGTTTAGGTTAGTAGGGCGACAGGCACGCTGCTAGTGGGGTCAGGCTATAGCCATCAGCAGGGGTGCAGGTGGGGTGTTGGAAGGGGGGGTTTATTTTTCAGTTTTTGTTTTCTATGGCCTTTTTCTCCCTTCCCATATTTCCTTAGGATCGGTATGGTCTGTGTTTTCTTCTGATTTCATTGTGTTCTGAAATTAGTGTCCATGTTCTTTCGTTACTCGTATCACTGGGCGGGCGGGCCCTGAGGACTGGCGGTCACAAACATGTATACTGTTTTATTGTTTATAATGACATATAGGCATTCGCGCCAGAGACCCACAAATGGCTGTTTCCACACATATATCCTGTTTCCCTGGTCTGCCCTCCGTATCCTGTTGTTAGAATATGTGGCACCTGATCCGATCATTTCAATATAAAAAATTTTTAAAAAGAAGGCCTTTACTATATCCTGTGCTTTATCAATGAGTCCTGATACACTATCCATCCTGAATCGCTGCCGGACCTCAGGGTTGTCGGCTGAAGAGCTGTGTAATGCTATGAAACGTCAAGGTTTGCTACGGTTTAGCGCCCGGCCCCTGCGGTTGTAGGTCCATCCTTGTATTTCATGAATGCTGCAATAAAGGTTTTCAACAAAAAAAACACCTATACAAGACATCACACAGACTCCTTTGCATGAAGGTGCAGATCTGTGTGGTTCTGGCACCAGGCTGCATGTGTTGTGAATCATGTGGGGAAAGAGAACAGCAGTAGGCCATTTTTTAGTAAACAAGGCTCTGCACAGCATTTTCCCACTTGTGAAACACAGTACAGCAACTTTGGTTGCTACACTGTGTTGCTCTACACTTAAGTAAGTCTGCCCCATTATTTTACAACATTTTTTAAGCTCGGCTTCCTGAAATACTCACCACTCCAGTTCCCTCTTTAGAACTCTCCATCTATATCCTCAGGCTCCAGTGCTCCTCATCCCCTTGGTGCTTTTAAGAGGACTTAGAATGGAACATGTAGTTTATAAACAAACAATGATATCATATGGGACTCTAATGCTGGACACTGACTGACGGGGGCTCACACAGACACCAAACAAGTAACGAATTAGCGTGGCATGGCACCAGCTTGCAGAAGAACACACTGTTTTTTTTGCAACAGCGGATGCTACTGTGTGTTAACCGTGTCACAGTGTCTACAAGATAACGTAATGAATGGAAGAAGGCAGCACTAGTAATGCTTGTAATGTTAGATGCTCCTAAAAACGAATGGAAGAAGGCAGCCGTAGAACGCTTGTAATGTTGGATGCTCCTAAAGGCATATGCCATGCCAGCTGAATTTGTAGTTTAATAAGACACTGTTATTGTAGTTGTATGGAAGGTAAATGCTAATAAAATATAAGGAATCGCAGAATTAAAGTACAAGAGCCGATATTATATATATAATGGGCACGTTTGTTAAGATTACTAGTATGGGGGGGGGGAGTTGTAAATGTGATAATGCTTGTCACTGGTAAAGCAGACACGGTGCCAGAGACACAGTTCCCCCAAGACAATTTTAACAGTTGTGCTGAAGAACAAAGCAGAAAAGGAATTAATGTGGCATGGCGGCATTTTGAAACAAAAAACACACGCTGTTTTACTCCAGGACTCCTACATGCCTTCTGCGAATACCGAAAGTCTTAAAGTTAGGATTTTTCTCAGTTTAGGAGTCCTAAAGTTAGGAGTCCTAACTTTACTACTCCTAAACTGAGAAAAATCCTAATTTTAAGAATTTAGGTATTCACTGAAGGCATTTAGGAGTCCTAAAGTTAGGACTCCTAACTTCTGTGAATACCGAAATGAGTGAGTGCCTTCTGTGAATACCAAAATGAGTAAGTGCCTTCTGTGAATACCGAAATGGTAGTAAGTTTAGGATTTTGTTTTAAGTTAGGTCTGTGAATCGGGCCCACTGACACTGGTATACTGCCTCTGATGCACGGCCAGTGAAACACTCAGAGGGACCACAGCACTGACAGGGAATCTTGAAGTGAGGACTCTGAAACTAGAAACTAGAACATTGACAGAGCTTATAAACATTGACACTTGGACATTAACATAAGGGCAGTGACTTTTGTTTATTAAAGAAAGTGTTATTTAGTTTTCCATGTAATAACTATACATTCAGTAGTTTTATAGGCAGATACGTTTTTACAGCGTTGTACATTTAACATTTCTTCTCTTTTTCATTTTGTTTACTCATATATCCAGTCTCAGTTTGGTTGTAGTCTTGTACTTTGTTTGGTAATTGCAAACTATTTAATTCTATATAGTTGCAGGGTTGCTGGGTTGGGATTCTCCATATTGCTATTTTCAAAAGAAACTTGCTTTAGTATATCGCCATGAAGTGGTTATCATTTACACTGCCCTAATTATTCAGGTTTCCTTATCATTCAACCAATGAGACACTTTTAATCACAAGCGAACTATTTCGTATCAAATAGACGAGTAGCAACACAAGTGTCTATTCATAATCAGTGTTTCATTTTGATTGGTACTTTATGAACTTACTGGTATGATTCTTGTTCCCTGGCTTACTGGGGGTTATAGTGGAGGAGGAAGTGACACCACAGGGAAGTTCAAGAGGACCAGAGGAGACAGTGGATTTATCCTGTATGGTCCAGAGTACATCTTGAACCACCGTATTTCCCTTCTTAAGCAGCAAAGTTATCCCCTCTTCCCTGTATTACACAATATTATGTTCTTCGTCAGCCGCTTGTGGTGTGAATTTAAAATGCAAGTCATGCCATGGTGGGCTCTTTCATGGCCAATTATACCCCTCCCTTTTCTATATGTAGGGCTTCTACTTCCAGTTTTGCCCCACATATCTTCTGTGTGTCCACTTGGTAACTGAGGATGCTTTAACAGCATTCCACTGCACTATTAGGCAAACTTTACCTATAAGTACCGCCGGATGCAGGAAGACAGTAGTGCTTTTGTCTTTATAGATCTGGGCATTTAAGCCTACAAGGCTACATTCTTCTCTGTGCAAGTTAGTTCTCCCTGTAATGTACGCTTGGATGGTTGGAATTTCTGTCTAATGATCGTAAATCCCCGGACAAGATATGCCTTGTCCATCCTATACCTCAGACACCCCAGGAGTCCATGCGATTTACGCTTGCTGGGGGTAAAGAAGGATCTATGAAGAATATTGTAATGAAGTAATCTAAACCTTGCATTTTTGGATACTTCATTGACATAGGGCACCAGAAATCATGCGGCAACACTGATGCAAGGACAGACACAAGAGCATCAACACTGACTTGAGGATATTGGCATGGTAACTGTGACACTGGATAGCTGACAGTAGGCACAAACATTGATGCTAGAATAATGTGAAGGGGAAGTGAAGGGTAAGTGACACTGGGAGGGGGGCGTGGCTTGGCCACCAACAGGAATGTACGCGTGAGCACGAAGCTCCGTGCCCACCTCCAGATTTATCTTGCACACCTTTGCACTGCTGTCCCTAAAGAGTCGGGCATAACTACCTCCCGCTGCGTGGGCCCTGCTGAACCCCCCGGCGTGGCGAGTGCCGACCTGCAGCTGCAGAACGCTGCACTTCCGTGGAGGTCGCCAGTCCGGCGCCGGCCATCATTTGCGGTCTACATAACCGGGTTCATTCCCGGCCTCAAGTGCGGAGCTATCCGGGCTGGAGTGCATGCAGGCCGGCCACAACCCACAGCGGGAGCCGGTGTACCGGCGGACTACATAAAATAAAAATACCGGCGATGCGAGAGGTCTTGGGGTGGCCAGAGATTCCAGTGGTGCCCTGCTGTGGCCTCGGTGGGCAGAAGGGGCATTGCATCCCCGTGACGCACGGGCCTTGAGGTGAGGCTGACGGTGTGGCCTGCTGGGCCCCGGCGGTTGCGGAGACCTCCAGCGGCCCGTCCAGTTATATGCCCTGAGCGAGCGGAGTAGTGGAGAGGACCAGCTGCACCGCAGAGGGCCCCCGTTGCTGCCTTTGTGGGGCAGCACTGAGCACTTACAAAAGCTGGAGCATTTGGCCTAAGCCCTAACTGGGCAGTCGCGGGGTCTACCAGGTGAAGCTGATTAACTGCCCGGTTGGAGGCGGCCCTGCCTGCTGAACCGGGGTGCCGGCGGGTACCGGGTGCGAGAGTCACACAATTCACCCCACTGCCCAAGTGCTGCCCCCTGTGACTCCGGTTGAAGAGTTGGGCGATTTGTTGGCAGCCCTGGATGGACCACGTACTAGCGGCGGGGGACCCGGGGGTGCTGGCGGAGCTCCACCTCTTTGACCGGGGGCAATATCAACGGGAGGAGAACTCTG
This sequence comes from Lissotriton vulgaris, assembly GCF_964263255.1. Taxonomy (NCBI): domain Eukaryota; kingdom Metazoa; phylum Chordata; class Amphibia; order Caudata; family Salamandridae; genus Lissotriton; species Lissotriton vulgaris. The sequence continues at coordinate 1,511,576,032 of NC_141693.1, forward strand.
GAACTCTACGACTAGGCAGACATTGGTGCTGTGAGTGCTGGGAACCCGACAAGAGAGAGCGGGCCCACCTGCGTAGCTGGAGGATTGGCTGTAGCTCGCGCTAACATCCAAATTGGGGCACAGATGAGGGACTGAGATTGGCACTGCCGCAGACACAGCTTGGTCGCCTCTGATTCCGCTTCTGGGGTCTCTGCGGGTCCTCTGGAGCCTGGAGTGGTCCTGAGCTTTCCTGAGACGCCCGACGAGCAGGGCCACATATGGACACCTTGGAGCCCTGAAGGTCATCCGGCGCGGCAGCGGGGAACCTGCTGATAGGAGGGGCCCTATTGCTTCCGGGCTCAGAGGTACGAGCTGCTGCTATTGGGGGGGCTCCTGACAAACCTATCTTGAGAGGACCTTCGTGGGCACAGGGGTGGTACATTGAATGAGCGCCAGCACAATGGGGAAACTGCGCCCGAAACCGGGTGCGATGCCCCCTGACCCTGCGGCGGACCTACCCGGAGACCGAGACCTGGGCCTGTTCGGAGACCCCACAGCGGGACTAAAGCAGCGCCAGATGGAGCAGGTCCTGAAGGGCATCACCAACACGAGGGAGGCCTTACACCATGACATCGCTCAGGTGTTCACAGGATTGGGACTCTTGCGGGCAGACCACGGGAAGTTGGTAGACCGTGTCATGCTAGCCGAAGCTACGCTGGATTCGCTGGCACCAGCTCAAAAGGCGACGGATGCCACCCTGGGAGACCTGCAGAGGAGAGTACAGCTCCTGGAAAAAAGGGCAGAGGACGCCGAAGGCCGCAATCGGCATAACAACATACGCGTGGTAGGTTTGCCAGAAAAAGTTGAGGGGATTGATATGGTGAACTACCTGGAAACCTGGCGGGAGGTGGTTGCGCCTGAGGGGCTGACTCAATTTTATACGCTAGAACGGGCTCACCGGGTCCCGGCCCGTCTCCCAGCGCCTGAGCGACCTCCTCGGCCAGTTGTAGCACGCCTTCTACACTACAAGGATAGAGACCTGATCCTTCAGCGCGCGAAAGCGATGGGGCCCTTCCAAGTGGACAATGCACGCGTTTCCATCTACCCCGACTATTCTTTTGAGGTCCAGCGCCACCGCTCCAGATTTTTTGCGGTAAAGAAGGCTCTTCGAGAGGAGGGTATCCGATACTCTCTCTTGTTTCCAGCCCGCCTACGGATAATGTTAGATGGCAAATCCTCCTTCTATAATATTCTTGAGGAAGTGTGGAACTGGTTGGAGTCTTACAAGGCCGGGACGGATGCTTACATGGCCCATGAAGAGCTGCAGAACGCTGCACTGAAACCTAGGCGGAGCCGACGGAACAGGAGACAACCGGTGTGGATGCCCTCTGAGTCACAGACTGAACTGGAACGCAAGCAGGCCCTCAGGGCGGTTTCCACTATTTCCAGGGTGGTGACCTCTACTTCTGCAGTGGATTCTGGGTCCCGAAGGGGATCGGGTGATGCGACATCGGAGGGTTCAGGGGGCGGTGACCAAGCACTGCCTCATGTCACACCAAGGTAAACATGGGCGAATTTTGCGGATCTCGCGTTCGCGAATTTTGCGGATTTGCGAACTCGCAATCCGCAAAATCCGCGAATTCCCGCGAATTTGCGGATTTTTTTTTTTTGTGTGTTCGCAATTGTTTCTGCCAGTTCGCGAGGATTTGGTACTAGTTTGCAATTGCGAACTTACTTGTCGGCTCGCAACGGTCGCGACTATGTTGTTTCTACGTCTGGTTCATCATCACAGCCTCCCAGCACCCTCTGTTTCACCACTGGCACCCTCTCTTTGACCCATGCCACCCTCTGTTACATCAATGCCACCCTCTGGTTCATCATCACTGTAGAAGATGGGGGGGAAAGCAAGCCCACCTGCCCTGCTTGAACTGACATGAATTAATTTGGGGTTAGTTTATTAACAACACCTGCCCTGCCCCAACTGACAATAATGAATTAGGGGCTAATTAATGTGTCACTGAAAGAATTTCAAGTTCCAGCCTGGCACCTGCTTGTCTGCTCCTTTAGCTGTAAATCAGGACCTTTGTGGCATACAGTTAAGGTCAGAGCAGGGTCACACAATAGTTGCAAGCAGGCAACCGAATTCTGGAGGGCCCCCTCAGGAAGCACTACAAAGAATCGTTACAAATCATGAGGTTGACCTTTTGCACCTGCTCATTGCTTTTGCTTTTGCTGAAATCGTTTTTCGTTTTTTTTCGCGCTATTCGCGGGGCGCGGCGTCGTGCGAAACCGACCGCGGAAGCCGCCAATTCGTGCGAATGAGCATTTTATTTTTTTGCGGCTTGTTGTTTCGCGAGTTTTTTTGCAGTATTCGCGAGCCGCTTGCAGCGCAACACGCGAATTTACCCCAAGGTCGAGTACGGGCGCGGCCATTTTGTTTGCGTGACGTATTTCCGTTTCCGCCCGCTATGTATAATCTCGCGCAGTAAGCGCATTGCGAGTAGAGGTTCGCACGAGATCGCGCGGGAAATCTAGAGGTTCGCACGAGATCGCGAGGAAAATCTCGCGCGAACTTACTTTCGCGCTCGTGAACGGGCGCCGGCCATCTTGTTTTTCATTCATTTCCTGTGTCTGGGCATGGTGTTTAATCCTCTTGGTATCTTTGCCATCCTTTGCTTGTTTTCAGTTTTTTTTTTACGATTTTGCTTCTTATCTATCCCTCTCTTTTCCTAGCTGTATATTTTTGTCTTTTCTACTATTTTTCTTTACTTTTAAACTACTTTTTTAAACTCTTTTCTTTTCTTCTTCCCTATCCTATTCTTTCTTAATTTTCTACTTCTTCCTACCTTACCTGCCCAGACCATGGTCAAGCCAGGCGCCGTGAAGCTGCCCAGCACTTGAGGGCCGCAGCGGCGGCGGGGAGTAGTGCTGGACCCAGTGCCAGGACAGCATGCGGGAGATTGAGGGGGGAGCAGGTGACGCGACGGGAGATATTCAGCCCGGAGGAAGTGGGCGCGCTGGTCTACTTCGTCCAGCGCCGCCTGCCCAGGACCATCGCGGGAGGCGGCAGGATCGCGGCCGGCGGCTACAACATGCGGGAGCGCCGGAAGCGGTGGGAGAAGGTGTGCTGGGCCATATCCCACCTCTACGGGGTCCAGCGCACCTACAGCCAGGTCACCCATCGCTGGACGGACCTCCTGGACCGCGAGCGCGACCTGCTGGACCAGCTCGGCTTGGAGATCCCCGGGCTTGGTGAGTAGTAGTAGCCATTTAATCACTCACTACTATGATGTTTTCTCCTGCTCTGTGTTGTTGTATTGCAAATATTTGTTTTTTACATGGAGCAAGCCAATAATGCCGCTGATGACGATTACATTGTAGCTAAATTATATTTCAAAATCTTCTGTGCATTTCAGGTGCACTGCTCTCCTTCTCAGTGGCGTTGCTACTATGCCTATTTCTTTTCTATTTCGTGGTCTCATTGGCCTGAGTAACTATTATGTATGAGTGTACTTTACAGAACTGCGTAATGCTAGACACTAGGGGGCAAATTACATTTACAAGCCCCTTGCGCCACGTTTACGTTGCCTTGCGTGACGCAACAGCGGCGTAAACGTGCCGCATCCCTGCGAGTCATTTACAGCATGACGCATCTAGGGAGATGCGTCACGTTATAAAGCCATGGGCCTGCACCACAATGGGTGCGTTCCTAGTACGCAGGGTGGGCGGTCCGGCGGCTGTGCGCCTCGCAAAATTGCCTGCGTGAAATCTACAAGATTTAACGCAGGCACTTCTGCGACGCTGCTACGTCAATTCAATTCCTTATGTCTGCTCGAAGCAGGCTAAAGGACTGACACAGCATGTTAAGTATTGGGTGGCCCTGAGCATTACTGGAGTTGCATTGCGTTGGCGACGTGACTCCAGCGATGCGCCGCTCTTACGTGACGAGATGCGTCACGCAAGTGCCTACCCTTGCGCCAGGGCGCGCAACATTGTAAATGAGGCGCATCTGCCGTGTCGCAAGGGTAGTTTTGCGTGACGCATTTGATCTGGCGCATCTCTGGAGATGCGCCAGAACGCGTAAGTAAGTATGCCCCTAAGGGGCAGAATTGCAATTACCGTCGCATCCCTGCAAAGTAGCAGGGATGCGCCATTAATTGTGCAGCCCGCTACCACCACCAAACATGGTGCGCCGTATTTGCAATGCGGCGCACCATGGGCCCAAAACGTCACCGAAGCTTTACTGCTGGAGTTGCGTCACAACGATGGCGCAGCTCCAGCAATGCTCTGGGGTACCCTATCTCCCCAATGCTGGGTCAAGCCGTACGTCTGCTTCAAGCAGGTGCAGGGTTTGTGTGACGCATCATTGTCCTAAAGGTGACTGATTGAAATTTTGTAGATTTCCCTCAGCCACTATTAGGATGTGTTCCAGCGCAGGAATGCCCTCCCTTGCGCCGGAACGCCCCCTGATGGCGCAGGGCTTTATAACGGGATGCATCTCCCAAATGCGTCACGTTGTTATAATATTATACGCCGCACCATGGCGCCCTTTTTTGTTTAGCTGCTGCGTCACAAAAGTCACGCAAGAATGGCGCAAAAGAGCCGCAAGGGGCTTAAATCTGCCCCTTCCTTTGTACCCCTGACAATAAGAAAAATAGTGGTGGTGGATTGATAGTTTGACTATTTCAATGACTGGTAATGTAGCAGGCAACTGTTAGTGTTGTCACTGATCTGACTGAAATCACAATGGAGTTTGTCTGTCACTTTGCGTCTTGCCTGCGGACTGCTGCCTGCCAGTCCTAGGTGAACGTTTCAGTACTTTGTTTAGTGAGTTACGTGACTTTCGAAGTCACAGGTCCGCAAATAAATGAAAACTAACCCTAATCAATATAATTTCGCGGAAATATTTTGTTATTGTTCTTTTGAAATGTTTGATTTGGTTGACATTGACAAGCAACAATCATCCATGTTTTCTGTTCTTTCTTTCATGTTGTACGTCAGCTCCCCCCAGGGGCGAGAGGAGGACACAGGAGCAGCAGGCGGCAGATGCTGTTCAACAGGGCCAGGATCGGGCAGGCGAGGGCTCCTCTGCTGGCCCCAGTAAGTTTTCATTTTAGACTAGTACCTATTTTTCCTAACGTTCCTCATTTGACTTTTTTCAAAATTGTCTTTGCTCTTCTTGTAGACTGTATCTAAATTCTTATACTGCCTCTACTATGACTCCCTGTGGTATTACTAGATTATTCTTATTAGTCTGTCTGTGTAGCTAACTAAGATTGCACGGTTGGCGAAACTCCCATGATTCTAGTCAGCAATAGCTCTATCAACTTAGTGCAGTCCTCTGGGATTGTCCATAATGTCTTTTTAAGTGTTCTATCTGGACTCATGCTTGCAAAAATTGCAAAACCTTTCGCTCAGTCACTCTAGTCTGGACCAAAATACACAGATTGTATTTAAGTTTAAAAGCTTTATTAAAAGTAAACACATTTATTAAAATGAAGTCATAATAAAACTAAACGTTTAACTGATAATGGAAAAGTGGTTAGTGCTGACGATTAATTGAAGACATTTCTTGTGGTCGAGCCGAGCTCTCACCTGGTTTCAACTTGATCTTGTTGTTAGAAGTCCATCTTCTGTCTGTGTGGAGAAAAATGGTGCGTGTTAAAAAAACAGCCTTCATCAGTTGTGCCAAAAAGTGCAGCAAGACAACCTTCCCTGGAAAAAGGGACATTTTTTTTAACTTTAACGTAGACAGTCACAAATTACATTGTTTTCACATGTCTTCATTCCTAGACCAAAGACTAGTGAGTGCTTTATTCTAACATTCTTAAATGTACTTTGTAGGTGGAACATCTGGTGGCGGGGCCAGTGTGGAGGTGGTGGTGCTCGACACGGAGGCGGAGGGCGATTCTTCAGGGGAGGAGGCGGCGGCTGTGAGAGTTAAGACGGTGGTGGTGGCGGCCAGAGGTAAGCTCTTATATATTCCTTACTTATTGAGATTGAAGACTAGCTGGGAAGGCAAGAATATGAGATGCATGGCTGGGTGAATGATGAAGCAATGATGGGTGGAAGGACAACAGCCTGGGTGGGTGACACAGAAACTGTATGTGTCCATATACCTGGATCATGCTACTATCTGACTCTTAGATAGCATATGTGTATCTAGAGCAGGGGTACTCATAGTACGGCCCGCGGGCCGGTGGTGGCCCGGCAAGCCTTCCTTGGCGGTGCGCAGACCTTGCAGACAATCACTGCTCCCCCGGCCCCCACAGAGCAGAGGCTTTTTTGTATTTCACCTGTTAGCGCCCCTGCATCTCCACTCTGACAATCACTGCTCCCCCGGCCCCCACAGAGCAGAGTGGAGATGCAAGGCCACAAAGAGGTGAAATAGAACAAGGCCTCTGTGGGGCCGGGCAAGCAGTGATTGTCAGGGTGGAGAAGCAGGGGCGCTACAACAAACAAAGCCTCAATAATATGTTAATGGTCTTTTAAAGACCTGTTAAGTACTTTGGTGTTGTTGTCTGTGTGTGCGCGTTGAGGAAGCGGTCTCAACCCGGGCTGAAGGCTGACACAGATAGACACACACACAGTGAGATGACAGAGGGGGAGGTAGAGGGAGGGCAGGAGGGAGAGAGAGATGGAGAGGGAGGGCAGGAGGGAGAGCAGGAGGGAGAGAGATGTATGTAAATGCTGGGTCTGGTGGCTCAGTGGGTGAGGGCATCTGCTGCAGGGACCTGTGTGCAACCTCATGGTCACAAGTTATCGTTTTGCTTTAGCCCCGCCCCCTCTGACTCCGCCCCCACCAGTGCGGCCCTCGGCCCCAAACTACACTGTAAATGTAGCCCCTGAGAGAAAGTTTGTGAGTACCCATGATCTAGAGAGAGTAGACGGTCAGTGGATGAACTAAGTGTAACTTTGAAGAGCATGTAACACTGCACCCGCACGTCCGTTCCAGTGTAGGAAAGGCAAGGAAAAGAACTTTTAATTTTGTCCAAATACTACCATCAATAGTAGCAGTAGTTTGTATTGCAAGCACTGCATAGATCCGGTTATTACGGTGGCCACTCCCTACCTCTCTTAATAAGTTTAGTAGTACTCAGTCATTCATGTGTGGATGTATCACTGGTCACTCAATAAAAAGCAAAGCACCTAAAGTCATCCCATATATAAGCAAAAACATCCCATGTGAAGTGATAGATAATCAGATTATTTATCTTCTTCAATTTTCCATTTCTAGTACTCATTTCCACTGTAGGGTGAAAGTTAAATTAATTAAGCAGTAGCCCTTGAGTTGTAACAGAGTATTCTCAGTGCCACCCGTAATAGAAAAGTAAGAGCTTCACCACCTGCATGTACTGGATGGGTACAGTAACGCAACGCAAGTCTAGGTCACTCCTCATGGCGTGCGTCTCTTTTTCTCGGGTGCAAGTTTACTGCGCTGGCATTATGCCGGCTTGCAGAAGATAACGTACCAATTTTCCAAAACAAGAGACAAGAAGAAGAATAAGACTGGTGTACTTTCATAGTCGACTCCAATGGAAGTCCATAGTGCTCGTAGAATTTGTTCCTTAAACTCCCACTAATGTTAGAGCAAGGATGAAGAAGTGTGAGGTTAGATAGATACTGGCCTCAATAGTTATGTAATGCGTTTGCAAGTTGCTAGTTGTAGTGCAACACAAATTTCTGCTGAATGATTGAGTTAATCTTAAGGAGCATTGGTTACAGACTATGTCTTTCTTTCTTCATATAGGTTCTCCTTCCAAACGAACAAGGAGGAAGGAGCTGGCTAGAGCGGCCCGGCAACGGAGGATCGATGCCACTGTGGCCGAATATCGGCGGCTGGTGGCCCTGGAGGACGAAGAAAGTGTGCAGTCGACCACAACAACTACGTCGTCTGCATCGGCCTCCGTTCCCCCACGGGCTGCCAGTGCCACCCAGCACAGTGGTCCACCCAGACTGAGCCGGGCTGCCAAAGCCAAACGCCACAGCCGAGTAGCAAGGACAACAGCTACAGCTTCCTCTCACAGCCGTTGCACCTACAAGGCATTGAAGGCACGCCTGCGCCGCAGTACCCTGATGGTGTCCCGCCTCCAGCAGGAGCTCCACCACTTTTCCAACCAGTTGGAGGGGCTCCGCGTAGAGCACGCCTTGCTCCGCCAGGAGCATGATGCCCTGGCCCAAAAAGTTGACAGCATCCACCCATAGTGTCCCTTGCCCCTTTTTTAGAGACTTTTGGGGGGTGGGAATTGGGAGTTGGGTTTTTGGGGACTTTTGAAGGACTATCGTTGGGGTTAGGGAGGGTCTTGCGGGAGATTATTTTGTTAGGGATATAAATATACTTTTTCAAACTTTATCTGAGCATACCCGTTTCTTACTGCTTGCCTGGTGGGTGGGGGTTTAACGTTGACTTTGTTTTCCTGAAAGTTTAGTTCCATTTTCTTCCTTTAAGTGTAAATGCCCAAATGTTTTCAACACTAAGTGCCTCTCACAGACGAAGTGAATCCAAGAGTCCTAGGACTTTAGTAGTACTACCTTCAGTCTCTCGTCTCTCGTACTAATACTCCATTATACCCCCAAACCACCAAACGCTTATCTTACCTGTAATTTGTGTTTGAAAGTAGGGCTAGACCCAGGGCTGGCTCCACGGGAAACAGGGAATATGGTCGGATAAAATTTCCTCATAGCGGTGGTACTAGTGGTGTGACACAGTGGCAGTTGCATGCCTATGAAAAAAAAGGAAAATGAAATCTGGTTTGTCCTCCTGAGCAATTCAACGGTACAACTGAGAATATAGCAGGTGACAGAAGTACACTAGAACAGTGCCACATTGTAGCCTAACAAATGGTAAAGTATAACTACTAATTCGGTTGAAGTTCTTTCACATTAGCAATGGTTCTTTGTCAAGCAGAGTAAGAATATATCCTCGGATTTCTTCACCAGCCTGTTACTATCACCTTATCCTCCCCAGCAAGTGTGTGGATTTATTGCTGTCATTTAGTCACACATCAATCAAAACCACACAGCCCGGGGGAAGAGGGTTAGGGTTTGAAAAATGGATGGGTACGGGGGTTTTTGGGAAAGGTTTTGGGAGACAAGAAAAAATAGCACAGCATAGACAAACAATTGTGAACATAAACAAATCTTTGGGTACAAACCTATCCATCAATCTTTGAAAGTGCATGCACTACTGCATACATGTCAGTGAAAAGTAAGTAGTACATTCGACAACTGTGGAAGAAAGAATGCGACAGTACAGGGCCTGTGTGGAATTATTGATAACGATATTCAACATAAGGTCTCTGTACTTAGCCAGATACCCGAGAGCCTTGCTGGTCACTATAAATCCATTCACAACAACACTCAGTGGGGTTGGTCTGGAAGGTATAGTAGATAGAAAAGGAGAAATTGCTTGTTTTCTAGGTGTCCCCTCACTCACCAGGGTTGCCCCTTGGTGACATGCTTCATCATTGGGGCCATCCCAGTCCTCTACGGCCTGGGGCGTGCTGCGACTTGCGAATTACGTAGGAGCACTTACAAATGACTATGTGTGGTGCAGATGTGATAGTGGAGTGGACTAAGTGATGTGTTAAGGGATCAATTTAGAAGCAGAGAGAGATCCAAGAAATGCAGTCACAGTCAGAGAAAAAGGCAAGGGATACTGTATCTATGTGGTTGTAGTGGTCCTGTTGGAAGTGGTAAGTAAGTTGCCTGCAGAAAAAAAATCCTCCTATTAGCGGCACTCCTCCATTGCAGCCGACGCTTCGTCCATCGATGTTGGTCACCAGAAGACACCCTGTAAAAAAAAGCACAGCATAGACAAACAATGGAACATAAACAATTCTTTGGGTACAAACCTATCCATCAATCTTTGAAAGTGCATGCACTACTGCATGCATGTCAGTGAAAAGTAAGTAGTACATTCGACAACTGTGGAAGAAAGAATGCGACAGTACAGGGCCTGTGTGGAATTATTGATAACGATATTCAACATAAGGTCTCTGTACTTAGCCAGATACCCGAGAGCCTTGCTGGTCACTATAAATCCATTCACAACAACACTCAGTGGGGTTGGTCTGGAAGGTATAGTAGATAGAAAAGGAGAAATTGCTTGTTTTCTAGGTGTCCCCTCACTCACCAGGGTTGCCCCTTGGTGACATGCTTCATCATTGGGGCCATCCCAGTCCTCTACGGCCTGGGGCGTGCTGCGACTTGCGAATTACGTAGGAGCACTTACAAATGACTATGTGTGGTGCAGATGTGATAGTGGAGTGGACTAAGTGATGTGTTAAGGGATCAATTTAGAAGCAGAGAGAGATCCAAGAAATGGATTCACAGTCAGAGAAAAAGGCAAGGGATACTGTATCTATGTGGTTGTAGTGGTCCTGTTGGAAGTGGTAAGTAAGTTGCCTGCAGAAAAAAAATCCTCCTATTAGCGGCACTCCTCCATTGCAGCCGACGCTTCGTCCATCGATGTTGGTCACCAGAAGACACCCTGTCCACTGCCTGCCTGATGCTGAATTGTGGCTCGCTACTGTGAAGCCTGACTCCATCCTTTTTTCCCCATTGCAGAGACTGAAACCCGGCCTGTAATTATTCAACGAAAAACAGGAAGTGATATAATATTACAACACCACTGATAAATAAATATAAGGTATGTAGGCTGTGGAGTGCAAAAAGTCACAATTTGATTTTCCTAGTAGACAGTACAATATTTTTGAAAGTGCGTACTCTGAGTCACCTTTTGAAGGATAAATAAGTATGGGCAAATTAATGTAGCGGATCTTGCCCCTCAAGCTAGGTGTACTGTAAACTGTGTTTTAGAACAAAATTAGATCTTCCTAGCAGTGCTCCCACCCAGACCCTTACTAAAGCCAGTCGCAAAAATGTAGAAGACCCCCAATCAAATCTCAAAAAACGAGGCCTAGCAGAAAACTGGTGACAAAACTTACTTTGAAAGTAAAAGTAGGCCGAAGTACCCCCTTCCTAATTACCCATTACCCACTGTGGATTGCATTCAAACCACTTGCAAGCAACTAAGCAAAAGTAGCCATAGCCAGCATCGCTCCAAGACTCGAAATCCCCCCCACTCAAACACATGCAATAGAAATACTGCTAACCCTAACGAACCCTAAGTTAAGAATAGTGGCAAAGGCTTTCTTTAACTATGCCAAATCCCCCCTTTCCCACCATGGATTTTCTTCAAATGACTTGCAACCAAAATTACACATTCTCACGAGTGCTCTAAGACCCCAGAACTCAGTTGGAAAAATCTAGAACACCCCGAAACACATGCAATCCTGCTGCTAGGGCTAACCCTAACGAACCCTAAGTTACAAAAAGTGCCAAAAGGCTTTTCCGCGAGGATTTTGTCCCAACCACTTCTACCCGGTATTAGACCTTCCCAGGAATGCCCCAAGACCCGCCAACCCACCCGCCAAGAAGCATAACACCCCCAAACAGGCCAAAAGCAAAATCTCATACTTGCAATATTTCTGGGCCTTCGGTCCAAACGCACTGCGTAGCTAGGCCATAAGTCGGGGTTGCCACGACGGATTTCCTGAAAAGCAAATGCAATCAAGATTAGAGTGTCCCAGCAGTGCTCCCAGACCACGAAACTCACCCACAAACACCAGGAAGCCCCCCAAACAGGCCCCGAAAACGCTACATAGAGCAAAATGTCAGAAATAGCCAAAAAAAAATCGGCCTGGATTTTGTCCCAACCACTTCTACCCGGTATTAGACCTTCACAGGAATGCCCCAAGACCCGCCAACCCACCCGCCAAGAAGCATAACACCCCCAAACAGGCCAAAAGCAAAATCTCATACTTGCAATATTTCTGGGCCTTCGGTCCAAACGCACTGCGTAGCTAGGCCATAAGTCGGGGTTGCCACGACGGATTTCCTGAAAAGCAAATGCAATCAAGATTAGAGTGTCCCAGCAGTGCTCCCAGACCACGAAACTCACCCACAAACACCAGGAAGCCCCCCAAACAGGCCCCCGAAAACGCTACATAGAGCAAAATGTCAGAAATAGCCAAAAAAAAATCGGCCTGGATTTTGTCCCAACCACTTCTACCCGGTATTAGACCTTCCCAGGAATGCCCCAAGACCCGCCAACCCACCCGCCAAGAAGCATAACACCCCCAAACAGGCCAAAAGCAAAATCTCATACTTGCAATATTTCTGGGCCTTCGGTCCAAACGCACTGCGTAGCTAGGCCATAAGTCGGGGTTGCCACGACGGATTTCCTGAAAAGCAAATGCAATCAAGATTAGAGTGTCCCAGCAGTGCTCCCAGACCACGAAACTCACCCACAAACACCAGGAAGCCCCCCAAACAGGCCCCCGAAAACGCTACATAGAGCAAAATGTCAGAAATAGCCAAAAAAAAATCGGCCTGGATTTTGTCCCAACCACTTCTACCCGGTATCAGACCTTCCCAGGAATGCCCCAAGACCCGCCAACCCACCCGCCAAGAAGCATAACACCCCCAAACAGGCCAAAAGCAAAATCTCATACTTGCAATATTTCTCGGCCTTCGGTCCAAACGCGCTGCGTAGCTAGGCCATAAGTCGGGGTTGGCACGACGGATTTCCTGAAAAGCAAATGCAATCAAGATTAGAGTGTCCCAGCAATGCTCCCAGACCACGAAACTCACCCACAAACAGACGGAACCTTCCCTAAGAGCACCTAAAATGCAAGCAAGTCATCAAAAACACAAAAAAATGTCTTCCTGGGATTTGGTCCAAACCACTTTTATCCGGTATTAGAGCTTCCCAACAATGGTCCCAGAGCCGTCAACTCACCTGCAAAGAGGTACAACAACACCCCCACAAGTGCTGAGTCTTTCTTCATTGGGCGTAAACCAGCCCTCTGGTTTGATGGAAATAGGAGTCTGGAGGAGGAGGATAGAGGAGCATGTTCTTCTGAACTTGTGAACCTGAGGAATGCAGACTGCGGCAACTTCAAATCAATTAGCAAACCAGCGAAGACAGTTCTGCTGATGGGCTTGATTTTGTGATTATCTGATTAAAGTTTGAAATATATTAACTGTGCACAACAAAGAAAGACAGACACACAGGAATAAAAGTGAATAGGGACGAAAAAGAAAGTTATTGATTCGTTGTCTCATTTTCAGGGCTCGGTATCACGGTCCAGGAATGACAATAAGGCTTCGTCATCATACTCTGCGAATTCAGGCAGGGTGAGCTCAGTGTCACCTGACAGAGTAGAAATTCCCTCATCTATGTTGCTGGCCACCTCCTCTTCATCCGGCACGCTCTCTCGTACTCTGAAATCTGGTGGTATGAGGTGCTGATTCATCTTGATCATTGTTAACCTCTCCACATTTTTGGGCGAGAGGCGGCTCCGTTTGGGAGTTACAATCCCACCAGCCGCACTGAAAACCCGTTCAGAAGACACGCTTGCGAGTGGGCAAGACAAGTAGTTTAAAGCCAGGTTGGTGAGCTGTGGCCACAATTCTTTTTTCCCATGCCAATACGCCAATGGGTCAGAATTAACATAGACCTCTGTTGAGTCATTCAGATAGTCCTTCACCATCGACTCAAGGTCCTCATCCAAGGTTCCTCCACTTTGCTTAGCTCTTGCTGTGCCTCTGACCTTTTGAGAACCAAACCCACGCAGAGCTAGCCAATCCTCTTCAGCCTCCAATGTTTCTGTTGTGTTTCGTGCAGATGATCCGGTTGCCGGTGTCTTTAACGGCTGAGAGGTCACTTGTGCCACAGCCACAGGTGCAGAAGTGGATTGTTTTGACTGGGGATGGCCTGCTGATGTACTGCCATTTCCTTCAATTTCCAGCCGTTCTGTTTCAAACCTCTTGGCTGACAAGGCTAGCCAACGTTTGTACTTTGGAACATGTTCATCATCAAAAGGAAAGAATGCTTGGCCTGCCAGCGCCTTTTTGTAGCGTGGATCCAGAATAGTAGCACAAATGTAATGCTGTTCTGAGTGGATCTTTTTAAGACGTTCATCACCTTGTAGGAGCTCTAATAATTGCTCAGCCAGAAGCAAAGAGTCTTGGTTTTTGTCATCTTTTCCAAACACAGAACACACCTCCTTCAGTTGGTCCTCCAGCATGTACAACAATGGGATAGCTTTTCCCAAATTAGAGTCCTCCTTGCTGACTGTACGCGTGAAGAACTCAAAAGGACGAAGCATGCGTGTCAGGCTTTCAACTATGTTCCATTGCGGCCCACCCATCCTCAGCTCCTCTGTACCTTCTTTAAGGAAGTATTGATCGAGTTCCGTATACTGCTCATACAGACGCTCAAGCATGTAGAAGGTTGAGTTCCAACGTGTTACCACCTCCTGGATGAGTGCTTTCACTGGCATTTGACGTTGATATAGCAGGCTCCTCAGCTGCTTCCGGGCCTTAAAAGAATGGCTGAAATGCTTGCACATTTTTCGGCAGGTCTCCAATACACTGTACGCTGCACTGCCTTTATTACCCAAGAATTTTTGGACAACCAGGTTTATACAGTGCGCCAAACACGGCACTCTGAAATAGTAACCGTCCCTCATGGCCTTCACTATATTGGCGCCATTGTCCGTGGAAACATAACCAACCTTGCGTTTTAGTGGGGACAGCCAGTTAAGGACCTTTGTGTTAAAGACATCCAAAATGTTTACTGCTGTGTGACGTTTCTCCAAACCAAACATGGCTAGTGTTGCATGTTTCCGAGCAGCTTTAAAAACAATGTTCGTGTCAACACCTGTGTTTAGCTTTGCTTTAGCCCCTGAAAAAGAGACCCAGTGTGCAGTGATGCACATGTAATCAGCGCCTGCGCCACTGGTCCACATGTCTGTTGTCAGATGTATAGTGTGAACAGCACTCTTCTGCAAAGCTGCCCCAATCACCTTCAGAACATCTTCATGTAGTGCTGGAACCGCAACTCGGGCAAAATAGAACCGGCTAGGAACCTTCCATTTAGGGCAGAGCGCTGCCACTAATTCTAGAAAACCAACCCCTTCTACAAAAGAAAAAGGGAGAAGGTCCAGAGCTAGCATTTTAGCCAGCTTAGTGTTATACAGACGGGTCATTGGGTGGTTGCGTTCATATTGCGCTTCTGTAAACAACATCTTTTTAATGTTGCCCTGGACCAAGGATTTACGGGATGATGATGATCTCTTCGACCCAGTTACGCTCGCTGATGAACTTTTCCGCATTGATGTCTCACTCTCTCCCACACTCTTAGTGTGGCTCCCATGGGGTGTGCTGCTGACAGGGGAACTGGGTGTAAGTGAAGTGTTTGAATCGTCTTCTTCCTCCTCGTCATCATCAGATGAAAAATCAACGTTTTCATTGCGTGCAATTCGGGCTTCCTTGATCGCGTGTAGGTGCGCAAACCATTGGACAGCGTGCTGTCTCCTAAGATGACCTCTCTGGCCTCCGGTACCATAGTTGGTACCAAACTTACCACGACTAACTCGAAGCTTACAAATGCTACAAATGGCTACGTTTTCCTTTTTTGGGCAAACACTAAAGAAGTCCCAAACTGGAGACTTGAAATGTCTTTGGGGGCCGGAGGAGGCGGCGATACTGGTGGTGGTGGTCCTGCTGCTAATGCCAGATGAAGTGGAGGATGTGGATTGCCGAACTTCAGTACGTTTTGCACTTTCACCACGACGAATTGAGGTCGAGGACGAGGTGGGTACCTTCTTGCGAGGAAGAAATATGGAAGCGGTAGGTTTTGGTGTACTACTTAACTCCAAATCTAATGATTCCATTTCCATTGCCTCCTCGCCGACATCATCATCACGCTCAGCAGCTTCTCGGGATAGGGTCAAAATGTCTCTCTGCTGCATGCCCGGTGGGGCTGCAGTGACCTTTGTGATGACTGGCTCGTCGTCATCGTGAGAGGCTTCATCACCAGCAGTATCTGTCACTTCTTGTTGAGCCTCATCACACTCCATAGGTTTGAGTTTTTGGACGACCTTCCTTTTACGCTTAGGTACCGGTGTCAGATCATGGTGTGCCTCACTGTCAGACCGCAGTTGTGGTTCCCAAGACAGATCACTTGCATCAGAACGAGGTGGGCTTGAAGAAGATGTAGACACCCCCCTTGATCTTTTCCTTGCTAGGGATGTGGAAGACAATGAATGATCATCAGGAGGAGTGGCTTCCAATGATACCTCGGCTTCATTGTCGATTTCCTGATGTGCCCCTACTTCGGGAGGAACAACTATTGTGGGCACTTGTGAACCTCCATGCACCTTTGCTTGCGCATCTCCTTTTGCTGCCTCTCCTTCCACATGTACTTGGGCGTGTACTTGCACATGGTGTTGTTGTTGCGGCTGTGGTTGTTCAACACTTGTCAGATGAGTTACAACAACCTGTGTTGATTCAGGGACATTGCTGCTACTTTCTTGCGATGAGCCAACATCACTGGTCGATGGTGATTGGAGAAGTACACTGACTGCCTCTGAAGCACTCAAGGGCTTTGACTTAAGTTGGCGTGGTGGTGGAGGCACTGAACCCAATGGAGCAGGGGTGCTGCTCCCAGCTTGGTCCCCAGCAGATCCTGCTGCTGCAGGCGTACTTTTTTTTTTTCTCCCAAAAAACGTGGCGGGTGGCACACCAGCCTCCTTGGTAACTTGCTTCTTCTGCTCCTTACTAGCAACTTTCTTGCTAGAGGAGCTACGGAGACCTTTCTTTGGGGCCATCTTCTTCAGAGCAGGTCAGACAGCAGGCCGGAGTTGCACGAATTGTAGAGTTGTCTGAGGCCAGACGTGACGTCGCGTGACGTTATGCTGCACACACACACCGCTGCAGGACTTCTTCCTGGCACTGGTGGTTCTCTTGAGTCTTGTGCACCTAAAAAAAATGGAAGACAGAGGAACATCAGTTCAGTTATAGAGCACAAAAAAATCGAAAAACACTGCAAAATCAGCACAATCCCAATCCATCCATGCCCTCCATAATGTTTAAATTCAAGACAACCCACAGAAAGACTAGGCCCATGCAAGACTCACTACCCCTGGGCATAAATAAAGGTTGAAAAGTAGGCAAAATGGTTGGAGGCCTAACAACAAAGCCTGCATTCAAAATGGCCACTTGTCTCCTAGCACATGGCCAGGGCCTGCCTGTACCAGCACTCAAAATGGCCCCCACCCACATGGCCTGTCCCCATGAACAATCCAAAAAATCGAAAAACACAGAAAAATCAGCACAATCCCCATGCCATCCATGCCCTCCATGATGTTTAAATTCAAGACACCCCACAGAAAGACTAGGCCCATGCACCACTCACTACCCCTGGTCAAAAGGCCCCAACAACAGGTCAAAAATCGAAAAACACAGAAAAATCAGCACAATCCCATTCCATCCATGCCCTCCATGATGTTTAAGTTCAAGACAGCCCACAGAAAGACTAGGCCCATGCTAGACTCAAATACCCCTGGTGAAAAGGCCACAAGTACAGGCCCAAAAAACGAAAATCACTGAAAAATCTGCACAATCCCATTCCATCCATGGCCTCCATGATGTTTAAATTCAAGACAACCCACAGAAAGACTAGGCTCATGCAAGACTCACTACCCCTGGGCATAAATAAAGGTTGAAAAGTAGGCAAAATGGTTGGAGGCCTAACAACAAAGCCTGCATTCAAAATGGCCACTTGCCTGCCAGCACATGGCCAGTGCCTGTAGCTGCACTCAAAATGGCCACCAGCCACATGGCCTGTCCCTCCCCATGAACACCCCCAAAAATCGAAAAACACTGCAAAATCAGCACAATCCCATTCCATCCATGGCCTCCATGATGTTTAAATTCAAGACAACCCACAGAAAGACTAGGCCCATGCAAGACTCACTACCCCTGGGCATAAATAAAGGTTGAAAAGTAGGCAAAATGGTTGGAGGCCTAACAACAAAGCCTGCATTCAAAATGGCCACTTGCCTCCTAGCACATGGCCAGGGCCTGCCTGTACCAGCACTCAAAATGGCCCCCACCCACATGGCCTGTCCCCATGAGCAATCCAAAAAATCGAAAAACACAGAAAAATCAGCACAATCCCCATGCCATCCATGCCCTCCATGATGTTTAAATTCAAGACACCCCACAGAAAGACTAGGCCCATGCACCACTCACTACCCCTGGTCAAGGCCCCAACAACAGGTCAAAAATCGAAAAACACAGAAAAATCAGCACAATCCCATTCCATCCATGCCCTCCATGATGTTTAAGTTCAAGACAGCCCACAGAAAGACTAGGCCCATGCTAGACTCAAATACCCCTGGTGAAAAGGCCACAAGTACAGGCCCAAAAAACGAAAATCACTGAAAAATCTGCACAATCCCATTCCATCCATGGCCTCCATGATGTTTAAATTCAAGACAACCCACAGAAAGACTAGGCCCATGCAAGACTCACTACCCCTGGGCATAAATAAAGGTTGAAAAGTAGGCAAAATGGTTGGAGGCCTAACAACAAAGCCTGCATTCAAAATGGCCACTTGCCTGCCAGCACATGGCCAGTGCCTGTAGCTGCACTCAAAATGGCCACCAGCCACATGGCATGTCCCTCCCCATGAACACCCCCAAAAATCGAAAAACACTGCAAAATCAGCACAATCCCATTCCATCCATGGCCTCCATGATGTTTAAATTCAAGACAACCCACAGAAAGACTAGGCCCATGCAAGACTCACTACCCTGGGCATAAATAAAGGTTGAAAAGTAGGCAAAATGGTTGGAGGCCTAACAACAAAGCCTGCATTCAAAATGGCCACTTGCCTGCCAGCACATGGCCAGTGCCTGTAGCTGCACTCAAAATGGCCACCAGCCACATGGCATGTCCCTCCCCATGAACACCCCCAAAAATCGAAAAACACTGCAAAATCAGCACAATCCCATTCCATCCATGGCCTCCATGATGTTTAAATTCAAGACAACCCACAGAAAGACTAGGCCCATGCAAGACTCACTACCCCTGGGCATAAATAAAGGTTGAAAAGTAGGCAAAATGGTTGGAGGCCTAACAACAAAGCCTGCATTCAAAATGGCCACCTGCCTCCTAGCACATGGCCAGGGCCTGCCTGTACCAGCACTCAAAATGGCCCCCACCCACATGGCCTGTCCCCATGAGCAATCCAAAAAATCGAAAAACACAGAAAAATCAGCACAATCCCCATGCCATCCATGCCCTCCATGATGTTTAAATTCAAGACACCCCACAGAAAGACTAGGCCCATGCACCACTCACTACCCCTGGTCAAGGCCCCAACAACAGGTCAAAAATCGAAAAACACAGAAAAATCAGCACAATCCCATTCCATCCATGCCCTCCATGATGTTTAAGTTCAAGACAGCCCACAGAAAGACTAGGCCCATGCTAGACTCAAATACCCCTGGTGAAAAGGCCACAAGTACAGGCCCAAAAAACGAAAATCACTGAAAAATCAGCACAATCCCATTCCATCCGTGCCCTCCATGATGTTTAAATTCAAGACAACCTACAGAAAGACTAGGCCCATGCTAGACTCAAATACCCCTGGTGAAAAGGCCACAAGTACAGCCCCAAAAAACGAAAATCACTGAAAAATCAGCACAATCCCAATTCATCCATGGCCTCCATGATGTTTAAGTTCAAGACAACCCACAGAAAGACTCAGTCCACCCACCACTGAGTACCCCTGGGCAAAAGGCCCCAAAACAGCCCAAAAATCGAAAATTCCAAAATTTTAGTTGCAGCAACTGTAATGCCCCAAACAAACTTACTTGTAACATTTCTAATCCAACAGTGATCCAAAGAAAGTCAAAAAGGCCTCAAATCCAAAGATCCAGCAGCATCCACAAAAAGTAATCCTTCCAGCTCCAGATCCAAATGAAAAGTGACCAGGAGATGGACAAAGCACTGGGAGGAGCCTGCTGAACAGGAACAGGAAGTTGAAGACTGTGGGGCACTTCCTTCCTCCCACCCCGCTGCCCCCCTCCCCAAAATGGACTCCTCGCTAAAAAAGTGCAGGCAAATGTCAAACTAAGGAGTTATTCAGATAAAAATCATCATTTCTAGAAGGTTTATGCTGCTTGCTGGTGGATTTCTTGTGCAGAATTGCAAATTTATATTTTCGCTCGCCGCATCTCAAATCTCGCAATTGCGAAGTACCGCGAGACGTGATCTCGCCGTACTCGCGTTGACAAACTATCGCTGGCAAGCCGCGATGACGTAATCGCGCTCGCCAATTCCCGCGGGATCACACAGCAAGATCCAAAATGGCGCAGCACTCGCAAACTATCGAAAAAAACAACTCGGCAAACGATGATAAACGCCGCGCGCCGCAAAAATTGTATCACCAACGCCGCGCGCCGCCAAAAAAATCCGCTGCGTGCGAATTTGCGGATTTTGCGGGAAATTCGCAAATCTCGCGGATTGCGAATTTCCCAAAAATCCGCAAAATCCGCGAGCGTAACGGATTTTCCGCCCATGCTTACACCAAGGACTGCGGATGGCCTTTTGGACGGGTGACCCTTGTACCCCTCCCATCGTGGTATAGTACGAGAATGTGATTACAGATCTGGAGCGGGGGGAGGAAGGTGTGGTTTATGAGGTTGGGGGTTTAATGTGATGATACAAATAATTGCTTGGAAAGGCTTTATGCTGGCTGCCTGGGGCTATGGGACAGCTGAAGAGTTATCTGGGAGGTTGGGTTACCTGATCACAAGAGATTCATTGTCCACGAAGTTGTGTTGCCGAACCCCCTCACTCTCACACTAGCTGTGAGACTCTGGTGGCTACCAGAGGCTTTCTTTAAATTGGGGATTTTGACTTTGGATGGGTTCCTACAGTTTAGTGCCCGTTCTGGGTGTGGGTGGGAAGGGGGTTTGTTGGGCTGTTTTGGGGATTCATGGGACTGTCAGCGCGCCCGGGGATTTAGAGAAGAGTCGATTCACACGTATAATTCTGAATGGGGACCCTACCTGAACTGAAATCTATCACCTGGAATGTGAGGGGACTAAACTCCATGATGAAGCGCCACAAAGTGCATGCCTATCTGGTGCACAGGGGGATCCAGGTGGCTTTTGTGCAGGAAACGCATCTTGATCAGACTGAGGGGCGGGCCTTACAGCGCAGATGGCGGGGTCAATTGTTTTATAGTACCTTTTCTGCCTTTGCACGGGGGTTCTGATATGGGTGAGAGCGGGAGTTCCCTTCCAACCCCTGACTACAATGGAGGATCCCGACGGGAGGTTTGAGGCAGTGCAGGGAGGTTTGTGGCAGTGCAGGGCCGTTTAGATGCGAGGGACTTGACGCTATGTAGTGTTTACGCCCCGAATATAGAGCAGACTGCCTTCTTTGCACGCTTATTTGGTAAACTGGCAACGGTCTTGGCTGGCACGATCCTACTTGGGGGGACTTTAACTCTGTTGTTGATGTAGACCTGGATAGATCACACCCACCACTAGCTCAGTCCGCAGTACATAAAGTGGCAAAGGGGAGGCGAGATTGGCAAGACTAGTGGGGCCTGGTTGACACATGGTGAACGCACCATCCTGCTGAGAGAGATTATTCATTCTATTCTTCTCCACATGACCTACATGTCCGGCTAGACAGTGTTTTATGCTCCCCAGATGTTCAGGGTTTGGCCCGGCCTAGCGAGTACCTGGCGAGAACGATCTCTGATCATAATCCTTGTTTGGTGGTAGTCCAATGGACTAGGCAGCGGCAGGCGATTCCCACCTGGCGTTTGAACCCGTTGGCATTGGAGGACTCAGTTTTTAAATCAGGAGTGCAGGAAGGTATGGAGCGCTACTTTGCCGAAAATGAGGGGACGGCATCGAGCAGGGCCCTTGAATGGGATGCCTTCAAGGCGGTGATTCGGGAAGTTTGTATCTCCTCCACAGCGGGGGCTCGCAAGACTCTGCTGCAGGATCTTGCAAAGAGCGAGGATCGGTTACGTCATGCAGAGCGGGCCAGCCACGCAGATTCAGTGTCTCACGATGCAGTTTCGGCTGCACGCGAAGAGGTCGCAGCACAAATGGAGAGACTCCACTGTTTTGACCATAAGGAGTACCTCATTCGGGCTCATGCTGAGCGAGATAAGGTGGGATCCCTGCTGGCCTCGTTGGCTAATCCTGCCGCCCGTGGTACCCCGATTCTGTCCCTGTCAACTGTGGAGGGCCAATTGGTATACTCCCAGAAAGAAATTAATGACCAATTCTTTGCTTACTATGAACACCTCTCTAAGAGCGCGATGCCAGACATACCTGGAGACCTTGATGATCTCCTAACTGCTACCCAACTGCCGCGCCTGGATCCGGAACTGGCAGATAGCTTAGGAGGAGAGATAACGGAGGGTGAGATTCGCGCAGCGATCAAACATATGGCTCGCCGTAAAACCCCTGGTGTAGACGGTTTGCCGATCGAGTTTTACGCAACATACACAGAAAAATGGCTTTGCAATCAGTAACTGAGTACCCTCGTGGCTTTCCACTTTGTGACATTTCCAGTGCCGGGAAACCCTTTTTGGGTAGCTGTTGCGCTTTATAAGCTTAACAAATAAATAAATAAAATACTGGCCCCGCGATTGCAAGCTATTTACAGGGAAGCTTGGGACACGGGGGTATTGCCTGCGACTGCCCGGGAGGCACTTATAATCCCATTATTAAAGCGCGGGGGATGCCAGCTCTCGATCGGCTTATCGACCATTATCCATGCTTATGGTTGACTATAAAATCTTGAGCAAGATCCTAGCGACACGACTTCTAATGCACATGAGGGCCCTGATTCATCCGGATCAGGCCGGCTTCATCCCCCAGCGCACCACGGCGACATGTATACGTTGGCTCCTCCGGATCATGGGGGAAGATTTCGAGGGGCTCCCAGAGGCTGTGGTGCTTTCAATCGATATTGAAAAGGCCTTCGACAGTGTTAAATGGCCCTACCTGTTCCGAGTTTTGAAGGCATTTGGATTGGGTGACCGATTTGTGAAATGGACTGCATTGCTCTATAATGCAGCTACGGCTAGAGTGAAAACGGGTGCCACGATATCGGCCGCGTATCGGGTGGGCCGTGGGACGCGCCAAGGGTGTTCGCTATCCCCCCTCTTGTTTGCGCTGGCCATCGAACCCTTAGCGTCCCATGCTCGAATATGACAAGTGTACGAGGGTTTGATGCTAAGGAGCGAGACCCAATATATCTCTCTGTACACAGACGACCTGCTGATGTTCTTGGCGGATATAAACGACTCGCTGCATGGAGCCCAGTTCCTACTTCACAGTTTTGGCCAACTCTCGGGGCTGAAGGTCAACTGGGGGAAGACCTGTCTTTTCCCAATGACCCCTAGAGAGCATGCGCCCCAGATCACTGGGAACCTGCGGTGGGAGCATCGGTGTCTCATATATTTGGGCACTCATATTTATCACTCTCAATTAGACTTGCTGGAAAGCAATGTGCATAGGCCGATCAGGAACCTACAGAGTAACATGGGTTTTGGCGTACCCTGCCTCTCTCAGTGACGGGGAGAGTGGCCCTGCTGAAAATGGTGCCGCTTCCTCGCCGATTGTATTTTTTTCGCACATTGCCGGTGTGGATTCTAGCGTCGATCTTTCGGAAACTCCGCTCCTTGACTACGGGATTCATCTGGGGGTCGGGCAGGCGACGAGTTGCTTTGACCACCCTGGTACATCCCAGGGCCGAGGGAGGACTAGCGGCCCCTGATTTCGAGTGGTATTACCTGGCAGCGCAATTGCAATGGCTTATGCAGGCAGTAGCTCGGGAGTTCAGGGGGCCAGAGGGCCCACAGGGCAAACTAATTCCCACACATGTACTATCTTTTATAGTATTGCGCCAGAAAATAGAATTAGATCACCTCACTCTTGAAGAATGAACCATTCGTCTCTGCTGGAACCGGAGTCACAAACGATCAGGTACCACTCACCCGTATGTCCCAGAGATTCCTCTGGGAATGTGTACGGCTCTCCCACATGGCGGCAATAGGTCGGCGTTGACGGCTTGGGAAGATCTCGGGCTGCATATGATTGGAGATTTATATAAAGATGGGGCCCTGCTGACTTTTCAGGAGTTGCAGACCGCTTACGGACTCCCAA
Organism: Lissotriton vulgaris; assembly: GCF_964263255.1. Classification (NCBI taxonomy): domain Eukaryota; kingdom Metazoa; phylum Chordata; class Amphibia; order Caudata; family Salamandridae; genus Lissotriton; species Lissotriton vulgaris. The sequence continues at coordinate 1,511,600,076 of NC_141693.1, forward strand.
GAGGAGATTTTTTGCTTCATGCCGCGTTGGTAGCTGGCATCCGGAGGCATTGGAGTATGGGGCTCTCGGAACCTCTGACTTCTCTGGGCTGCCAATACGTGGTTATGGCGGCTGGTACTTACAAAGCGGTGACATGCCTCTACAGGAGGCTATCAACAGAAGCGTTGTTGCCTCTGGAGGCTTTGCGAAGTAAATGGGAAACAGATATCGGAAAACTCATTCCTGAGATGACATGGCCCCAGTTGACTCGACGCACCTGGAAGGGTACCCGGAACATTAGGTTTCAATTAGTTCCGTTTTTTACGTTACATCAGGCGTACTTAACTCCGGTTAAGATCTCACAATATTTCAACGGCGCCACATCACAGTGCCCAAGATGTAGAGTTAATGGTGCTGATTTCTCCCACATGTTTTGGTCGTGTGCAAGACTAACAACCTACTGGACAACGGAGGTAGCCTGTTTGAATTCTGTAACAGGCCGTCAGATAGAGGCGGACATGGAACCTGCCTATTGTTATGGTTCCCACATACCCCCCGGACGAAGGTTACTAGCAAATTTTACGACCTGGGTTTGATACTGGCCAAGAGAGAACTCACCATGCACTGGAAATCAAACGTAGGCCCTAGCTCTCTTAGGTGGAAGGCGAATCTACTGCGCTGGGCGCAAGCTGAGGGAACGCTCCAACTACAGCAGGCTAGGCGATTAGATAATGATAGATCCTTAGCAGTAGCTAGAGCTTGGGAGGCATTGGTGACAGCGCTCCAGACCTCTGCGGAAGGTTCAAGTGAGGGAGAGGAGGATGCGGATTAGGGTTACATAGACAACCGAACCCAGACCTAGAGCAGGACAGAGAGGCGGAGGTTTTCACAATGGGCTTATCTTGAGGAAAAGTCACCTTTGCATCAACTATTACAGAGAATTTACGATTTAAGGGAGATACCCATATATGCTGAGATTCTTATGTATTGGTCGCAGGCGCACTGACACAAGTGGGGGGTACTGGAGGAGGGAGGGGGCTTAGGTTTGTTCTTGTGGGTTCAGAGTATCATTTAATGCTAAGTGATATGTCGGCCAACCGACCTGATGTGTTATTGTATATGATGCTCTTCTTGTTTGCAAATAACAATAAAATCTATTTACAAAAAAAAGAAAGTGATACTGGGAGGCTGAAAAGGAGGCACTAAGATACTCACACTAAAATACTGGCTCTTGGACACAACACCAGGGTAGTGATATGGCACAGAGGTACTACCAGAAGGGCACTGATTGGGGACACAATTCTGTTGTACTGACCTCTGGTTGCTGACTTTGGTCACTGACACTGGAAAAATGGCACAAGGGCATTAACATGGAGATACTAATATTGGGACACAGGCATTGATACTGACACTTGGACACTAACATGGACACTGGGCACTGCAACACTGCCAGTGGTTACTGCCAGGACAACAGAGACTGGGACAAGAGGACACTGACACAGAGACACTGGTATTAGGATTCTCACATTGCCACATGAACAATGGTGCAGAATAAATATCATTGACTCTGGGAACCTGGAACAAGGGCATTGACAATGCATAGATGAAGAAACATGTCAGTGACCCTGATACTGAAACATTGAGAGGGGGAAAGAGTGGGACACTGGCACATACACACAGATACTGACATGATGACACTGTCCCACGAACATCAACAAGTCCACAAATACTAATGTTGAGACACTGACACAAGGAATCCAGCACTGGGACACTGATCAGGATAGCACAACACATGAATACTAACACTAGGAAGTGACATACCACCAGGACACCAGCAAGGAGGCCCAGATACTGGTGGCTGGCACCACAGCATCACCAAAAAGTGCACATGAAAACTGAAGGAAGTATCCTGACACTGATACAGTGACACCAGAGCACTGAGATGGATACATGGATATAGGATACTGGGTCATCACTACTGGCAGCATAACACTAGCATGTACATTGTGAAGTCCACTGGCACACAGCCTATGGCACTGTGAGACACTGACAGTGGGGCATGGAAAAATCACATTGACAATTGAATGGTGGCACTGGGACAATGTTACAGACATTAAGATGAGCATATTGGAAAAGGGTCACTGACATGAGGACACGATCTGGCAAGACATGGAGACACTGACATTGCTCCTGAGACATTGACCTCTGGACAGTGATGCAGGGACACTGACACATGGATATTATGACTCACACTGACATTAGAAGACACACTGCAACACTGATACTGATGCATTTGGAACAGTCAGAGAGTCACATACAAGGGCACTTAAAGTTACACAGGGTCTCCGGCACAGAGACGTGAGCACACAGAGGCATTCATGTATGGACACTTACACTAGGCCCGTGAGATTGTCCAGCAGTACATTTAGACTATGACCATGGACATAAGATCAAACAAGTCTATGGTCCCATCTAAACAACATTGTTATTTAACTGCCCTTAACATCTAGAGGGATCTAATGTTGGCAAATGTTTTCATCTGCAATACTTCCTAATTTTTATTCTTCGGACAGTAAGACATTCCATCTGCTTCCAAATCGAATTTCCCTCAGTCATGCACAAAAAACCCAGCACCCTGCCTCAGCCATGATGCATTCCTAAAATTGACATTTTCAATGGGAGAAGGCCATGTTGCTTTCTGCTGTCACAGAAAAGAACAAGCTTCGGAAATGCAATAGGTCTCGCCTTTGTTCAAGTTAAAGCAATTTGCTTTGCGAATTGTACTGTTTTATAGCTTTGTATTAATTAGTGTATGTTTGTGATATGTTGTGATTTTATGTTGTTAAAATTGTATTTGCTAGCTGTGTAGTAGTTTAAAGCATACTTTAATAGGAGAGGAGCAGTGTTTAAGATTTGGGAAGGAGAATGATTAGAAGAATAACATCAGGGTTAATGAAGTATAGTGAGGAGTAGAATACTATGATGCAGAAGAAAGGTGTGGGGGGAGAGTAAATAGGGAGAAGGAAGAAAGTGTAGAGGAGTTTAGTGTTGTTTTGAATGTTGAAAAGAGTGGAGAGAAGTTTGATGCATAAGGAAGGATAGAGTAGCAGAAGAGCAGTAGGTGTGATATGAAAGGAGCGTGAGTTGCGGAAGAATAATGTGAGGTTGAAGCAAGGTAAGATTATTTTATTAGCATTAGGTATAAGGAAGTAGAGAAGTGCAGAAGAGCACTGTGAGGGAGATTGTAGGAGATGGAGTAGGAGAAGAGTAGTGCGATGCAGAAGGATTGTTAGTGATGAGGATGAGAGTACTGTTTTGGTTGTTGTTTGATGTTGTTGGTAGTGTAATATGAGTTGTTATTAGTACAGTGGTAAATATACCATAGCACGCAAGCATACAAACATGACAAACAAGTTCAAATATATATATATATATATATAAATATATATATATATATATATATATATATATATATATATATATATATATATATATATATTCGTATGTGGAACTTAACATTTGTGTTGTTTTGGTGTACAAATATATATATATATGTATATATATATATATATTCAATGAAAAAACCATTGGTTTTAGGCCATATATAGTTAGGAATTAGCATTTACAAAACCTTATTTTACTCGCATAAAACCATTGAAATTCCATATATAGTTAGAAGCGCTAACTATATATCGCGCACCCGCAATCCACTGCTGATGATGTCACATATTACATCATTCATGACATGGTCAGTGACATCACTGATGACATCACTGATGACATCTCAAATGACATCACTGATGACATCACTGATCACAACATCCAGTGACTGTATGTGTCTGTAAAGTTTAAATATGTTTTACATATTGAAGAATGAGTGGATGTATAAGTGTCTGGATGAAGAATTTAGTAGGTGCATGACTGACTGTATGAAAGAGTGATTAAATGTGTCTCACTGAGTGCATGGGTTAGTGACTAAACTGTCTTAATTTGTGCATCAGTATGTTTGTTGTTGTGTAAGCTGCTGCATGTGTTGATCAGTAGCTATAAGAGTGGCCATATGGGTTATTGATTGGTTGCCCAAGTATTTGAATGGGAGGCTGAGTGTGTGTGTGGGTGGCTGGGAGGTGCGTGACTCTGTGCATAGATGTGTAAGCAGTTGATTCACTAGGAGTATGAGTTCAAGAGTGCATGTGGAAACAGCTATATGGGCGGTTGACTGTGCATGGGTGTGTTGGTGAGTGAATGGATTTCTCATTGCTACATGTGCAAGTAAGTACGTATGTAAAACACAATACATGTGAGAGTTGAGATATATAAATAACTGAACATAAGAGCCAGTGAATGTGTGAGTGGCTGTATCGATCACTGTGAGCTTGTATCAGGGATTATATAAGAGAGTAAATATGTGTTATTATATGTTTGAATAAGTAAGATGTGTATAACTGTATAGTTGAGGAAATGGAGGTGTGATTGATTCTTTGCATGACTGACTAGGTGTGTGAGTAACTCCATGGATGAGTGACAGTCTGTGAGTGTCTGTTTATACTGAGTGTATGTAAGGTTATATTAGAGTCTGAAGAGGTTCATTGTATTATCACATGAGTGATGTGATCAGTGATGACAAATGAGATGTCATCAGTGATGTCATTTGAGTTGTCATCAGTGATGTCATCAGTGATGTCATTTGAGATGTCATCAGTGATGTCATTTGAGTTGTCATCAGTGATGTCATCAGTGATGTCATTTGAGATGTCATCAGTGATGTCATCAGTGATGTCACTGACCATGTCATGAATGATGTAATATGTGACATCATCAGCAGTGGATTGCGGGTGCGCGATATATAGTTAGCGCTTCTAACTATATATGGAATTTCAATGGTTTTATGCGAGTAAAATAAGGTTTTGTAAATGCTAATTCCTAACTATATATGGCCTAAAACCAATGGTTTTTTCATTGAATTTTCAAGGTTTTGTAAATGCAAATTCCTAACTATATATCCACTATAACCTATGGTTTTTTCTGTGAATTTCATTGGTTTTTTAATAGCAAATATGAAAAGCTTTAAAATGTCAAGTACGTGATAGATAAAAACATTTTCGTATTTATGCACGTTGATGTGCTTTGAACGCTGCACCCCCCCCCCCTCCCCTCTTTTGTCTTAGTAGTACTCTCTCTTTGCAGATACTGAAGGGTAGTTAACGCAGGCCTTTACCCCCGTTGTAATCCGTCGTGCCTCCTTGTCTCTCCATTTGATTGATTGTTGTCCAAGCATTTACTGTTTTAGAATTGGTTCTCTTTGGATCATTCTCTATTTACAAACAAGCACAAAGTCGCAATACTCTGTTTAGTCTTTGCAGATAGTGAAAAATCGTGTAAAAAAATAAAAGTAATCGAGCAAAATCAGTAGGCCACTAATTGGATCTCTTTTTGACCTCGCTAAAATAGAAATATTAGGAACAACCCTTCATGAGAAATACGAAAATAGTGAGATGAACTGAGCTCCACACCATGAGGGCTGCAAGACAGCTCGGCTCCATCACCCATCCCGCACAAAATAACGACAAACCCTATGCAAATATTAAAAATATAGACAACACACCAGCAAAGAAACAGGGTAAAACATTTTATTAAAAAACTATTTACATAACGTTGGTTTATAAGATGATGTCAGTAGTGGACCGATGTGTGAATAGATCGAAAGCAGCACAAGGCTCCAAGATCCGGATGGCAAGCTCCTGGATGTTGGGTGCCATAGTTTAGAGTTCTGAATTTCAGCCTTTTTCAATGCCTGTGCTTTGTTGAATCAAAATGGCGGCTTGACACAAAGCTGACTCAAGAGTTGCTACTGATGCTATGCAGACCAAAACTGGTTTTCAGTTTGTACATTTTTCTAGATTTTTCAATCCAAGTTTGGTTGACTTTGTAGAACGATGGCTTCAGATTTTCAACATACGGTGTGGTGGCGCTGACTGGGAGGGGCGCTTCGCTCCTGCCCCCTCCCCAAGTAAGATTTTCATACGTGAAAGTACGTTAATGGTTTTGGTCCCTGAGATGCTTCGATGTCACTGCCATTCTCAAATAGCATAAGTTCTGGATGTTGGGTGCCATAGTTAAGAGTTCTGAGCAGTGCTTGTAACACTGTCTGAAGCTTATTTCCACCTACTGCAGCTTCACTATTCTCAAAGTAAGTGAGTGTCGTTTGTGGACCTGACTGCATTAGAAAACAATGTGATATGTTACCTTCCTAAACAGCTTGACGGAGGCCCCTGAGGGGCGGTGTGATGGCCATGGACTCGGAGAAGACGCTTGGCTCCGACACCCTCCCCAAGTCTTATAGCACTGGTGTAGCCTGAGATCGCCCCCGACATAGGCGGCCGGCTCCCGGGGTCCGGCGGAACTTTTTGCCTTTTGATGACTCTTCAATTCTGGACCTTGTCCCACAATCCGTTTGACCTGAAGACAAGCTGTAGTGCGGCGCCCCTTTTTCGTTTTAGTTGCCATTCCGCCCGCTTTTGCTACACTGTGCCTCTTCCGCCATTCAGCTGTTTACCGCCCGCTCTTGCGACTACAGCGTCTCGCTCACCATGTAGTTGAGTTGCGCCCGCTCTTGCGGTGCAGCGATAGGCGGCTGCCACAGGACTCTCAAAATGGCGGCCGGCTCTTCGGTTTTGGGCCTGGTCCACTAAAATGGCCCTGGGACACCTTGGAACTCGGACGCTTCCCTGATAGGGCTTGGGTCCCATTCTCGAAAAGCGTCCCCTCAGCCGTGAAGATTCTACAAAAGTCTTGGGGGCCTCCGACTCCCGCAGGCTTCTGGTGGGGAGCGGCTGCCATGATTGCTCGTGGAATGGCCACGACGGAGCTACGAGATGGTAGTGGTCTCATGCTGACGCCAGCTTTAGTCTGAAACATCCAGAAACACTATAGACTACCAATTCGATCAGTTCCGGTAGCGCCCCAACATGACCCGGAAGAGAAGAACTTGCCCTCCCCTCTTTGACTGATGGTTCTTGTTGCCTGTCCCCTCTGTTGTCATTTAACAGAACTTTTTGGACTGCTGAAAGGGGTTGTGTTCTGAACGCTGGTTGGTGGAGACATTTAGACTATATTCTTGACCTACGTTGTCGCGTAATGCGTTTTATGACACGCCGCGTTAGCGCACCCGGAAGTGATCCGAGGCGCGGCGCGCAGCGCGTAACGTAAGCATAACAGGTCATGTGACTTGTTAATAAAACTTTTCATTGGTTCATTTTAGTTTTGTTAATTTAATGATGAAAAGCTTGGTCATATGACCTAAAAATTACGCTTTTTATTATTTTCGAACAATATATTTTTTTCAAACATATGTTATAATATTCCAGGCTAATGTACTTTCCCGGAAAATTTACAACTGTCTTGCAAGTAAAATATATTCCTTTTTCGAGAAAAAGGGCGTTTCTTCCTTCCATGACGGAGCCGTTGAGTAAAAGAGATTCGGCCTGCTGTCTTAGTCGCCGATACGCCTGATTATCAGATTCTTATCGATCACTTTATGTTGCAGACATGAAAAACACAACTGCCCTTGACCATTTATCTTTACTGCGTTCCTACATATTATACCTTTTATCAGTCATGTAATTGGACTGCTTTATTTCACTTGCCTTTTACTGATTCGAAAACAGTGACTAAAAGTAAAAACTTTACCAATGTAAATACTACTACCGTGTTTTGTTTTAAAAACCTTTATTGTGAAAATGTCAGTATACAAATACGGGCCTATAACCACGTGGGCCGGCCACGGAGCAAACTGAAATCGTATATGATGAGGAGACATTTACACTGTAGAGGAACGTAACGAGCGGGCCATTAGGATGCAAGAACTAAGGTGTCTAACAGTTGCGGAATCGGTGGACATACATTTTGTAATTAAAATAGAACAGGGCCACTTACAATAACATTTTCTAGATATACATTTGCGGGCAAGGAGTTACGAGTCCCATTTATACCGGCGCCATTTTGGGCGAGGCCGGGCAGGTCCAAGATATAGTCAAAATGTCTCCACCAACCATCGGCCAGACCAGAACCCCTTTCGGCCCTTTATGCTACAATATGGTGTCTTCCATTCAGAAAATATTGTTGGCAGCATTTTGAAAGGAAACAGAAACAGCCGTTCTCCTAGTGAGTTTCACATTGTTACATTTAGGAAGAATGTTGAAGAGTAGTATGTGGAAAATCTGAAGCCATTTTTCTACAAACTCTCAATCAGACTTGGATGGAAAAAAAAAACCTGAAGAATGTACAAACTGAAAACCAATTTTTGTCTGTATAGCACCAACAGTAACGCTTGAGTCAGCTTTGTGTCAAGCCGCCATTTTCATTCAATCAATAGCGTCCCGCTGCACACATTCAGGGACCTGGTCGTGTCTTCAGATGAAACGGATTGTAGGAAAAGAAGCAGAAAGGAAAAGGAAAAAAGTTCCGCCGCACCTCGGGAGCCGGCCGCCTATGTCATGTGCCACCTTTGGCCACACCAGGGCAATAGTGAAGCTGCAGCAGGTGCAAATAAGCTTCAGACAGTCTTACAAGCACTGCTCAGAACTCTCAACTGAGGCACTCAACATCCAGGACTTGCCATTCGGATCTTGGCGCCTTGTGCTGGTTCCGACCTATTCACACATCAGTCCACTACTGACATCACCTCATAAGCCAACGGGGCACCCCACGCCGACTTTCGGCGCAGCATTGTAGGATGGCCACACCAGTGCGGCCACTTGCTGGACACCACCTCGGTGCCATCCGGATCTCGGCGCGTTCGAGTCACTGTGCCGGAAGAGTGACCGGAACTCAGCTGAACACGCCGACTTTCGGCGCAGCATTGTAGGATGGCCACACCAGTGCGGCAACTTGCTGGACACAACATCGGGGCCATCCAGATCTCGACGCGTTCGACTCACTGTACCGCAACAGTGACCGCAACTCAGCTGGACACGCCGTCTTTCGGCGCAGCATTGTAGGATGGCCACACCAGTGCGGCAATTTGCTGGACACCACCTCGGTGCCATCCGGATCTCGGCGCGTTCGAGTCACTGTACCGCAACAGTGACCGCAATTCAGCTGGACACGCCGTCTTTCGGCGCAGCATTGTACGATGGCCACACCAGTGCGGCAATTTGCTGGACACCACCTCGGTGCCATCCGGATCTCGGCGCGTTCGAGTCACTGTACCACAACAGTGACCGCAACTCAGCTGGACACGCCGTCTTTCGGCGCAGCATTGTAGGATGGCCACACCAGTGCGGCAATTTGCTGGACACCACCTCGGTGCCATCCGGATCTCGGCGCGTTCGAGTCACTGTACCGCAACAGTGACCGCAACTCAGCTGGACACGCCGTCTTTCGGCGCAGCATTGTAGGATGGCCACACCAGTGCGGCAATTTGCTGGACACCACCTCGGTACCATCCGGATCTCGGCCCGTTATGCTGCCTTCGGCCTATTCGCACATCGGTCCGCTACTGACGCCGCCTCACGTGCCAACGGATTTTCTACGCTTTTTGTAGCCCTATGCCGCATAACAGGTCATGTGACTTGTTTATAAAACTTTTCATTGGTTCATTTTACTTTTGGTTTCCTAAAGATGGAAGGCTTGGTCATATGACCTAAAAATAACACTTTTCATTGGTTTAGAACATTTTTTTTTCCCAAACGATGAAAGCCCCACCTTGTTTCTGGATCATTCAGACTGAAGCTGGCGTCAGCATGAGAGCACCACCATCTCGTGGCTCCGTCGTGGTCATTCCGCGAGCAATCATGGCAGCCGCTCCCCACCGGAAGCCTGCGGGAGTCGGGGGCCCCCAAGACTTTTGTACAATCTTCACGGCTGAGGGGACGCTTTTCGAGAATGGAGCCCAAGCCCTAGCAGGCAAGCGTCCAAGTTCCAAAGTGTCCCAGGGCCATTTCAGTGGACCATGCCCAAAACCGAGGAGCCGTCCGCCATTTTAAGAGCCATGTGGCAGCCGCCTATCGCTGCACTGCAAGAGTGGGAGCAACTCAACAACATGGTGAGCGAGACGCTGTAACCGCAAGAGCGGGTGCAACTCAGCTAGATGGCCGCCACCTGGGGAGGCCCGTTCACGCCGCCTCCCCCACGCCCCCCCCCGGGCCGCCGCACGCCAATTTTCGGAGCAGCATTGTAGGATACCAAAACCAGTGCGGCAGTTTACTGGACATCACCTGGGTGCCTGTCGTACATGTTGTGTCAGCCATGTGACACTGGACACAGACCGCTACTGACGAGGCCTCCCCCCGCACCACCCGGGACGCCCCACGCTGTTTTTCTGTGCTGCATTGTAGGATCCCTAAACCAGTGCGGCACCCAGGCGACATCACCTGGGTGCCGTCCAGAACTCTGCACGTTGTGCTGCCTTGGGACTATTCGCACAACAGACCGCTACTGACGAGGCCTCCCCCCGCCCCACCCGGGACGCCCCACGCCAATTTTCGGAGCAGCATTGTAGGATCCCTAAACCAGTGCGGCACCCAGGCGACATCACCTGGGTGCCGTCCAGAACTCTGCACGTTGTGCTGCCTTGGGACTATTCGCACAAAAGACAGCTTCTAACCATTGTTGCTTTTTGTGTTGAGAAATGTTTAAATGTTTTTAGTTTTTGTTCCGTTCGTTAAAGTTAATAGTTAATAAAGTTTTATAACCTTACTTTGTTGGAGTGTTATCTATTTTTTTAAAAACGGGTGAATGGGGCCTTGAATCGGGTTATTGTCATGTGTGGGCTTTGGAAGTGTGCTGCTGCAGGATCGGACATTTCAAACTCAAATGCACGTTCTTTTTCTTACCTTTCCGAAGCATGGAGCGCAATAGCAAGCAGAGAAAGGGTGATGCACGTGTTGAACACTACCTGACCTGGCAAGTTGCTGGCAGTGCCCCCCCGCCCGCTCCTGAAAGAGGAAACACACACACCGCCGCTCCGAGTACTTCACAAATCTTTAAAAGACCATGCGCTTGTTCATGAGGCTTAAATGGTTTATCACCTCTTCTAGAACCCCTGCATCGAAGCCTTGAAAGCGGAGATAAAATTATCTCCCTATTACCAAGCTGTCGCTAACACCAGTTAGTGACAGCTAAAAGGCGATAGCGACCATCTTGGGCCCCGCTTTGCATGTCAGTGATACTTATCACTAATGACATGCAAAGTGGCGTGCCAAGATGTTAGCGACTGGAAACAGTCCCTAACATCGCTATCTTCTATTACCAACTTTTGGAGATATCTCCAAAATCTAACACCTGCCCTGAGCAGTTCTTAGCCATGTTATCCAATGGGAGGTGGATAACATGGCTAAGAGCATTTGCTCGATAATACATGAATATCGCTGACTTTTCTGCGATAATAGCAAGGTTTATCTGCGATAAAAATCGCCGATGTGCGGCGATAATTTTTGTCTCTAAACAAGTTAGAGACAAAAATTATCGCTAGTTGTTCGTAATATGCCCCCGGGTTTTTGCTTGCAGAAATCGGGAGGCGGGAGACTAGCACTGAAATCAGTAGTCACACGCCTGAATCGGGAGGGTTGGCATGTCTGAATTCTCTACAGCTGGGGCCATAAACTACATCCGCAGGGGTAGGTGATAGCCTGGGACCAGCCTGGCATCTAAAATGGCTGCCGTGCACGACAAAATTGTGGCATTGGAAAAAAGGCAAGATGGCGCAGCCGCTGGAAGAGATGTATCAACATATATCAGCCTCCTCAGCCACCCTCAGGAAACATAGGGGATTAGGATACGTCTCCCGCACCCCCTTATACCTAGTAATTTAATTAACGAAGCACAAAATGGCGAATTCCCGTTTCGCTACCAGTTTGCGGCCCAGTTCGCGGCCCGTGAAGCGCTTCTACCGTGAAAAATCATTTTTTTTTTTTCCCCACGGGACCCTTTAATAACCCCAACAACATTCCTAGGGGGTCAAGAGGGTGATACCTTGCCCCCTTTCATTAAATTCCCCCTTCGTTTTTCACCTCTTCTTCTCTCTCGATCCTACCGAGAGACAAGATGGCGGCCGCTCCGGACTGTCACACAGCAAAAAAAAAAAAGCTCACGCACAGCCGCTGGAAGAGATGTATCAACATATATGAGCCTCCTCAGCCACCCTCAGGAAACATAGGGGATTACGATACGTCTCCCGCACCCCCTTATACCTAGTAATTTAATTAAAACGAAGCACAAAATGGCGAATTCCCGTTTCGCTACCAGTTTGCGGCCCAGTTCGCGGCCCGTGAAGCGCTTCTACCGTGAAAAATCATTTTTTTTTTATTTTCCCCACGGGACCCTTTAATAACCCCAACAACATTCCTAGGGGGTCAAGAGGGGGATACCTTGCCCCCTTTCATTAAATTCCCCTTTCGTTTTTCACCTCTTCTTCTCTCTCGATCCTACCGAGAGACAAGATGGCGGCCGCTCCGGACTGTTTAGAATGTTGACAGACACCGGAGAGCCAATCAGCTTTCTGCGCGCAAAGTTCCGATAAGCGAAAAGTAAGCGGACCGGATCGCTGCCCGGAGCGCTGTTACAGATATATATCTTGATTTAAACGTTAATTTCTCAAAATCCACTGAAGCACATATATTGAGACCTAGCAAAGGCACATCGGGCTAACAGTCCCTACAATTTTGCCAAGTTTCGTGCAAATCCATTCAGCCGTTCGAGCTAAAAGTGAGTCCAACCGCCCTATGGAAAAATGAATGGAAAAAACGCGTTTTGGGACCCCCCTTTTTTCTCAGCCCCCCCTTGACGAAACTCCACCAAATTTTCAGGGGCTGCTCAGAAACAAAATGTGCCATTTTCCTGAAAATTTCAGCCGATTCCGTCCTCAAACGCCAAAGTTATTAGGCATAGAATTTTCAGAAATCCCATAGGGAATTAATCCTAACTATATATACCTACTGGCGATAGCCAGTAGGTAATATATATATATATATATATATATATATATATATATATATATATATATATATATATATATATATATATATATATATATATATATATATATATATATATATTCGTATGTGGAACTTAACATTTGTGTTGTTTTGGTGTACAAATATATATATATATATATATATATATATATATATATATATATATATATATATATATATATATATATATATATATATATATATATATATATATATATATATATATATATATATATTCGTATGTGGAACTTAACATTTGTGTTGTTTTGGTGTACACTATTATATATATATATATATATATATATATATATATATATATATATATATATATATATATATATATATCAAACACGTGACTCCTCTGATCTCTCGGTGTCTCAGCAGCACGCAGCACACCAGCAAACAGGAAGGAGACGGACCACAGCACATCAGCAGAGTTGTCTTTATTGAACAACAGAAAGCAGCTACGCGTTTCTGGCAAGTTGTGCCCTTGTTCACGCTGCCATATATATTCGTATGTGGAACTTAACATTTGTGTTGTTTTGGTGTACACTATTATATATATATATATATATATATATATATATATATATGCTTACACTCTCCGCGGCTCATTTCAGGGGGAACCGCCCGTAGTCTGGTGGTGCGTCGTGCTGGCAGAGCCCCGCCAGATATTCAATTTCAAAACAACATCCAAGTTTCCAACGCACTCTCAGAAGCCAGGGTTGTACACAGTGTTGTTTATTGCTGTTACGCGTTTCGGAAGCTTCTGCTCCCTTGCTCACACAACAATCCATCAGCTCTCCACCATTTACATACACAGTTTGTGCTGGCTATAGAAACAGGACTGCACATTTGGTTTTGGCTGACATCTTTGAGTGTGTACATGTTACCTTGTTGCTTTACTCACGATGTCTTACTTTTCTTGCAAGAAAATCCTGATCATTGTCCAAGTTAAGTACATTTTCATTTTATGTCACTCTCATTCTTTCGCCACAGTGGCTATATGCGCTAGTATGGCGGGGCTCTGCCAGCACGACGCACCACCAGACTACGGGCGGTTCCCCCTGAAATGAGCCGGGGAGAGTGTAAGCAGCTGATCGAGGAGGAACTACCGGCCCGCATCTGAGAACAGTCGCTAGGAAAAACGTACCACAAGCGACGCCTGCTTGATTAACGGCAACCGAAGCAGCCCGACAGCCCGACGGAGGACACTCCGAAGGTAAGCCCGAGTTTGAGGCCAGAACTCCGACGGCAAAGCGTGGAGACGCGGAAACCGTCGGAGTGAAAGCCGAGAATTCGGAGGAGCTGACGGGTGTCCGGGGGCGCGTAAGGAGCAGGAGCAGTGGACCTCGGGGCGTAGACTCACGTATCAGTGAGAGAAAGTGAGGATGCCCAGGAGGAGCGCATTTAGAGAGAACATAAACTTTGAATGTGTGTTACTCGGCAGGGAAAAGACAATTAAGCATTTACGAGGGCATCTGGAACTCCTACCTAGAGGAGGGAAGCAGGAACGTACACAGTGCATGAAAAGTCAAGAATGGACTGTAAACGTGAACACACAACCAGGGTGCTAATGTGACGTAACCTTAGCATTTGGTAACTCATGTCAAGCTCCATAAGAGAACTTACTGATAAGCATAAGAACTTTATGTACAAGTACAAATAAGTTTAAATGGAAGAGGACACGCAACGCAGACTTGCTGCGCAGACATTGTTGGCCAGAGCACCCGGTAAAGGACAACAGACTGGGGCCCAAAAGCAAGTGGAAACCACATTAATTGGAAAGTTGAGAAAATATGAAAAATTAAAAAAGAATGAAACGTCCAAATGGTGAGAGGCAGTATCCCTACAGGACTATGTAGATAAAAACATGGTCCCTAGAGGATTGAGAATATACATTACGCCTTCACATGAATCCCCTAATCCACGCATGCTTGAAGAGTGGTTTGAGAACTCAACAAATAGCTCTAGAACTATGCTTTGCATATTGGTGAAATATGCCTGGGAGGATAGAGAGAGAATATTGAAGGAAATACTGGATATTGAGGAGGAATTAAATAATGAGAGTGATCAAGCGAGTGTAAAAAAGTACAAGGATGACATGAAAACCAGACTGATCCAACATGAGGATGACATAAAGATAAGGAAACAGAGAAAATTACACATAGATTGCAATGATTATGATTCAGGTTGCATCCTCACATATAGCAAGAAGTATGATCATATGTACGATACAAAACAATCTACTCCAGCGAGCCGATCTCCTCAAACCCAAGGAAAAGAACCGGATGCAGAGACCACAGAAGGGTCAGACACTGACGGCTCCATACACAGCGCCAGCACAATTGCAGAAATGGAAATAATCACGTCTAAACCGACGTATTTAGACGAACTCCGAGCGCTGAAGAGGGGGCAGCAGTCAGGAAGATTCTCACCTCCTCCAGCTCAGAGAGGAAGAGGCACCAGAGGGAGACCACGGGGAAAAGCAAGAGGAGCAGGAAGAGGGACGGACAAAGCAAACAGCGGAGAAAAAGAAGGAAACAAAGGAAAAGGAAAAGGAGTGGAACGCGAGCCAGTGGGAACCAGACGTGGGAGCTACAAGAAGCGCAACCAATAATGGAGGATAATGAACTGGTAAATAAAACAATAGTGAACCTATCAAGTAGAGATTTAACTAACATAGAAAAAAATACCCTGAGCTTAGGACTCTCGTTCTGCCCAACGGAAATATTCAACTACAGTGAGACTAGAATAGACATATTTCGCTTCATAAGAAAGTTAAAACTAAAGAAGTGGCACACATTGAGATCAGACACCTGCACACTTAATGCACAAGAGCCTATTGCTCCTAGTCAGCCCTTTTTAGAAGTTGGTGACGCCAATGCCATTCAAGTGGCGCATAGTCTACTCAGGGAAGGAGATAGCACAGAAACATCTGGCCGCAATGAGGACATGGAGACATGGAACATGACCACAGATAGAGCTGCCCTGACAGGCTTTAAACCTAAATCAGTGTTTTATCCAAATCTCCCTCACGACAATGTAGATACGTTTCATGATGTCACAACTAAGTCATTGTTGAAATATAAACACTTTTCTAGAGAAAAGGAAGGAGGATTTAACTTAAACTTTAAACAAAGAAAAGCGATTGAATCCCTAGCGACGGATTTTTCCATTATAATACGCCCAGCTGACAAGGGGGGAAATGTGGTCATACAAGACAGGGATATGTACATTAAAGAGGCCATGAGGCAATTGGAGAATGAAACATTCTACTGTAAAAGCAATGGTGGAGTGTACAAAGACAACATTCTGGACAATGTGGTCAAAGTTAGCCAAATGGCAGGAGGATGGCCTATTGTCATGGGAGGAGTTTGTGTTCCTAAAGAAAGATTATCCTAAACTTCCGATAATCTATTTTCTCCCTAAGATCCACAAGAACCCACTAGTACCGCCAGGGAGACCTATAGTGTCATCCATAGGAAGCGTCTACGAAAATGTCTCCAAATACGTCGAACACTTTTTGCAGGAATATGTAAGAAAGCTCCCTTCTTACGTAAAGGATACTCAGGATTTCCTAAAAAAAGTTAATAACATAGAATGGAAATCAGAATACCTACTCATGACAATGGATGTTAACTCATTGTACACTGTAATTGAACACAAACATGGCATTGATGCATGTATGCACTATTTAAAAGAACGTAACATAATGTACCTGGAGCACACGAGAATGCTAGGGGACATGATAAAAATATGCCTAGAGAATAATGTGTTTATGTTCAATGGAGAGTTGTACAAGCAGACCACGGGTACTTGTATGGGTACGAGCTTCGCGCCGTGTTTCGCGAACTTGTTTCTAGGAAAGTGGGAGGAAGAAATCCACACTGATCCCCAATACACATAGGCATTTAAGAAAGTCAAAGTATGGCTCAGGTATATAGATGACCTGTTTGTGGTATGGAGTGGGAGTGATGTGGAAGCTGAAAGCTTTGTGGAACAACTCAATGTTAACAGCTATAACATAAAATTGACCCATCACAAAGACAGATGTAAGGTGGAATATTTAGATGTTGAGGTCAGGGCGGAAGGGGACCGATTGACAACCAAACTGTTCAGGAAGGAAACTGCGGGCAACAGTGTTCTCCATGCTCTCAGCAGCCACCCAGACACCTTAAAATGGAGCATCCCATACGGGGAGCTATTGAGAGCAAGAAGAAATTGCTCTAATACAGAAGAGTACAGACAAGAGAGCAAGAATATGATACAGAGATTCAGGGAAAGGGGCTACCCTAAATGGGTCCTAGATAGGGCCTTATCGTGACACTTTCTCCACTACAAACAACGGACGCAGACCCAAAATCGGTGCAATACTATTTTATTTTGAGATAACGCCCTGCACCACCGCCATGACGTGTTTCGGGCCCTTGATCACATGACGCGCATGTGGAGTGCTTCCCATATTTAACGTGAAAGCGCAAGTGCAAAAATTACCACGTCATAGGCATAGACATGAAGAACATACTCAGTCATTTTTAAAGTGAAAGCAGAGTCTATTCATAATCCCTTTGTAGTTATGCTATATACAATAGACGTTAATAAATAAATATTATCAACAATTCTATAAATAAATAGGCATTTAAATATGGTAAAAGCATTTAAAAAACCCTCGTAGTGAGTTTTAAAGTTTTTTTCAAATTTTAAAAAAATCATAGCTTATAGCATCAACCATATACATTTACATAATTGTTTTGGTTATAGTTTGTGTGCAAATTTGCAAAAGGGAGATGTAAACATAAGACTCTGTGTAATATTGCCCAAGTGGGCCATGATTATTGATGTTTTCATGATTTAAATGCCCTAAAAGTGCTTGTGCTAAAGAATTATGTGGTGTTTTAGTGGTCACAGCCGTGACCTACTAATGTGCAAATGTGCAAAAGAAAACATAGGAAGATAGAAAAACATTCATTTTAGCAGGCAGCAGTTGATTATGGATTTTAAGATCTCATTAAAAATCCAATTTAAAAGCTTAATTAATCTATACTACTATCATAAAGAGAGAACACAAACCTTTTGGCAAGGTAAACTCGGGAACCACAGCTCCAATCCACACACCCAATACATTGTTGTAATCCTCAGGGTGTGCAGATGGACATAGGCTATAGAAAATAAAAAAAACGTAAATTTAAAAATATAACTTAATAAAAAAAGTAGTGCCCTGAAAGTAGCGCCGGCCCCGACGCTGACGGCCACGACGTAGCACTGGCCGCAACGTACGTGATGACGAGGAGGAGCGGCGGTGAAGCGAGGAGCTCGGGGAGGAGCGGCGGCTCAGGTAAGGCTCTGGTACACGGGACAGGAGGGAGCCGGTGCGGGAGGTTGGCCCGGAACAATTGCGGTAAGGCTCAGGGTCTGGGGGCAGCATGCGTGCACTCTCGCCCCGGCTCCCGCCCGCCACGACATTGTCCGGGACACAGACAAAATCGTGGCAGGTGGGGGCCGGGGCGGGATTGCTCGCAAGCCTGAAATGCTGCCCCCAGCCCCCTTCTGCCCCAGGCAACGCTGGGGGGGGCTGCTAGTATATATATATATATATGTTCAACAGTCAACGCTGCCTAATTTTAGCGCCTCCAGCTTTCAGCATCAGTCTTGAAAGTAACGCACGCCGGTTGGTGTCGCATCAATTCCGCACTCAGCAGCGGGGCTCCTCCGCGGCTGGGATAGCCGTCAATAATCCAACAAAGAATTTCCCTCTAACAGAGGAGCCTACACACTGGTTGGTTTCGCTTGCATCAATTTTATTGGAAGCTGCCACAGCGAAGGTGAGAAGCACATCACAGCACGAATAGCACAACGTAGCCTGACGTTTTTCGTGCGATGCACTTCTTCAAAGGCTTATGTGTGGATGGTAAGTGCCAAACAATCAAAATTAATTAGAATCACGATGTCAGTCCCAAGTGGGCGTGGCCTCTTCTCCCAAGGCCTCCTGAACTTCGTAGTTTTGGTATTGCTCCAGTGAGCCTGTTGCATAACTCACCAAATTGTATCCCAGTTTTAAAACCCATGCGGGTTGCTGTGCAATGTTCAACAAACAACGCTGCCCAATTTCAGCGCCTCCAGCATTCAGCACCAGTCCTGAAAGTAACGCACGCCGGTTGGCGTCGCATCAGGTCGGCACTCGGCGGCGGGGCTCTTTGACTGCTTTTCACCAGGATCACAACTATTTCAGTAACTAGAGAAGTTCAAAAGAAGTTTACAATTTATACATTTTTTTTTTTTTTTAGAAAAGGACGACGTGGGGGGCGGTTTCTCTCAAGTTAGGAGTTAAAGGTTACATCCGCATTCTCTGGAACTTCCCGGACCGCTCTAGTTTTTGGTAGTGAATTGGTCTTGGCCATCTTCCACTTTCCCTACTTGCACTTATATGTTTGAGGCTGGTAGATCTCAACACCAGTCAAGACATACAAGAGTTGTTTTCCCACCGTACGCTCTTGTCGCCGTTAGGCAGTAGGTTTCTTTAGGCGGGTCCGCAAGATGCTGACTTGAGCAGGAAAGGGTGTGGCAGCAGTGCGTGCAGCACGCAGTTAAGCAGCGGATATAGAAGAAGCATTTGCAATGCAAGAGGTCTGAGCAATGTGAAAACATCAGCTGCACAGCAAGATAAAAATATTTGCAATGTTGTATGTCTCGCATTTAAATGCGAGACACATACAAACAGCCGCATTACCCGGCTGCACTTTAAAAGTGCAAATGGGCATGCATGCTCAATGGGAGCGATATCCAATCGCGAGCCAGCGTTTGCCATAAACCGAACCCTCCCACTTCTCGCCAAACAAAGATGGTGTCAGCCTGTCCTTCCGGCCCATCCGAAAATTGGACAGGTTGGTAACCAAGAAGACTTTCGATCGTTTAACCCAATACAGGTGGCTCCTACCAGGACGAGTCACTGTGAGACACGTGATCACGTGACACAGTGTCAATTTGATGGTTGCCGGTACATAATGGCTGGGCATCCATAAGGTAAACAAAGAGCCTTTACTCTAACTTGTGCGTGTATTTTGGAACGTCCTAACTGCACTCTCTTGCCACAGAGGTGCAGCATGAACAGTACAATCACTGGTATGCTCTGGTTTTTATTTACACAGGTCTTTTGTTCAAACAAATCTTGATGTGAAGTTCGAGAATAGTGAACCCCTTTTGCGCCCTGATGAAGTTGCTGAATTTATAGCAACGAAACATGTTGGCTTGATAAAGAAGAGGATATGGTATATAATTAAACCATTTTTAATGGAAGGTCTTGCAGCATCAGAATAAAGTAATAAGACGGCCAGCAAGACTTCTCCAGGTTTTACTTACCTGTTTGTTTTGATTGTCTTGGGGTCTTAGTATGTATATATGTTGTCACAGTATTGTCTGAATCCACTCACTGTGTAATGTGTGTGTTTTTTCCTTGTCACTATTCTCACTATTCTCACTGTGTGTATAGTAGATTTGTGAGCACGTTTCTTACCTCACGTAGAGATAGTAACCGATGGTGAGAAGTGGGTAGACCGGATATTGCTAAACCGGCAACCCCGTCAGGTGTTACGACCGTGAGGTACTCTCTCTACTCCCCACATTTTTAGGGCTCGCCTGCTGTGCGCATGCGCACAGCTGGAAGCTCTATAGGGGCTTATCCAGTGTTTAACCACCACTGGCGATTCCACTGGCGATTCCTTTGAGTGCATGTGCTTTTTAGGTCATTGCGCAAGCGCAAGCCCTAAAAAGCGCATGCACAATGCCACCAGCCATCTGCCTGCCTGCCTCGCATTACCACATCAAAGGCAGCCGTCCCAGGTCATTTGTCACCTCCTAATTATTCACTGCCTGCCGGCCGTATTTTCAGTTTCGTCTCCTAATCTTCCCGCCCCTTGCTGCAACAACTGTTTATGCTCCGCTTGAAAAGAAACATGGAATGCATGCTGTATCCAGGACCACGAATTCCATGCTTCTTAAGAGGGCTTTTCGGAGTTTTGGTTTAAGTACTGAGTGCACTGTGTAGTAGCTAGCTAAGGCGCAGTTATGTTGCCATGTGCTGTTGCCGTGCCCAGACAACATTCATATATATTTTCTTTCCTTTCTGCACACATTGTTGCGATTTATTTTGCCCTGCTACTTATTATTTTCTAAGCAGACCTTTAAAATTCGTCATTCCTTAAAATATAGTGTAGCTTTGGTATTAATTAAACACCGATAGGTTTAACAAAACCTTCTCCCAATGCAGATGTTAACAAATAAACCTCTCTCATTTACGGGTCGTACTCTTTTCTTTTCTGTGATTTAGTTTTCCTTCCAGAATAACGTCCTACATATTTTTCTGCATGTATCTGTTGGAACAGTAGCAAGCACTTGTCATAATTTATCCAGCATCGTTAAAGGATAGATTTTTTTTGTTTTGAGAGTTGTAATTTCCGTTAAGGCTCCCACCACACAGCTTCACCTACACAGCTCCACCAAGGCACCCACCACACAGCTCCACCGAGGCACCCACCACACAGCTCCACTGATGCACCCACCACACAGCTCCACCGACACAGCTCCACCGATG
This sequence comes from Lissotriton vulgaris, assembly GCF_964263255.1. Taxonomy (NCBI): domain Eukaryota; kingdom Metazoa; phylum Chordata; class Amphibia; order Caudata; family Salamandridae; genus Lissotriton; species Lissotriton vulgaris. Next base: position 1,511,621,619 of record NC_141693.1, read on the forward strand.
CACCCACCACCCAACTCCACCTACACAGCTCCACCGATGCACCCACCACACAGCTCCACCGATGCACCCACCACACAGCTCCACCGAGGCACCCACCACACAGCTCCAACGAGGCACCCACCACACAGCTCCACCGAGGCACCCACCACACAGCTCCACAGATGCACCCACCACACAGCTCCACCGATGCACCCACCACACAGCTCCACCGATGCACCCACCTCACAGCTCCACCGATGCACCCACCACACAGCTCCACCGATGCACCCCCACACACCTCCACCGATGCACCCACCACACACCTCCACCGATGCACCCACTACACACCTCCACCGATGCACCCACCACACATGCCCCCACTACACATGCCCCAACCACACAGCTCCACAGATGCCCCCACCACACAGCTCCACCGATGCACCCACCACACAGCTCCACCGATGCACCCACCACACAGCTCCACCGATGCACACAGCTCCACCGATGCACCCACCACACAGCTCCACCGATGCACCCACCACACAGCTCCACCTATACAGCTCCACTAATGCACCCACCACACAGCTCCACCGACACAGCTCCACCAATGCACCCACCACACAGCTCCACCGACACAGCTCCAGCGATGCACCCATCACACAGCTCCAGTGATGCAGCCACCACACAGCTCCACCGACACAGCTCCACCGATGCACCCACCACACAGCTCCACCGATGCACCCACCACACAGCTCCACCGATGCACCCACCACACAGCTCCACCGATGCACCCACCACACAGCTCCACTGATGCACCCACCACACAGCTCCACCGACACAGCTCCACCGATGCACCCACCACACAGCTCCACCGACACAGCTCCACCGATGCACCCACCACACAGCTCCACCGACACAGCTCCAGCGATGCACCCATCACACAGCTCCAGCGATGCAGCCACCACACAGCTCCACCGACACAGCTCCACCGATGCACCCACCACACAGCTCCACCGATGCACCCACCACACAGCTCCACCGATGCACCCACCACACAGCTCCACCGATGCACCCACCACACAGCTCCACCTATACAGCTCGACCGATGCACCCACCACACAGCTCCACTGATGCACCCACCACACAGCTCCACCGACACAGCTCCACCGACACAGCTCCACCGATGCACCCACCACACAGCTCCACCGACACAGCTCCACCGATGCACCCACCACACAGCTCCACCGATGCACCCACCACACAGCTCCACCGATGCACCCACCACACAGCTCCACCTACACAGCTGCAGCGATGCACCCATCACACAGCTCCAGCGATGCAGCCACCACACAGCTCCACCGACACAGCTCCACCGATGCACCCACCATACAGCTCCACCGTTGCACCCACCATACAGCTCCACCGTTGCACCCACCATACAGCTCCACCGTTGCACACACCATACAGCTCCACCGATGCACCCACCACACAGCTCCGCCGAGGCACCCACCACACAGCTCCGCTGAGGCACCCACCACACAGCTTCGCCGAGGCACCCACCACACAGCTCCGCCGATGCACCCACCACACAGGTCCACCGATGCACCCACCACACAGCTCCACCGATGCACCCACCACACAGCTCCACCGATGCACCCACCTCCACAGATGCACCCACCACCCAGCTCCACAGATGCACCCACAACCCTGCTCCACAGATGCACCCACCACCCAGCTCCATCGATGCTCCAACTAAGCTCCACCAATGCACCCACCACACAGCTCCACCAATGCATCCACTAAGCTTCACCGATGCACCCACCACACAGCTCCACCGATGCACCCACCACACAGCTCCACCGATGCACCCACCACACAGCTGCACCGATGCATCCACCACACAGCTCCACCGATGCATCCACCACACAGCTCCACCGATGCACCCACCACCCAACTCCACCGATGCACCCACCACACAGCTCCACCGATGCACCCACCACACAGCTCCACTGATGCACCCACCACACAGCTCCACCGATGCATCCACCACACAGCTCCACCGATGCATCCACCACACAGCTCCACCGATGCACCCACCACCCAACTCCACCGATGGACCCACCACACAGCTCCACCGACACAGCTCCACCAACGCACCCACCACACAGCTCCACCTACACAGCTCCACCGATGCACCCACCACACAGCTCCACCGACACAGCTCCAACGATGCACCCACCACACAGCTCCACTGATGCACCCACCACACAGCTCCACCGACACAGATCCACCGATGCACCCACCACCCAACTCCACCGATGCACTCACCACACAGCTCCACCGACACAGTTCCACCGACGCACCCACCACACAGCTCCACCGACATAGGTCCGCTGATGCACCCACCACACAGCTCCACCGATGCACCCACCACACAGCTCCACCTACACAGCTGCAGCGATGCACCCATCACACAGCTCCACCGATGCATCCACCACACAGCTCCACCGATGCACCCACCACACAGCTCCACCGACACAGCTCCACCGACGCACCCACCACACAGCTCCACCGATGCACCCACCACACAGCTCCACCGACACAGCTCCACTGACGCACCCACCACACAGCTCCACCTACACAGCTCCACCGATGCACCCACCACACAGCTCCACTGATGCACCCACCACACAGCTCCACCAATGCACCCACCACACATCTCCACCGATGCATCCACCACACAGCTCCACCGATGCACCCACCACACAGCTCCACCGACGCACCCACCACACAGCTCCACCCACACAGCTCCACCGATGCACCCACCACACAGCTCCACTGATGCACCCACCACACAGCTCCACCGACACAGCTCCACCGATGCACCCACCACACAGCTCCACCGACACAGCTCCACCGATGCACCCACCACACAGCTCCACCGACACAGCTCCACCGATGCACCCACCACACAGCTCCACCGATGCACCCACCACACAGCTCCACTGATGCACCCACCACACAGCTCCACCTACACAGCTGCAGCGATGCACCCATCACACAGCTCCAGCGATGCAGCCACCACACAGCTCCACCGACACAGCTCCACCGATGCACCCACCACACAGCTCCACCGATGCAGCCACCACACAGCTCCACCGATTCAGCCACCACACAGCTCCACCGATGCAGCCACCACACAGCTCCACCGATGCAGCCACCACACAGCTCCACCGATGCAGCCACCACACAGCTCCTCCGACACAGCTCCACCGATGCACCCACCACCCAACTCCACCGATGCACCCACCACACAGCTCCACCGACACAGCTCCACCGATGCACCCACCACACAGCATCACCTACACAGCTCCACCGAGGCACCCACCACACAGCTCCACTGATGCACCCACCACACAGCTCCACCGACACAGCTCCACCGATGCACCCACCACACAGCTCCACCGATGCACCCACCACACAGCTCCACCGATGCACCCACCACACAGCTCCACTGATGCACCCACCACACAGCTCCACCGACACAGCTCCACCGATGCACCCACCACACAGCTCCACCGACACAGCTCCACCGATGCACCCACCACACAGCTCCACCGACACAGCTCCAGCGATGCACCCATCACACAGCTCCAGCGATGCAGCCACCACACAGCTCCACCGACACAGCTCCACCGATGCACCCACCACACAGCTCCACCGATGCACCCACCACACAGCTCCACCGATGCACCCACCACACAGCTCCACCGATGCACCCACCACACAGCTCCACCTATACAGCTCGACCGATGCACCCACCACACAGCTCCACTGATGCACCCACCACACAGCTCCACCGACACAGCTCCACCGACACAGCTCCACCGATGCACCCACCACACAGCTCCACCGACACAGCTCCACCGATGCACCCACCACACAGCTCCACCGATGCACCCACCACACAGCTCCACCGATGCACCCACCACACAGCTCCACCTACACAGCTGCAGCGATGCACCCATCACACAGCTCCACCGATGCACCCACCATACAGCTCCACCGTTGCACCCACCATACAGCTCCACCGTTGCACCCACCATACAGCTCCACCGTTGCACACACCATACAGCTCCACCGATGCACCCACCACACAGCTCCGCCGAGGCACCCACCACACAGCTCTGCTGAGGCACCCACCACACAGCTTCGCCGAGGCACCCACCACACAGCTCCGCCGATGCACCCACCACACAGGTCCACCGATGCACCCACCACACAGCTCCACCGATGCACCCACCACACAGCTCCACCGATGCACCCACCACATAGCTCCACCGATGCACCCACCTCCACAGATGCACCCACCACCCAGCTCCACAGATGCACCCACAACCCAGCTCCACAGATGCACCCACCACCCAGCTCCATCGATGCTCCAACTAAGCTCCACCAATGCACCCACCACACAGCTCCACCAATGCATCCACTAAGCTTCACCGATGCACCCACCACACAGCTCCACCGATGCACCCACCACACAGCTCCACCGATGCACCCACCACACAGCTGCACCGATGCATCCACCACACAGCTCCACCGATGCATCCACCACACAGCTCCACCGATGCACCCACCACCCAACTCCACCGATGCACCCACCACACAGCTCCACCGATGCACCCACCACACAGCTCCACCGATGCACCCACCACACAGCTCCACCGATGCATCCACCACACAGCTCCACCGATGCATCCACCACACAGCTCCACCGATGCACCCACCACCCAACTCCACCGATGGACCCACCACACAGCTCCACCGACACAGCTCCACCAACGCACCCACCACACAGCTCCACCTACACAGCTCCACCGATGCACCCACCACACAGCTCCACCGACACAGCTCCAACGATGCACCCACCACACAGCTCCACTGATGCACCCACCACACAGCTCCACCGACACAGATCCACCGATGCACCCACCACCCAACTCCACCGATGCACTCACCACACAGCTCCACCGACACAGTTCCACCGACGCACCCACCACACAGCTCCACCGACATAGGTCCACTGATGCACCCACCACACAGCTCCACCGATGCACCCACCACACAGCTCCACCTACACAGCTGCAGCGATGCACCCATCACACAGCTCCACCGATGCATCCACCCCACAGCTCCACCGATGCACCCACCACACAGCTCCACCGACACAGCTCCACCGACGCACCCACCACACAGCTCCACCGATGCACCCACCACACAGCTCCACCGACACAGCTCCACTGACGCACCCACCACACAGCTCCACCTACACAGCTCCACCGATGCACCCACCACACAGCTCCACTGATGCACCCACCACACAGCTCCACCAATGCACCCACCACACATCTCCACCGATGCATCCACCACACAGCTCCACCGATGCACCCACCACACAGCTCCACCGACGCACCCACCACACAGCTCCACCCACACAGCTCCACCGATGCACCCACCACACAGCTCCACTGATGCACCCACCACACAGCTCCACCAACACAGCTCCACCGATGCACCCACCACACAGCTCCACCGACACAGCTCCACCGATGCACCCACCACACAGCTCCACCGACACAACTCAACCGATGCACCCACCACACAGCTCCACCGATGCACCCACCACACAGCTCCACTGATGCACCCACCACACAGCTCCACCTACACAGCTGCAGCGATGCACCCATCACACAGCTCCAGCGATGCAGCCACCACACAGCTCCACCGACACAGCTCCACCGATGCACCCACCACACAGCTCCACCGATGCAGCCACCACACAGCTCCACCGATTCAGCCACCACACAGCTCCACCGATGCAGCCACCACACAGCTCCACCGATGCAGCCACAACACAGCTCCACCGATGCAGCCACCACACAGCTCCTCCGACACAGCTCCACCGATGCACCCACCACCCAACTCCACCGATGCACCCACCACACAGCTCCACCGACACAGCTCCACCGATGCACCCACCACACAGCATCACCTACACAGCTCCACCGAGGCACCCACCACACAGCTCCACTGATGCACCCACCACACAGCTCCACCGACACAGCTCCACCGATGCACCCACCACACAGCTCCACCGATGCACCCACCACCCAACTCCACCGATGCACCCACCACACAGCTCCACCGACACAGCTCCACCGATGCATCCACCACACAGATCTACCTACACAGCTCCACTGATGCAACCACCACACAGCTCCACCGATGCAACCACCACACAGCTCCACCGATGCAACCACCACACAGCTCCACCGATGCAACCACCACACAGCTCCACTGATGCAACCACCACACAGCTCCACCGAGGCACCCACCACACAGCTCCACTGAGGCACCCACCACACAGCTCTACCGAGGCACCCACTACACAGCTCCACAGATGCACCCACCACACAGCTTCACAGCTGCACCCACCACACAGCTCCACCAATGCACCCACCACACAGCTCCACCAGTGCACCCACCACACACCTCCACCGATGCACCCACCACACAACTCCATCGATGCACCCACAACACACCTCCACCGATGCACCCACCACACACCTCCACCGATGCACCCACCACACATGCCCCCACCACACATGCCCCAACCACACAGCTCCACAGATGCCCCACCACACAGCTCCACCGATGCACCCACCACACAGCTCCACCGATGCACCCACCACACAGCTCCACCGATGCACCCACCACACAGCTCCACCGATGCACCCACCACACAGCTCCACCGATGCACCCACCACACAGCTCCACCGATGCACCCTCCACACAGCTCCACCTACACAGCTCCACCGATGCACCCACCACACAGCTCCACCGATGCACCCACCATACAGCTCCAACTACACAGCTCCACCGATGCACCCACCACACAGCTCCACCGGTGCACCCACCACACAGCTCCACCTACACAGCTCCAGCGATGCACCCACCACACAGCTCCACCTACACAGCTCCACCGATGCACCCTCCACCCAACTCCACCGATGCACCCACCACACAGCTCCACCGACACAGCTCCACCGATGCACCCACCACACAGCTCCACCTACACAGCTCCACCGATGCACCCACCACACAGCTCCACTGATGCACACACCACACAGCTCCACCGACACAGCTCCACCAATACACCCACCACACAGCTCCACCTACACAGCTCCAGCGATGCACCCATCACACAGCTCCAGCGATGCAGCCACCACACAGCTCCACAGACACAGCTCCACCGATGCACCCACCACACAGCTCCGCCGATGCACCCACCACACAGCTCCGCCGAGGCACCCACCACACAGCTCCGCCGAGGCACCCACCACACAGCTCTGCCGAGGCACCCACCACACAGCTCTGCCGATGCTCCAACTAAGCTCCACCAATGCACCCACCACACAGCTCCACCAATGCACCCACCACACAGCTCAGCCGTGGCACCCACCACACAGCTCCGCCGTGGCACCCACCACACAGCTTCGCCGTGGCACCCACCATACAGCTCCACCGATGCTCCAACTAAGCTCCACCAATGCACCCACCAAACAGCTACACCGATGCACACACCACTCAGCGCAACCACAGCATCACTGGTTCAAATATGTTCTTTCAATTTTTCAAGCTTTCACGCTTTATTACAAATCACAAAAAGATGTTAATATTTCACTTCTGTTCTTGGATTTTCGTCACAATAAAAAACACTGAACATAATCTTCACAAATGTTATTTACAAAAGTTTAAGCTATTGCCATTACAAATTAAATAAATAATTAAGTATTAATAATTTAAAAAAATTAAAAGCCATTGTTATTTGTAATATCAATACATCTAAGTCACGTAAATACAAAACATGTTGCATTGCAAATGCTATAGGTGTCACATTTGCGAAAGTTATAACTATTGGCATTGTAAATGATAAAGCTATTAATTTAGCTATTTTAAAAAAAACACATAAATAAAAATAATTCATTTATAACACCAATAGCTCAAACTTTCCTAATGCGAGCCCTATTGCATTTCCAATGCTTGTTTCTAGTATATTTGTTCTAGTAAGTGTTGGCCTGTGATTTTACTTGGTTCAGGTTGAGTTACTGAGACACCCTGGCCTAAGGAATAATGTGAACACACACACCTAGGGTATTGAAATTGACATTGTGGTCATTTACCCCTGTTCTGGTCAGTAAAGTGGATGGTGTGTTTACTGAGGTAGGGCTACAGTTTGATTGTCTGGTAACCAAGAAGCCCCATTTCCAATCACGGGCCACCGTTTACCATAAATGATGACGCAAGCCAATTGGAAAGAGGGGCGGGGCTTCAAGTCCCATTTTGGAACTGTATCGACTCCAAGAAGCTCTCGCAGAGCAAGCAGAGCATGTGCGCTGCAACGCCAGGTGAGACCTAAAAAGGTCTTCAGTCAGGCTAGACAGGCTGAATTCCAACGAGGAGAGAGGCACTTCTTTTCTGCCCAGTTTCTGCCCAGTCTATTTGAGATCACTCTACAGGTAGCCATGGAAAGAGACCAGTAGAGAGTGAGGGTCTGGATTCAAAGTGTGTCACTGCCGCTCCCTGTCAATTGTGTGAGGCCCAAGAAATGCTTAAGACAAATAAGTGCAGGGATCCAAAATGTTTCATACGAAACTGTCACAGCATTACAGAATGCCATGCCTGCAGAATACCAAGGCTGCCTAGTTTTGTTTCCACCTTGTTGCTCTTTCCTCCACCACCCTACACTTCCTATCAGCTTTTCTACCCACCTTTGTCACTGTCTGCCTTTCTCTTCCACCTTCGGTGTTCCTTCTTCTCTTTTGGTCTGGGTCAAAATCTGATGATGAAATTTAAGTCTGAGTCTTCAAAAACGGGCGCTGGTTGCCCACCACCCCCAACCACTTGCAAAAAGGAAGCACTGCCTCCAAGGCTCTGAAATGGTGGATGGGCAGCTGCCTGGTAGTGCCAGCTCGTTTTGACTACTGCAAGTGGTCACATTGTCACACTAACGCTCTGACCTGTGCCCATGCTACCCCAACAACCTATGCCTATGCGGGGAATGAGATTTTGATGTCAATTTATGATCAATTTAATAACTTATCTCATTCGTCGATTTTGGATCGCTTATTATCTGTCATTGAGTAAAAGACAAACCCCGCATAGGTTAGATAAACCCCATTAACTGACGCCACTCCGAAGAACCACTTACAACTGATAAAGTTTGAAAGTTTTATATATAAAAGTCAAATTTGAATGCAAATACAATCCTCGTAGGATAAACCTCAAAGTATACAAAAGAATACAATATCAATTCCAGAACCAGCAATTAAAGTATCGAAGTGAAGTGGTTCCTTGGCGTCATCTACAGAAAGAGAAAATTAATCAAGTTAAATCTGTCCCTACTCTATGCTAAGTGACATCCCTACTTCGCAAGTTCCTAACCTAAAAAGGTGTCAGCAGTTTGACTCCCAAAGAAGTTCAAACTCTCTTAGCCTCTAAAGGTAACTTTAAGTTTGAAGAAGCAGTACCCTTGCTGCCTACCCATCTGCTCTCTAAAGGGTCCTCGGCCTACTGCTCCCTTGTGCTCTGATCTTTCTCAGCACATCTGCTCAAGTCATCTACCCTTCGCCCTTCTCTCTCTGAGCTGTTCTCTCTCGCCTTCGCTAATTCCCCATTGCCAATTGCTATCCTCACCCCGGGGTACTGTCCCTAAAATACACAATCACAGTGTGGGTGAAACGCCCCTTGACGCCCACCACGGACTTTCCCCGATGATGTCAGTTTCTGGCTTCTTCCATTGCTTCATCTCTTTGCGTCGTCCGTTAAGTTGACCTTTCTCCTCCGATGTCATCTTCATCTTCTTATTGGCGACTTCTACTGACACTTTCAGATTAAAAATCATATGAACTTAAACAAGACTTTAACTTACAACGACGATTCTTTGACCCTTCTAGGTCCTGTGAATGGTCATTCAAAACAAGTCTCAAATTCCAAGCGCTTCTTATCACGTTCAGGCAATAAACCTCGTCCAGCGTTGTCACCTTAAATCTAACAAGTGCTAGACTCTTTGGCTCTCACGTCCACATCAAGCTATTCACGACTCCTGTGAGTCCACTAAATTACACACATTGGACTGCGCTCCTACGAAGCCTTGGTCAGTCAGGTTAAAATCACAAATGACCTAAACCCTTCTAACATTCTTACAAAAGCCTTCTATACAATATAACCTTTAACATATATATATATATTCATACTTAGCAAAAGTCCTTTACATAGAATATAAGTGAATGCATTATCATAGAATACAAACTACATAGAGTATAACTTCATAATTCTCATTCGCTATCGTTTTATACATGTTCTACACATTTCTTCACGTTTCATTTCTCACCGCTTCTCCGTTTAAGGTTACACATGTACATGAATTCTACTTTGCACGTTCTACATTTCGTAGGCAATTCTACACCATTTCTACATCAGCCCACTACGTATACGGGCCTTCTAAATCTAATACATGTCCTAAAGTGAATACAGTTACATTTCCTATATTACTTTGGATTATATCGGTTATCTATATGCTATAAGTATCACCTTCACATTACGATATACATTTCATTCCTACGTTATACGACGTGCTTGTAAATATGGCCTATACATATTTTTCTATTCAAATTTGCGCTCTCTCAGTCCCCCCTTTGATGACTTCTAGGAGTCATCACTAAATGCAATTTGAATAACATCTCTAAACAGGACTAGTTACAATATTCCCTCTTTTCATCGTTTCGAGAGCTCTTAAGCTTTTGTACTGTTGATCTTGTAGAACAGCTAATCTCCTTTCTTGCTCTCTCATGGATCTTTGTAACTGGTTCGACCTATACCATTTATACAATTTCACTAACCCTAATATTGTGATTATACAAATTAATACTATCAATACAGGCTTTATTATGTACCATACTATGCTTTTACCAAGGTTGGCAAACCAACTTCCAACCTTTTCCTACTCCATGACCGACTTTTTCCCAAACGTTTATTTTTGATAAGTCTTCGATCTCTTGATGAATCTGTGTAATGTTGTTTATGACTTTCTCAAGTGGTTTTGAATTATCAGGAATATAAGTACAACATTCCTGAACCTTCAAAGCCTTACAAACTCCGCCTTCTTTTGCTAGCAGTACATCTAAAGCAAGTCGGTTCTGAAGAACCATTGCTCTAATCGACTGCATCTCGCCTTCTACTAACATTAATGACCTTGCAGTACTTGCAGATAATCTATCCACAACTGTAGCCAGTCTCCTGATCTTAACATTGTTAAGTATTAAACCTAACATAGGAAACATTGCTCCAAATACATCTCCTACTACTTCTGCATCTCCTACTTCCCTTTTCGCTCTCCTCGAAGCCTTTCCTTCTATAATCACTACATCCTTTGCATGATATATTTTGGGGAAGACAATTGCCAAGTAACACGAACCATACCAATTGTCAGGTAGTTTTACATAGGCATTTCTTCCACATACAAAATATACATTCGGAATCGCTTGCATCCCTTTCATGAAATCTTTCGTATAATACTCTAAACGAAAAGCATGTTCACAATTTACTTCACCTACGAATACATTCTCGTAATATGTCTTGCTTCGAGTTAAACATAACTTTCCTTTCTGCGTTCTATCCAAAGCTATTGGACCATTGCTACCTTTCCTTTTATGTGCCTTCTCTTCTTCGGTCCAATCCGTTTTCCATTATCCTGACATTTTTAGAATCTTCTGTCTTCTGTATCTATCGTCTACTTGTCCTATAAACTTTTTCTCTATTTCTGTCACTTTGCAAGTTAGATTATTTCTGCGTGCGTATGATGTATCTAATGTATCCCATGGAAGAAAGAATTTGGCTAATCTATCCTCTTTTTTGTAATAGTCCCACTTATTCATTTGCTTATAATTCGGAACTTCAGGCAGTACCGAATCATAATTTGAAAAGTAGTACTCAAATCCTTCTCTACCATAAAATATACTAAGCAGTAAACTACATGTTATCCCATAAGTCAACGGGAGATGATGACATCTAATGCCTTCGTCTACAGAAGCCGGCAATTGCATACAAACATAGCAATCTTTGGCCTCCATGGCATCGATATACTCGTATAATAGTTTAGCATATGCGTTTGACCTAAAGTTTCCCTGTGACTCATCTATGTGTAATCTACGAGCTTCATCTGCCAATAACGCTTTTTCACGTATAACATTGCTCTCCTCTTTTTTCCCCATAAGAGCAGGTTTCAAAGTCGTTACAGGCTGTACATTTGCTGTTTCTTTATCACTTTCATGTCCTATTATGTATGATATGGTCACTACTGTAATTATGAGAGATATTACTACTGCTATTAGTGTACCTACTATACATCTAGCTTTTCGGTTTGGGTTGCCGTTCTCCATGTTATCAAAACAGCGTAGCTCCTTCTTTTGCGAAAAAGTTTTCTTTGCAAGTCTTTATTTTCTTTTTTTAAAGTGCTCTTTATCATCAAAGTCTCTTTTTCGCAACAATATTTTTTCTCTTTTAGCAACAGACAACCCTAACCCTTCTCCGTCCTCTAAATATAATCCCTAATTTTATTCTTCTTTCCACTCGGCGCTAGGTTATCTTCTTCTTTATAGCTTATATACAAAAGTCTTTATGCATCAACAATTATTCTCGCACCTGCAGCTTTCACAACAATTTCTAATAATTCAAAACGAATAACTTTCTCTTCTTCTTCTGGAATTTGCTGACCAAAAGTAGGAAACTGTAATCTATTTAGCACTAGATCTTGAATTTGACTCAAATATGGGGGTATGGGAAGTGTGAAAGTCAGTAACCCCTCAGTCTCGAGTCCAGGCGTCAACATCCATATCTCCACTGCCACAAATGGATCGTGATCGATTACTTTCACTTTCTTCACTCTCCCAGATTTCTGTCCCCAAGACATCTACTAGATAAGTCCACTCTGGGGTGGCGTACCTTCTGCAGGGCACACGTACCCTTCTCGATCTCCTTGGACTTTCAGTTCCTGAGTCTGTAGTTTCCTCCTCCTGGTCCGATTCTTCAGCGATCGGGACAAGTGTTCTTTCTTGATCTGTTTTCAAGCTTGGCCTTCTCCTTCTCTCCGGCCAACTAGCTTCATCACTCCTTGTCCTCCCGCTCCTTGTTCTTGGACTCGTTTCTTGGTCACTCTCTACTTGTTCAGTGTCTGATTCAATCTCCCAATTACTCTCTTCTCCTGAGGCGACTTCGGTCCCACTGGTATCCTGACCTTCGTCGACCTGTTCCTTCTCAATCTCAGCCTCTTCGTTCACCTCCACAGCTTGGCTTTCCCCCTCTATGGCCTTTCCGCTTTCTGCTGGATTCTCATCCGAGAGAGGAGCTGTTTCTTCTAGAGGTGTTGGCACTCTTCGGGTGTGTGAGGCGTGTATCCAGTTTGGCAGGCCTCCACACTTTACTGCGGTATTCGTCACAAGTATGACTTGAAACGGTCCTCTCCAGCGCACGTCTAAGCAGTTCTTTCTGACATGCTTCTTCACCAGGACCCAGTCTCCCGGACTCAGGTCATGGCACAAATCTTGTGCTGATGGAACCTCTGCAGCCTGGACCTGGAGGGACACAGAATTAACGGCATCAGATAGTCCCTTACAGTAGTCCAAGATCAAATCGTCTGTGATGTTCACTAGGGCTGCAGTCGGAACCGATGGCAATCTCATAGCTCTCCCCATTAGCACTTCATGTGGAGAGAGACCTGTTTTTCTATCCGGTGTGCTACGTATGCTCATAAGAACCACTGGAAGTGCGTCTGGCCAACTCAGGGATGTTGCTGAACAAACTTTGGCAAGTCTGGACTTTATCGTGCTGTTGATTTGCTCTACAATCCCTGAAGCTTCTGGTCGATAGCTGCAGTGTAACTTCTGATCGATACCTAAAGCTGAACATAGCATCTTCACTATTTCGCTGTTAAAATGAGTTCCTCTGTCCGATTCCAAAGAGGATGGCACCCCAAACCTCGGTATCAACTCTCTAAGTAACAATTTTGCTACTGTAAGTGTATCGCACCTACGTGTAGGGTAAGCCTCAACCCATCTAGAAAATATGCAAACAATCACTAAAACGTATCTGAGTCTATTGCATTTAGGCATTTCTATAAAATCAAGCTGCATTCTATTGAAAGGCCCCCCAGACCTCCCAATGTGACTCAACGTAACTGGTGTTCTCTTTCCCACGTTTAGTTGCTGACAGATCGTGCATCGCTGACACACTGCTTCTGCCGCTACTCTAAACTTTGGGTTAAACCACGTTTGTCTGAATACTCTCACCATAGCATCTCTACCTATGTGTGCTGATCCATGCAATTTCCTTGCCATCGGACTAACAAGTTCATTTGGTAAAACTGCTCTTTCATCTGCGGAGATCCAGAAATTCATCTCACTTCTGGAACAACCTGCTGTTTCCCAACTCTTTTTCTCATCATCTGGTGCATTTTCCTGAACACTTCTTAATTCATCCCACGTATCTACAGTATCCAACAACATTGTCAATTCAGTTCTTTCCTGGATTCCCCCCCACCTTTACATCAGTGTGAGAATATCCCTGTTCTGCGCAGTAACGCGCTACTTCATCCGCATAGCGGTTACCTAGAGATACAAAATCAACGTTCTTCGTATGCGCAGCACATTTGACAACTGCAATGGCTGCTGGAACTTGCAATGCCTCTAACAAAAGTCTCACGAATTCTCCATTCCTAATGGGAGAACCCGAGGAGGTCATGTAACCTCTTTGAGACCATAACTGCCCGTAATCGTGAACTACCCCGAAACCATACTGGCTATCGGTGTATATGGTGACTCGAAGTTTGTCGCCCGCTAAGCAAGCACGAGTCAACGCAACAATTTCAGCTACCTGAGCGGAGTGTACTCCTTCCAGGCAAGCGGCTTCTATTACTCTCGTAATTGTGCAAACTGCATAAGCTGCTCTCAGCTGACCGATATTGTCTCTTACACAAGAACCATCAACAAAGAATATTTCATCGGGGTCAGTCAATGGCTCATCTACAATATCGGGTCTCGGTTTGGTACATAGTTCAGTCACATCAAGGCAATCATGATCTGTACAAATTTCGTCGTCAATCTCATTTGGGAGTGGCATCAAAGTTGCAGGATTCAAGACGGAGCATCTTTTTAGGGTCACATTCTCGGCAGCCAGTATGACTTGCTCGTAGCGTGTGAGCCTGCTATTTGTCAGATGCTGAGTCTTAGTCCTGGTCATTAACAATTCTACAGAATGAGGTACATACACCACTAACTGATGACCCATTACTACACTTTCAGAACGTTCAATGCTGACACCCGTTGCAGCTACGGATTTGAGACATCCGGGCAACGCTGCGGCTACTGGATCTAATGTAGCCGAAAAATACGCTACTGGTCTACGCGCATCTCCGTGTATCTGAGCTAAAACTGCTAATGCGCATCCCTCTCTTTCGCAACAGTAAAGCAAAAATGGTTTTGTGTAATCAGGCATTCCTAAAGCCGGGGCACGACATAGGTCCTCCCTCAGCTGCAAAAACGCTATCAAACAATCTTTGTCCCATGGTACCGGATCACTTACTCCTTTGTGCGTCAGTTGTAATAAAGGTTTTGCCTTCAGTGAGAAGTTGGCTATCCACTGCCGACAATAACCGACCATGCCTAGAAACATCCTGACTTCTCTTTGTGTTGTAGGCGCGTTCATTTTCATGATCGCCTCTATTCTGTCTGGAGACACCTTCCGCTTTCCCTTTTCAATCCTATGGCCCAAGTATTGCACTTCAGTCATACAATATTGCAATTTACTTGGAGACACCTTGTGTCCGTTCTCGGCCAAGTGATTTAGTAAAGTTATGGTGTCTTCTCTGCAAGCTTCCTCAGTTTCTGACGCAACCAGGAGGTCGTCTATGTACTGGACTAGAACCGAATTCTTGGGCAGTACTAGACTTTCAAGATTTCTTTTTAATAGCTGGTTAAAGATCGATGGGCTTTCTGTATACCCCTGAGGGATACGACACCATGTTAAAACGCGATCTTCCAGCTTAAAAGCGAAAAGATACTGGCTCTCTTCATCTAAAGGAATCGAAAAGAAAGCCTGGCACAAATCTATCACGGTAAACCATTCAGCTTGGAACGGTATCTGAAATAGTATCACTGATGGATTCGGTACCACTGGACAACATGAGACAACAATGTTATTAATCTTCCGAAGATCCTGCACTATTCTGTATTTTCCACTAGGCTTCTGCAAACCCATAATCGGGGAGTTACATGGACTACCCACGATCTCCTTCAGTATTCCCTGTTTAATCATGTATTCGATCACAGGCTTTATTCCTGCAATCGTCTCTGGAGTCAACTTGTATTGTGGAGTTCTTGGATACTCAGCATTGGGTCTTACCAAGATCTTTACTGGTTCTACTCCTTTAATCAGTCCTATTTCTTCTCCAGTAAAATCCCACACCTCAGCTGACACTTTCTCCCTCAAATCCTGTGGAAGCTCCTCCACTGTTAAGGTAGGATATAGTTCCACGCACTCTTGCGAGTTTACAACCTTAAAATCGGCATCCTCATCATTGGTCTGCACTTCTACTCCTTCAGGCGTGCAATGTATTGTGCAATTCAGTTTACACAATAGATCTCTTCCTAGCAAACACACAGGGCTAGAATCACAGATCACAAACTGATGTTCGTCACTGTAATTCCCTATTTTTACTGACACTGGTTCGGTCAGAGGGTTAGTCATCCTCTTGTTTGCGACTCCTACCACCTGAATCGTCTCTCCCGATATTGGCAGACCTGGGACTACCGCTGATCTCAACGTGGATCGATTGGCCCCTGTATCCACCAAAAAGGTTGTAGGACATCCAGCTACTTCAGCCTCTACGTATGGTCCTCTCTGATCTACCTCCAGGGCTGCTCCTAGAGTACAGTCTTCCTCCCTGTTTACTCGTTGCCCTGTAAGAGGATCAACGTAGTAGCATTCTTCTCCTCCTACAAATAATGGCATTTGTCTATAGGTTTTCCCTCCGTTTGTGATGCGAGGTGGTTGAGGAAACGGGGCTCGAGGAGTCTGAGTCCCCCCTTTGATAAACTTTCCCTTCGGGACTGCTGCTCCCTTAACCACGTTATTCTGTACCTCTTCCTCCTCTTGTTCTAATTCCCCTGTCTCAACATTGTAAGGACACTCGCGTCTCCAATGTCCCACTTCGTTACACTGATGACACCTCGTTGTCTTTTTCAGTGTCGCAATATCCATTCTCGGTCTCGGTCTTTCTTCCTCATCTCTGCTCTGATTATTCTGTTTCTTTGCTTGCGTTCCTGTTCCCTGTTGCCGCTGTCCACCCTTTCCAGCTGCTTGCATTTGTACCAGCATTAATTTTTCCTTGAGTTTCTTTGCCTTTGAATCTATCTCATCGCTACAGTACCTTGCATACCTCAAAATTTCGTCTAAAGGTTTATTCTGCCAACAGATCAGATGCTGTTGTATCATCAGGCTTATGTCTGGTCTTAATCCTAAAACAAACTTCGACACAAACTGTCCTATGTCCTTAGGATCCATTACGTCTAACCCACTGTATTGTTTAAATGCTTTCAGTAGCCTCTTATAGAACTCGTGAACTGTCTCTTTGGGCTCCTGAGTTGTTCGATCTATCTTAACCCAATCTATGTCTTGCACTGGCACTTTCTCTTTTAGCCATGTTATTACTCTTTCGTATTTTTCCATGACTCTATCCGATGGACCATTTGTCCGGGTATCTCTCGGAGGCTCGCAAGTAGGCCATTCAATACTAAGTTTGCATGCCATCCACAAATCTCCGGGTACTACGATATCGAACAATGTGTTCAAATCGATCCACAGCACCTTAGAGATCTTCACGAACCTTTCTACCTGCTTGTACCACTCAACGGGATTTTCTCTAAGCTTCGGGAAGGAATTGGTAAATGCCGCCAAATCCCCCCTACTCCAGGGTACGTGAACGTAGTTTCCGTTCGCGATTTCTCGCAAAGGGAAAGCTTCCATTCGCATTAGGTCTGTGTCCTGGGACTTCACAATTGTACTTCTTCTGACAGATCCCTTCTTAGACCATTTTTCCTCCCATCTATCCAGATCTCTCCATATTCTGATACACATGACTAGTTCCCGTATGTGTACTCTTAGTCCAATCGTTCTACGTTCATCCAAATCTAGGTCTGTGCAATTCAGCCTATGATTGGGCTGTAAAGCTTTGGTTCGTGACATGTCTATCATATACTTTTCCGCTAATTCAGATAGTTTTTCATGAGCTGCCCTTGCTTTCCGAGTAACATCTTTGGATAAGAACAATATTTCATCTGGTGCGTACAGTTCCAACCTCTCTATTGCCACTGTGCCGTCTATTATTTCGTCCAAGTCTGATTTTAAGCTCATTACATCAATCCGTCTTGCTTTTATTTCAGCTCTCAGTATGTCAGTCCTAGGTGGTTCGCTCATACCCCTCTCACCTCCACTATGCGCCCTACGCCTAAGCACAGGTGAGTTATGAGGAGTTTTCTTTCCATCCCTTTGTTCCCATCTCTCTAGATCCCAAGCCTTTCCATCTTCCCGTGGGGTGTGGTGGAACATTACTCCATCCCCCATCCCTACACTTCGTTTTTTCGGCTCGGTTTCTCCAGATACGATATAGGATCCACCGTTCTGTTCTAAATCACTGTAACTCGCTTGCTGTCTGGTGTCGCTCAATAACCTATAAGGTCCTTCTTGGCTCCCCATGCTCCCGCGATCTCGATCCTGATCACCAGAAGTATGGCGAGACGTTTCGCGACTCCTTATATTCTCGTGACTTCGCTCATGATCACCGGATGCATGGCGAGACCCTTCACGACTCTCCATGTTCCCGTGATTCCAATGGTGCACTGTTTCACCCGGGGTATGGTGAGTGCATCTAAAAGTATTTCGATACTCCTGCGTCCTTCGTTCCCCCTCACTAAAGGTGACGCGAGGCACTTCGCCACACCCTGTACTCCTGTCGTCGCACATTTGCCTATTGCCGCTAATAATAGGGCAATCATTTCCTCTGTTTTCCTGGCTCCCTCTCTCCCACTCCGGGCTGCTTTCGCCAGCTCCACAATGAGAGAGGATCCGGTTATCCTGGTTTCTCCACTCTGCTCCTGTTTCTAAACTTTTATTCCGAGCCTCTTCGGCAGTATCCCATTCTTTCAGGTATTCCCTTAGTTCTTTATGGGTTTTCGGTCTTGGTCCCCTTAAGTCCATTGGCCCTCTTTGACCCCCCTGTTCTATCCAGGGACCTGTTGCGGCATCCAATGGGGTACTCCGACTCATCGGTGCTAATATCTGTCTCTGAGGATTCATCATGGTATTCCTATTCTCCATCTCTGCTCTTTCCCTGTCCCATCGTGCCTGTTCCTCCTGCTGGACCCCTTCCGGGTTATAGATTGATACGATAGGGCCTATGGTAACAGGTACCTGTAAAGCGTCTGGCATTTGGTAGGACCTTGCATATTGTGTCTCTGGCACCTTCTGGACCACTACTCTTCCCACTACTCTCTGTTCGGAACTAGATTGAGGTACTTCCTCATCTTTCTTGGGATCCCACTCCGTTACTGGGATCGATTTATATTCCCCCCATCTAGCTCCGTCTTCTTGTGGTAATATGGGACTTGCGGCCCCTCCGCTGTACGGAGGTGGTCTATCCGTTAATAGCCTCTCTATCAGATCCTCCTCTGTCTCGCTTTCCTCATCTTCCTCTAGAGGTTTCTTTTCTCCCGTAACTTCCAGCATCGGGTACAGTTTGTCTGCTTCTATCTTTTGTACCCTCCACTTTTTGGCTTCCTCGTCCCATTTAGCATCCTGTACTGCCTTTACTGATCGTCTCACTCTTTCTTGGCGCCTCTTTACGCTCTTTTCGTGTGCTGTTCTAAACCATACACTAAGTGCTTCGAACTGTGTTGGCCTCGGTAGAGGTCTTGTTGCAAGCATTACCGCTTTTAGTTCGTTCAACACATCTAGCTTAAACGTTCCGAATCTCGGAAACGTCAGTTCCTTACTCCCTTCAGTTAGCTTATTCCACTCGGAGATCCATAGTATCGAGTGCAAGCCTACATTCACTGCCATATAATACGCTGGTGTGCCTTCTGGTGGAGCTTCTTCTCCGGCATATAAGTTTCTTCTATTCCTCCTAAAGAGTGCTCTTAAACTCTTAAAACACTTCATTTTTGATAATCTACAATTTTCCTCTTACTCTTCCTTGTTTACGTCCCGATGACAACTAACCAATCCCTAGGCGGCTCTCTCTAATCGGCCTATCTCAGTGCGACTCTTCGCTGACGTCTGACAAACTAACCAATCTCAGCGCGGTTCTATGCTGACGTCACTCGTTCCCTCTGCAGCAGTTCTCCTCCGTTCTCAACTCGTCTCACGATCTCGCATGCGTTTTCATTCATACGCTGAAAAATGACTACTTCCGTCCAAGCGATCACTTTTCTCTGACTGTACGGCCACAGTCTAACTGTAATTGCTACCTCAACTGACGAACGTCTTCCCTCTGACGGTCGGACGATCGCCTCAACTGATAGGTTACTTACACACAGTAAACGTACGACCAGCGTCCGTTACTCATTCACTCACTCTTACGCTCCCCCTATCATCGGTCTGTCGGGAAATCAATGGTACCTCATGACCCCCTTTCAATGGTAGACAAATTACTCTGGGTGTTCGATACACCCGAACCACTTAAGTCCTTCCCTGGAGCTTAAGATTTCATCCGGTTGCGCGCGCTCACAACCTTCCCCCAATCACACTACAGGCATTCAACTCCGCTTGACATTATAACACAGGAACAACATAAAACACCGCAATCTTACAACGCATGACCCTTATACTCACTCTCGATCGACTCTGCTGCTTTTTCTCTCGTCGCACCGTCAGCACCGTCTTCGGCTGCAATTCTTCTTCTGGTCGTCGATGACTAGAGACCTTGGGGTAAACTAAACCTAGCCTAGGTCGTCTTCCTCAAGAAGATAACCATCTTTACTCTGCTACCAACTGCGGGGAATGAGATTTTGATGTCAATTTATGATCAATTTAATAACTTATCTCATTCGTCGATTTTGGATCGCTTATTATCTGTCATTGAGTAAAAGACAAACCCCGCATAGGTTAGATAAACCCCATTAACTGACGCCACTCCGAAGAACCACTTACAACTGATAAAGTTTGAAAGTTTTATATATAAAAGTCAAATTTGAATGCAAATACAATCCTCGTAGGATAAACCTCAAAGTATACAAAAGAATACAATATCAATTCCAGAACCAGCAATTAAAGTATCGAAGTGAAGTGGTTCCTTGGCGTCATCTACAGAAAGAGAAAATTAATCAAGTTAAATCTGTCCCTACTCTATGCTAAGTGACATCCCTACTTCGCAAGTTCCTAACCTAAAAAGGTGTCAGCAGTTTGACTCCCAAAGAAGTTCAAACTCTCTTAGCCTCTAAAGGTAACTTTAAGTTTGAAGAAGCAGTACCCTTGCTGCCTACCCATCTGCTCTCTAAAGGGTCCTCGGCCTACTGCTCCCTTGTGCTCTGATCTTTCTCAGCACATCTGCTCAAGTCATCTACCCTTCGCCCTTCTCTCTCTGAGCTGTTCTCTCTCGCCTTCGCTAATTCCCCATTGCCAATTGCTATCCTCACCCCGGGGTACTGTCCCTAAAATACACAATCACAGTGTGGGTGAAACGCCCCTTGACGCCCACCACGGACTTTCCCCGATGATGTCAGTTTCTGGCTTCTTCCATTGCTTCATCTCTTTGCGTCGTCCGTTAAGTTGACCTTTCTCCTCCGATGTCATCTTCATCTTCTTATTGGCGACTTCTACTGACACTTTCAGATTAAAAATCATATGAACTTAAACAAGACTTTAACTTACAACGACGATTCTTTGACCCTTCTAGGTCCTGTGAATGGTCATTCAAAACAAGTCTCAAATTCCAAGCGCTTCTTATCACGTTCAGGCAATAAACCTCGTCCAGCGTTGTCACCTTAAATCTAACAAGTGCTAGACTCTTTGGCTCTCACGTCCACATCAAGCTATTCACGACTCCTGTGAGTCCACTAAATTACACACATTGGACTGCGCTCCTACGAAGCCTTGGTCAGTCAGGTTAAAATCACAAATGACCTAAACCCTTCTAACATTCTTACAAAAGCCTTCTATACAATATAACCTTTAACATATATATATATATTCGTACTTAGCAAAAGTCCTTTACATAGAATATAAGTGAATGCATTATCATAGAATACAAACTACATAGAGTATAACTTCATAATTCTCATTCGCTATCGTTTTATACATGTTCTACACATTTCTTCACGTTTCATTTCTCACCGCTTCTCCGTTTAAGGTTACACATGTACATGAATTCTACTTTGCACGTTCTACATTTCGTAGGCAATTCTACACCATTTCTACATCAGCCCACTACGTATACGGGCCTTCTAAATCTAATACATGTCCTAAAGTGAATACAGTTACATTTCCTATATTACTTTGGATTATATCGGTTATCTATATGCTATAAGTATCACCTTCACATTACGATATACATTTCATTCCTACGTTATACGACGTGCTTGTAAATATGGCCTATACATATTTTTCTATTCAAATTTGCGCTCTCTCACCTACGTTGTCTTTCTGTCCTGCTGACTGTTCCACTAAGATCAGTCTCGCAGGAGGCAGGTACAGTCATTGCAGTGTTGATTGGCAGAGGGACCATATCTATGAATGCATCATGCCTAGATACTCATTCTGTGTCAATGTGTTGAGAACTCCCTCAAGGGAGAGGCGTGGCGCAGAGGCAAGAGCGCCGACTCCGGAGCGCGGGACACGGTTCGATCCCTGTTGCCGGCGGTAGATCAGCTCAGCATCATGTAACTCTGGGCTCTAGCTTGCTTAATCAACCCGACGGCCCCAGCGCTTGCATACCCTTAGGAGTGATGTCACACTTTACAAATCGGTGTTTCCGTTCCTTTAAAACCCCTTTTATTATCAATGGTGATTAGGAAAATGTGCCTAAGAAGGGTGGTGTGCCACCTATTTAACCAAATGTGCCGTGATGTAGAGTCTACAACACCATGTATAATTACATTTATGTTCTTTTCAGTTTTCATACATTATTTTGTACAGAAGTGCTTGCACACCTTCATTTGGCACATATTACCTGAAAAACAATCCCAAATGTTCCTTTCTCTCTGTGCTTTTAGTTTCACACTCCTTACCACAAATTGCTGACAAGATCGAATACTTTAAAAATACTGGTAGAAGTGTTGTGTCGTTTGAAATCTCACTATATGATGGTTCAGTTGTGCACATTCGTGAAGGTATTGCATGAGCTCCCAATCCATTATTTTTCCTGGCTAGGGTATGTTAGAGATTGTTTGGTAACTTCCGGGGTCTTCCCTTCTGCTGATAGTCTTACAGTGGGCATGGTGATGGCTTGTTTATGAAGGACATATTTGAATTAGCTGGGAATCATGTGTTATATTTGCAATGTCTATAGTGCGGTTAGAGGCATTGACTAAGGGCTATCCCTTTTGAATGGGACGTGAGTCCAGCTGAGCAAGGCTCTGCAATTGCAACAAGTAAGGTGCTTGGAACTCTACACCAAAATGACATTGTTCTTTTTCTTTACATTTCCTAGGCTTGGATCCAGGAAAAGGGACCAGGGTGTTGCGTCAGGTTGTAGGAGAGTCGGTCACACTGGAGTGTGTTTACGACCAGTCCCAGCGGTGGTCAAAAGAGTGGTGTAAACAGACAAGTGACAAGTCCTGCGACTGGATCGGGCATTCTGATGGAAGCATAAATCCAGACCACCAGTGGGTGAGATCGTCGGTCTCTATGACTCCTGAGGCTGGCAGGATGGCGCTGACCATCAGAGACCTGCAGCTTTGGGACAGTGGGTTCTACCTGTGCAAGGAGTCTGGTGGGTTCACTGTCCTTTGCAGCACCATCCTTGTGGTCTCACATAAGGACAGCGCAGATGGAGGTGAGATTATTTTTATAATAATTTAAATGAGATGTAGCTGCCATCTGTTTGAGGGTGCAAGTCACTTCCCTGCTGACCTCTCCTTCTCCTGGGATCTGCTGAACCCCTTGTATTTTTCTGCTCCTTTTCTATTTCTCGTTATTCGTACCACAGAAACTTTAGCCTGCAAGGCAAGTAAGAAACATTCCTTCGAAGAGCTGTTTACTGTCTGCAGAGACTAATAATGAATACAAAACAATTGGGAATTAAAGACTCACGATATTCGATTAGGACAAGGAAGGAAATTAAAAATGATTCCTCTCCATTCTGAAGGTGATAATTGGCCCATCCGCATAACATATACAAATATCTTCTTGCTGCTTCAACACCTTACAAGCTCGCCAGCACTGCTGCAGGGATGAGTGGGATGAGGAGCTACAAAGCGGCTGCGCTTGCAGTGGGGCAAGTGTCTAGTGCACCCCCACCCATCAGTGATCCTACCTAGATGTTGGGTTTCCTTGCCTTGAATGCAACACAATCAAAAGTAGGGCAACCAATACCAGTTTATATACTTATTTAATATTCACTAAATTATTCAGCCTACCAAATGACTGATGCAGGATGAGTGACCATAGTCTTTGCGCTTCTTTTTCTTATGCTTCTCTTGCACAATGTATATCTTCCTTGGCATAACCCGTGTACCATACCAACATTATACTTTAGAAATAACTCTCAGCACCATCAAAATGCTAAGCCATCCTGCGTGAAAAACGTGTGCTACCTTACCAGCACATCCAGGTGAAGCTTGTACTATAACCTAAATTAATGGTATACTCTCACTCAAAAACGGTGCACATTTGGCACAACTCATGGCACCATCATGTGCACAACGCAGTTTCAAGCCATATTATAGGCTTAGCATATGCAACCTGTGCAGCAAATCCAGATCACGCCATATTGACACATAGCTCTACAACATCAGTATACGTTAGATAACTCCTTGCTTTGTTATGCATACAACACCGCTCCAGGCCATCTAGTTGACTAAGCATTTTCCACATAAATGGTGGTTAATTTATACTAACACATCTGTATTTTACCACCAACCTACATACCAACCAAACTGAAAAAGTTACATTACACCGAACACAAATGGTTATCCGCATAATAGCCTTAGAGCAAAATTATTCGCAAAATGATCTCATAACATAACTGCTTGAGGCCGAGTAATCAGCACCCTGCAACCACACACCTTAGCAGAATGAAACAAACAGCAGTGTCTTGGGAAAAATAATGCGTAACAAAAGAGGTATAATTCACCACACACACACACACGCACACGCACACACACACACACACAATGACCTCTCAGATCCATAAGAGCATCTAGCTGACCAATATAAAATGTAACCTATTCATACAATATAATCAGCTCTAACCTTGCCAGGCCTTCTCCAGTATGAATCAGCCTTCTCCAGATTCTGAAAAAAGTTGGGAGTACTCTCATGGTGTGAATATGCTATGCAAATGTGTAAAATACCTAACATGTGATAAGAAAAGTTGTGGGTGTAGAGTGTAGAGATTTGGGTTTAACAGACCAGGCAGGAGTTGCTTAAGGGTGTACCCTCTCTAGGTCAACAGATTGGCAACTCGAACGATAGCTGTACAACACCAGTGTTTTCCTAGTAGCTCGACAACCCAAAGAGAACCATTGGCATCTTATTGAACAACACCGTCCCATGGGACTCAATACTGAGTGCACCAGGAGGTGTGGGTCAGAGATGGGCAAAGGGCAGCTGTTCATGCCTTGTAACCGGTCATACAGCCTCTCCCTAACTCATTGTTCAGAGAAGGTTACTTTTCCCCACACATACATATTTCACAACTCCACAGGTGAAGTTGGAAGACTTCTGTTTTTTGGCAAGAAGACTAGGAATGTTTACTATTTTGAGAAGGCTGCAAAAGAATCTGCTAAGAAACAGCAGCTACTGAGCAGCAAGAAATGTATAACAGTCCACTAATGACAGACCAATAGCTTCAAATGGATGCCTTGCTTGGCAGCGGCTGACTGGAAACATCAATGAACATATGTTTGAAGTAAAAGAGAGCTGTTAGCGAGGTTAAGGCCAACCACAGTGCTCAAAATCACTCATTTAAGTTACGTTACCTATTACTAATAGGTCATACCCTCTGATCTGGTCAGTGCGTGATGTATTATGAGGTTTCCGTGATTAAATGAGCAGTCCTGTGAGCATGTGATGTAATCACAGATGCTGTACTATATTGCTGGTTGGAGTTTTATGCCTAAAAAAAGATTCTACCTCCCTGGTAGCAGGAGATTGGGATAAAAAAACACACATAAAATTCACCCTTGAACACAGACTCTCTCACCGACATAGCCAAACCACACATGCAGCATTCCAACTTCCTCAACTCCTCACCCACGGGCAATGAAACAGGCAAGTGGCCAAGTCTCAATTTGCTCTTTATAACTGCGCGGCCTGAAGAGTGATAACTGGAAGGAGAATGAATGGGCTGAGGCGAGAAGATGCAGAGCACGAAGTCAAAGCGAAGAATCTGTCTCATGCAGGGCCGGACTAGCCATAGCGGGCACCGGGCATTTCCCCGTTGGGCCGCAGGGTTGGGGGACGGTTTTGGGCCTTTGGGGGCCGATTTTGTCACGGGGCCGTTTTTGCAGCATAACTATAATATCGGCCGCTGTAACGAAATCGGCAGAAACCGGCCCTGGTAAACAGTTCGGCCGCACACCCAAACACCTGGGGGCCTGGCCAAGCACTTTACCTGGGCCGGTTTTGAGTCTCAGTCTCGCCCTGGTCTCCTGGCTGATGCGGCAAAGCAGCTGATAAGGGGCCCTGTAGCAGAATAGAAAGGAGAGAGAGGGTGTCAAAGATTGTCCCAGCATCCCAACACTGCCTTCTCAAACAAAAAACATGGCGCAATTTGTAAGAGAGGGTCTGGTGAACATGCACATGAATCACACTGTTCTGCAGACTCACATTTTAACTGGCCGTCTGTCAAAAACCAGGGGCAGAGGTTCACTTGTTTAGACTGCCTGAGGTGCTGCCTAACCTCATTCAAGCGGATGTACCATGTTACAACGCATACTATTACAACTACCTACCGTTACAACGCGACCATTACAACGCATACCATTACAACGCATAGCGCTTTGAGGTGCTGGATAGTGGTAAGTATAATTTACTATTCTAACTCCAGTCCCCGTGGACCCTAGGGAAGGTGTTGGATAGTAAATTATACTTATTCCCTATCCTAGAGCGCCCCCCAGCGCAATGCGTTGTAATGGTATGCGTTGTAAAAGTCGCGTTGTAATGGTAGTGCGGAGTAAAAGATGCGTTGTAACGGGTGTATACCCATTCAAGCAGCACAGCAGGATTTAATGAGCTGCAAATCAGTGTTGCAGAGCCCTTAAGTGAAAGCCGGGCTCACCAGCAGCCTGACCTGCAGGACACTACAGAGCTCTTCACAGAAAGAGGAGGGAGTGTTAAAATCTTTTATGTTATATATATATTTTTTTTCATTGAAAAAGACAAAGGTTACAGGTACGTTATTTTTAGGCTCAGATTTCACTGGTACAAAACCAGTGAACTTCAGCGGGTATAGTTAGTTGAGTGAACTATAATTTATGCCCCAGCTATGCAATGCTCATGACCTCACGTATTACATCGCTCATGACATTGTCAGTGACATATACACACAGTTATAGCTACCCTAAAGTTGTAGTCACTTACATTATGTTACCGTGTCCCTAATCTCACTACTTTATAGGAGTGCTAGGCATGTCAAAAATTGTGAAGGGCTGTCGTCACTCACCACCAGGTGTCATGCTTCATCATAGGCAGCCCTCGCTCTCTAAAAACCCGTTTTGATAGAGAGTGTGCCAACACCTGGAGACAGGTAGGCACTTCTAATCATTTAAGTGCGGCTTGTCGAGAATAGTGAGTTAAAAACCAATGTAGTACCCCAATTTGCATTTAATCGTAAACCTATCCTGATGCAGCCAGCCAGACATGCGCACTTTAAAACCTCGAATCCAGCTGTCTTCAGACAGCTGGGTTAGAGTAAGTGCAAGGCTCCACTTTCCTTGGAAGCTACGAGTGAGGCCGCTCCCAACAATCAGGGCACTGCTCTCACAGCATGTAGGCAGTGCAGGGTTGGTTGAGGAACTTCTCAAGGGCTCGCTCTGCAGGAGGAAGATGTGCATCAAGGAACAGGTTCAGAGTCGGACGTGTCACAGGTAAATGTTTTTTATTTTTACTCACCACCCATTTGCCCACCTCACCACTCCCCATAGGTGCCAGCCACCACTGCTGTACACCACCACAAGGCAGCCCACTGACACACAATGCAGGCACGGATGGTGGCTCTGTGAGAGAGTCACAGAAACAATAGGAGGTGCATGCAGTGCAATTCATTGTGATTCTGTGCTTCAGGGACTACAGCTTTAATCTGCGGAAGGTGAAAGATTGTGCCCCGCACTGATGTGCCGCTAAAGATAAATGAAGAGCAGTGCATTGCCTGCTTTTTTACACGTGGGCCAGAGTAAGTCAGTACTACCAGAGACAAGCAGTGCCTAATTTGATCTGACGGTGGCCTGTAGGTGCACCAGCACTCATTTTTCCTCATTAGACATTTACCTGGCACAGGAAAGAAAAACACGGGAGAAGGAGAAGGATGAGAAAGGTAAAAAGAGTGAAAATAGAGAAAGCAGGGATGAAAAAGAACCTGAAAGAGTGAGATAAGGCGTCAACGAGTGACTGGTAGATGAAAGATACATGAGTTGGAATCAAGATTAGTCAGCATAGATATTTGGCACCCAAAGCATCCTGAAGGGCCAGCCGTGTAACTTTGAGTGCCAGCACTTATTCTTTTACAAATTAGGAAATGGGTACAGGGAGTGCATGAAGAGAACCTAACTTCGACTGATTCTTGAGTCCCAAACTCACAGCATATACAGCTATATTGGCAATGAGCAAATGATATTAGACACAAGGTTATTAAAAAAAGATATCATTTGCTTAAAGAACAGTTTTTTGCCTTTTCACATCTGTCCCATGATACTTTTGAGTTGACTATATTTTTGACATGATATTCCTGCATGACAATATTTTCCCACCATATTTAGGTAATTCACCTCACAAACATAACGTTTTGTTTAACCCCTTCACTGCGGCGGCTATTCTGCCGCAGTGCTAAGGGGGTGGGGGGGCCGTGCGGCGGTCCCGTGCTCGGGATGGAACCGCTCCGTCACGGCACGCGGGTGAGCTGTGCTTGTACCAGAACGGTAATGTCACGGCCCCGCCCGCGCTACAGAACGTTAGCGCAGGCGCGGAATTCGCACCGCGCAGGCGCGGCGAGAGGGCCGTGATGAAACCGTTCCGTCACCAGCACAGCGCACCCGAGGCTTGTGACGGAACGGTTCCGTCACGAGCATGGGAGCGGTTAAAGAATTTTGCGGCCAAAAAGCTGTTTATTGTAAACGTTAATAGCCAGGAAGCCCCACCTACCACATTTAAAAGTTACATTTCATTTAAATATACGCCTACATTCCTCTAAGCAGGTTTTAAAACATGTGAAACATTGAATAAAGTAGGGACAGTCTGTAGCCAGTTGTGGATGGGGATGATGGATAGAAGTGGATGCATCTCTGATGCATTATAGAAGTCATTGTAATTGTTTTCAGTTCCAGTATTAACTTAAAGACACATTCCTTATTTTTGAAACAGGGTTCAAATATGCAGTAACAATTGAATATACATTTGAAGGCCGTATTTTATTTATTCAATGTTATTACTCCGTATAGCTCTTTGCCCCCATACGATCTCCTCTATGGAAGAGGACGTGTCTCCTGCAGGCTACAGCTTAGAGTTCGAGACTGCCTCATTTTGTTCTCCCTATGCACTGTCTTTAAGGTTGGACAGTGGACACTAGTTCTTTGTTCTATAAGTTCAAAAAGAAATTTATTGAAATAAATTGAGGTATCTGAATATAATATACAATCTTAAATATAAAAAAATACATTGAAAGCTGTTTACATTTAAAATACTAATATTGGACTTTGAACAACAATTGTAAAAAGAAGATAAAACAGGATAAGTGGAGAAAGATACCATGGGAGAAAAAAGAAATTAACAGAACCATTAGGAGAATCAAGGTGGTTTAAGAACTTCCTGTTGAGAAGGTTTTAACATAAAGCTTTGTTTGGCACAAACATCAATATATGTTGTAACAGGTGACCATAGAGCCAGAAGTTTTGTTGCCAAATTAATAGGATAAACAAATGCAGTGTCCAATCTATGATTATGACAAACATTGTACCACCAGGCCTTGTAAGAAACTTTTGTAGAGTCCTTCCAGTTAATGGTTATTTCGCTGAAAAGCGATTGCTAACAATAAGTCAAGGATTTTAACATTAAGCTTAACATTGTCCCATATAGGGGAGAGGCTGCCTAAGAAAATGTTGGAAAAAGAAAGAGGAAATTTAGTGTAAAAAATTAGGTTGACTTGAGACCATACTTGTTTCCAGAAAGTGTGTACATGTGAACATGAAAAAAGCAAAGGGAATAAGTCAGCAGTAGGAGACAAGCAAGTCCAACATAAATCTAACTTTTCGGGGAATCTTTTACTTAAGGTAACTGGTGTTAGTAGAAGTCTGTAGTAAACAAAAAACAAGGTTTGTGTGATGTTTGCTGCTCTAGAAGATTTACGGATCTTAGTCCAAATGCCCTTCCAAATAGATAACGTCCAGCATGTATCAAGGTCACGTTCCCATGACTGTTCTATTTTAATTTTTTGTCCGACCAAGTTGATATCTCGAAAATATCTGTAAATAGTGGATGCTCTAGGCACGGTCTTTAATAATGTGTGAAGGTTTGGCGAGGACTGTGGGAAAGTAGAAGAATCATGTGTCACTTGAAGCTGATCAAGGGTTTCCAATACAGTTTTTTTCAGTAAATTCTGGTAGGTTAAATAAATGACTGAGAGCGTTGAAAGGCAGAAAATTTGAGTCCAAGAATAATTGATGAACCCAAATTAAACCCTTGTTTCTCCAGGTTTTCCAATAAAAGGTCTTATTTCGGATCATCAAGTTTTTATTGTGCCAAATTGTTGAGTCGAGGAAAGAGTCCATGGTAATAGAAGTGTGAGTGGTATGCAAATCAAGGAGCTTGGAAGTATGCTTTATTTTTTGAGTGAAAATGGATTGTGGTTTACGTCAGAAGGAAAGGTATTCTTGAAATGAGAAAGGATATAAAAAACAACCTTCTAATGTAATCCAAAGAGGGCAGTCACCTGTTTGGTCAAGCAACCAAAGAGATGCTTGGCATAGAAGAAAAGCCTTCTGGTAAGTTCGGTAGGCCGGGAAATTTGCCCCACCTTCTGTCTTATTAACTTTATTATAGACATTCAAGGTTTCTTATTATTCCATAGAAAGGAGGATAAAATAGAATTAATTGTCTTAAATATTTTTGTGGGTATTGGGACTGATATATTAGAGATGGGATGTAAAACTATAAGTGTCAACATTATTGTATCCAGTCCACCCCACCAGGATAAATAGAGGCAATGCCATTTAGAAGTTAAATCTGAGAGTTTTTGAATGCATTTATTCATGCATAATAACACCTTGCCAGAAATTGAAGGTGTAAAATATAAACCTAAATAGTTAATATGATTCGGACTCCAAGAGAATTTTGAAGTAATAACATCCAAACTAAAAGTGTATTTCGTCAAGGGTAGAATTTCACATTTGTCATTATTCAACTTGTATCCGGAGATGAGAGAGTAAGACTTAACTTCTGTTAAGAAAGCCGGAACTGAGTCAGTTGGATTTGACAGGAAAAGTAAGATATCATCGGCATAGCCGCAAGTTTTATATGGGCATTTGACGTTTGAAATCCATTTTGTCTTATTCTGGATAAAAATGGTTCCAATGCCAAGTTAAACAGAAAAGGGTAGAGGGGGTCGTTGGTGTACCTCTCTGCCTAAATAAAAAAATGAAATCAACCCATTGGCACACAGCAGCTCAGGGATTAGAATAAAGGAGAGAAACTAAGTTTAAAAAGTTAGGGCCAAAACCAAACCATTTAAGGGTATAAAATAGGTACTTCCATTCATCTTAATCAAAAGCCTTTTCGGCATCCAGAGCAATTGCTGCTAGAGAGGGATTAAAATGAGAAGATTTGGATAGGACATTAAAGAAAAGTCGTGTGTTATCTGTTATGAATCTACCTTTGACAAAACTGGATTGTTCTTTCCCTAACAGTTTCGGTAGGTATGAGTCAAGTCGTATGGCCAAGGTTTTAGAGAAAATATTATAGTCAATGTTGACTAGGGAAAAGGGCCTATAATTTTTACAATGTTTGGAATCTTTACCCTCTTTGGGGATAAGACAAATATGTGCATCCGAAAAGGAGCCAGATGAATTGTTTGAAGAGTAGAAAAAATTTATCAGGGAATGCAATTTGGGGATTAAAAAATTAGAGAAATGGAGATAAAATTCAACAGTGAATCCATCTGGACCAGGTGCTTTGTCTTTTTTCAAAGTATGAAGAGCTTTTAAAAGATCTTGTTCAGTAAGGTCTGCTTCTAGGGGAGAAATGTCTGGCTGATCGTGTGGGGATTTTTGAATAGTTGAAAAAAACTGTGATAAAAAGAGGTCGGAATGGTGGATTTCCGATGTATACAACGACCTATAAAAAAGGGAGAATTCATTCAAAATGTCAGCATCCTTAAGTTTTAAGACACTATGTTCATCATAAACAGATTCAATGTTCAATTTGTTCTGCTTAATTTTTAGGTAATTTGCTAGTATTTTCCCTGCTTTGTTTTTACCACCGTAAAGCTTTGCACTGGACTTTAACAAATAAAGTGAAGCATCTTCTGTTGATTTCTTGTTAAAGGACAATTTAGCATTTATAAGAGCTGTTAAACTCTTTTGAATTAGAGACATAATATGCGTGTTCCAGTTTCTTAATGTCTTTGAGGAAATCTTTGGTATTATTGCGTGCAATTTTACGTTTTTTTGTAACAAAATTAATGATAAAATCTCTTGCTGTAGCTTTGAAAGCATCCCAAATCGTCAGGATTGGTAAGGAATCTATATGATTTATCTCAAAGTAATCATTAAAAAAGGAGATGAAAGAAGTAGTAAATTTCGGGTCTAGAAGTGCGTTGTTAAAACTTCATCGTTTATGGGCGTTGACTTTGGGTATCAAATCAAATCCAATTAATACTGGTGCATGGTCTGATAATAAGATGGGGCCAATTTCGGCATGTGTAAGGGATTGCAAGATATTATGGGAAACAAATACGTAGTTGATTCTGGATTGGGTTTGGTTTGTAGGGGAAACATTTTTATATTCTGTAGTAGTTGGGTTGTATAGACCCCACGCGTCCAAAAGTTAAAATTGGGCGATGGTGTGTATAAAAGATTTATGTGATTTATTCGGAACAAAAGACACCCTGGAATTCCAATCAATGAAAGGATCGAAAACCTGATTACAATCTCCAGCTAGTATGAAATTACCTTCCATGCAACTGGAAAGATGTTTCGCGAATGAAGGCCAAAATAAGGCATCACCTCTGGGGGGGGCAAAGACATTGAGGAAAGAAACTGGAACACCTTTTAATGATAACTTAACATTTATCCATCTGCCGTCTGTGTCCGAATCTTGCAAAATAAATGTTAATTTCAAAGATTCAATCTCCGTGAGGTGTATCTCTTGCAAAAAAACTATATCTGCATCTAGCCTGGCCAAGTGAGTTAAAACGCTCTGTCTCTTTATAGGAGAGTTTAATCCCCTAATGTTCCATGAGATTAATTTCAATGGCATATGAAGTTAACAAAAAACATAAAGAACAAGAAGTATTGACAATCCAATATAATGAGGCTCAAGAAAAAAGAATGAGAAACATGAAGAAGAAGATACGAATGTAGAGTAAGCCAGAACCGAAGAAGAAAGGAGATAGTATTAAAATTATTCCAGAGAAAAAGCCCTGGTAGAATAAAGCGATGAGAGAAAGAGAAAAAGCCTATGTAACAAACGATGTACAGAAAATAAATAGTTAGATGAGGTATGTGAAGTAAAAATAGCAATCTAGAGATGAAAAAAGAGATACAAATATTAAAGGCACCGTGAGAAGAGGAAGAAAAGGGATGTAAACCCAAAGACAAAACAAAAAACAACACATAAAACATACGTACTAGAACGAAACCGGAATGTGGGGGTAGGTGGAAACACAAGGAGAAGACGAACCGTCCAGGGAAGACTAATCCGTCCGGGGAGACACCATGTCAGAAAATAGGCATTGCTGTAGAAGGCGAATAATAATTAAATTATAAAATAGCCAACAAATAACTTATAATTAGATACAGAACACTGGAGGCAGATAATGTAAATAACATTAACCTAATGAACTAACATGGGTAGTCAACTATATGTAAAAAACGTGATAACATGGGACATTAACTAATGAAGAAAGAAAAAGGACATAAATGTGATACTAACAAGAGAACATTGAATAGAGATCAGCAGGAATAAAACGAGTCAACAAGGTTACAAAAATTGAGTCAAAAGGAAAACACTAAGCGCATCCTAATAAAACTGAGAAACACTCCGTAAAACCAGGAAACCAAACCATGTAGAGTTAGGCATTAAGGAATTTCAGCATGCCCAGGAAGTCAAGTATTACTCAAAGCAGAAGGTTGCAGAGTGTCCATGACATTTGGGTTACAAGAGTTTATGAAGCTTTGTAACCGTGCCCGATCTTCATACGTCGTTGTTCTATTATTGTAAGTAACCTTGAATAAACAAGGATGAAAAAGACTATAGCATGCACCCATTGCTTGGAGAGCTGGCCTCAAATTAAGAAATGCTTTGCATCTGTTAGCAGTGGCTTTACCATAGTCCTGCGCGAAAAATAGAGTTGAACCAGAACAATCAATCAAAGCATTGTGATCCGTTGAGAGGATTTGACCGCAGATAACACCAGTAACAAGTCTGTGTATTCCAGAAAATATATGATAACTCCTCGTGGTCTTTGTGAAGGTGAAATATTAGAAGAAGGACAACCAAGTCTGTGTGCCCTTTGAATGTTGAGTGCTGTGCTTCCTGCCATGTGTAGAAGTTTGGGAAGAAAAGATTTTAAAAAGATAAGAGGATCCTAACCTTCAATTCCCTCCGCCAGACCATAAAACCGTAAATTATTCCTCCTGTTACGATTTTCAAGGTCTTTAACCTGCTTCTGAAGTGTCATAACCTGAGATTGAAGCTGAGAGACGTTTGTGCTAGTATCTTTAAATGAGGACATATTTTGTTCAACTGCAGTAACTCTTGTGTCAAGTTGGGACCAATTGTCCGTGAGGGTCTGTAGTTTTGAGTTAGTTTCTTCCATAAACAGTTAGAGAGCCCTTATTTCCTCTATCAACATCTCCATGGATACTGGTGAGACTGATTTAGGAGGAGAAGGAGGATTTTGCTTTAGGAGCTTAGTAATAGACTTCGCAGATGACGTCGGCGTGAGATCCATAGCTGCAACTGGAGAATGCGGCGTGGACAGCAGAGAGTCTTCCAATGTAGAATAAGCAGTACAAATTGTAGAAATTTTGACAAAAATATGTTTGGGTTGCGACTTCATGGATTAAGCTCCTTTTGTTCTGCCCATAGAGCCAGCAACACCGCTTGCAAAATGTATGACTCTGAAGTAATATACAAGTAGTAGGAGAAAGCTATGTGAAATTCAAACAGAGTATATAAAAGTGGTAAAAAGGGCTGATTTTTAGCTTCCATTAAACTCCAAGAGAGATAAGCATATTCACAATTGTTGCGATGCATGGTGTAATATAGGAAAGAAAGAGTCAATGCTGTGAAGACATTGGTGGCTGAGGCTGTAACTGCAATCCAGGAATCATAATAATAGCCAACATTCATAAGATTGGGAAGTGGGGTGCGCAGTAAATATAAAGAAGGATGCACAAAATGGCTGACAAAGTCCTCCTCTAGTCAGAAGAAAATATCAGTATTGGAACCTCAATTAACCTTCTATTTTCAGAAAAACTTAGATAGAAACCAAGAATCACGCAGTAAAGCAGGTCTTAGAAACATAATCAGGAGAAGTCAAGCATGAAAAGTTCATGGCTTCAAAGCCGGTATCTCAGTGTTTCTGTAGAATGCTGCTGCTTGTGTGGAATCTAAGATGGCGGCCGCGGGTATTCAGCTCTGCCAGAGAAACTCACTTGGTAAAAAGCAACGTTGCCTTTGCACTTTTGGAAACGCTGACATGTTTAAGAGGTGCCGTGCATCTTCCGACGGCTTTAGCCCACCTTGAAATCGTGAGTGACGATGATGCAACCTGAGAACTCCTGGCCCAGTCGGAGCGCCTCACCTAGACCCCGCCATTCCCCTCGGGCGCCAAGCCACGCTCCCCCCACTCGTTCTTTATCAGAGCTTGGTTTTCCAGTTCTCTGAACATTTCACATTCATGAACCCAGGCTAGGTTCTGTTTCCGAACGGGACGGATGATGGGATGATTGTTTAAGGCAGACGTCTTCAAACTTTTGAATGCCGAGACCCCCCTATCAACATGTTGAGGTGTAAGGGAGGAATCAACGGGAGGGCACTTAGATGGCTTCAATCCTTTTTGATGGAAAGAGGCTTCCAGGTCAGACAGGGTGAATGCTACTCTAAGTTATTCCATCTTGACCAAGGGGTTCCCCAGGGATCTGCCCTTAGCCCCACCCTGTTTAACCTATATGCATCTCCTGTCGCCACCATCGTGGAGAGATACGATATCCAACTTGTATCCTATGCCGACGACACGCAGCTGGCCATCTCCCTATCGCGAGCGCCCGGCATTGCAGCCGTCAACTTCAGTGCTTGCATGCAGGAGCTTGCCTCCTGGATGTCTAACAACTGCCTGAAGTTGAATGGCGCCAAGACTGAGGTGCTCGTGGTGGGAGGGAGTCCTTCTGTGTGGTCTTCAGCATGGTGGCCCGACTGCTTGGGCCCTACACCTAGGCCAGCTCAACAGGCCAAAAATCTGGGGGTCTTGTTCGATTCCGAACTCTCATTTACGCCCCAGATCAATCGGGTAGTGGGAGTGTGTTTTGGAGTACTCAAAACCCTGCGTAAGGTCCTTGATATGCTCCCTGTTGGAGACAGACAGACCCTCGTGCATGCCCTGGTAACATCCAGATTGGATTATGCTAACCTCCTGTACCTGGGTAGTACGGTCAGCAGTATTAACCGTCTCCAGGTGCTGCAGAATGCAGCAGCCAGGCTGGTGCTAAGGCTCCCGAGACGTACCTCCTCTAAAGCGGCCTTAAAATCTCTACACTGGCTACCGATCTGTGAAAGGATCAAATACAAAGCCCTCTGTGCATGCCAACGTATCTTAGGAGGCAAAGCACCCGCCCCTTTGAACAACCTTATTACCCCCTACAGACCAGAGCGGCTGCTTAGATCCTCCGACACTGGCTTGGTCACTGTCCCCAAAATCCGCAGAGCCCGGATGGGTGGAAGATCGTTCCGTTTTCTTGCTGCCAAGAACTGGAACGCACTGCCGATTGAACTACGCCTGGAACCCTCTGAGCCCAAATTCCGCAGAGCCCTCAAAACACATCTGTTCCGCCTAGCACTGCCCTAGCTCTTTTTCCCCTAACTTTCTCCCTTACGAAAGCAATTTTAGCGCAGGGACACGCCGGTGAGCGTAACTAAGCGCTTTATAAAATTCCAAAATAAAATAATAATAAATAAGGACCCCCTCCTGACAAAAATTTCTAAACCTGTAGGCAGGGCTACTGGAATTATGAGGCAGTTGAGGACCAAATTAAGCGACAGGCTTGACTAAATAGTGTGGGAAGAAAATGTAAATGATGTTATGTGATGCCGCGTATTTTGTATTAGCATTGCTTCATTATTTTGAAATTAATGTATTACACACAGTAACACTGAGGAAAGATTTCACCCCATCAGTACTTGTTTATATCCAAAATACAACAATTAACGTCAAAATGTTTTCTATTCAACCTTGGTGAAGGGCCTTCCACTCCGCAGGAATACGTGCTGCCACATTAGAAGCTCACCTGGCCCTGGCCGGGAGCAGCAGGGGTCCCTTAAAACCCTGGCGGTCTTGTGCAGAGTTAAGCAATTTATGCATGCCGCTTTCCTCTCACCCCCTCCCTTCCATCCCTCTCTCCTCTCCCAACCCCGGACCCCTCTCTCAGTTTGCAGGCCATTTTCTTTCACCCCTTTTTACAACTTGTGGACTCTCCCCATTCAACCTCTCACTTCACCTTTAATCACCTCTTGCCATTCTTTCTTTTCACTGCCCTTATCTCTAACAGTCTCTCACATTTATCTCATGGCCTCTCTGGCCCACCACTTCCTGTGCCTTTCAGCACTTCTCCTTCACCTCATCTCTCCATTCAGCTTTTTGTCTATTTGTATCTTACACCTCTCCAGTCCCCCGATTCATCTTTCACATCTCCCCTTTGTTCTAACAGAAGCCCTCACCTTTGGCTCACACTCACTTCTTGCGTGTCCACACTTCTCTTCTGCAATTTACATTTCTCCTCATCCCTGACCTCTTCAATCAAATTCTCTCACTCCCTTGGTGTCCTCTCTCATCATCTCATCACCAAGCATACGGGTCGGACCTGTATGCTCCTCTCAGCCTGTGCCACTCTGCTTATTGTTCCCTAATTCAAGAAGGTATGAGTTGTCTGTTTCGCTGTTTTGGTGCAGGCCGCACAGTTATGGGACTTGCACCCTCCTTTGCTTCACTCCACCAAGAATCTATTGTCCTTTAGGAAGATTTAAAAACCTTTCTCTATGCTCTGTAGGTTACCCCATTTGGCTGGTTCTCCTTCTGTGTGTTTCTCATTTTCCTTCAGGCAGCAAATGGTTATTAGCCCCAGGACATCTTTTGGTAACAGTAGCACACTACAAATGTAAATAATAATAATTGGCAGAAGCAGGGAAGCCACTAGGCCAGAACCTCTAGGGGGGTCGGGGTGTGGGGGTAACACTCCCAGCCAGGGCTTGCCCTAACACTGGTTGCACACTGTGCAAAAGTATATTTTTTGGTGCCCCACCCCTGTTTCCTCCTTCTCCATGTATTCCCTCACTACCACTCATCAACAATGCACCTCATCTCTCTATAGCACCTTTCTGACAAACATTCCATTTTTTTATAGTGCTACTCATAGTTAACTCACATTCATTTCTGTGATCTGCATGGTACATATTCTTTGTAGCAGACACATTAACCCTCTGCACTGTGTTAGTGACAAGAGTGGAGGAAATAAATAATGTGCTGATGCTGCAACAAACTTCCAGTCCTATGGTTAGGGTTGCCAGTAGATAATTTTGATGGCCCAGTTGGAACAAAAATAAGCAGACACCTAAAGCTGTATTTTAAGCACTTATATGTGCATACTTCGAACAGCAAATATTAATAGAAAACACTTTTAATTTTGTTCTAGGACGGCCTGAATGGTCCATGACTGATAATTAAAGAGAACAAAGACAGAAAAGTCACATAATGAATGAATACATACTTTTTTATTTATAAATCTATTTAGTGTCAAGAGGAGGTCTCTGCAGGCTCTTTAAACAACACACACAGGCATTTTACTTTTGTCACCCTTACTTTATATTACTTTTCATGAAATGCATTCTCAAACTACCGCAGTAAATGTGAAATACAAATGTAAGGAATAGGCATAGTAGGACCCAGGGGGTACTGGAATCAGGAAAAAACAATAAGCCTCTGTAACCAGTTTACAAAGGCATGTCAATATGTAAATAGCCTTTAAAGACCTGTGAAAAACTCTGACGGGTGTGCTGGAGATAAGACTCCAGACATTGCCCAGCTGAGGCCCCAGCAGCTCGAGTTACACTGAAGCAGCCCAGGCTGAGACACAGGACGGAGGAAGAGCAGGCCTGAGCAGAAGTGTCAGTGGGAATGCGCGACCCCCTTTGTATGCTCCACGGCCCCCCCTGGGGGTCGTGCCCCACAGTTTGAAGACCCCTGGTTTAAGGCATCATACACCAGATTCACAAGCAAACACAATTTGAAGCTGTCCAGCCGTCAGATGGCAAGAAGGTAAACCAATCCAGTCCCATTTTTTAAAATCCCACTTACTTTGGCTTTCCAATTGTAAATACAGGACTAAAAGAAACAGAATGCAAAGAAAGCAATTGAACTGGGCAAGCTACTCCTGCCTTTCATTGGGCAATTTGGATTCCAAGGCTCCACGCATGCACAATGCAGCTCATTTGAACAAGTGCTACAATGCAATGTATGCACTGTAAATGTATGTTTTCATAGCGTAAACCTAGCTGGAAACTTATGGTGCAGAGCACTAGGGAAATTGAAGGAGAGGTGCATGGGACCTAAGATGGAGAAAGTGAGGAAATGCTTCAATGAGTGGATATGCG
This sequence comes from Lissotriton vulgaris, assembly GCF_964263255.1. Lineage (NCBI taxonomy): Eukaryota > Metazoa > Chordata > Amphibia > Caudata > Salamandridae > Lissotriton > Lissotriton vulgaris. Next base: position 1,511,662,221 of record NC_141693.1, read on the forward strand.
TCTGTTATGCAATAAAATCCTTCCATTGGCATCACAGGCGCTGACAGTGGACCACTGCCATGACATCCTCCTCTGAAAACTTTGGATCCCAGCAAATTAAGTACTGGATCACCATCGGCTGGCCTGAGCCCGGCATCGAGTGATGGTAGTCAGAGAATGTCAGTAGCTGAAATCCAAGGGTAAGGACTGAAAGTACTATGGTAGCAAAGAGCCTAGTGAGTGACCCAAATACAGTAGCACAAAGGTTAAAGAGAGGATCTGCAGTCTTACCTCTGGTCAAAAGGGGTCTTACTGGTGTAGGGAATAGAGTGGCTGAAGGAAGAATGCAAGAGTGCCTTTCCACAGGGCTCTTAACATATATATATAGCTATATATCTATATACATTGCTATATATATATATCCAAATTCACAATGTCCCACGGATTCCTCTGTCCGCACAATGATGGTGTGTGCACAGATGTGGGCACTCAATAAATGCAATACTTAAAACCTCTAACAATGTAAAGAAAAGAACACACACTCCAGTAGGATAGATTTCACCTTTAAACTTTATTGCAGGCAACGCAATCAAAGTGCTTCGACAGCTACATTTGTCTTGTTCACGATCCAACACTTGTTCGTGCCATCCGACTTCTAAATCAAACCGTGTTCAAATAAACATAGACATATATATATATATCGCCACTGGGAAGTTATAGGAAAAGCATTTTTTGGTTGACCATTAACTTTGGGCCTAAACTAGAATGGTTTATACCATCACAAATGTGACGGATGTCCAGTCTGCAATATTACAAGTGCCATTTAATATAATGCACTTGTAAAATGGCAGACGGGATATCTGCCATGATTTTTGATGGAGTAACCCGGACACAGAACTCTAAATCAGGCCCTCTTGCACTGTTTGACAAAACTTTCCCAAAAAGTTCCTCCTCTTCAGCTCCTTCCTGGAAAGTTTTTGAGTGATCTGTCAATTGGAGACCAAGAAAAGAGGGGGTCCCAAACACTTTTACCCCATGCAATTTTCCATAGGAAAACTGAACACTTATACTGTAAAAACTGCTCAACGGATTTACACCAAATATGGTGGAAAGATAGATCTTGGTCCAGAAAGCATGCTTTTTGTGATTTAGTGTAAATCTGTTCAGTGGCTTTTGAAAATTAAGCCTCAAAATATTTGAATACTTCACGCCATGGATCCAACGCAGATCCTTCGTGGTGGATCTACACAGGATGCCACGATTAACCACATTGGATCCCCAAGCATGAAAGCAGGATCCTAAAGGCTGGCCGCAACCTAGAGAAATGTTGCTGCAGCCTTCTCAGGACTCCTACACTCAGACCCGAAACCTAGAAGAAAAAAAATAATATATATATATATTACCTACTGGCGGTCGCCAGTAGGTATATATAGTTAGGATTTTTTTGAATAGGGATTTCTGAAAATTCTATGTTGAATAACTTTGGCGTTGATGGGCGGAATTGGCTGAAATTTTCAGGAAAATGGCACATTTTGTTTCTGAGCGTCCCCTGAAAGTTTGGGGGGGTTTCGTCAAGCGGGGCCGAGAAAAAGGGAGGTCCCAAAACGTGTTTTTAACATTGAGTTTTCCGTAGGGCGGTTGGACTCACTTTTAGCTCGAACGGCTGAATGGATTTCCACAAAACTTGGCAAAATTGTAGGGACTGGTAGCCCGATGTGCCTTTGCTATGTCTCAAGATAAATGCTCCAGTGGTTTTTACGAAAATTAACTTTGAAAAATATATATTGGGCTACATTGGGCTATATATATGTTAGAGCCCAAATGTAGCCCAATGTAGCCCAAAGATGGCCACCAGAGACAAAAAAAAACAAATGTAGCCCAAATATCAGCCAGATGTAGCCCAACTATAGCCCAGTGACAGAATGTCCCAGAGTGTTCTAAAGAACAACTAGAGCGCTAACAGTCTTACTTATGACAAAAGTATGGCACACCTGAAGTCATCTTGATTGGAATAAAGTGTTAACACTTAAAACATTTAATTTGCAAAGGAACAAAATGATGGGTTTCATTTTGCCATAGAAATGTTATATATATATATATATATATATATATATATATATATATATATATATATATATATATTACCTACTGCCGGTCGCCAGTAGGTATATATAGTTAGGATTTTTTTGAATAGGGATTTCTGAAAATTCTATGTTGAATAACTTTGGCGTTGATGGACGGAATTGGCTGAAATTTTCAGGAAAATTGCACATTTTGTTTCTGAGAGTCCCCTAAAAGTTTGGGGGGGTTTCATCAAGCAGGGGCCAAGAAAAAAGGGGGGTCCCAAAACATGTTTTTAACATTGAGTTTTCCATAGGGCGGTTGGACTCACTTTTAGCTCGAACGGCTGAATGGATTTCTATGAAACTTGGCAAAATTGTACAGACTGTTTGCCCGATGTGCCTTTGCTAGGTCTCAAGATATGTGCTCCAGTGGATTTTGAGAAATTAACTTTAAAAAAAATATATATATCTGTGACAGCGTCCCGGTTAGCGCCCCGGTTCGCGTACCAGACGCGTAACGGAACTTCGCGAGGAGAAGCGGATTGGCTCTCCGGTGACTCAATATTCTAAACAGTCCGGAGCGGCCGCCATCTTGTCTCTCGGTATTATCGAGAGACAAGAGGTTGAAATAAACCAAGGGGGAAATTAATGAAAGGGGCAAGGTAGACCCCTCCTGACCCCCTAGGATTGATGTGGGGGCTATTAAAGGGCCCCGCGGGGCAAAAAAATAAAATACATTTTTTTTCGATTTTTCGCGGTGGAAGCGCTACCCGGTACGCGAACCGGGTAGCTCACCGGTAGCGTAACGGGAGTCCGCCATCTTGTGTTTCGGACGAATTTAGTCACAAGATGGAGGATAAACAATGTTGGGAATGGGTATAAGGGGGCACGGGAGACATATCCTGACCCCCGAGGTTTTCTGAGGGTGGCTGAGGAGGCCCATATATGTAAAAAAAAAAACCTTTTTTTTTCAAATTTTCGCACGGTTAGCGCCCAGTCCGCGCACCGGGTAGCGTTCCGGAAAGCGTAACAAGGGGAAAACCAAGGGAAATAGTAAAATAATATTTTAGAGTGCTTTGAGGTAGGGTAGCTCTGAATAGAGCTGTTGTGTTGTGTGGGTAATGTAAGTACCAACATGTAGGTACCAATGAAGAGTCTAAAATTCAATGTACACCGTCTCCTCTGTAGATATTTTGTATGTTCTAATATGGGTTATTTAAATGTAAATGTGTGGAAAGCACTTCATGCTTTAAAGCAATTGTATTTTTGAACTGATTGTTCTTTCCTCTTAGTCCTCCTCTTCTTTTTTTTCCCCACACTCTTCTTCAGCATGATAGTTGATAAATTTGTTCCCTCAAAAAATTTATATACATAAAAAAATTATATTAAATACATATAAAATATATTTTTCCTTTAAAAGAAGAATACATTTTACAGCTTTTGATATTTGCTATTAAAAAACCATTGAAATTCACTGAAAAAACCATAGGTTATAGACCATATATAGTTAGGAATTAGCATTTACAAAACCTTGAAAATTCACTGAAAAAACCATAGGTTATAGACATATATAGTTAGGAATTAGCATTTACAAAACCTTATTTTACTCACACAAAACCATTGAAATTCGCATATATAGTTAGTTGCACTAACTATATATCGCGCACCCGCAATCCACTGCTGATCATGTCACATATTACATCATTCATGACATGGTCAGTGACATCACTGATGACATCACTGATGACATCTCAAATGACATCACTGATGACATCACTGATGACAACATCCAGTGACTGTATGTTTCTGTAAAGTTAAAATATGTCTTACATATTGAAGAATGAGTGGATGTATAAGTGTCTGGATGAAGGATTTAGTAGGTGCATGACTGACTGTATGAGTGAGTGATTAAATGTGTCTCACTGAGTGCATGGATTAGTGACTAAACTGTCTTAATTTGTGCATCATTATGTCTGTTGTTCTGTAAACTGCTGCATGTGTTGATCAGTAGCTATATGAGTAACTATATGGGTTATTGATTGGTTGCCCAAGTTTTTGTATGGGAGACTGAGTGTGTGTGTGGGTGGCTGGGAGGTGTATGACTCTGTGCATAGATGTGTGAGCAGTTGATTCACTAGATGTATGGGTTCAAAAGTGCATGTGGAAACAGCTGTATGGGCGGTTGACTGTGTGCATGAGTGTTTTGGTGAGTGAATGGATATCTCAGTGCTACATGTCAAAGTAAGTACATATGTAAAACACAGTACATGTGAGAGTTGACATATATAAATAACTGTGCATAAGAGCCAGTGAATGTGTGAGTGGCTGTATGGATCATCGTGAACTTGTATCAGGGATTGTATAAGAGAGTAAATATGTGTTAGTATATGTTTGAATAAGTAAGGTGTGTATAACTGTATAGTTGAGGAAATGGAGGTGTGATTGATTCTTTGCATGACTGACTAGGTGTGTGAGTAACTCCATGGATAAGTGACAGTCTGTGAGTGTCTGTTTACACTGATTGTATCTAAGGTTATATTAGAGTCTGAAGATGTTCATTGTATTATCACATAAATGATATCATCAGTGATGTGATCAGTAATGTCAAATGAGATATCATCAGTGATGTCATCAGTGATGTCATTTGAGATGTCATCAGTGATGTCATCAGTGATGTCATTTGAGATGTCATCAGTGATGTCATCAGTGATGTCATTTGAGATGTCATCAGTGATGTCACTGACCATGGCATGAATGATGTAATATGTGACATGATCAGCAGTGGATTGCGGGTGCGCGATATATAGTTAGTGCAACTAACTATATATGCGAATTTCAATGGTTTTGTGTGAGTAAAATAAGGTTTTGTAAATGCTAATTCCTAACTATATATGTCTATAACCTATGTTTTTTCAGTGAATTTTCAAGGTTTTGTAAATGCTAATTCCTAACTATATATGGTCTATAACCTATGGTTTTTTCAGTGAATATATATATATATATATATATATATATATATATATATATATATATATATATATATATATATATATATATATATATATTATATATATAAACAACTTTACATTTAAAAAAAGTATAAAAATTCAATGTTATCTCAAGTAACTATAACTCATGAACTGCAGTAACCATAACCTGCGCCCTCACCATGCACTGCTAATTACCTAACCTATTTGATTACATCACTGATAACATCACTGCAACATCTGAAATAACATCATTGATGACAACACTATGCATGGCGGGTCGCAAGTTATAGTTACTTGAGATAACTATAACTGGCAAATTTCAGTGTTTTTTTTTGTCTACAATGGTATGTTTCAACTGACATTTTTACCTATAATGTCCCTTTAACCTGTGGCTTCTTCAGTGAATATATATATAACCGAGTTGCAGTCGCAACGAGATAGTGATACTTTCCATATGAAGAATGTTCTATGGTCCTGTTTAAGTAATCTTCACAAAACCTTTCCCAAAAAAGTTAATCTAACTCAGCTCCTTCCTGGAAAGTTTCAAGGGTGATGCGTCAACATGGGTCAAGAAATAAGGGTGGGGTCTCAAAACTCAAGTTCCTCAAGCATTTTCAATAGACTTCTTTAGACAAGGCTACAGCGAAAACTACTAAATGGAATTACTCCAAAGTCCACAGGAAGCTAGATCTTGATCACACATTGTGCTTTCTGTGATTTGGTGTAAATTCATTTAGTAGTTTTTGAGAAATGTAGGGTAAAAAATAATTGTATATTTAGGCATTTGGGGTGCAGATATACTCTGATTGGCCAATTTAAAGGGAACTAGTCAATCCAGATTGGTTGAGGTCAACTTGAACAATATCTTTTTGCAGCCATTACACGATTCAGGGACGTGGTCCCTGTGTCCTGTAAATGAATTAGAAAACAATAAGTTAAGGGGCAGAATTAGCACATCCAGACTCCGAAGGGCATGTGGGGGTCCCATCGGTCCCTCCCTCTTTTAGTGGCTTTCCACAACATGAACAACATGCTGTGGCAGCCTTTAGAGGCGTCTGGGACATGGCCCTGATTAACATGCATTGTAGTGAATGGTAGGTTTTGAGGGTCACAAAAAGGAGCACCTATAGAGGGTAATAGATTTTAGTTACAATATAAATAATTTTCTGGCAGTACCATACTAATTTTAAGAATTGTGGTATAATCTAAGGTGAGTTTACCCTATGTAAAATGCTGACCTTTTTGCTGGGATTTCATGAAACATTTGAAAGAAAACTGTTTTCTCATGATTTTCTTATAGGGGTAATGGAAGGTGCCACAGAAGCTAAAATGAGAGCTTATTTTCTGGAAATTCACACTATCTTTCTTTCTAAGCCATGTGAGAATAAAGTCTGACATTCTCAGTACAACATGTACTCCCAGCAGAAGCAGCACCTGTCAGTTGATTCCCTTGTGTTGTACTGCAGCCTCCCAGAGTTTTCTAAAGAACAACTAGATTGCTAACAGTCTTACTTATGACAAAAGTATGTCACACCTGCAGCCATCTTCATTGAATCAAACTGTTAAAACCTAAAACATTTTATTTAGAAAGGAACAAAATGAGGGGGTTCCTTTTTTCATAAAAATTATGATTAGGTCTGTAGAAAAGGACATATTTTAAATGAGTTCTCAAGATTTCTTCCATTTCTATTTCATTAAAAGTTTCTGATATGCAGACTGAAACATGAACTTTTAACACTAGCAGAAGACTGAAACATGAACTTTCAACACTAGCAGCAGACTGGCAGTTAACTCCCTGGTAATCAACTGGAGCTTTACCATGGAGAGCCATGCCATTCAGATGTGTTTAAACAGTTTACACACCCACTGATGTTCTCCCACTAGGATGTTGATGGGTTGATGTCCCAATGAAACTGCCGATCTGAAATAAATCACTGTACAATATGCGAGCCCGGAGGTAGACAATTATGCTAGAAAATGTACTTACTTCTTAAGCCGGACAAGTCACCCGAGCAGTGTGATTCCTACCGCCCCCTTTTCCTCATCAACACAGACAACAAAATTTTCGCTAAGTTGCTTGCTTCCCATCTCCATCCTCTCTTGCCGCTCATTGCTAACTCAGACCAGTCTGGTTTTATTCCCGGCTGTGCCACCTCCCACAACCTCTGGACCATTTTCTCCGTTCCTTACCACATTAACCCGTCGCTTCCTGCAGTGGCAGCTCTGCTTGATGCCACCAAGGCCTTCGACACCTTGGAATAGCCATTCCTGTTTTATCTTCTTCCCTGCCTGGGCTTCAGCCAGGTCTTTATACGCAAGGTGCTACTTCGGTACACCCTTCCTACCGCATGTTTCAGCATTAACGGACAGATCTCTGAGCCTATTCCTATCAGGCGCGGTACTCGACAGGGCTGACCGCTGTCCCCAATGCTTTTCATGGTCGCCATGGAACCTCTTGCAGCTCGTCTCCGGCAACATCATACCCAGATAGGTATTGGATTCGTGGCTCGCGCTCTACTAGTTTCCATGTATGCAGACGACATCACTCTTTACGTCCGTCATCCCCAGGAGAATCTTATTCCACTAGTCCGCGAGGTGATACGGTTTGGTGGCTACTCCGGCATTCAGGTTAATTGGAATAAATCTGTACTATTTCCCCTCAAGGATGCCACGACTCCCTTTGATCCCAATTATCCCTTTGTGTGGGGTTCGAAGCCCACTAGGTATTTGGGTATATGGCTAAGCAGGGACATGGATGAACTCTGGAGAGTTAACTTTGGTCGCACAGTGGACTGGTTAGAATCCAAAATCCCTCTTTGGAACCGACTGCCACTCTCTTTGGCCGGGCACATAGTTATCGCCAAAATGGTGGTTCTTCCGAAGTTCTTATATCTCTTTGCTAGCATCTCCATCCCCCTCACTGCTCATTTTTTTCGTAAGGTTCGCTCTCTGCTTATTACCCTGATTTGGCCCGGACGGCAACCCCAGATTGCATATAACATCCTGTCTCTTCCGATGTTGCGTGGTGGGCTGGGCGCCCCAGACTTCAAGCTCTATGCCCTCAGTGCTCAGGCCAGTTTTCTCCATTTCTGGCTCCACCCCACTCCATTCCAGCCCCATGTCACGGTGGAAGCTGACCTCGCTGCTCTGTGGCTGCTCACGACTGCTCTATTTGAGCTGGCGAAACTCCAACGCACTGAAATCAACATGGTCGAAACCTTGTACTGGGCCTGGGACGGGATCCATAAAATTTCTGGTTCTGATATGCTTTCAGCGAACAAGATGCCCATCGCTCACCACCCCGCATTTCCTCCGCTCCACTCGGCCGGTATGGTTAAACACACCGCTCGTCTGGGCCTCTCAACAGTATCAGATCTGTACCCATGGGACACATTCTTCTCGCTTGCCACGGATTCTGGCCCCATGGACACCCTGTTATACTACCAACTCCGGGCTGTTTGCAGGAAGCTTCACTCCTCCTTTCCCCAGCCCCCTCCATCGCTGGCCACTCTTGATCTTCTTTATGCCTCCTCTTCTCCCAAGAAATTGTTTACTAAAATCTATGCTTACACGCTAGCTGCTTCTTCCATCTCCACTGACCGGGCGCGCCTTGCATGGGGTGAGGACCTGGGGATCGAAATTTCTCAAGCTGATTGGCTGTACTGTTGCACTTAGATCAAACGCCTCTCCCCCAACTATCGTCTGCACCTTATACACTTCAAATACATACACAGGCTGTATTGAACTCCTGCCCAACTTCATAAGTTAGGTCTTGTAGAAAGTAACATTTGTTTGCACTGCTCCGCGCCCGCGGCTGATTTCTCTCATCTCGCTTGGCTGTGCCCCCGGGTCTCGGCATATTGGTGTGAGGTTTGCGCTATTATCTCGGAAATAACCTCGTCACTGCTTAGGTGACTGTTAGGCTTTGTTACATTTTGCCCGGATGCCTCCCGTCGTTTGACCGCTATGCCCCCAAGGTAGCCCTCTGGCTCGAGGATGCGTCCCGCTGCCAAACCCTCCTGTCTGAGTTCTAGGACCTTTAACCAGCCAAGTCTTGCCCACTTGACATAAGGGGCCCACTTGTCACTTACCTTTCAAGCCATGATTTCCAGCATCCTGTGACTTCTCCCACACTCCCCGTTGGCATCTCACCTGCGGCGGCCGCCGGTGTAAGTCCATGAGACGCTTTTCCTTTGTTCACGCCCCCCCTTTATCCCCACTGCCTCTCTCCTTCATTCATGGTGTCTTTCTCTGTCGTAGGCTTTCACCTCTCTAGTGGTTTTATGACAGCTTTCCATGAAATCGTCTCTAATGTGTCACAAGGTTGCGACCGCTTCTGCTGTGCTGCATACTAAAGGAAATGCTTTAGGTATTAGTTTTGATTACATCAAGATGACTTAAGGCATACCAAACTTTTGTAATAAATATAGAATGTTAGAACACTGTGGTGAGGCAGGGGCATGGACTCTGATAATTGAGGGCAGGGAGGAAGGGGTAGAGGCAGCAAATTGACCACACAGGGCAGGTGGGATGGTTAGTGGCAGCACAACAGGCCATGGGGGCAGGGGAAAGGGGGGTAGTGGCAACAAACCAACCCAGCAGGACAGGCAAGAGAGGCTGTGACAATGCAACAGACCATTGTGGGTTTAAGTCTGCCTTGTAATAAAGCAAAGCCCCTATCACCACCACGATGTCATGGAAAATGATGTTGTGGTGGTGATAGTGGTTTGTAAATATGCCCTAAAGTCTTTAGCCATTTCTAAAGCAAAGTTTTTAAGCATAGGATTTGCACAGTGCTATCCATGTTGAGCTGTAAAATGACAAAAGCCTTTTACCACTCTGAATAAAAGGAACCCCTGACAAGTCTTTCGCTATCATTTTAGCTCTTTAGAAAGGGTTAACTTTGTCCAGACACAAGGGAGCACACAGAATAAGTCACAATAATACCCTTTCAGGCATAGAGTGATGCATAAATTATGCAAAAAAGAAGCAGAGAACTCTCTGTAGTTCCCAAGTTTAGGTGGAGATCATCTCCTGTATAGAGCACCCTAAACACCAGCGACACTCTAAATTTGCTCACCTCAAATATCTGCTTTTCTATCTATCTATATATATATATATATATATATATATATATATATATATATATATATATATATATATATACATATATATATATATATATATTTATTCACACAATGTGGTCTTAGTGCAGGATCGCTCCACAGCGGGTGCTGGCGTTGGACCAGACCAATGGCCAAAAAACAATTTTTCGAACAAAGGACGCCGCACACAGCAACTTCTTTTCACTGATTTATTACAGTGCCCAGTCTAACACCAACGCGTTTCAGCCTGACGGCCTTGCTCACGGTAAGTGTCACTACTTTCTTGCAACTGTTTTATACTCCTTTTTTGATTTCTACTATTCCCATAGACTTCTGGGATATGTAGTCCATATTAACATACAAGAATACACTTTTTGTTAGACATAGTTCACAATTCATGTTATGGGATATTTTTGTTGTAGTGCATTTCATAAAGAACCCAGTGTGCATAGTATCAGACGCTTTGGCATGCATTTCAAAAACACTTTGTATATCAATGTTATTGGAAGAATATACCTTTGTCATGTTTATACAATTTCAAAACATTTTTTATATATACATATGTGTATATAAGAGCCACTCATTACACCTTTGTGTCCCTGTTGGTATCTCGCATTATGGTATAGTACCCATATCAGATTGCCTGTACCTAACATTAGCATGGCAATTGTCTTTTATCTCTTATGAAGGCAGATATTTTTTGGGGCCTCCTTATCTCTGCTTGTTACTCCAAATGCACATAGAGCTCCTTGTCGAAGTTCATGCCTCCAGGTGTTTTAGTTCTTAGCCTTATAATGTACTTTGATTCCAACTGTCGGAGTTTCTTTTTCCGATCTCCCATCCTTTCGTGTTCTTCCACAGAGTCTATTGCAAAATACGACATTTTTCTCCAGTCTCCTCCTTGGCAACTTAACAGATGTTTCGCTGTGGCATAGGCCAAATCTTTATTTTTGACTGCCCTGATGTGTTCCAGGATCCGTTTTTTCAAGTTACAAATTGTACTTCCTATGTATAGTATTCCACAATCACACTGGATGGCGTACACCACAAATTGCGTTGAGCATGTGATCTTTTTCCGGATTTCAATCAGTCTTCCCTCTGGATCTCTTATGTTTTTCTTATTTATGCCAATTTTGCATGCTTTGCAAACTTGGCATCTAGTAAAGCCGTTTTGTTGTTTCTCCAGCCAATTTGGATTTTTGTTCTTTTGTTGTTTTCTTTGGTTGAAGTGGCTTTGAACTATGGTATCTTTTATTGATGGTACTTTCTTGAAAGTGACCTGGGGATTCGGCCCCATTAACTTAGCCATATCTGCGTCTTGTTTGAGGATAGGCCAGAATTTTTGTACTGCCTGACGTATCTTGTGAGACTCCTTACTATATGTTAGTATCAGTCTTGGAATCTGTTGAGTTTTCTCCACAGCATTTTGTTTCCTAGCTCTGTTTATTAGAATTTCTGTGTGTGATATTCTCTCAATCTTATTTGTACATTTTTTTAGGACACGTTCTGAGTATCCTCTTCCTCTTAGTCTTTTTGTGCTTTCAATAAAATGATGTTGTGGTGGTGATAGTGGTTTGTAAATATGCCCTAAAGTCTTTAGCCATTTCTAAAGCAAAGTTTTTAAGCATAGGATTTGCACAGTGCTATCCATGCTGAGCTGTAAAATGACAAAAGCCTTTTACCACTCTGAATAAAAGGAACCCCTGACAAGTCTTTCGCTATCATTTTAGCTCTTTAGAAAGGGTTAACTTTGTCCAGACACAAGGGAGCACACAGAATAAGTCACAATAATACCCTTTCAGGCATAGAGTGATGCATAAATTATGCAAAAAAGAAGCAGAGAACTCTCTGTAGTTCCCAAGTTTAGGTGGAGATCATCTCCTGTATAGAGCACCCTAAACACCAGCGACACTCTAAATTTGCTCACCTCAAATATCTGCTTTTCTATCTATCTATCTATCTATCTATCTATCTATCTATCTATCTATCTATCTATCTATCTATCTATCTATCTATCTATCTGTATATATATATATGTATATATATATATATATGTATATATATATATATATATATATATATATATATATATATATATATATATATATATATATATATATATATATATATATATATATATATATATATATATATAAAACACACAAAGGCGCTCCTGCTAGGATCTGTGGCCCGAGGCAAGTGGTGCGGGATAGCAGCGGAGCATGCCGTCAATCAATCGCACAAAAAGGAAAGAATGTCCGCACTCTTAGGTTGTGCCGCAGTGGGGGTTTAATTACATATGGTAAGGCGTATCGACAGTCGAGGCTGTCTTGATTGCACAATTTGCATACAGGAAATGCATCCTTACATAGACTTTAGTTAGTCATGGAAATGGAAACTGGACCATACAAAGTAGTTACGCGTTACCATATGTAATTAAACCCCCACTGTGGCACAACCTGAGAGTGCGGACATTCTTTCCTTTGTGTGCATATAATAAGGTATTTACCTTTACCTTAGCTCCCACCCTTTTGATATTTTTGGCAGTGATGCTAGATTGTTTATGGATCAGAAGTTTTCCAATCTAAGACATTACTATTTTGTTTTTTTAACACACTTAGTCCCATGTCATCCACTGATATAATGCTGTGAGAGAGTTTTTGAGTCATATGTCTTTGGAATTTTCCAGTTTGTGTATCATTTGTGTGTCATTCACAAAACTGTAGCAGATAAAGTCAAAATGTTGATTAGCCACATGCCTACGCATACACATTATCAAATAACACAAATACAGTATTGGCTTGTTGCTGCGGAGAGGGATCCAGTATGTGAGATGTTGCACTAGCTTGTGCAACCCACTTAATTGTTGACATTTCCCTTGCTGACAAGGAAAAGATGTGTGTGCTTAACGGGCTACCTCGGGAGGGCTCCTCAGCTTTAGAGCAGTCTCACTGGGGTGAGTAAATGTATATGCCACATCTGATCTCTTGGTGTATAGTGCTGTGTTATATACCGCAGTTCATGAAGAAAGAAGGCGAGATGTGTGCACCCCAGTGCCTGGGCGAGCTTATGAGGATGGCAGATTGATGGGTTTTGCAGCCTCATGCAACAAGTGGAAGATTGACAATATATACTTCTTGTTCTATGCCAGACAGGCATCGGGCATAAGGAAAGCGTGGCCGACCCTCCCCCAGGAACCTGAAGTGCATGCTGTTAATCAGACATTAAAGGTATGCAGGGTGAAGGTAAACTAATTGTATGGGTAACAGCATTGCTTTTGCTGCAGAGAGATAAGAAACACGATATGCTCCTGTCCCTCTAGGAAAGAATATTAGTGAAGAACTGGGGGAGCAGATACGGGGGTGAAATCATCAGCAATTGTAAAAAGGTCACCCATAATACTAGTTTGAAACTTAAACATTTTAAGTGTATATAGCACCACAGCTTCCACATAAAATGAATCAGAGTGTTAACAGAGACCTGGCCCAAGTGTATAAGTGGGGACCTTCATATATGCTTCTGGAGGGGGCTGATGGAAAGCTTCAGTGGGTTGTCAGGTATAGAATTACAAACAACGGCACATGTGTATCTGCTGGGGATTGTGCCGGGAACCAAACTCAACAATGAAATCTCTAAGGTGGTCGAACTGGACTTGGTTGTGGCCAAAAAGAGTATCGCAGTGCGAAGGATCAGGGATCAGCTGGCAACAAAACCACAATGGGAACAATAACTGTTAAGATGGGTACCGGCTGACAGCGGGGGAAACAAAAGTTGAAGTGCACAGGTGAAAATCAGGGGGGAAGCAATGGAAAGGAAATTTGCAGGGACTGAATTATAGCATGACAATATTGAGAAGAACACTGTGGATCATTGGGAGGCGTTGGGGTGAAATGAGTGAAGAAGCACTACAAATGTCATGTTATATCATTGCTATTAGATATGACTGCACCATATGGAAGATGTAATATATGCCAACTACGCCTTACCGTAATTTTATACCGGATCAATGATGTGGGTTCTTCTCGGACAGTTGTGAGTAGAAAATCAGTTATATGTTACACTTGGCTGAAAAAAATAAGATTATTTTTAAAGTTAGCTCAGTTAATTGTTTTATGTGTACATTAAAGAGGAAAGCAGATATGGTATGTCCTTGGGGAACACCAATATTTATTTTCAGAGGTGTTGCATGAAAAGGGAGAACATAGATATTCTTTTTTTTCTGGGGGGTATTCCATAATTTGGCAGCTTTTAAGGAGAAAGTAACACATCCAACTGTTTTCTTTTGGTAATTAAAGTGGAGATCACGCAAGTAACCCACCAATATCGATTTCTTTGAGTCTGAGAATTAAAGTTTGATGGTGAACTGAGTCTAAAGCCCTAAAGAGATCCAAGAGAAGAAGTGCTGCTGCACTCGTTTTGTTGACAGTGTTTTTTAAGTCATCCCAAAAGGAGGTTACAGCAGATTCACTGCCTCTTCTCCAGTGGAATCCTGCTTGGTAGTCTGAGAGTGAGTGGTTGTATTCTAGGAACTGAGAGATCTGTAGAAATGCTGCTCTTTCAAAGAGTTTGCCAAAGAAGGGTTCACCAGAAACCGGTCTATAGTTGATAGGGTCTTCTGGCTCCAGGTTATTCTTCCACAATATTGTATTTATGCTTTAAATCCTGTGAATAGAGAAGTATTGATTATATTCAATGCTTGGATAGCCGACGATGTTGACAGTAGAATTTTCATGAAAATGTGTGGTGTGCATGGGCCCAAAAGAGAGCCAATTGAGCCAGGGGCTTTCACAAGGTCAATGAATTCTGTCAGGACAATAGAGATGCATGCAATATTTCTGGAATGCTTGTTTTAGGTGTCATCGCAGCGTGACAATTATTTTCTTGCTTTGTAGACAGGTCTAAGATGTCTACTTTGGAGGTGTTGTGAGTCACCAGTTTGTTGCAGAAGTCTTAAGAACGAGGGATAGTTGTTTGAATGTTTTCAAGGGTTTGGAATTCCAATAATATTTTATGGAGTTCCATGTTGGTTTTATAGATCCTGCTTAAATAGTGGATTGTCTTTGGCTTTTTAAGCATATTTTATACATTCTGGTGTACCTGTATAAACATATTTTGTCAAGAGGGTTCTTTTATTTCTGCATGGTTGAGATGCGCAATTTTTCCTTTTGATGCATTTTGATGTTTTCATGGGTATTGTTTTGTCAAAGGCTTTGGTGGTAGAGTCATATAGTTTCATTAGAGAGTTTATTGTCTTGTGTGTTTGTGGTCAGATTAATTTCAAAGTCATCCACATTCAGCCTGTTGCAGAGTCTGGAGGCTACCGACAAATGGGATGAGGTAGTTGAGAGTCTGGAAAGGATGTTAAATGAGAAGGCAACGAGCTGCTGATCGGTCCAGCTTAGTGCAGAATTCCCCCTTCAATTCTTACAGGTTGCAGAATACTGACTCGAATGTTTGGCCTCCTTTGTCAGTAGGCTTAGGAACAATAGGGACAAGGCTGTGTATGGTCAAGCCTGATAAGATGGCATTTGGTTTAAGCATTTCAGGTTTGTTGAACCAGATCTTTAAGTCACCAAGCATGTATAGGTAGGAGTGGACAATAGACAAGTCTGTTATCACATCTAAAAAGATGTCTATAGAAGCTGTATTATTGGGTGGAGGTCTTTAACGCAGAAAGCAGTTGCAGATTATTACAGGACTGGGAATCCACCTAATAAGAGCTTTGCAGCCATGCATTATAATACCATCACATTTTGTGGCTGTCATGGTTTCCTTGAAAATAGTTTCCATTCTTTTTCCCTGCCAATTCTGAGTAAAGCATTGATATCCTGGGAGAATTGCTTTATGACATATTAAAGCCATATCCTTTTCTAGCTATGTTTCTGTGATGAACAGTAAGTAGGTCTGGTTTAGAGTCGGTGGGTCAAAGACGTGTTTGTTTGTTTTTTTTTTTGTAAAATTTTTATTTTGCAGTGAACAGAAAAACAAAAATAAAACATACCACACCGGGAGCACAGATAATCCCACACAGTGGGAAATAGTCGAATCAAGTCTAAAGCAGGGATACAACGCTAAAAGAAGGAGCAGGCAACAGGTCCGCACATTCGCAGGGAAGGAGTAGCTATATAAAGTGCCCCATAGGAGCAGATTTTTTACCAAATCAAATAGTCCCTTCAAGCAGTCTACTGCCAGTCCAAGAGGCACAAAAAAGGCATCGTCCGCTGAGAGAGGGTGCCCCGGTTGCAGCACCAAAAAGAAGGAAACACAACACCCCTTACCCCTCCCCCACCCCCCGTGACGGCGACACACACACCCCCATTCATTCAGCATGCACACTAAAATTGAAAGAGATGTAAGGTCCTCAATGATGCTGGGCACACCGCCGAAGGTAAACCAGTGGACAGAAAGGACACCAAGGGACCCCATATGTGCTGAAAGTTTTTGTAATTGCCAAGGAAGATGTCCGCCATTCTCTCCAGACTCAGAAGCCTCCACAGTCTCGCATGCCAAAGGGAGATCGCCGGTGCCTCCCTCCGTTTCCAAGCTGCCGCCAATGTAAGCTTGGCTGCACCCAAACAGAGCCATAGAATCTTCTTATCCGCGCGTGTCTGGTGCTCAAGACCGGGGTCCCGTAGGCCCAGGAGTACGAAAGCCAAGGAGTTGTCAATAGGGTATCGCAAAATATCCTTGATTTGAGAGAGAATCTCATTCCAGAATGGTCTGATGATTGGGCAATCCCACCAAATGTGGCGGAAGTCCCCCAGAAGGCCACAGCCCCTCCAGCACCTATCTGAGGTAGCCGGGTAGATGCGATGAAGACGGGCCGGGACCATATACCACTGCATGAGAGTTTTTAAATGCGCCTCCCTCAGATGGATCGAGTGATTGAATTGGGTCAAATCCCTCCACAGTGCCGACCATTCCCCATCGGTAATTTCCCTCCCCACCATTCCCTCCCACTGCTCCATATAACGCGGCCTAGGAGACAAAGCAGATTGAAGCAGCAGGCGGTAGAGGAAGGAGATGGCTCCTTTCATGGTGGACGTCTTCAGCAAGAAAGCCTCGAATTCGGAAGGAGGTCGCGTAGCTGCCTCCCGTACCCCCGGTGACGTGGCCCAATGTAGTAATTGGATATGCCTGTAGTTATCAGTTTGCGGTACCTGGTAGTCCCGCATGCAATTAGCAAAGGTCAGAGGATCAGAGCCGTGAAACAGATGAAGCAGCGCCCTGCATCCACCTTCTCTCCACGCGTCAAAGGGCCCCTCGTCAAGCGCCGGCGGGAAGGTGGGTTGAAGTGCAAGGGAGTGAACGGAGATGGGAAGGTTGTCCACCTCTCATCGCCTACCAAAGTGTCCCACACTTTCAGCGTAGTACCCGTGGGAGTACTGAGGTACGCATTCACTGGGCGATCTCTCTTCGGCTTCCAGGCCAAGTCCCAGATGGACCGACCCGCCACGCTACGGTCCATATGTAGCCAGTGTTTCTCAGAGAACCGCTGCGACCATTCCACCATGACCCTCAATTGAGCAGCTTTATAATATAAGTGCAGGTCTGGAAGACCTACCCCGCCTTCAGATCGCAGCCGGTGCAGGAGTGCGAACGACAGGCGCGCCCGACCCCCCTGCCAGACAAATTTCAGGATCATCGTTTTGAGTTGCCGAAAGAAAGAGCTTTCTAGTGGGATCGGCAGGGCCTGGAAGAGATACAAGTATTTGGGGAGGAGAACCATTTTAAGTGCGTGCACCCTACCTAACCAGGACAGGAATTTAGGCTTCCATCTCTCCAAGTCTTCCCGCGTCTTAGCCAGCAGGGGTGGGAAGTTGGCCGCGAACAATCTACCCACCGTAGGAGTCAGGTGAACTCCCAGATAGAGTATCGAGCCCGAGGCCCAAGCTAACGGCGTCAATGGCCTCACCTGAGCAACATCGGCCTGCGACAAGGTCAGATTCAGAATGTAAGATTTGCCATAGTTAACCTTGAAGCCTGCCACTCCCTCAAATTCAAGCAAGATATCCCGGACACAAGGTAGGGAACCAGCAGGGTCAGCCACCGAGAGCAGGATGTCATCCGCGAATAGGGAAATCTTGTGTTGCTCACCCGTGAACGGTATGCCCTTCACTCCTTCATGTTCCCTCACAGCCATTGCCAGGGGCTCAATGCTGAGCGCGAATAGCAAGGGAGAGAGGGGACACCCCTGCCTGGTGCCCCGCGAGTGTGGAAAAAAGGCCGACATATGGCCGTTCACCGCCACCCTCGAGCGTGGGCTACAAAAGTTCGCCTGTACCATAGTAATGAATTTATTAGAAAAGCCAAATGCGCGCAATGTGTGAAACAAAAAGCCCCAATCCACTCGATCGAAGGCCTTCTCTGCGTCTAGACCAACCAGTACAGCCGGGATGCGGAACCTGTCTGCCTTTTCGATAAGGTGAACCACTCTACGGGTATTGTCGTGAGTCTGGCGGCCCTTAATAAAGCCGGACTGGTCCAGGTGTATGATCGCCGGAAGTAGGTCCTGGAGACGGCTGGCCAGAATCGCCGAGTAAAGTTTCGCATCTATGTTAAGTAAGGCAATGGGGCACATTGCTCCGGGTACTTCCCCGGTTTCGCCAGGACCGTAATCACCGCCTCCGCCATAGTCCCTGCGTTCACTCCGGATGTTGCCATATCATTAAAAAGCACAAAAAGGAGGTAGACCCTTGGTGGGGCTGAAGGAGGGCTGGGTCATATAAACTTGTACTTCACAAAGAAATGCCCCCTCTCCAAAATCAATTAAAATTGTAATTGATTTTGGAGAGGGGGCATTTCTTTGTGAAGTACAAATATCATTAAAAAGGGTAACCAGAAAGTCACACAACTCAGTCGCATACGTCTTGTAGAAGACCGCCGTGTACCCGTCCAGTCCCGGGGCCTTATGTAATTTCAAATTTTTGATGGCGGAGAGCACCTCCTCCCGTGAGATCGGCGCCTCCAACACGTTGTTCCATTCACTAGAGATCTGTGGTAGCGGCAAACGCCGTAGAAACTCCCGCTGCGACGCAGCGTCCAGGGCGTCGCCCTTGTATAGATCGGCGTAAAAGCGTCCAAAATGTCCACCTTCACCCCGTCGCGATGGTGTAGCACTCCAGCGGAGTCTCTAATCCCCCCTATGTATTCCCTCTCCCTCCTGTCCCGCAATTGTCGCGCCAAGTGTCTGCCAATCTTGTTGCCGCAAGAGTATGATTGACGCCCCAGTCGCAGGAGAGTGAGCTTGGCCCTATTGGCATAGTGTGCCTTCAACTTGCCCCGTACCGCCGTCAACGGGCAGGGGGTCACTCTCGAGGGGTTACTTTTGTGTGCCCGCTCGAGCTCGAGTACCTCAGCCTCCAGGGCCTCCCGTTCCTTCCTCCGCAAAGTGTTAAGCTGCGAATTGAGACCCAGGCACGTGCCCCTGATCGTTGCTTTAAAGGCGTCCCAAGTGGTCGCCAGTGAAGTGTCCGACGGAGGATTGAGGTCAAAGAATTCGCGGATAGCAAGGCGCAACGCCTGGTTAGAGACATCGTCCCTGACTACCGACGCCGGAAAATACCACTTCCGACACGTAGTGTCAGGCGGCGACCAACGAAGATTGAGCACCAAGAGACTGTGGTCCGACACCGAGATCGGAAGAATGGCGGCATCCAGCACGTTCCCACGGAGGGACTGGCTAAGGAAAATGTAATCCAAGCGGGAATAGGAGTGATGCACGTGTGAAAAGAATGTATAGTCCTTCGTGGAAGGATGAAAAAAACGCCAGCCATCAACTAGTCCCAGCTCCCCCACCCCTTGCTGCGTGGGCCCAGAAAACACCCCTGTACCCGCCCTGTGTCCCCCTGAGCTGTCCAGATCCCTGTCCCACACCAAATTGAAATCCCCCAACATGAACAAGTGCCCTTCTGCAAAGTCACCCACCCTCACCAACAGGTCCTGCAAATACTTATTCTGGCCAGCATTGGGCAAATACACCACCACAAAAGTGCAAAATCGCCCTTGTATAAGACCTTTAACCATGAGCCACCGGCCCTCCTTGTCATGACGGATCTCCACAGGTTGAAAATGCAATGCAGCTCTGAAGAGGAGTGCCACGCCCCTGTGCTTCGTAGCCGCGGAAGACCTATAAATAATGGGATAAGCCCTATGGCGGAGCCTCATCTCATCCTTTCATGCCAAGTGTGTTTCTTGCAGGCCAACAACATCAAGGTGGTGGTCCACTACATACTTCAAAACCTTCTGCCGCTTCTGTGGTGAATTCATGCCCTTAACATTCCACGTCCCTATACTAATCGGCATAGCAAAGATAAACCCCAGGAACCGCTCTCAGTACGCCAAGTGTCTCCCTCCCCACAGCCAGGCCGGCCCACACAGTAGCAATACCCAGCTGTCGCCAGCCCATCAGTGCAACAACATCCACAACTCCAATGTACACGCACACCCGCATCCACACTTCAAACGTCCCCCCAGGCCAACCGTCACGGGTCCCCACCCAACATCCCGAACTCCCCAACTCCCATCCCCGCCCCAACCGAGGCTCAACCAAAAGCAAGAGCAGCAACAAAAAACGAAATTCAAAAACAGTACTCATCATGTCCAGAAGGCCGAAGTCCGTAGGAGGCCTCCCGTCCAGGAATCAGGCCGGAGGGACCAATACACTATCCCCCATGGCCATAGTCGAGGGTGTCTCCTCCAAGAGTACTTTCATACCCCCCAACCAGAAGGCCCGAGCCCCTCCGGCGCCGATCCATCAAGATGAGGAGGTCATGCCGCTCCGGAGCTCTGCTGCGAGTCGGCTAATGTGGCCGACGCCACCGACGCCACAGCGCTGCCCCGCTCTTGTAAGCTGGTAGAGAGGTCCGGTCGCTGTCGGGCAGGCGAAGCACCCACCCTCTGCCAAGAAGATGAACGGTGATGCCTCCGAGATGGAGAAGCAGTTGCGGCCTGTGAGGACGGCACATCTTCCAGGCCCAGGAGTTCCTTTGCTGCTTGAAGCGTGCGGATTTGAGCAAGGCGATTCTGCCACCGGAAGATGATCCTAAACGGATGACCCCAGGAATAGGCTGTAGGAGAGTAGGGTCTGCAATCCTATGATCACCCAGATTTTTTTGCTTTTGTTTCACTGGTTTACGACTTTCTCTGGCTGTGGGCCTGCCAATCAGACCCACAGCCTGGCTGTTCTCTTTCTAAATTACGATATGTACCCTAGGTGCATTTACCAATTGGTACTGGGCCACCTTACCAGACCCTGTAACTCAGGGCATAGGTGTACCCAGGGCCGCCAGGGGCTGCAGCATGTATTATGCCACCCCTGGCTGGCCTCCTAAATTTGACACAACTGGCTGCATGACAGCTGGGGCGAAGTCGTGTAATCACCCTTTGCTTTAGATATAGTAGCTCTATATCTAACCATACAATGGACACCCGAGTCCCTATCAGTCACTCCTATGGCAGGCCTTGACAATCCTGAAGGCAGAGTGCATGGGCTCGCGTGAACTGTGTTCTGGCCCGAGCCGAGCCGGTTGCAGCTTGCGGAGAAAAGACCCAATGGCTGTTTCATGGTAACGCGTGCCACATCGGTAACTTCGGTGTCGCGTTATCAAGACATGTCGAGTAAGGTGTCATACGAATCGGGATGCTGCCCTCTCACCAACTTTGGCGACGAGGTTAGCATTCCGCCCTTCTAGAGGGACACGACATGTACGTAACTGTGAACCCCGGTTAAAGTTAACGAAAGCCTCAGCTCCCCAAAATGGATGCTGCCACCACAGACACGAGTCTGACCTCCTGCTGCTGGGAGTCCTTCCAGCGAGGAGCGCTTGGACAAAGGGTTTCCTGTCGAGGGCGGTGTTCGCACCGTCCCAGACAGGGTTTGTGTATTCTGGGTAGGTAGGGCTTTTGCGAGAAGGTGACTGCGGAGTGGCACCCCGATGCTCACTACGCATCTGCCGGTTAGAACCAGTTCCAGGGGCGACAGCCCTGGCCTGGGGAAAGTCCGGCAGGGGAGAGGGGTGTAACTACCCCCCTTCCTGGTCCCACCCTTAGGGCAGGACCTAGTCATGTACCCGCCCCTTTCTTTAGGATAAAGGCCGGAGCGGGGACCCTTCCAAATTAGATCATCTTTGAATCAAGAATACTTTCTACGAAAGGACTTCAAGACTCTTCTCAAGATTTCTCCCTTGTGGCTAAGGAGTAGTCACCCTGCATCAGCGGGCACCATCTAAGAACTCTGCGGTTTGCTGTAAGTCCTTCCTCAAGGAATCCGACGGCCCAGCTCGACGAGAACCGGCTTCCCTGGCACCTCTGACCTCTACCCCCGTCATCAGCTCAGCTGTGACCTGTGGGTGCGACGAGACCTCGAGGGACCGGCCATCATCAGAACCTGCACGCTCTTAAAAACCAGCACGACCATCGACCACTCTCTGGTGAGTGCTCTGGGGTCCGAGAAGCCCCGACCCTGAGCCGCTCCAGCTCCGAAGTGCAGTCCCCCAGCATCTCCACGATCTGCGTGGGGCCCTTCTGCTCGCTGCTCAACACGTTGCCTGGACACTAGCCGCTGGCTTGTGTCCTTCTGTGACGACATCCGAGAATCATCACTGCCGGTCTGGTTGCTCCAGACTGGCCCTTGCTTCCATCTTTTCGAGAAGCACCCCGGACCCTCCTGGTCCACTCAAGACGCCGACAGCGACATCCGTCGTGGGACAGCTCGCACCTCCACCGTGGTCGCCGACAACGCCTCCTGGTCCGTGAGACTGCAGAGCCTAGCGTCGCCCACTCACCTGGTCGAGGTGACGGCCAACTGGTGCCTTCCTGGTACCCTCTGACTACTGGCTAGTAGTACGAACTTGGTCCCCTCTGCTTTCAGGTTTCTTCAATCTCCGATCCAGGCTTGGATCTCTACGAACTATTCAGCACTGGTCGCCGGCCAGCAACTCCTTTTCTTCCGGCTCCTGGCTCGTCAGCGAAGACCCCGACGCCTGTAAGACTTGTGCAGCCGCAGCCCTCGTGGCTAGGTAACTCGGCATTTCAGTGCCTGCATAGCCTCCTTACTCTAGGGTCCCGAGTCCCTCGCTTCCGACTTGCCTTAAAACCTTTCCGTGTCCTCGGACACTTGTTTTAACTGTGCACTTAAAGTATTTGCTAAAGAGATTTGGTTTGTGCTAAGTACCCTGTCCTCATAAAGAGTACAGGGCTGTTGTGATTCTTAATAAATATACTGTTTATTTTCATAACACTTGTGTGGTGTCCTTTCACTGGGTGTTCAAGGGGTACATGTGTGGTAAACAGCTGGCTTAACGCGCCCTCTCGAGTCTTTAGCCTTAGACTGCTCGTATCCACGCTACTAGGATAGCTGGTCTATAGGTTGACTTACAACCAAACACCATAAGGGTCGTTGGAACGATACATAGCGGTCGCTAGAATAGCGAACGTTGCATATCGGGCCAACTTCTCACATAGGCGATGCCCCTTTCTCTCAGGAACGTGGTCACCGGGCGGAACTCCCGCCGCTTCTGCAGGGTAGAGGCCGCCAGATCCTGGTACAGTTGGGGGCGGTGGTCCCGGAATTGTAGCGACGTGAGTGTTCTGGCCTTGCGGAGGATCCGCTCCTTAAGCTGGAAATCATGGACGCACACAAGAATATCGGGGGGGGGCCCCCGCCGCGCCGGGGCAGCCCTACCCTGTGCACTCTGTCCATCTGAATCTCCTTCGTATCCTCTTCATCCAGTATTTGAAGGAATAATTCCTGGACATATCCCCGCAGGTCCCCCGCCTCACCGTCCCATGGTACCGCCCGTATACGGATGTTGTTTCTACGGGAACGGTTTTCCAAGTCCTCCGTGTGCAACTGCAGGTCTAGGTTTTGCTCGGTGAGGCGAATGATGTCCTGCTGCAGCAGGTGCACGTCTGTGGCTACACTCAGGTCACGGTCCTCCAGGGACGCCACCCTCTCGCCCAGGCCGTCAACATCTCTTCGCACCTCCCGCAAATCGGAGGCTAATTGCGCCCGGAGCTCGGAGATGTCCTCCTTAATGGAAGCAAAGAGTTCAGTCATGAAGGCTTTCGTCGCCGGCGCGTCGTCATCTGACTGCTTCGAGGATCCACTAGCTCCAGGAGACGCCGGTTGCTGGGAAGATTTCAAGGCACTATCCTTTCCCTGGGCCCGCTTGCGTTGTGCATTAGACATGGCGGCTCACAGCGTCCGGTCCAAGCGCCACGTGGCCAAGCTCGAAGGCGGACCGCGGCGCTCGGCCCAGGCCAGAGCGGGCGTCCACAACTCGAGCACCAGACTCCACACTATAGTCCGCAGCTGTGTCGAGCTCCACGTGTACGGCAGTACGGCAATACGAGCCGCGGTCCTCCCACGTGCACAGGCGAGCAAGAGTCCAATGGCGGTCACTCGCCGGTGCTGTCGATGGCTCCCAAGCTCCCTCCAGTCCCCGCGTGGCTCGGGTCTCGCCGGGATCCGCACTGTGGGGGCTTCGAACGCCGAGCCCCGCGTTTCCGCACACCTTGCAGGCCAGTGGGCTCCAAGCACAGCTGCCGGCAGACCTTCCGGCCCGTTGACACAGAGCGTCCCTCCACCGTCTGCTAGATTCTGCGTCTCCAGACAGGACTTCAGAGGCTCCGCCCTCCTCCTGCGCCGGGCGTTGAGATCAGGAAAGGCCGGGGTCGCACAGGCCGCAGAGTGCGATCGATCCCAAGGGCAATCTCGGGGCCTCACCGCTACAACGACCACACCAAAGTAGACCGCTACGTGAGGCAGACCTCCCCACCACTTTTGAAGCGGGTTCGCTCCCTCAGGATCGTGCTATTAGAAGCTTTGTCGGATCAGCGCCGGAGCGGCTCAAAAAGGCGTCCTACTCCGCCGCCATCTTGGCCACGCCCCTGACGTGTTTGTTTTTGCACATATAATCATGCATTGCCTAGTCTATGACACAGCTGGTGTGGGGTGTTTATAGGCCTAGCGGGTTAGAGGCAGGCTATTTTCTATATTTCTTTGTGTCATGATTGCCTGGTGGATCTCCTTCTTGTGAATTAGAGGATAATGAAACTGAGTGGATGCTTGGGATCATTATGGTCCAATTCGTTTGTGCATGATAACTCTTTGGGCAGTCACTGTCCGCAAAGAGACTTAACAAAGATTTAGTAGGATCATTTTAAGAGGGTGAGTAGGAGTCTTTGTGTGTCTGTGAAGAAGGTGAGGCGCACAATTGTAGGTTGGTGATGTACTGTGGGTGGTAATCTTGAGACTTGCTATGTTAGATGGATAGCAATGTGTTTCCTGCAACAGTATTTGTGCTGGTTTTACATTTGTTGAAGGTGAATCTCAGCTTTTGACACCGTAAACCATGGAATCTTTGGTGACAGATTAAAGAGTGCTGGAATCCCTGGAACCGCCCTAACTTGGCTGAAGTCTTTTCTAGAGAACAGGACCTTTCAGGTTTTTGATAGGGGCTGTATTTCAGAAATCCTCCCCCTAAAATGGGGAGTTCCCCAGGGCTCCTCATTAATGTCACTTGCCGATATCGTCCTTCCCTATGGTAGCTCACTAGTCTCTTATGCCAACAATACACAACTGGTCTTCTTCCTCAATCCAAGTCAAGACTCCCCTGTCCCTCACTGGGCCTCAGCTTAGAGAAGGTGGCCAAGTGGATGAATAGCTCCTGTCTCAAATGAAATAGAGACAAGACAGAGCTTATGATTCTTAGCAACAACTTTAACTCAGCTTTGAACCTGGGCTGGACAAGCTGGTGGTGGAACTCTCCTTCCTCAAAAACATCCGCGAAGAGCCTAGGAATGTGGCTGATTAAATCTTTCAAATTTAACTCCCAAGCAATAATACTCGCAGCCACCTGCTATGACATGCTGAGAATGCTTCAGAAAATTCTCCCTCTTCTTCCTTCTACATCGAAAAGGCTGGTTGTTCAGGCACTCATTCTAGCTCGCCAGGACTACGGTAACTCACTTTAACTGGAAGCCCCAAAGGCCTCAATAAGAAAACTACAAATGGTAAAGAATTTCAACAGCTCGAATAATGTAGAATATCCCCAGACACCAATCTTCTAGACAAGCCTTGAGCTCCCTTCACAGGCTCTTGTGACCGAGAGGATCAAATTCAAATCACTTTGCATTGCCAACAGGGCACTTCTCGGTAAAGGTCCTCTGATAGCCTGTTCCCTGGTATCTCCCTGCTCTCCTGGGAGATCTCTGTGCTCCTCAAATGCCCACTTGGCCAAGATTCTCATCATCAAAAGGGTCAATTATAGAGGGCCAATAATGTGGCCAAATTATGGATTTACCTCCCCTCTTTCTAAGACTGATCAAAAAAGATATCGACTTTCGATAATCACTGAAAACATGGCTTTTCAAATACAGGCCCCTCTAAATCCCTTTAACGATTCTGTGCCACTCTATCAGTGCTAGGTTGCCTATGGGTCGCTATGCGCTATAAAAGTGTTGAATAGAATAGAACAGAATGTTTTTTGATTCAGGGATGGAGTAAGAATGTGCAGGTCTTACTTAATATTTCGAAATTCAGCATTGAGTATAGCTGGGAGTGTGTGGCTTTAACCCCTTTGCTGCGGCGGCTATTTCGCCACAGCGCTAAGGGGGTGGGGCACCCGCGCGGCGGCTCCATACTAGTGACGGAACCGCTCCGTCACGGCTCGCGGGCGAGCTGTGCTTGTGACGGAACGGTTCCGTCACGAACCCGCCCGCCCATTAAAGCGTCAGCGCAGGCGCGAAATCAGGGCCGCGCAGGCGCGGCGAGCGGGCCGTGACGGAACCGTTCCGTCACAAGCACAGTTTACCCGTGGCTTGTGACGGAGCGGTTCCGTCACAAGCATGGGAGGGGTTAAGATGAGATGTGGTGTGCTGTTTGCTGAGTGCACCGATAGAGATTGTGATTATGGTTAATGAGAGGATGAGAGGTGATTTTGGTGAGAGAATTTAGAGTGTGATATTCTATCAAGTTTATTGACTCAGTTTTACAGTAAAGCCATACAATAATAATTGTAAAAAAAGACATAGTATGAAAGAACCCCCGACTTATGTGAACTTTGTACAATTTAGGCCCCAAATGGTACATAAGACTACGAGAAAAGACATACCTGTCCACATAAACCCTTTTTACCACCATGCCTCCTTTCTTTGGTTTCAGGCGATCGCGGTGCTATCTGCTTAGCTGAAGACCTCTTAGAGGACAAACATTAAAGCCATGTGGCTTTCCTCAATAACATAGCTATGTCCTCTGTCCTTTGCTACAGCACAAACAAACTATAACTACGCTCTTATAGGGAGGCACAATGAATCAGGCCATACATGTGTTAAAACGAAGGTACGACTCCTGTGCAGGAGGAGCTTGGACAGGCAAAGTCGTATCTATTAATAAATGCTTCGTGAGTCTAACACGTGGTGTAGTGGCTGTGCAAGACTGCAGGGGAAGCTAAAAACAATTAATGGCCATGCCAGACGAGGCTTAAAAAGATCGAGCCGTAAAGGCTTGTATTAGAAGAAACCTAAAAAAGTGCAACCATGCAAGAGCAGAATTAGTTGGGAGGGGCATATATGTCCATGCAACATGCAAAATAAGGTGTGGGATATGATTGCCAATCATAGGTAGCTAAAGGCTCTTAATCACGGAAGCTTGTATGTGCAAAAAAACCACAAAAAAGAGCAACTGTGCAAAGGCAGGAATGTTAGAAGGGATCTTATATGTCCGTGCAACAGGCAACATAAAGAGCTATATGCAGTTGCTATCATGGGGGGCTAACATCTTTAGACTTGGTGTCATTATATAACCAATTCTAAAGTGATAAAACCATTTATACAGGACAACTAAGGTACATCAGTACCAAGTAAAACCTTTTAGGAACGAAAATGTATCAATACCAAAACAAGAGGCCCTTTTCGTTCGTTCATTAATCTTTATTTCGGCAATTTCGCCATAAAAGATGCAGCATAGAATCAATACAGAAAAGAAATCGGACATCACTGTTACATCAATAGCGGGGTAGCACACGGGTACAGGCTAGTGGTTCTCAAAAACAATGCCCCAATACACAACAATCTATACTGTAAAAACAGTCGGATGATTCAGAACTGTTAAAGAACAATGTATAATATTATGGATTATTAAAAAATAATAATAATAAATAAATAAATAAATAGAAGCAATTTAACCCTACAGCTAAAAATCTTACATAAAATGACCTGGTACATAAAAATGTATTACACTAACTAGTGCATAGTCTGAATCAAGATTGGAGTGCCCTAGAAATTAAAAACAATCTCTTGTGCCATACTGCTTCGAGAAATTTGGCCACTGCAAAGACAGTTGCACTTGAGAGGTCAATCTTAAGTATTCTGAAGGTCTCAGAGCAGTTAACAAACCCTAGATTTTTACAAAGTGGAATTATCCAAAACCTTCTAGCAGCAATGTAGGCAGGGCAAAAGAAAACTAAATGCAATTCATCTTCAAGCCTACAATTGCAGCCGGGACAATTTTCCAGGGAGTGCTGTTTCCATTTGCTGGTAAAGGCTCTTAGCGGAAGAGTGCCATACCGCCATTGCAGGTATGATTTCCTGGCCAGATTAATTCAGGAAAATGTCGTCAAGAACTGACTCAAACTTGTGGCACTCTTTGACCCCAAGAAAAATGTTACTTATGGAATCTGGACGTGTACCCTGTATGTGGGATGCAAGATTGCATGCATGTAAAGTTGCCACCAGATGTTTGCGGGACAGTCCCTGACAAGCCGCTTCAGGATCACTCCACAGGGTCAAAAGACCCAGCCGGGCAAACTCAGTTTTTAGATATTTAAACCACGGGATGTTCTCTATAGTAGGAAGAGCAAGAATTTCCTGCAGTTCCTGCCTATAGTTGGCTAACTCAGGAGTGGACCATAATCTTCGCCAGAAAGTTAAGGGCTTTACACCCAGTGCTTCATCCAGAGGTTTCAGACCCAGATCCAACCTGAGGGGCAAAAGGGGGGTGCTAGCCGGTAACTTTAAGAGTTGTCTAAGAAACTTATTTTCAGCAATGACTAGATCTTTTTTGCACCATGACCCCAGAGTTCACTACCATAAAGAATCGCACCTCTGGCCTGGAGTCTATAGATCTCCAACGGGGGCCTATCGGTCTAGCAGATGATTTATTAGAGTTAACTAGCCTGATCATTCCCCCTGCTATTTGAGCTAGTTTGAGCTGGGACTTAGATGATCGCCCCATTCCAATTTGTCTTTCATGGTTAAACCCAGATACTCAAACGTAAACACTCTTTCTAACCTGTTCAGACCTACAGAGGGGTTGGGGCGTGTTTTTTTAGGGGTGTTAAAAATCATATACTTGGTCTTGAGGGCATTTATTTCGAGACCATGCTCTCCACAGAATGCCTCAAAACCCTCCAGGATACGCTGAATCCCCATGGGGGATTTCGACAGCAGCAGGGTGTCATCCGCAAACATAATTGCGGACACCCTGCTGCCACCGAGCCTTGGTGCGTCTGTGTTGGGGACCTTATTTAGGTAATTGATTACCCCGTTGACGAAGAGGCAAAACAGGGTCGGTGCTAAGACACATCCCTGCCTTACCCCTCTGCCAACGGGAAATCTTTTTGAGAGGCTGCCCATCCTCCCACACCTAACCTGTGCATAGTTGTGTGTGTGCAGACGAACGATGATATCTAAAAGATCGGGGGGGATACCCAGTTTGGAAAGTACCGTCCATAGTTTACTCCACGGAACCAAATCAAAGGCTGCGCGGAGGTCAACAAAGACGGTGTACAGCGTACCGCCCTCCACCCACATCATCTTCCAAAAGAGGAGGGCCAGATGGAAAATTTAGTCCGTAGTTGAAACCTTGCTCCTGAACCCAGCCTGGAACGTACTTAGGATTGAATGGTCTATCATCCATTCCTGCAGGCGGTCAAGTATCAGCCTCGCGAAGATTTTTTGTGAAACGTCGATGAGGCTGATCGGCCTGTAATTGGCTGGGAGCAAAGGAGAGCCCTTCTTAAAGATAGGGACAATCTCTGCCCCCAGCCAAGTACTAGGGACCGCCATTCCCCCAAGAATTGCATTATAAACTTCCAAAAGGTAGGGGGCCCAAACCCTGGGTTGATGCTTAAATAGATCTCCCGGGATTTTATCTAACCTGGGAGCTTTACCCGA
Source organism: Lissotriton vulgaris (assembly GCF_964263255.1). Classification (NCBI taxonomy): domain Eukaryota; kingdom Metazoa; phylum Chordata; class Amphibia; order Caudata; family Salamandridae; genus Lissotriton; species Lissotriton vulgaris. Next base: position 1,511,692,536 of record NC_141693.1, read on the forward strand.
TGGCAGCTTAGATATTACATTGAGAACCTCCCCCAATGAAAATTGCTTTGCCTCAGCACCCTCCATAGAGTTGGATTGCGCGATTGGCCCACCAGAGAGTGGGAGGTGTTCAATCGGTAGCCCATCATGGAGCTTAGCCAAACCAGGGATAACCTCTTCATAGAGGCTGCGAAAGTGGTCCTCCCACACCGCAGCCGCTATATTGGCCTCCATAGCTGGAGTCGGCTCCGCAGACCCTGTTCTCACTATCTGCCAGAATTTGCAAGCATCTCTGGTCTGGAGAGAGGCCAGCATGTTTTCCCAGTTGGAATGGTCCCATTCCACCTTTGCATGGTGGATTACTTGCTTCAATTCCGCCCTCCTAATCTTGATTAACCCTGTGTCCCTAGGGTGCTTCAATACAGCGAGGAGGTCAGCCTTTGCCTTCCTACAAGCTGAGTTGAACCAGGAAGCTCTTTGTCCCCTACGGGGCCCTTTCCGAGCAATTGGATTTAGAAGTTCTGCAAGGGTGTCCACCAACTCAGTGTGGAGGGTGCCCAACTTGGGAAACAATTCTGCTGAGGAGGGTTGAAAAATGAGGGCCGACACATTCGAATGTGGGGAGGATACGTGCATAGAGCACGGAAATGTGGGCAGGATTGTCCAGGAACTTGGCCCACCTCACTCTGAGCCTTTCATTAGTTCAGATTAGTTTTGAATCTAAGGATGCCTCTGCCGGCTGATCACCCGTGGGACCACCGGGCGAGACCAACGAAAGAATCAGCGCATTGTGATCGCTGTCAGTTTTTTGCACTACCGCAAAGTCAGAAACCTTATTCCAGTCGGATGTCTGAACAAGGATATAGTCCAAGTGAGACTCGTGCCCTGGCTTATTAAAGGTGGGTTTCGAAGGAATGTCACCCTTAGTTCGGCCATTACAAGCCCTCAGGGAATTGCTGAGGGTGAGTGCCAAAATTTGGGTTGCTAAGGGTGACCATGGCTTAGCTTGGGGGCCCTCTAATTACGGAATTCCCCACTGGTCATCCTCCTCCAGAAGTGCTCCCTCCAAAGTTAAGGTTAGCGGCTCATACAGACAGTTAAAATCACCCCCCAGGAGGATCCTAGCACCCTGAGGTAATGTGGGCAGAAATAGAGAAAGCTCATCGAAGGTGGGTGAGGGCTTCGTTATTCCCATCGGTCTGGAATACACATTTATCAGCGCGAGTTGAGTATGGTTTAGCCATGCCAACAACACGCACTGAACATCCAGAGAGTTAGTTTTAAGGACCCTAGCCTTACATCCCAAGTGGGATGCTACCCATATGCAGAGACCCCCCGAAGGCCGTCCCTTCCCCTCCCACTTAGCTGGAATTGAAAAGGCTGCATAGCAGGATCGCCATTTATCCTCCCTTGCCCATGTCTCCTGAAACAGGCATACATCCTGTGTGTCGATAAAAGACCCCCATTCGGGGGAGTCTAATTTGCCCTGAAGTCCCGCCAGATTACAGGAGAGAATGGACAAGCAAGATATGTGCTCATTGAGAGAAATACCAGGGAAATCGAGCGTGGTGGCAGCAGTGGTGTCCACCAGCTCGGTGGGAGATTCAATAGGTTGGAGTTCCGCACAGGTAACACCCTCAGCGGGGGGGAAGGGGTACAATATGAAGTTCCCCGTGTAGATCTAGTTGCCATATTTGGCCCCCGGGGCAAGGATGACATAGTTTGTGTTGGAACTACTTTGGGACTCTCATAATCTGTACCTTCAGGGGCAATGGCGTTTGGTTGGCCACCCATGCCCTGTACGGACTGTAATCTTCAATCACAATCGTCCATACCTGTGAACACATCAAACCTATTTACTGTCTCCAGGGGTGTAAAGGGTCTCAGGTGATCCATTCTCCTATTGGTATTTCTATTAAACATAGGAGGTACCATATTCCACCCAAAGTGATCAACAACAGGTGAAGGGTATGGTACAAGTGACAAGTACCTGGTATTGTAAGGTATTGAAGGGATAGTCTGCTTGGGTGCCTGACCACCGGTATAGATGGGGGAACACTAGGGATCTGGGGTAGAAGTAGGTCAAGGGACGAGGGACGATGCAATTGCTGCCACTACCTAGAGGCCAGTTTAGTATATGGTTGACCGCTCGTGGGTCTCTAAAATTTACAACAACTAGGGGCCAGATGTAGGTGGCCGTTTCAGGCCATTTACCGACCGGTAACGGCCGATTTTGGCCGTTACCGATCGGTAAATGGGTGACAGGTATGTAGGGGGCATTTTTTTACCGATTCGGTAAAATTACCGAATCGGTAATTTTACTGAATCGGTAAAATAAAAATTCGGTAAATTTACCGATTCTGAGGCACCCAGATGTAGGTGGGACTCTTCTGAGTCCCAGAGGCCTTACCGAATCAGTATTTTACCATCAAATCCAATTTGATGGTAAAATACCGATTCCGGTGTGCATGCACACCTATGCCATGTGACAGGCAGACCTGCCCTTAGGGCATGTATGCCTGCCACATGGCACCGAGCCTGTTTTGGGGGTGCCAGAGGGTGTCAAAGTGACACCCCCTGCACCCTTGTGAAAATTGGTATTTACCGATTCGGTAAATACCAAATCGGTAATGCCCATTCTATGGGCTTCAAGGCCCATAGGAATGAATGGGCATTACCGATTCGGTATTTACAGAATCGGTAAATACCGGATTTTTCCGATTCGGTATTCCAGCACATCTGGAATACCTACATATCCACCCCTCAGATTTACCGATTCTCAATTACCGAATCAGTAAAATTCGGTAATTTTCAATAATTGAGAATCAGTAAATCTATTTTACCTACATCTGGCCCCATGTCTCCCTCAATGTCCTTGGCCCTACTACCCAGCCAGGGGAGTCGCCGGACGTGCACAATCTCACCATTGATGTTGTGTGTGAGTGGTCTAAATTGGCTGAGCCAGTGCATAATTTTATTTTTCAGCTGGGGGAACCCTTCCCTCCTATTATCTGGCAATGTAGGGACCCCTGTCAGAACAACCACGAAGGGGACAGCTTCAGGGGGTAGTTTTACTTGGGGCCCTTTGTGCATTGGTGCCCTGGCATGTCTGGTGCTTCCCCACTCCTTCCGTGTGTTTCCTACAGATATTTTTTCAGGTCCCCTCGGAACTTCACTAGCTGCATTTGCAACTAGTTTGTTTACCTGCTTAGGGGATGGAGCCCTCTGCTGCTTGGGGTTTGTAAAATTAGTAGGTTGGGATGTGACTTTTGGGACATTGGGAGTACGCGATGTCACCAAGACTGTGGGTGGCACAACCCCACTCACCAATGCCTTAGTTGGTCCGTCGTTATTACAAAATGCAGACTCTATGTCCTCAAGCCTTTTCTCAACCCTCTTCAGCCTCTCTATTATGGGTAGGATAAAAGACCTTATTAGGTGTTCCATACTATCCAGTGAGACGACAGGATGTACTTCCTTTAGGAGGGAGTCAGCAAGGATGACAGTTGGAACAGTAGTGTTCGCAGTCTTTGCAACTAGTGCCAGTGGTAGGGGAAGTGCCGAGTTTGGCATATCAGCTGGTGCGGCCATTGAGGCCGGGGCAATTCTAGTGCTATACTTTGAAGGTTTGCCAAAGTCGGAAGGACTGATCTTGGGCTTTTGCGGGTCCCCCCCTTCCGTCTTCTTTTGCTTGGTGGTGGACCATGGACCTTGGCAGGCACCGGTTTCTTCGGCTTGTTTTGAGCAGGTTTGCCTTGGACTGGAGTCCGGGTAGTCGGGTCAACATCTATGCAAATGGGACTGGGAAGAAGAGTATCACTTATAGGCTGGTCAGTAAGGACCAGGGGTGTGGGAGTGCAGTCTCGTAACAGGAGTGGGACACTCTCTAAGGAAAGAAGGTGCTCGTTGCTACCAGTACATCCTACACTGGGGGAAAGGGCGTAGAGCGGGGGATCTGTGGGAGCCCTGTTCTTCAAAGATTCGACAGAGCGGCGGTGTTCTGCCCGGTGCTCTGCCAGAGACTTTTCCCTGTCTACGTCAGTGGGGGGCCTTGTAAAATAATTATCAAGTGTGCCATTATTCATCCCCCCCGTCTATTCTGGGAAAGCTTTGTCGGGACTTTGGGCCATAGCGGGCAAATACACCTACTGTTAAGGTCAGTAGATGAGGTGAAAGAGCGTAGGCCCAGCCCGGCCTCACTCGGCCTCTGACGGCCGCAGACGGCCCCGCCCTTGTCCCGGGCTTCTCCCGGGACGCTCCCGCGCAGCGGTATGCAATAACGCTAATAAGGACAAGTGACACACTGGGGGCGGGACTTGCAGGGAGAGCGGGCCAGGTGTCGGCAATTGGCCAGGCAGGGACTCCTGGGAGTCCCTGCAATAGTGCTTGCAGCCCTGCAGCGATGCCCCTGGACTCCCCTGCTACCACACAAAGTCCAAGAGCCCCACTGCCTTCTCCGATGATGCGGGACCCGCAGGGGGGGGACAGCCTAGCACAAAGTCCAAGGGAGAAGGGTCCTCTCCGGCCAAAAACAGAGTCTCTGCGGTAAGCAACCCCTTTTCACTCTTAACCTGCCTTTTGGAGCCGCAATAAGACTTCCTTTACTGCTCAGTATTGAGGTAGCACCTCTAAGCTCCAGATCTTCCTATCTGGTAAAATGCAACGGCAGTTTAGATCAATAACAACCGTTAGCAGCAGTTTTGCTCCAGACATTAGGCTGGTGCTCCAGACAGGAATAACATAAACTAATGTTGATGATGGGCTCCATTGGATTATCTTAACCCTTTCAGAGCTCATGACGGAATGATTCCTTCATGAGCACCACTGCGTCTGTGCTCATGAAGGAACCATTCCGTCATGAGCACAGACGCACTAAATCCCTCTGTGGCACACAGCAGAGGGATTTCCTTTTTTTGGGGGGGGGGATGGGAGGGGGGCGCTCGGAAGGTGGAAAGAGCTTCCCCAACCTCCTGAGGCCTGTTATGTATTTTCAATCTAATGACTATAGCGCGCAAGGAGCGCTGACATCATTACATTAAAAAGTGAAATTGAAACTTAGGAGAGGTATCGTTGGAAAAGGGAACATTTCCCCTTTCCAGTGGTACCCTTTCCTAGTGTATCCCTGCTTGGGATCCACCCCTTAGCTACCAGGGGGGAGTGGTCCCTTGGGCAAGGGCCTTTGCTCCCCCATTTGAGTAAGCCATAACATGTTTTTTGCAACAAGGTTTGAGGTTTGCAAGGGATTCTGGGTAACAGAACCTGGTGGGAGCCACACAAGTCATCCCTTCCTGGATTTCCCTGGGTGTCTAGTTTTCAAAACTTTATAAGTTTACTAGGTTCCCTAGGTGCCGGCAGAGCTAGGGTTCGAAATCCACAGCTAGGCACTTTGAAAAAAAAGGTTCAGTTTTCACTGAAAAAAATGTGGTGTGTCCACGTTGCCTTTTGGCCCGTTTCCTTTTTCGGGCACTAGGCCTACCCACACAAGTGAGGTTCCTTTTTTATCGAGAGACTTTGGGTAATGCAGGGTGGGTAGAATTTTGTGGATCCATGCAGATCCTAGAACTTTCCAGCACAGAAATATAAGGAAAGGGTGTATTCTTTTACAAAGTTCGAGGTTTGCAAGCGATTCTGGATAATAGACCTGGTGAGAGTCACTCAAGTCACCCCATTCTGGATTCCTATGGGTGTCCAGTTTTCAAAAATGTATAGGATTGCTAGGTTTCCCTAGGGTTCAAAATCCACAGCTAGGCACTTTGCAAAAAAAAAAGGGTCTGCTTTCACTGTAAAAACGTGGTGCGTTTTGGGGTCTTTTGGGCTCTTTCCTGTCGCAGGCAACAGGCCTACCTACACAAGTGAGAAACCATTTTTATCGGAGGACTTGGAGGAAGACAGAATTTTAGAGCAACTGTTATTACCTATTAACTTTCTATGCATTTTTGCCTTCCAAATGTAAGACAATGTGCAAAAACGTTGGCACAAATGGTTGTTTTTTTCAACTCATTTTCAATTTTTCTTATTTTCAACTGTTAGTTTCTGCACAAAACCTTGACAGATCTACACAAATGACCCCTTGCTCAAATCAGAATGTTGTCTACATTTTAGAAATGTATAGCATTCCAGGATTCATTATTGCTTTCACACCTATTTCTACCACTAACTGAAAGGAGGTTGGAAACACAAAACGTAGCTAAAATAGGCCATGTCCCAGGAAAATGCCCTAACTGTGTAAAATATTTTGGTTTTCTGACTAAAGTCTGTCTGTCCCTGAAAGCTGGAAGAGGGTGATTTCAGCACCACAAACCGTTTGTTGATACCATTTGCAGGGAAAAATAGAAGCTTTCTTCTTCAGCACTTTTTTCCCATTCCCCCCACCCAAAAATGTTGCTGTATTTTGGCTAAGTTCTGGGTCCCCTCCAGGGGAATTGACAAACCCTGGGTACCTTTAAAACCCCCATGATGTTGGAAGAAAAGGCCGTAAATTTGGCTTGGATACATTATGTGGACAAAAAGTTACAATGGCCTAAGCACAAACTACCCCAAATAGCAAAAAAAAAGGCTTAGCGCGGGGAGGCCTAGCAGCAAAGGGGTTAAGGGCTGTTGCTCTCCTTTGCCTGTGCTATAACCAATCATCTTCCTTTCCAGACAATGCATATATAAGAAGATATGGCCTGATAGATCTCCGACTGATCAGTTCTGTAGCACAATGAAAGAGCGTCCTTTCAACTCCTCGTGCAGTGTTTTAAAAATAGGGGGCGGAGTTAGGACCTTCAGGGGGCTAAAGAGTTGACACAGAGGGTGATGTTTGTGTTAGAATTTGTATACAGGAAAGATATTGTTGAAGGAGGATATACAGGCAGAATTTGTAGTTTTTGAGTTGTAGGTGTGTGTGATCAAGGCTTTGCGATGGTGTATTGAGTTTATTTTTACTTGTGTTTGTTTCAGAAATCCTTGGTGATTGAAAGCAATGTGAGAACTGCAGATGAAGTGATTGAAGCTGACATCTATGTAGGGTAAATTAGCATTAAGCATTGTTGGGGTACATGTGTATAGAGCTGGGGGAAGGGGGTGTATGTCAGAAGAGTGTGCTGTGCTTCAAGAGGGGTGTAAGTGGTTTATATGCAGGGATGGGAGAGGTGATATGGAAGAAGTAGAGGAGAGGAGGAGCAGTTGGTAGCAGAGGTTGGCAATGGTGACGTAGAGGGGGGTGTAGGCCTGGAATAGTGACAGAATGGTTGAAAGGTTGTAGTGATGTGGGAGGGGGGTAGATGGGGATGGGCATGGGTAGATAGATGTGTGAGGAAGGGCATGTGCTCCTTATATGCCCTTGTATGATGGTACTTTGTGTATAGTTTTGTGTTAATGCATGTGCTTGTCTTCAAACATGTCGGTGTTCTAGTGCTTTCCTTATACATTTCATGTGTGATAGTATACATCCGTGGTGTTGTATTGTATGTCTGGCGTGCTACATGCTGAGAAGCATATTTGGGAGTGGGAGTTCAGGTTAAATGAGTACAGCGGATGTGTGGGGTACGATGAGGGTTATACCCTAACTTCTGAATGTTATGGCTTTTTAGGTTTTATTCCTTAGTCATTCTTTTAATCTCTGCCATTCTTAAACCCCTTTTAACTTTAAATGTTATGGTTTTTGTAGATGTGCGGCTCTTATAATGTTCAAGGCGCTCTTCATTTACAGTACTGTGGGCATGGTGCCATAGCACTTTCTCTCTTGCCGCTTCTCACGTTGATTTTTTGTGTGTGTAAGAGGCCTGGGGCTGGGGACAGTTTTCTATTCACCCTCTGCCTTGGCTAAGGATGGGGCTTGCCAGTCTTGCCTAATAGCAGGGGAATTTTAGGGGCCTTAAGTACCTCACCTTGCCAAAAAAAGCGATCACTGCCTCCGCTGCCTTCACAGTAGCATAGTAAGGATGCCATGGGCCTTGGGGCAAGCAAGGAATATGGCTCCTTTGACTGCTGTTGGAATAGTAAAACCCAGTAAATTTAAGGATTTGATGGGCCCCTCAGGGCTCTGAGTCCTGTGCCATTACGCCTGCTGCACCCCTGCTGCCTTAAGCAATGACAATGAGGGTGCAATCGTGACCGTAGGCCCCCTGCATTGTACAGAGGCTGTGGGTTTTGCTGGTGTGGAGGTGTATTTTCCCCCTCTATCTTGCCCTTTATTTTGCCCTGCCTAGAGGTGGGAAAGTATTTATTTGGCATGGACAGGGGGTCATGAAGTGTGTTTGTACTATCTCACCTTGTCCATGGGTTGAGGGGTGTTTGACTCCCTCAGCTAACCCAAAAGGGGACTTTCATTTCCTCCCCATCATACAGTGGGAGGTCTTTTTTGCACCCCGCTTTGCCCAGGGGAGGGTGGACTTTGCCACTGTTTTCCTGAAGGGTAGGTGAGCATTAAGAGCCTTTTCCCCTAGGCTTTCCCAATGGTAAGGGGATTGCGTTGTTTTAACTCGGTCCATTTTCCCATGGGTAATGGTGTCTTTGTTTGCCCCTCCTGCCTTGAATGAATCCTGTTTGGATATTTATTGCCCCTCCCCATATTTTGCCTAAAGGTGAGGGATACTTGTATAGTCCCCACTTTTAACAAGAGTGAGGGAAGGTAATTTTTACATTTCAGCTCCACTTTGACCAGGAGTATTCAATGATTGTCCTGGATGATGAAAATCTCTACCCTTCCACCTTGCCTAAAGGCAGGGGTGGATTGCTTTACAACCCCCTCCTTCTCAAGGACAGGGTTGGTTTGTTTTATCACACCTTGAAAAAGTGCAGTGGTGTTATTTAGCCTACTCTCCCCACACAATCTGACCCAAATCCCACTTTCCCACACTTCACCGGGAGAGAGCGATTGAAAAAAACACACATCTCTGTAAGGTTGACGTATTCAATTTTTCCAACAAAAATTGTTGTCTTCAATAACATTGGAATTTTGTTAAAAGCATCAATTTTAGGCATGTGAGGAGGATGCATACTATTAACGACCACTGCCTTGACCACTGGGGTGGTATTGTAGTCCCAAATCCCTCATCTGCCCAAAGGCAGGGAGCATATTGTCTAATGCCCTCATTTCCCAACTGCACGGGGTCATTAGGATCTTCAAGCCTCACCAAGGGTAGGGCATTACTCACCTCCACCTGGCACAATGGTAGTATCAATTCGAAGGCTGAACACACATTGTCATACTCAAGGGCGAATGTGTGTCCTTTAGGCCTGTGTCCCTCACTGACCTGCCCAAGTGTGACCAGGGGTTATATGTTATTTTAACCTCTCCTCTAACTTTTTAGTAATTTAAAACCCATAGGTTTTAGCTCTCACCTGAGCCAGCGCATGCGCTACACTGGCGAGACATTTAGTAAGGGGTTTCAAAGTGCTACCCACCACAGGCTTTTGCAGGCCACCAGCTGCCTGTTACAGTCACAATCGTGAGCGACGTGCACAGCTGGCTTTCTCGCGATCAGTTTTCATTAATCCCATCCCCTACCCCCTCCCTTCTCTCACTTCCTCGTTAGTCTCATGCCTTGCTGGCATCTGGCTTTTTCTCGTTCAGCTTTTGTTAATCCCCTCCTCTACCCCCTCCATTCTCCCACTTCCTCGTTAGTCTCATGCCTCTCTATACTGTAGCAGGCAGCAGCCGCCAGCTTTGTTTGCTTTTGCTGAAGCGTGCTCAATCGCGGTACTTGCTCTTTACTTTAAACATGTTAAAAGTAAATCACGTGTGCCGCGATTGTATCAAAAGTAAAGAAATATTTTTTTTTCTATTTGTTTACTTTTCTGAAATCGCGGCAATCGCTGCACCCACGCTTTACTTTAACATGGTTAAATGTAAAGCACTGGTGCCGCGGTTGCTGCAAAAGTAAAGAAATAGAAAAAAACATATTTTTCTTTACTTTTGCTACAATCACAGCACCCCTGCTTTACTTTAACCATGTTAAAAGTAAAGCGCGTGCGCCGCAATTGTTGCAAAGTAAAGAAATAGATTTTTTTCTATTTCTTTACTTTTGTGCAAGAGAAGGGTTTCGATCAACAGTTTTGGGGTGATTGCCTATCTGTGAGCCCAGTGGTGGTAAGTTGTGCAAGGGGTGCTTCTTAAACTGCATAGATTACAAAGAACCCTTTTTTTAACAATGATATAGTGCTCGGATATTCAACTCCAGGGCTATGTTTACTGAAGTGAAAGGTTTGGGTTAACACTCTTAGGGTGGTTGACTTCTCTGGGGCCCACTGACCAAGTTTAGCAAATACATATTTTAAACGGCATATTCTACAATGACGCTTTAATGTTCTGACATATTATTTGGATAAACACTTTTGGGGTAGATGCTTACAGAATTGACAATGTATACTAAGAATGAAGCGTCTTTTGCCCTCTGCGGAGCTCATTACGTTACAAAAGGTGTGACCTGGCCTGCTGCGAGTTACAACGTGTATGCTGTGCGGGCCGGGTCTCTTTCAAATAGTGCCACCCAACACGCTACTTTCTTGGAGTTAGAAGATACATCTGGGATGCAGGCTATTCAGAGGCTGGTATTAAACAGAACCTAAAATGCAAATTCAGAGACTGATATTAAACAGAACTAAAAGTGCACATCCACTCTCTTGCCTTCACCTATAAACATGCTGCCATGAAGGAACTGACAGGCAGGGTTCCATTTATACCACTAGAGGCATGCCAGCCTGCTGGACAGGCACACCTGGAACGCATGCCACATGCTATCTCTAGAAGGGCATTCCTGCTGGCTGCAAGCTGGGCTGGGCAGAGCAGCGCCGAGCGCCTCAGGGCGGGCTATTTACTTTTTAGCGCTGTAGTCTGCCAGCTTGAACTGATAACTTTTCATTATCTGTCCTTCCAAAACACTTTTACTGGAAAAACACATCTAAAACACACCAAGTGTGGCTCCTCACTTTTGATTGCTGTAGGTGCTTTTTTGTTGTGCTTACACTGACATTTACAAATAGCCCCGTGATGTATTCATTCAGCACAATTCCAGAAAGGAAAACGTGTCAGCTCTGTACCTGGGCACATCCTAGGAGTTAAATTAGGCATACTAGACACACACACTTGTTAATCCTCACTTTAGATTATCACTTCCCCTATCCACTCAACCCTCTTAATTAGGGCTTAAATTAATTGTACTCAACCCCTCTTAACGCTATTTTTACATATCTAAATAAGTTTCCTATTAAGAGCTTTTAACATCACAACCATTTAATAACCTCGTTTTTAATGTGTAAATAACCCACATTTTAGTGCAATCCAATCAGCAAGTTTCTTCCTACATAACAGGCAATTTCGACGATTGTAAGTCAGTATTAGTACAAAAATGTTGTTTAGGCCAAAAGCAGAAAGTTCCCAGTGGCAGTGCATGTCATAATTCAATATTTACTTGTTTGAAATTCGGCAGCCACTCCGATGTCTGTTCTCTGGGAGAAGAACTTGGACAGAAACCAAAAATTCGTCCACGGGACCTGCACTTAGGGAGTATATTTGGCAAAGTAGGGCACATGACATTTGTATCGGTAACAATCTTAGATGTAGCCTGGAGACAGCTTTGTGTCTATCACAAGCCTCATGTAATAATAAACAGGCATTGGCATAGCTAATAGGTCTCGCCTTTGGGTCCTTATAAGTGTTTAGCCATGCAACAGTTAATGTTGTTGCAGTAAGGATATTGTGCTGTATAACTAAATACTTATAAGGTCCCAAACGCAAGACCTATTGGCTATGCCAATGCTTGTTAACATTTATTATTGTCACTTTATATTGTTCGAACCAGGCGTGTTTTAAATTGTAAATGGTTTTCTTTTTAAACAATCAATAAAGAGTGTAACATGACTCTCCTGGCATCATGAGCAATTTTTTTAAAATGTGCATCATTAAGGACATATATATCTGATTTTGTGATAGTTGTTGTGCGAAGGGCAGAGAGTGCTCCAAGGTGCCTTTTCATAATATGCCACCAATGGTACTCCATTTCCCAAGCTCTTAAAATCCCTGCCACCATAATATTTAAACATATTTTCATGACTTTTTATATCAACAGCTGGAACCACAGTGAAAATGTTGCCGAAAATTGATGCATCAACTGCACCTTTTACAACACTGCCTAGTCCAACTACACAACCTTGGGACAAGAGTAAGATCCACTTCAAGATCATTGGGACAGGTAAAACCAATTGAACTCTCGCATCGCAAATAACTAAATATGTTCCAGGCATTGAAGTCAGTTCAAGTGAATGACAGTCATGCCAGACAGAAAAGTATATATAATAGTTTGGACTGGTGTTTTCAACTCTCCCCGACAAGAAGGCAAGCAAAATCAAGAATTGGCAAAGCCAATAGGTCTTGCCTTTGAGACCAATTGATTTAACCCCTTCACTGCTGGCCCGTTTCCGCCCCTGTGCTGTAAACAAATGAACAGGGGTGGGCCATGACGAACCCCAGCCGTCATCAGCACACGAGCACCGTAGTGCATGACGGCTGGGGTTCGTCATCAGCATGCAAGGGGTTAAGCATGCTGTACTGCATTCTGATGCGGTGCAGCATCGCTAAATAAACAGGAAAAAAGTACAGACAGCCGTCTGCATCATTTTGTAAGCGCGCACAGCAAGCAAACGCGTCCCTACAAAATCACACAAGTGCTTTTTTAATTTTATTTACCGATTTGAGTTGGGTTGGTAAACAAACACACAAAAAAACAACACCTGTAGGCGGAGGAAAGAACGGTGGTGAGGGAAAGTAACAGAGTCACATAGGACAGGAAGCAACAGAAAAGCAGGGGAAGCAACACAGGGTGCATTGGAGAAGCAACATTGAAACACAGCAATGTGGAGGGGTGGAAGAGAACATACAAGAAAGAGCACAAAATGGAGTTAAAGCACAAAGATGAGTGGCTCAAAGGGCAAAGCTATATAGAAGTAAAAGTGTAAGGAGTAGCAGCTCGATAGACAAAGTTGTGCAAAATTGAATTTTTATAATGTTATGAAAAGAAATGTGCTAAAAAGCCAGAGAATGGGGGAAAAGTATACAATCTCATGGTATGCCTTTAACAAAAAAGATCCTGAAAAGCAGACACTTGTGGAAGAGCAAAAGGAGCAAATCAGAGAGATAGTAAATGGGCTATGCTCCATGGGAGGGAACAAATACTTTATGGACAGGCTAAAACATATAAAATCATTGAACTGAAAGAAAGAAAATAAAAGTGACAAAACAAATAGCCAATGGAAACCAAAGGACATAGTTGTATTCTAGGTGAGCTATCAACATGTCCTCAATACACCTTTTGCAAAAAAGGCTGCTGCACTGTCTGGCAGGCTTCAACCTAAGACATCAAATAATGTGGACACAAAAAGAATACATGATACAACAGCTATTCTAAATAAGAACTTAGGAGCACACACCAAAAATATTGTTCAAATAAAATTAGTAAAGTTGTGCAGTTTTAGAGCACTTCCGGACCAATTGTTTGACAAAATAGACTGAATATTTTTTTTTAAATCATTTTACATCCGATGCTGGAGGTTTCGCCCTCCAACCTGTCTTATGATGTTTTACATAAAAAGAGCAAATGGTGCATTCAACAGCACTTCTGAACTTATTTTAGGACTTTTAAAGACAAGGCTGTTGAAGCTGTTAGGGTGTTTTGAAAGAAAAGATTTAGTTTTTCATGCAGTGGTTGGCAGTAACAGAGCATCTACCAAACATTTGCACCCACATAACTCTTACAATTGGCCCTCACAAAAGGCACCACACAAAAACACTCCCTGGGTAGGTACCACAGAAATCATGAAATTGTTCTCAATTGCAATAGATTGCCACCAAATTATCACTTCAATTGCCCCATTACTAAACAGTAAATACCCCTAACGGAGCAATGTAGTTTCCCATACGACCTGTACTGGAAAAAAGAACAGCCTCTAAGGTGACATGATAAACATGAAACTGCCTCCACTTTAGCTGTTAAACTGCAACCAACAAGTCAAGACATTGAAGTAACGCCTGCTAAGAAATGACGCAACATAAACCTTGAGGATGTCACCAGGAGCTGTAAAACGATGACAAATTAAACAGTTACATTTATAAAATGTTTGTCACTCCATATGCACCTGTAGGGCTCCATTGACGAAGATATTTTCTTCGAGTGTGGCGTACTCCTTGACAGTCAAGCGTAAATTAGAGTAGTAAAGTTTGAATTAAGTCACAGCAACTCAATTCAAACATTATGTTTATTAGACAGATTTGCCTATCAGACATTTAAAAGAAACATGATTAAATGTCAACAACTTAGTTAAAATTAAATTAAATAACCAGTAATTTTAGAATGCCAATTGTATTAAACATAATTACTTTACAAGCCCATCAACGTCCTCCAAAAATGGCATTTCCACTAACGAGTCAATCACAGAAGAGCGGGTAAAAGCACCAAATGAAAAAATGTTTGATGTAATTAAAGATACCTCTGATTTCAAAATAATGAGCAGTCAATCGAATAATCTGTAATAATGAACAGTCAATCGAATGATCTGTTAAGTCACAACTCGCATGCAGGTCACAGACACTATTTCAAGTAATTGCACCCATTAAATTACTCAATGTTGCCTTAGACTCTGTGACTAGACACCAATCGTAAATAGAAATCAAACCCGTCTAAATTTCCTCTGTGGTAAACATTGACAGAACTACTTACAGAAAAACCTTGCGACTCAGACCCATACACTTTTAAAGAGGATCACTGACTTAATATCGAGGAACAAAATATAGACTACCAAAAATATTGATGCCTAAATATCGAAAGACAAAATATCGAATTCCTATCTACAAACAGGTAAGTACAAAAATATTGAATCCAAAATATTGTTTGAAAATATATACTTTGTAAAAATATCGACTTTCTTAAAAATAATGTAAAATTAAAAAAATATTAAAAATAAATACCTAAAATATACTTACAAATACTTAAATAACTTTAAAATTATTAAATAATTAATTTAAGTTATAAAAAAACATACAATCTTATTTGTTAAAACCTATATATATATTAACATAATATTAATAAAACAATATACAATATTATTACCGTAGGATAGCGGGAGTGTAAAAATTACTATTCCCACCCTCAGAGAGTGCAACAGTAGGGAAAGCGTTGGATAGCGTAGGGGTAAAAATGACTATTCCCACTTCAGTGAGTGCAACAGTAGGGAAAGTGTTGGATAGCGTAGGGGTAAAAATTACTATCCCCACTCCAGAGAGTGCAACAGTAGGGAAAGCGTTGGATAGCATAGGGGTAAAAATGACTATTCCCACTCCAGTGAGTGCAACAGTAGGTAAAACGTTGGATAGCTGAAGGGTACAAATTACCATTCCCTCTCCAGAGAGTGCAACAGTAGGGAAAGCGTTGGATAGCGTAGGGGTAAAAATTACTATTCCCACTCCAGTGAGTGCAACAGTAGGAAAAGTGAAGATTTAATATATTAATAAAAATGTATTAAATATCAATACCAATAATAAATTAATTAAAATAAATTACCTGTTTAATATTATGTAATAATTAATCAATTATAAATACAAATTAATATTAGTAATTAAAATTAATTACCTATTAATACAAATTAATTACTAATTATCAATTAATTAACAATAAATTAAAAATTAATACCAATAAATAAATAAAAATGATCTACTTAATTACAATTAAATTACTTCCCACCCTATTCCCCTATAAACCCACACCCCGCTACAGAAAATAAATTAATACAATAAACATAATTACAAATTGATCATTTAATAAAAATAAATTACCAATTAAAAATTAATTACCAATTACAAATTAATTATTTACCAATTAAACTTCAATTACCAATTATTTCAAAATAAATACCAATAAATAAATTAACATATTTAATTAATTACAATTAAATTACTTCCCACCCTATTCAGCTATAAACCCACAACCTGCTACAGAATTAAATTACGCAAAAATTAAATAATATAACATTAATTAATTACCAATGAAAATGTAATTACCAATTAATTCAAAATGAATACCAATAAATAAATTAACATATTTAATTAATTACAATTAAATTACTTCCCACCCTGTTCCCCTATAAACCCACAACCCGCTACAGAATTAAATTACGCAAAAATTAAATAATATAAAATTAATTAATTACCAATTAAAATCTAATTACCAATTCATTCAAAATAAATACCAATAAATAAATTAACATATTTAATTAATTACAATTAAATTACTTCCCACCCTATTCCCCTATAAACCCACAACCCGCTACAGAATTAAATTACACAAAAATTAAATAACATAAAAAAACACTTAAACATAATTCGATATTAATAAAAATCCGATATATTTAGAAACCTATATTATATACTTCGATATTTTGACTTTCTATATTTTAAAATTCGATATTAAATTACTTACCTTCAATTCGATATTTTTAAACGCTATATTCTGTCCATTCGATATTTTGTCCATTCTATATTTTGACTTCGATATTATGTCCATTCGATATTTTTGACTCTATATTGTCTGTGCACCTTTTAAAAACAGTATATATTGCCCATGATGTTTTATTGTACATAAACCGCATACATACATAATTGTAACCATACCGGGAAAGGATCCATTTTATAGCATAAGTCATCGTGAAAGAAGTTATGAGAAACCCCAATAATCCATCGCTGGATGAACTAACCTTTTAATGTAGGTTGTACGCACCAAGCATTGATAATATTATACAATACTGAGAACTAATGAGGATTGTTTGCTGTGTTTTGAAGCAATTTTGTGAGTATTTGAATATAGCTAGCTAGGTCCCCAGGGTACATACAAAATGGAGTTTCTGCTCCACCATCATCCAGGATGGGGCAGTGGACGTCTTGGCTGACCCTTCTGATAGAGGATGTAATCTACCATGCGGCACGAGGGACACAGATAGGATTGCAGTACATGCAGATGCAAGTAAGATGCTAAAAGGGTAAATTGGCTGCAATTCATGATGAACGTCATTAACACGAATTGCTAAATATTTATAATGACTTTCTGCGCACTTTCACTCCAGTCCATTCTCCAGTCCGAAAGAAAATACGGAGGCGCATCAAACTCTGGGAATTTCCAAAATTTCAAAAATATCTGGAAAATCTGCAAAATGAAGCAAATCTGCAGAGAGCTAAAAAGTCTCTGTTTTCTGCAGAGAAATCTGTAACAGAGATGTGGAATACCCCTAAGTCGAGGGCGACAGTGTCTGGTGGGCAGTGTCCATGGTTAGAAGAGAGGACAGTGGGTGATGCTGAGCAAGCGAAGAGCATAAGGGGCACAGCTACCAACAGTGGAGCAGGTGCAGGGCTCAGAGGACAGGGTGCTGGCAGCGCTTGAGCCTGATCCCATTATGACACGAATGGACGCCAAGTAATTATGTTCAACAAAAAGAATAGCATACATGTATTATAATTAGATAAGGCAGGTAGCTATATGATAGAGGTAGAGGGTTACATTTTAGTACTTGGGGTGATACTTAAGTCCTTCTCCAGTCAGTTATATTAATGTCTGCCTCTTTTAGATTTCCAAATATGTTAGAAATTGATTTGAAAAGATCCAGTAGTTTGTTCTGGATTAAATATGGGCTCCACTATGTTCATCTAACTATTCTTGCAATTTGTGATCGAATCAGGAAATAATAAGCAAAGGCACTACTCCATTTGAGCCCTTTCAGCCATTTCCTCTTGTTCAGCACTGAGTTTGAAGTGCCGCAAGTACAAATGCACTTTTTCTTTGACTTGCTGTACCTTAAAGTTGGAACTAACAACATCACAACCTACTAAAAGGATGTTTGTTACTTCTCACACGGGCCCGAATTACACATCCGGTGCACTGTCTCATGTTGCGCAGAGGAGCACCCTTATCTAAGTGGGTCTTGAAAAAGTATACAAAGAAGAAGATATAGTGTCTTACCTGTAAGTCTTATTCTCCTGTAGGGGTATTTCCATGATAGCTAAAAGCGATGAATAGTCCCGCCCATGTGCGGGGACCCTGGAGCACTTTCTCCAAATATGTTCTTAAATGATGAAGTTTGTCTTTTTCGGTAAAGCCTTGAAAAAGTCACTTAAGAATGTCATAATGCAGCCTAGGATACAGCCATAGAGGTCAAACGTCTTCATCTTGTAATGGCAAAAGAAGAGACTGTGAGAATATATGCTCTCAGAGTATATAGGTTTTGTAATAGCACAGAAAAAGAACCTTCACAAATCCTTTTGCTATGAATAGACAGATATGAAGAAGTGCCTGGCCCTATAGCCCTTAGGCTACCATTATAAGTATAGATAAAGTAAACTGTGCCTTTAAGGGCAGAGAGAACCCTCAATATTCCATTTTGTTTAGCTAGAGGCAGTTACACCTCAGGTCTTTTTGAAGGCTATAGACACCTGATAGTAAGCGGAGCATGAGATAATGGGTCCTCTCCACTGGGGAGGAGGGAGGGCTGCTTATGACTATCATGGAAATACCCTTACGAGGGAACTAGAATTACAGGTAAGAAACTATATCATCTCTCGTGGGGGATTTCGATGTATAGTCATAAGCGATGACCAGAGTAGCAAGCTCATCCCCCCTAAGGCGGTGGAGTAGACAGAAAAGTACCAAATGTGAAACCCAGTTAAGAAAAAAGATTCTGAGGGATGCCTGACCTACTTGTGCATCTGCTCTGGCATCTGTGTCAAGGCAGTTATCCTTAGTACATGTATTGACAGCTTTTTTGCAGCACAGGATGTTGACTTCTTCCTGTAAGAGTTTTAGGTGAGACGTGGATGTCTTCGGAGGAATGAAGGAGGTGGGGCAGTGAACTTGAGACAATAGCCATGATTGACATTATTCAAGACCCAGGCGTCTGTTGTGATATTTTTCCACTCTGACTGATTATTTACGCTGCTTTCCCCTACCGGAGTGGGTAACAGAAGAGGGGGAAGAGATGATTCAGGGTTTTGATGCAGTGGGTTGTTGTCCTCTTTGATTCGTTTGCTGGGAGTTACAATCTCTCTGCGGTTTGCCCTGTTGGTACAGACGCTGGTATTGTGATCTGTTTGATTGCCATTGAGGGGTTTGAACCCTCTGAGCGGAGGAACATTGGTGGTAGGGGTGAAAAGAGCATTGCTGTTCTTTTGATTTCCCCAGCCACACCACTTTTAAAGTATCCATCTCTGTTTTCATACGTGACAACTCGTCGTCAGCGTGTGAACCGAAAAGAGTGGAGCCAGAAAAGGGTACGTTCTGTAGCCGTAACTGGGCGTCAGGTTTCAGAGAAGTTAAACGCAGCCATGCGTGCTGACGTAAGGATATTCAATGGCAGTAGCCGTGAGCAACCAGGAGCGAGTAGTCTACTGCCGTGCTGATTATTACGTTGGAGACCATCGCACCCGCCTGAACTATTTCTAGGAAATCTTGCCTATGTTCTTTAGGGAGGTGGTCTGTGAAGTACAAGATTGAGTCCCACAAGGAGCGGTCATATCATCCTGAGAGGGCCATTGCACTGGCGGCTTTCGTGGATGTAGCGGCCAGGATGCAGATCTTGCGTCCTGATGAATCCATCTTTTTTGCTTTCCTTATCGGGGGAGATGTTGCAGATGGAGAAGTGGCATGAGAATTTCATGCTGCCAGAATTACCACTGAATCAGGAGGAGGGTCAGACCGTAAGAACAGAGGATCCTGTTCAGGTGGGCGGTATTTCTTGATGAGCCTTGACGGTACAGATGTTACCGCCAACGGCCTGAGGAACAACTCCATGGCTGGATCGAGCAGGCCTGGCACTAGAGTCCAGATGGTGTGTTTTGATGGAGTGTTTAAAAAATAACAGACGTTGATGGAGTAGGCGTCTCCATAGGAATGTTCAGTTTAGTTGCGCCGTGAACCAGGACCTCTTGACAGGTATTAATGTCATCAATCGGAGAGGACCTAGGTTGTGGTGAATCAGACAATGTAGGAGAGTAGTCTCTGGTTGAGGATGACGTGTCTCTATTGTGATGACGGCTTGAACATGATCTGGATCTGTGGTAAGAGTGGCACAATGAATGTCATGATCTAGTGGAGGATGGTGAGCGCCCATGTTGAGATCGACGGCTTGATCTCGAACGTGATCATCTAGGAGCCGGTGTTGTCAGAGGTACCGCAGGAACAGGAAGAACCAGTGCTGGTATTATTGCAGTCACCGGAAGCTGAGGTACTGGAAGCTGTGGCAGGGGATGCAAAGCCGAAGAGGCGGCTCTGCGGGAACCTGTGCAGGTGATGCCGGGTTGGAAGACTCAAGTGTTTCCACCAATGAAGGAGATTTGGAGTGAGAGGCCGAAGAGGTGTAAATTCTCCTCCTTTTAGATGCCTTTCCTTGCCTTGACGCCCATGATCTCCTCAACGTCGATCTTCTCCGTCGACTTTTTGACAAAGATCTGCTCCTTGATGTGGACCGTCAGTGTCAACCACTCAACGAAGAGCGAGTTCTCAAAGTCAACTAATCACGTCGCCGATGTTTAGCTGATGATGTCGGTCTTCTATCTCTTGGAGGCGGTGAGTCAGTATCTCTCGACGTCTACACTTGTCTCGACGTCGGTGTGAAGTGGCTCTCGAAGTCGAGCGTTGATGTTTTTTTAATGTCGAGCCAGTCAATGAAGGCGAACATGACAGCGCCATACCTTCTCTCGATGTTGACCGCCTCAACATCGACATCCTTGACGTCAATCAGGACTGCAAGCATTTTCTGGGTGATAAACACCTCTCAGACCTCCCACGTCCACTGTGGGTTGAGGTAAGAGCTCTGGAGGGAGATTTTCTTCCCCTTCATTCAGAGGTCCCACTGGCTACCTACTGTTTTCTTTTCTCTTCTCTTCCCTGCAGGCAAATCTTCTCCCTGTCACGCAGGGTACATCTGGAGAAGGTCTTGCAGATGTCACAGGTGTTAGGAAGATGCGAGGAAGGCAAACACAGAATACAGACTTCATGAGGGGCTGTTTTGGCTTCTTTTCTGCCACATCTAGGGCATTTGTCGAAAAGAAATGGTAGTATGAATAGGAAAAAAAAACCTTTTCCTCAGAGAAAAACACTTTGTTCCACAGAAAAGAACAAAAGATGTTGTGTGAAGCAAAAAACAGTGAAGTTTTAAGAGTTAAATTGAAGAAAAAACCTAAAAAAGGTCAAGGTCAATGCTCCAAGGGTCATGTCAGAAGGAGCTGGAAAAAAAACCTGAGGTAACTGCCTTTGGCTGAGCATGATGGGATATCGGTGGTCTCCCTGCTCTTAAAGTAACAGTTTTCTTTTTCTATACTTATAATGGCAGCCTATGGGTTACAGGGCCAGGCACTTCTTCATATCTGTCTATAGCAAAAGGATTTGTGTAGGTTCTTTTTCTGTGCTATTACAAAAAAGATATATTCTGAAAGTATATATTCTCACTATCCCTTCTTTTGCCATTACAAGATTAAGAACTCTGACCTCTGTGGCATTATCCTAGGATGAATTATGACATTATTAAGTGACTTTTTCAAGGCCTTCACGGAGAAAGGTGAACTTCATCACTTAAGAACATACTTGGATAAAGTGCTCCAGGGTCCCCGCACATGGGTGGGACTATTCATCGCTTATGACTGTACATGGAAATCCCCTACGAGAGAAATATGGGTTGTTTTGTAAGAGGTGAGGAACTCTGGCTTGCAGGATAAAACTGATAAGGCTTTATTGAAGCATTCTACACCATTGACAAGGGATAGGCCATGCACTAAGAGCCTCTGCAGGAGTTGTAGGCCCTAGCCACAGGCAATATCTGTAGTGAACGAGAGGGCTTTTAACAATCGATAAAGCCTGAGGTAGAGGGGCTCTAAATCTATTAGAAGATACAACCCACTGAGGGTAGAACGTTCTAAAGAAAACAGAAAAAGATGCAGCCTTGTGCAGGAAAAAAAGAAAAACATGGGGATGTTTGAGCAGAAGGTCTACATCAGCAATTATTGACTCACTGCTGCGTCATTGTCTCTTCAATGCAGCTCCCAACATTTCCAAAGTTGTAATGTAATACAAAGGAGAGACTAACGTCAGATGGGTGTGGTAAAAGGGCTGAGCTTCACCAAAGAGTTAGCTAGTGGGACCAGTGGGTTCATAAAGGGATCAAGCAAGGTATTTGTCAATAGTGACAGAATGTAGCTAACTAACAAAGCTGTACTAAAGTTATAGGGCTTCGTCTCACCGTCGGAGGAGGGAATAGGACTAGGCTTCAATGGGGGCCCCGGAGAGGGAACATATTTTACTGCATTTGCTAGAGAGAAGTACAGTTCAATATGTGATGCTGGAGAGGGAACATATTTTACTGCATTTGCTAGAGAGTTCAATATGTGATCCTGGAGAGGACACAGGCTTTTTCTAGCTTACAGAGGAGGCACTGGATGTCACTTCAGGGGGAAGGGCCTGAGCAGTAGAGTGCTTGTTTCACTGTGTTATCCTGTCAGAGGGGCAGTCATTTTCAAGGGATAGTTGATATAGGCAAGCATGACTGCAGGATGTGGGCAGAGGAGCAACTGGTCTTTGCAGGGACTGCTGGATGTGAAAGGTTGAGCTTAACTGGGCTTGTGAGAGGTATACCTCCACTACACCCCAACCATTATCTCGCCTGCCACTCAAATTGCATCCACTGCATACACATAACAAAACACTGTAAGGTAAAACTTGGGAAGTATAATAGGTGAATACAATAGCTAATAAAGTTAGGTCGAGGATGTAAAGGTAAAAATAATAGTATACTTCCCATAACAATGGGCGATGGAATGAATGCTTTATAACGTTAGGTCAATACATTGGCCTCATTAGGGAGAGCTTATATGCGGGAGCAAAGTATACTGCTTTCTTTTAAAAGATCAAAGGCAAAAGCAGAGTGGCAAGATGCAATTCACCAATGTATGGAGAATCAAAGGCAACGGGGTTCTGTACAAGGTACAAGGTAAAAATACATTCAGTGAGTGAGTGGACAGGTAGCTGTGTTCTAAGAGGGTAAATTGACATTTACTGCATCTTAATTTGACTGAAGGGAGAGGGATGACTGTTCCTATTGTGGCTGCTGAATCAGGAAATGGTAGAGGTATCATTAGCGCTAGACAAACATGCCTGCATCTCTCATCATTTCTTGCATTAGATTTCAGAAGGGACGGTCTCATGTTGCCCTTATGGGGGCTGTTAATAGTACAACGTTATCACCTTTGACAGGCACCAGTGACTCAAACCGAGATCAACAACTACAAACCTTCTGATCTGACCACTTTGTTTCCTGAATTAGAGAAAGCAATGAAGAGTACACGAGCCACCGCGAGCCACGGACAATCTGTACCCCATGATGGTCATTCCAACCACAGCACTCCCAGACCTACGCCGCCCAGGTAATGCCCTCTCAGGCACAAGGACTGCAGCTTGCAGTCTGATCGATATCTTTCTCTCACTCTCTCTTTTCCAGCACTCCTTTTCTTGTTTTGAAAATTCCTCCTTAGTCTAACATCTCACAGGGGCTCTGCACCCTTACCTCAAACTGCTAGTCCTATTTTACATAGGGCAATAACTGTATAAACATATTTTAACATTAATACAAGATCCTCATGGAACATACAAATCAGTTTGCACTTTTCTTTCTTTATGCCTCTTGCTTAATTTAACCCATGAAGCTAAAAGGTTTGCACCGCACTGTGCAATTGGACGGCTTCCCTAAATGGGACAAAATCTGGCAGGTAGACCACATATGATCGTTCCAAGACTTGCAAACACAGTTTAACCTGAGGCAGACAAACTTTCATAAATACCTACAGCTCTGGAATGCTTTGACCACTTATAAGGCTGTCTCTGACTACTTGCCTGAACAGAACCAGCTGGAGGTCAAACTACTGCTAATGGGCTGATTAGGGAGGGGGGCATATCACAGATAACGCTGCATTTTGGTTGCCAACACCCCGGATAAATTCATAATCCTAAAATAGAAATGTCAAGACTGCGTAGGTCCCCTAGATGATCTCGACTGGCAACTAGCCCGGATGCGTCCTTCGGACATTGCCACATCCTCACGCCTCAGACTGATCCAACTGAACTACCTTCACATGACCTACCTCACTCCCCACCGGCGAACTCCCCCACCTGCCCTGATGAAGACTTCTTTTACCTGGTCTAACAATGCCCTAAAATTGGCAGACATTGGAACCGAATTGAGTGCGGGGGGCAGGGGGCGTTCACCTAGGTTTCAGGATGGTCAATAGAGCTTTTGCCCAGACGAGTTCACTTGGGTATGCCAGGCGCCCTGAGGGGCACTCAAGGTGAATGATACTTGGCGGGCTTGGCCCCGGTAGTTGCTATACAAGACATTACCCATAACTGGAGGGGCTCTGAGCCTCCTACATTAACCAAGTGGGGTGCGGGACTTGATTGGTGTGCCATGCAGGAAGAACCCAAATACAAGGCCAGAGGGTGTCCCCTGAAATATGCTAAGATTTGGGGCAAATGGTGGGACTACCACAGGCTGGGTTTAATGTTAGACTGGCAGGAGAGAGAAACGTTATTTGGAGTGACATTGAAACAAAAGTATGCAATGATGGAACTTAATGTGTAGATTAATTGTATTAAAAATAAATAAAACCCCTTATAAAAAACTACAAAATCCATATATCTCAAATGTAATAAAGTACAACTTGTTATATATTGATTGATCTGATTAGCCATCATCACATAAGTGCCCATTCTTTATATCATAGTCGTGTAATACACTTTTCTTCACATAATATCAGTCATAATCCAATTTTCTCCATATCTCATCAGCCAAGACGTGTTTCTCAGAAAACTATATCAATACTCGAAATGTGTTTTTTTGCACACCAATCACTTTTTTAGTGTGAAAATGGGCTTCCTCTACTTCCATAAAGTTTTAGGGGTCACGTTCCTTCGTTCCTCTGCCCATGTTCTGTCTCTGTCTTTTCGGTGCAGTGTGCCTTCATCGTCATCGTGATCAAATGGTTTTAAGATCAAAACGTTTTTTGAAACGTTACCTATGAAAGGCGTTTCCCCTAATTTTCAATTGGATCCATGCTAGTTCTAATGTTTAATTGAACATATACCTGGCTTGCATTTTTTGTCTCCTGACTGAAGCATTATAAAAGATACACTATTGCAGATCAAACAAGCATTTGCAATGCAATAGGTCTTGCATTTACAAGAGTTTGAGCTATTCGCAATGCAGTAGCTTAAACTCTCGCAAGTGCGAGACCTATTGCATTATAAATATTTGTTTGCTTACTACTAGCACCCATGCGGCGCTTTCATATTCATGGAGTCATGCCCCTTTCTTTAGGCAAGCCGAATCTAAAGAAAAGGGCATGGCCGACATTAAAGTGAAACCGGAGCATGCGGCGCCTTGACATAAAAAGGCATCTGTTTGTCAAGTTGATAAACAGTTTTTTTTTTAACCCCTTCACTGCGGCGGTTATTCCGCCGCAGTGCTAAGGGGGCGGGGCGGCCGCGCGGCGGGGCCGTGCTGGTGACGGAACCGCTCCGTCACCAGCCGCGGTTGAGCTTTGCTCATGACGGAGCGGTTCCGTCATGGCCCCGCCCGCTCAATAGAAAGCCCCGCGCAGGCGCGAAATTAGCGCCGCGCAGGCGCGGCAGCAGGGCCATGACGGAACCACTCCGTCATCAGCACAGCGCCACCGCAGCTGATGACGGAGCGGTTCCGTCATCAGCACGGATAGGGTTAATTAAAGCACCCATGATGAGCTTTCACTTTAATAGCATCTGGGCACCTTTCTTTAGATGCGGCTTCCCTTAAGAAAAGGGTGTATCCTCCATTAATGTGAAAGCGCCACATGGGGCACTAGTAAACAAAAATAAATAAGTGTGGCTGCTATACTTAATGCGGACCGTGCGCTAAAATAGATAAAGAAACGTGGACCCTATAGTTATGTTGTTTTGTTTTGTATAGCGCACCGCTACTCAAAAAGAGTTAAAGCAGACCGCCATTAGTAAATCAAATATAAGAGGGTGGCGTGCTGCGACGTAGTGGGTGGAACAGGGGCAAATCATTATTAACAAAATAGTGCTGACAGACAAGATAAAGCAGATCGTGTAACAAGAAAAGTAAAAGGTCCAATCGTTATGGGAGGTAACAAATGCAGACTGGGTGGTACCAAGGACGGACTAACAAGCCTAATAATGACTCAGGAGCCAGCGTTTACGATGGACAATGACGCAAGCCAATTAAAAATATGGGCAGAGAGTGGGCAGGGCTTCAAGTACATACTCCAGTACTGAATACCTCGCAGTAGTGCATCCACTGCCCAGGCTCGACCTAAAAACGGTTGCTTTCTGAATACAGTACAACGATGAAATAAATGATTCATGAGGGAAAATTGTTGTCAACAAAGCTTTGCTAAAAACCATGTTTTGGAAGGGCTTATCCAGAATGACAAAAGCTTTAAGGTAAAATATTCGTGCATTGTTCTGCATGGTGAAATACTGAGAAATTGTGTTCTAGAATGTCTACATGTTGCACCTGTTGCCAATTCTTTAAAATATAGATTGGATAGGATTTAGCGCCTCTCTGGCGAACATGTAATGCCCTCTCACCTCTTGCTTTTGCTGTTTGATGTATCATTACGCCCTATGTGGGGTTCTGGCACTGCAAAGTATGAGAGACTATTTTATATCTCAAAGATACACAGTTTAATGGTAACAATAGCATTTTTAGTCCTTAAAAATCGCCTCCTATTGCCACTAATGAGTGAATGCTGTCTCCAAGTGGTGAGACTGTGAACTGTTTGGCAAAGATGTTAACATAAAACTATTATGACCGACCGTCCGAAAGTGTATGCGTGCTTATCCTTGTGTCAAATTCGGCTGTCTACCATCTTCCATTCCATCTGGAGCCACCTTAGTTCCTAGATCTTGATCATTATTCAATCTAAGGCGAGGTGTCAATGAAAAGGGATGATGTGGGAATCAGGAACCTGCAATGAGCTCCCACTATGGTAACTTCCGTTTAGTCCTATTCCGTTTAGTCCTATTTCAATCTGTCTCCTGCTCATAACCAATAGGAGCAGCCTTCTCCCATTTAACAAAGTTATGTTATGTTATGTTATGTTAATTGAATTTATAAAGAGCGCACAATTACCCTTGGGTGTCCTGGCGCTGAGTTAGCCCGACCGGTGGTCAAAACAGTTTAGTGAGAGAACAACCAGGTCTTCAAGCCCCTTCTGAAGGAGAAAAGGTTATCGGCGTTCCTCAGGTGAAACGGCAATTCGTTCAATACCTGGAACATACAGGTAACAAAACTCCTTCCACCCCAACTAAATTTCTTGAAAGTGGGTACTTTAACCAATTTAGCTCCCAGGGATCGCAAGGTTCTACTAGGGGTATACCATTTGAATCTTTGCCTCAAATGATTGGAACCGACACTATTAAAGGTCTTAAAAGCTATACAGAGGGCCTTGAAACGGACCCTCTGTTTCCCTGGGAGCCAGTGTAATCGAGTTAATTCTCCTCGGACCGACACAAATTTAGAGGTACCGGACAGAAGTCTTGCAGCTGCATTTTGGACCAACTGAAGCCTATTGAGCTGTTGTTTTTGGGCATTCAGGAAAAGGCTATTACAGTAGTCCAAACGTGACATAACCAAAACTGTGACAACCATCCTGAAGTTATGGTCTGAGAGATAAGGTTTGATTTTCCTTAGGGTTCGAAGAATCAAAAAGCAGGAGGATACAACTGAGCTGATATGATCGCAGAAAGGCAGTCTATTGTTGACTGTAACTCCTACATTTTTCACTTTGAGAGTAGGAACAGGATGATTACCCATATCTGTAGGCCACCACTCTGGGGTCCAAATATGGGGGTTATTACCAAAAACGATCAGCTCAGTTTTGTTGGAATTCAATTTAAGGCAATTTGCCGACATCCAACGTGCTATAGCCTTCATGCAATCATGAAAACGGGCCCCTGTTTCCTTTACCTGACCCTCTTTGCAGGACAGCACAATTTGGGTATCGTCGGCGTAAGAGGTCAACTGAAAGCCAAATGATCTAATCAGGGCAGCCAGAGATATCACATAGATATTAAAGAGCGTAGGGCTCAAAGATAACCCCTAAGGCACCCCACAAGGCAGGCTGAAAGGCTGATATTTATTGTTATCCAGGTCAACAGTTTGAGATCTTTCGGTTAAAAAAGAATGAAGACGTTTCCAGGCCGCTTTCCTGACCCCCACCTCCGACAATCGGTCCATCAGAACCTTATGATGGACCGCGTCGAAGGCTGCTGAAAGATATAACATTATCAGTATAGCCTTCCCACCGCAACCAAGAGCCTCCCTTACCTCCTCACACAATTTAATTAAAGCTGATTCCTTGCTATGATCGGCTCTAAATCCATATTGGTTTGGATCGAGGGCATTATTGCCATGAAGGAAATTGCTAAGCTGAACATTCATGGCCTTTTCAATAATTTTCGCGGGCAGGGGAAGTCTCGAGATTGGCCGGTAATTGCTCGGATCAGAAGGATCTAGGGTAGTTTTTTTAAGAAGAGGCAAAATTGAAGCCTTCTTCTAAACTTTAGGGAAACACCCGGCAGCAAAAATATTGTTAAACAAAGGATTAAGCACCGAGCAAATAACTTCGGGAATGGATTTAAGGACAGGAGCCGGACAAGGATCATTAGGGGAACCAGCGCGCGCAGAAGACAAAAGTTTTAAGGTTTCAGCAATCCCTACAGGAGTAAAGTGGTCAAGAACTGAGCCACAGTTGATGACAGTCTGACTGGAGCCCACTGGGTGGAGCTCAAAATCTTTCATCTCAGGGGTAAATGTGGTAAATATAGCCTCCACTTTTTGTTGAAAGAAGGTGGCCAATCTACCACAAAATTCAGGACTGCTCACCTTCTTAATACTGTGAGGAGAGGTTAGCCTTATCACGGTTTTAAAGAGGTCTTTGGAATTGGATTTGGCGTGAAGCATTTCATTCGAAAATAAATTCTTTTTAGTTTCCATCAATAGATCTTTATACTGTTTAAGGTTGTATTTATAAGTCACTTTGTCAGCGCTCCCATAACCTCTTCTCCAGGCCCGTTCAAACTTTTTGCTGGCCAGTTTCTGAGATTTAAGCTGGTCTGAGTACCATGGGGCCGAAGGGATGACTCTCTTTGGAGTCCATCTTGTTATAGGCACCAATTTTTTAAGAGCTGTCTCAAGCCAATCTGTATAAGCAATGGTAGCATTGTCAATGTCACTGAGAGGGGGAGGAAAAATGTTCTTAAGTTCCACCTCCAGTTGTAACCTATCTAGATCTTTCCAGGCCCTTTTTACCAATGACTTAGGTAAGGTCGTCCTTGGTATCTCATCAGATGGTACCTTCATCCCAAATATTATGGCACTGTGATCAGACCAGGCCAAAGGAAGAACCTCTAAATGGGATACATCAGCATTATTAGAAAATATCCCATCTAACGTGTGACCTTTAAGATGCTTAGGGCCAACTACCAGCTGTTTGAGATCACCAGCCACCATTGTTTTGTTCAGACCGATGGTATCAGGATCCTCGGGGTCCTCGAGATAAAAATTGAAGTCCCCAAGAACCGCAAAAGTATCTTGACATAAACCATCCTCAAGTAAGGTACTTATCATTTCCAGAAACCCTCCTTGTGGCCCTGGAGGACGATAGAGGAGTATCCCTTTAAGAATACTATGGTGCTCAAAATTTAAATTAAAGGAGAGAGCTTCACAAACAGTGTTAGATGCAGAACAAAAAAGAGGGTTAAATGTATTATGGTATATGACCACTAACCCCCCCCCCCCTTTCCTCAGCGGACGATCCAAGGAAAAACAGGAGAAACCTTGGGGAGTGGCTTTGAGTAGATCAGGTCCAGAAGCTGGATCTGTCCAGGACTCCGTAATGAACGCTATTTTGATGTTATTGTCTTCTAGAAAGCGTGCACATTCTACGCTATGTTCACTAGGGATCTAGCATTAAAAAGCGTGCATTTAAAGATAGATCTAACATCCTTCCCTGAGCAACCAATGGGGTTATGTTGCAAACCGTGGGCCAGTTGATCGAGGAAGATAGACAGTTGAGACCCACAATTTCCACAGACCCTTTGAAACCCACCTCACAAGCCTGCCTAGGGCAGCTGACTAAGCCCCCAGGCAGCCTGAGTCCTAAAAGCTCCTGCTGTGAATATTTTGTGAAGTCTGGAACCACACGGATAGGGGGACTAGCCCTGAGCCCGGTCGGAGCGCGGTCGGGCTCAGACGGGCTTGCCTTAGGAGCACCCGCTGCGCGTCCGCGACAGCATGGCTCTTAAATAGACAGCGTGAGAGGCTGGACCGCTAACACTGAGCACCCAAAATGGCCGCCCCTCGAGTGCAAAAAGGCAAGTATTCCGTGTATCCCCCAGCAACCAAACGTCAATAAAGTCAGGCTTTTAAAAATAATAATAGTGCAAATGTGGCTGGATGTGAGAGGTCTACTAGGGGTCTAAAAACTGGTCGGGCGTTGAACGCAGCTCCGAACCGGCAGTACAAACAGCGCGTCCGCGTCAGCTCACCTCTTAAATAGGCAGCATGAGAGGCTGGACCGCTAACTTCAAGCACCCAAAATGGCCACCCCTTGAGTGCAAAAAGGCAAGAATTCCCTGTATCCCCCAGCAACCAAACGTCAATAAAATCAGGCTTTTAAAAATAATAATAGTGCAAATGTGGCTGGATGTGAGAGATCTACTAGGGGTCTAAAAACCGGTCGGGCGTTCAACGCAGCTCCCTTAGGAGGCGGCGTTTCTTCCGGAAGCTTGAAGAGCTTCCAGGAGCCGCTCTGCACAAAGCAGAATGGGGTGCATTTACAGATCAGGCTCTAGCACTTCCTTATTGGCGTGACATTTAGCCTGCTGTTAGTGAGAGATGAGCATCACCTATTATCTCAGAAGGGGCTATAGCGCTTCCCTGGTAGCACATAGGTTCCAGTGATGTTCCTCCCCCTCGTTTGATAGAGTTTGATGGCGGCTCCTCAGGTTTGGCGCGCTGCTGCATGAGAAGACGCCAAGGAGCTGCTGGCCGAAAACGGGCTGAAAATTTCACAGCGTGTGGTCCCTGCTATTCTCTGGCCCCCGCGCGGTCCTTCATGGAGTGATTCTGGCTTTGTCGCGGAGATGGTGCAGGGCTTGGAGGTCGGCTCCGGTTTTTGATGTCTCTCTGACAGCTGAGCTGAGGTTTTGCTTTTTTTTTGGTTTGATGAGAGCGGCGAGAAGAGATCGGAGTGTGTGACTTACAGGTAGACTGAGAAGCGTGGTTCAAACAAGAAAGCTGGGCCGCAAAATTACACGAGAGTACTACTTGAAAAGTTTTCAAAGACAGAAACCCAAGAGATTTGTGTGTGGATTATGGCAGGAGAGAGGCAGGAAAGCGGCAACACTGGTGAGTCTATTACTGATTGAAAAGTAAGACTTTCAGAGACTTTCAGAGACTTGGGCTGGTTTTCACTCCTGCGCATTGATTTAACTGACATATGGTGAGGAAACAATTGAGGCTTGCTGCAGCTGCGGCAAAAGCGGATGCCGCAATCCTAGCAAAAAATAAATGCGATTAGCCAAAGCTAAACTGAGCCAGTCTATAACAAAAGTTGGTAGTAAAATGCATCATGGCGAGTCTTCATTTAGCGCTCAAAACTCAGAAACTGATGATTGAACTTTAAAGGAGTTAAACGTAACAGAAGCTCCGGGACCCTTAGCAAGGGATAATAATATATATTTTTCGCCAGGAAATTCTCAAGTTCGAAAAAATCAAGAACAGAAAAACTCTAGAGACTTTCCGCTTTTTGCAAAAAAAGTGATATTTCCCATTACCTCGCCTCGGACTGGGAAGCTCAGCGAGGACTCTGCAGTCTCTAACATGACAGCCTTTATGGGAGAGAAGCCAATGCCAGTAGTATTATCGGTGTCACAGCCTGAGTCTGAGCTACAGTGTGCTCATGGGTCTGTACCCTCTTCTTCTTCAGCACTTCAGGGCCCATCGCCATTAATAGAAGATCAGCTGGCGATTTTATCAGATCCTGATGCAGACCAGTTTAATAACCCTGCCCTGATTGAGAAAAAATGGTGGAAATGGCTATTGCGACTCCGCTTACTCAATCTCTGCCTTTGCCTCTCTCTGCCTCTGGAAAGGATATTTTAATTCAATCAACAGGCACCATGTTGGCCCAACAGGGTTCACAAGTTCGGCAAGGTCAGCAAGATCTACAAGGTCAACAGGTACCTTTGGTCCTAAAGAAGACTAAATCATTAAATTTGGGGTTATTTGAAACCAATAAAGAGTCACAGCAGGGAGCCAAAGAAGGTGATTATGCATTGAAAGAAGAGCAAGCCATTTTATATCAGATGGATATCAAAACAATGCTCAATATGATCCTTGAAGAAATTCGGGACATGAAGGAATCTCAACAATCCGAAATTGCTGCCATTCATCAGCGCTTAGGGAAGATAGAGGAAGCAGTCACTAGTCTTCCAATTCGCATTTAGGAGGCAGAGGCAAGAATTTCCTTGGTTGAGGATCAAATGAATGGGATTGCATAGCGGGTAAATCAGATCTCTAATG
This sequence comes from Lissotriton vulgaris, assembly GCF_964263255.1. Classification (NCBI taxonomy): domain Eukaryota; kingdom Metazoa; phylum Chordata; class Amphibia; order Caudata; family Salamandridae; genus Lissotriton; species Lissotriton vulgaris. Next base: position 1,511,725,161 of record NC_141693.1, read on the forward strand.
AGAAAATGAATATGAAAAAAAAATTGAAGAGCTTGAAAATTTCTCATGTAGGTCAAATCTTCGCATAGTGGGATTCCGGAGCGACTTGAAGGAACAGATACACTTAATTGGGTTGAGGCATTTCTGAAGAAGGTATTGATTCCTGAGTTTCAGGCGATTTAACTGTAACAAGAGCTTGTAGCGTAGTTCCTATTTTCCCAATAGGCCCTGCGCATTGGAATAACATAAACAGTAGTATCGACGTAGAAGTGCGGATCTTCCAGGCCTCCACTGACTATGCTAAACTTAATTGGGTTTGTTACCAACTAGCTCAGAGGTCACTGGAAACTTTCTTCTCTGAATAGGAAGTGATCAGCTTCCCCGGTACAGACAAGAAGGGATTCAGTTTTCCAACAACTGTGCAACATGACAACTTTGCTCCTCAGATCAAGAGTCAATCTCTAGGGTCGTGTGAAACAATAGACAGTTATTTTACTCAGTCAGGTTGGTGCAGATTACTTTCACAATATGTAGAGAATACAGAGACGGGCGTTTGTCAATAAAGGGTTAACATTTATTGAACAGTCTTTCTTCTCATACAAGAGAAATGAATTGCCACAATTGCAAGACTTGTTATTATAAAAAGTACGTACAGTAAGATAAGTATTGCGAAATAATACTGTAAAAGCATTGATATGGTTTCTTAGCCATACAATGGTTTAAAAGTAATAAAACATATATACATTCATATATACATTAGGCTAAAATACTCAACTGGTGCTTCTAACTACGCCTACCCCAGTGTACCTGACCTAAGCCTAATACTTGGGAGGGGAGTAAGTAAGTAGCTTTAAGTTAAGTTGGTTTTGCCAAGGTTTGCTTCAAGAATTCTCTCTCAAGGGTTTAGTCAACACCATACCTCTGGAATAGAATGATGGAGGTCTGGTATCTCCCTCAGGGCTCGATATCCCAGGCACCCGCAAGGGTAGACCAGAAACGCTGGAGCTGGATTTCTCTGCGGGAGAAAGGCAGCGTCTCTTCTCAGCGCGTCGAGGAGGAGGAGGGGGACAGCGTCCGCGGGCAGCTTGCATCTGCAGGGGGACGGCTGTTCAGCTCCTAAGTTCACCACACCATCGTTCGCTAGTTAGCAGCGATAGCAGTAGCGATAGCAGCTATGATATCTTCAGCATAACAGCAGCTTCAGGCGACGGGCAACAGGGGACTTGCTTAAGGCCACATTGGTAGTATTTATACCTGAAAGGTGCCTTGTTTGACGTAAGTTTGCTGGACATAAGACCTCAATAAAGATGTCACTTAGGAAGTGATCGTCTATCAGTGCTCATTAGAGTTCTATTACTAATCAAAACACAGCAAGCGGGGATTTCCAGGTTTGCTGAGTTTTTATCTTGTTGAAGAACTCGGAGTGTTAATCTAGGAATCTCAGATAGTAACTTCTGCTCTGTCATTGCACTAATTGGTTGCAAAGGAAGTGGCAGAGAAAGCTATTCTGAAATGTGGCTCTGTTCGTGTGAGGCCAGAGATGAGTTTCTGAATATTGCACTTGAACGGTTATGCCAATATAGGGAATAAATGGATTTATAGCCGAATAGGGGCATAAGGTCACAGTATCGATCAGGATCCTAGATTAGAACGCCACACCCACTCCACGAATTCATGTCCATCAAATTACTAAACTAGAGCAATAAGATGCATGTGTAACATTGCCCACCCCAAAATACATAAATGCATTTGAAATAGGCGTATATTGAAATACGTGAACATTTAGGTACTGCACGTTTTTGAAGCATAGAAATCATTCAAAAATTATAGCATATGAAATCAATGAACGATTATGCAAAAAGAATTACACATGAAATATCTCTGAAACAGAAGAAGGGCGAGATAAATCATCACATATAAATGCATTGCAATAAAATGTGCTAGAGGCTGGTGTAAAGTTATCATGTCTCTAGATGTGTTTAGAAATAGAAGTTGAAGCTTCTGTTCTCTATGAATAGTTTTTACCTTAAGCAAAGAATTTTTTGTGCCAAAAAAGGGTGAATATTAAAAAGTATTCAATTCAAAAGAATTATTGCTTGAACGGGGAAAATAGAGTTCCAACGCTTTTAGCAGTTTTTGTTGTTCATGGGAACGCTGTGTGTCGGAAAGCTTCTCTAAAGTTATTGTTTCTGTTCTGGTGAGAACATCATATCAGACAGGCTCTCAAAGAATTGGTCTACAAAATCAGGTGACAGTTCGACCAAATTCGATAGTGCTGTAACTTGGCAGGTGTGAGAATGATTGCTTTCATCATAATCGGGATCAGCAATGCTCACAGAAGGTCGTACCTGGGTGATGCTGCTTTTGTCACTCGCTCCACTGTTACCACCTAGTCGTAGCACAGGAGTCTCAACGAATGCCGTCATCAGGATTGGTAGCCGCTGGGGACAACACAATGCGTGAGCCGTTATCGGACTGAGCAAAGTGTCGACGTCCATTGGTACTGCTGATGGAAGTGAAAGACAGACGTCCAACACGCACTCATCTCCGCATAGCATACATCGAAGTACCGGTAAGATACAGTTCTGCCATATAGGTCTGAATGAAAGGAACCAGGTCATGTTTAGATCTCTCAGCCTGGCCAATCCAAGGACTCTAGTTATTCTGTCCCGGTAGCGGATTGCTAGGATTGTCTCTTCCATTCCCATAGGAGTCATGTCTAAGCTTTGGCTTGCCATAACGAAGCAGGAGGGTCAAAAATAAAATCCCTGCTACAAGTCCCAAAAATAAGGGTATGCCGCCAAAAACAGAGTGGACAAAATTTGGAACGATTCCCAGAATTGCTTGAAATGGTGTTAGCAGTCCCGTAAAAATCGTCTTAAATATGCCTGGGATGCCTGTGGCACTAGACATGTTAAGGAGTTGGCTAAGCATTTCTACGAAATGCACGGGGCAATTTGTTGATAAAAGGTCATGAACCTCCGTAGCTGTCCTTGCAACTAGAAGATCATACGTCTCTTTTGATGACGTGATGGGCACTGTTGTCTGCAAAAGCACAGACTTCATTTTGCTTAAAGTATCAATTCGTATAGAATAGAGATTCAGACGAGGCCAGATGGGAGTCTCTGTGTCTACAGGCCCGCTAGGGAACAATGCCTGCATACAGCATTTGACCATGGATGTTACGCTTACTAGATAACTTTTCCCTGGAACAAGGCCACAACATCTGTGATCCGTTCTAAGAATGTAACTCCCATTCGCAAGTTGCATAAAGAAGGGCTCTATCTGAGTTGCAGGTGTGACAAGCTGGTGGCATGAAAGGTTGTTAGAATTACCTTCACAGGCTCCGTGTAAATTAATACCCTGGCACAAAAGTATACCGCTTAGTGAACGTTTACAGTTTTCACCACTAAGAAATACATTTTTGTCGCTGTCACTGTAGCATGAATGTGTGTATGGTAATTTCCATGCTGACTTAACATATCCTTTACCCAATCATTCATACTGGCCAGTAGGTATGTATTCAAGGCACTTTTTAAATCGGAAAGTTGTTATCGGAATAGTGATAATTCCGTGTATTATCCATTCAATGACAGGACTCTCTGACATTGTCAATGGTAATCTCTCAAGTTTTTCGATGCTCAGGATTGTATAGTCTGCTCCTTTCTGTGCCAAACTGATTTGTTTATCAGTAAGGTTAAAAATGGAAAATAATGACGTTGTGTTGATTAAACGCCAAGGTACATAGCCTGAACGAAGATTTTGCAGCGTCCAGCCCAATTGTACAATAGAACGTAATTGAGATTGGCCATGTTGTAACATTAGCAAGTCTCTGTCTATTATGTCAAAGGCAGAAGATACAATATTGTCCAACGAATATATTCTGGAGGACAGAGTCATTAACCCATTGTCCACTACAGAAAGTGATTTTTCCAAATTAATACGATCAATTTCTCGTATTTTTTCTGCTGTTTCAATTTGTGTGACTTTCCAAGCCTCGTTGTACGCAGCATAGATACTGGTCGCTATGAAAAGCTTTAGACGCTGTTTGCGTGGTCCAAGAATGAAATCGCGCAAATCAGCACCATCTTTTAGTAAAGACAAGTGTTGCTTAATTTCAGCCAGTGTGGATGATCCTAGCCATTCGAGGCAGAGTTTCCCTACACTGTATATTGTTACTATCCCTGGATCTTGTCTCTGGGAGTATCTAGGGTCTTGTCTGGTCATTTATAACCCCTGTGTTTTGTTCAGGAATCTATCTTGACAGTTGTTTGTGTCAGTAGGCCAGATTAACCACTTTTTCCAATCAGGATGTGTTCTGTTAAAATGTAAAATTTGTGATACGTCTATTTCAATATCTGTTGTTGTATTCTCAGGTATTGGCTTCGGAATAGACGGTTTGTTTAGGTCTTTGATCTTAGCTAGGCCAAGACAGGATGTTTGGTAAATTGTGTCATTTAAAAACATCATTTGTTCTGGTATCATGCAGGTTCTGAATAGTGCTTCAAGGCCTTGTACCTGCCAATCTTTTGTACCCCAAATGGTTTTTGTTTCAATGTTATTTTTCCAATAATCAAAACCAAATGTCATCATTTTGTCATAAAATGCTTCTGAATATATCAATTTATAATTTGTCAGCATTGTTTTCATTCGTTTTATCTAACAATTTGTAATAAAACGTTTCTGCATCACTGGTGTTAAACCCTGAGAAGTGCTTGAATTTCTCAAAGAATGCTTTAGAACTGCTTTTAGGCGGTGTAGCACAATGTTCCCATTGATTATACTTAAAAACATTTCTAGGCTGTGCAGATTTATGCAAGTAATGATCGCCATAATGTGTTTAGCAGAATAACTGCTCATAACTAGATGAACATTGTAAATAATCATGTTCTGTGAATCTAGCTGACATTACTAAATCGGACATCATGTCATTAATACTGTTAAAGTCCCAATCATCAGAGAATGTACTAGCTTTTACAAAGTCACTAAAGGAAACCTTCAGTTGATGAGGATACTTCAGGATTTCGACGGACCATAGATCTCATAGTCAGTTTTCTCCCATACTATCCCACCGGGTATTGGAATGGCTGTGACATTTACTGTTGACAGTTCTCTTTTCTTCACGTGGGATGATCTGTGTGGTTTCAGGACTAGGTTGAAGTTCTGACTTGCTGTGTCCATTCAATTGTAATAAACTTTCCTAAAATTAAAACTAAAATTAGGCATAGTAGGAGTATGAATACCCCTGAAATAATCCAATGCTCAATCAACGGTGAATCCAGATATAATTCTTTGATTTGTTGAAAGAGTTCCGTTGTAGTATCTTTAGAATACTTTTTTGTTTCTGGCATCACTTCGGAGTCGTTTTGATCTTCAGAGAAGTTGTCGAAGTTGATGAAATAACCAGAGGCAGTTCTGTCAATTGTTGGGATTGTTCTTTCAATCTGTCTTTTGGTAGCACTTTCAGATGCCACATTATTGTAGACTGGTGTTTCTTGACAAACTGTTTCAATCTGTGTCTCAAGAGGCACGAGTAAATTTTGGAAAAGGTGGTGGACAGAGTTTCTGAATGATGCAGAATACTCCTACCCAGTCAAGAGATCAGGGCTTGATCCATCACCGTTTTTTAGCTCACTGCACCATCCCAGCTCAGAACCTGGCTATATGCAAATTAGTCTGTTCCTGTCCCAGTGCATGATGGGAACAGGGCAAACCAATCTACCAAGCCAATTCTTATACTGGGATCAATTTTGGAAAAGGTGATGGACAGAGTTTCTGAATGATGCAGAATACTCCTACCCAGTCAAGAGATCAGGGCTTGATCCATCACCGTTTTTTAGCTCACTGCACCATCCCAGCTCAGAACCTGGCTATATGCAAATTAGTCTGTTCCTGTCCCAGTACAAGAGGCACGAGTTCCATGGCATTATTGCATAGTCCTTCTCTGTGCACTGCTGGCTGATCGAATGTGATTAGTCTTTCAGTTTGAACCTCTTGGATTGTTGCAAGTTTGGGTATTCTGTTGTTTCTTGGGAGTCCACTGGGCCTACTGTTGATTATAGGCCACATGGTTGTGGTTTTACCAGGTCGATAGACACGACTCTGTTCTCCTTTTTACCAGCAAGGGGCGGTAGTACTACTGATCTTGTTCCGGTGACTGCCAAGACAGGTACTGCTTTTCTGTAAGAAGGCCCAAATTCGTTCTTTACCGCGATTTTTTCTCTGACTAGATCCCCAATCTTTGGAATCCAGACAGGCCTTGCTGGGGCTGTTGCTTGTGGTGCCTCGTCAGTGGTATCTGGCTGTTGCTTTAACTTTATGTTGCTTAAGGATTTTCTTGTTTCATTCAGTTCCTGTAAAACAGCCAAACGATCTTTGATGTCAAAGTCTGTTGTTTTTTCTTGTACCACTGATATCTGACTATCTAAGTCCTGAATTGTCATTCTAATTCCGAACAATAGTTCGTATGGGCTGAAACCTTTTAGGAATTTTCTTGGCAAATTGTTAAGACTGGTCTGGACACTTATTAAATGTTTGACCCACCCAGCGCCTGAACCTAATACCTTCGCTGTTATAGATCGCTTTATGTCTCGGTTTTTTCTTTCTACCACACTATTCCCTTCGGGGTGCGACGGACAAGAATACCGCAACCCAATTCCCATGCTGGCCATGGCATCCTTATAAGCTCGAGAGCTGAAAGCAGGACCCTGGTCAGAATGGAACGTGGTAATTGCGTATGTGCCGATAAAGACTCGCAGATCTTTTATAACCGTTCTAGCGTCAGCCGAGCGCTGGGGCCACATCCATATGAACCTCGTACAGGAATCCACTGCTACCATGATATATCTATAGTTGCCGTCCCTTTGTAGGGGACCACAGTGCTCCAGGTAAACACATGCAAATGGTTTATCCGAGATGAGAAGGGGTGTCTGCGCTGGTCGTTTTACTGTTGATACTTTTATCCTTTGGCATATATCGCATTCTAATACATACTTTTTAGTTTGTATTCTCAATCGAGGCCACCAATATCTCTGTTTTAATAGTGATATTGTTGCGGAAACGCCAGCGTGTGCAGAGGCAAGCCCTTCGTGTGCCGCTTTGATTAGTCCTAACCTGTGTTTCATGTTTGGAATTACCCTATCCCCCACTCCAGGGATTCGAGCAAAAGGAACGGAGTTTGCATCGATTACATATGCATAATTGAGTGGATAGTTCACAGGTAGTGCTGCACGGTCGCCTTTTACGGTCGTTTTTACTGCCAGCATGGTTTCCCCGTCTATGTATTTTTCTGTACGCTTTTTTGTGGCTACGGAAGCTGGTTAAGTTGCTTCCGCTGTGGCTGTATTAGCCAATGAATTCCCTGCAACGTGAACGCCATCACGTTGAAGACTCTGTGCGTGTATCACGTGAGTCTTTTGTAGTTCTTTCTGTAAAAGAGCTACCTGTTTCCAGAGCAATTTATGCTTTATTGTGGCACCTGTGTCATCTTTGTAATCGTTTTCGATCCAGCTCTGCAGTTTATTATTGTAAGAGTTGACGCAAAAATAAGAATCGCACACGATTAGTGTCGGGAATTCACGTTCTGCATTTTCAAGCGCCATCTTTAAAGACCTGATTTCAGCTCTCTGAGCCGAACAGTTTCTTACTGATTCAGTTTTTGTTACTTTCGGTCTGAATTTACCGCACAGCCAACGACCTTTAACAATCGCACAGGCTGCATCGTAGGATTTGCTCTCTACGTTGAAATGCTGTACAAATCTATCTGTATAGATTATACAGACGTACTGTGGGAGAGGCAGAAGTTCGATTGGCAGAGGATATTCTTCTTCATATTCTAAATCATAAAGTTCTTCGAATTGCGGGGCAAAATAGTATTTCGCATCTTCCGCTCCTAGAGAATCTACACACTGTATCCATTTCGGATCCAGTGACACTGTAGGCAGGTTTACTGGGCTGAATAGCGCCTCGAAGGCGGATTCCGCTGTGAGGATATTAATCCTTTTGCCGTGTGCTAGTTCTCTTTCATTTGCTAATGCAATTTGCACTGCTTTCACAGTTCTTTCTGTGTGACTGAATGTTTTTTCTGCTTGTGTGTACAAGTGAGATTTAATTGAAATTGGTACCTTTTCACCCTCATTAGAGGTTAGGTACGTGAATCCGCATCTTCCTGGGATGACTTGGATTACAAGATTGCGTGTGTAGTCACGTGTATCTAATTTTGTTTTTGCTAACATGTCTGTTTGCAGTGATCTCAACATTTCTGTGTGTTTTTGAGTCCAATTGATTTGTTTAAAATCAGGTTTAATTAGTTCGTAGAGAGGTTTAACCCTCTCTGCGTAATTTAGAATGTATGTTCTTCCGAAATTCAGAAAACCTAGTATGGATTGTAAATTCTTCAGCGTTTTTGGAGCTTGGAGTACAGCGCACTTCTCTAAGAAGTTGTCCGCTAGGCTTTTTCCTTCACTTGATAATTCGTACCCTAAGAATAGTACTGTCAGATGGGCAATTCGAGACTTTTTAAAGTTGAATTTGTAACCCTCTGCTGCGAACCCAAGTATAATGGTGTTCACTCTTTTCAAGTGAGTATCCAAGTCGTCGTCTGTGAGATAGATATCATCTACATAAGATAATGCCTCATCATCATATATTTGTAGTAACTCTGTTACTCTAGCTGAGAATAGTCCTGGGCTGTTCTTGAACCCCTGTGGGAGTCGACAGAATTTTTCTGCGACCCAAATGCTGAGAAAGCGGTCAAGTATCTGCTTTCTGGTGCAATGTTTTGACAAAAGAAACTATTAGATATGTCTAATGTTGTTTTATATTTTTTCCTAACTATGTTATTCATTAGGGCTGCGCTATGCGAGTTTTGTACTGCAAATGTTTTGCAACATGCATTAAGATGTCTGTAGTCCAAAACTAGACGATATGAATTGTCTGGCTTGGAGACCGGAAACAAGGGATTGTTCATTTGAGAGGTGCATGTTTCAATCACCCCCTGATATTCAAGTTGATCTAAGATCTCCCTGACTTGTTTTTTAGCTTCTTGCTTAATAGGATACTGCCGTTGGGCAGTTGGTTCACGTTTTAACTGGATTTTGTGAGGAGGTGAGTCCTCATCCCATCCTACATGATTTTTATATAATGCCGGTGCCTGGGCTACTGCCCATTTCCTTGCATAAGTATATTTTTTGTAAATCGGAATGTGATTCGAGAAGGCAGGCATAATCATTTCTTCGCCACGAGGGCACTCCCTGACGAACTCTGGGGGCCAATCTTTTTCAGCTAACAGAATATCATAGCCTTTTGAGAGTTTATCCCAAAATAGACCCTTTATTTTCCTAGTCTTATCACCCTCTATACGCAATGTTATTTCGTATATTTTATGGGGCTCGCTAAGTCTGGTGTCGGCAGTTTCAACCTGAATGAATTCATTTGTGTCCACTGTCTCCAGATGACTCATCAAGATCTTGCGCGCTATACTGATTTCTGCTGCACTGTCCAACATTGTCAATGCCCACTCCCCGTTTTTCAACTGTGTCCTCAGTATTCTCGGCATGGTTGATTATTCTAATACTGGCTACCTTCTTTTTTGGAAATTGAGATTTTTTACTCTGAGCAGGTTCCTTGTCTTTGGACTTGGTGTGCTCTCCTGGGTCTGACCGTCCTCTTCTTTCCAATTTCTGCGAAAAAGATAGAGAGGGACGTGTATCAATACTTTGATATCTATCAGGTTTTTTCAAATTATCCCTATTTCTAAGGTTATATCTTTTCTCAGAGGGCTCCCTCTGGGGAGACTGGTGTTCTCGAGTCGGAGTTCTTTCCCTCCGTCGAGGAGACCTTACTCTGGAATGGAAAACTTTTTCCTTGGGAGTGGATTGTTTATTTCCATCCCAGCTCTTTTTAGGAGTGTTTAAATTATTTTTATTAAATAATTTTTCAGGATTTTCGAGCAGTTGGGGCTTTACTGGTTTTCCACCCAAGCTGTCTGTACCTAATTCTTCATAGCATTTCTCTATGATTCTTGCAAGCTCAACTGGCTGATCTGTTATATCTGTTTCCTTCAACTTCTGGCGGATCGCCACAGATGCTGCTTCTCCTTTTGTATTGGCTAATAATATAGCCGAGACCTGCTTGAAGTCTTTCAGTAATTTCATACCAAGAGTTAAAGCGGGCTCTGGACCGTATTCATTTTGAATCTGTTTTAGCATATCCGGTATTACCACCATAGACGGAACACCGTGTGTTTTTGTGTAAATGGAAGCAAAGACTGTACCCCAAGTGTCATAGTCCTCCACGTGTGGTGCGATTCCCATAGGAAGGCAGATGGTCAAGATTCTGTGTTTCTCTATAGGGGTAGTATCAGGAAATACTGCCTCTATTTGAGTTATTTTCTGTGCTAACCAGAAAGGAATTTGTTACCGTTTTACGGGTGTTTTACCAAGACATGACTGTATGTTCTGTGGTGTAATTTTATTAGTGTTCCCCTGATGAGGGGTCAGCTGTGGTACATTAACAGCTGGTTGGACTGTTGCAGTCCTCATTACATATTGAACTAATTGCCTATGTATTTTTATTAATGTTTTTAGCTGTACTAACAGCTCTTCCTTAGACATTTTTGCAATGTCCGGGTGTGGTGTGTAGCTGGCTAGAACCGGCCACGTTGCTCCTGGTCTACCTAGTGGACCGAGCCTGGTAATATGATCATTATGTTTTAGGGCACCATTAAACCAGAGCAGGTGCTCTTGGAATTTTAGTGGGATTTCAGTCTCCTCGAAAGGAGCGTACTCTTCCGGAGGTTTCTCTATTTCGTAATAGTGAAACTCTTTTGTTCTAGCGTTTGCTGCTGGAAAGTTTATCCATGAATAGAATACCTCTGTCTGCCGATATTCGTGTGCCTCTATCACGAAAATTACTGTACCACCTTGTGGTGTAAGTCCGTTTTCTATAAGTTTTAACGTTATAGATTTTCTTAAATGTGCCGGGATGATTATTGCACCCGGTACCGTGTCTTCGGGACCCTGCTGAGTCGCATTTACTGCACCCCGAGTGGTTCCGTTTTCTAAGTCTGACATTTTATAAATGCAGGCTTTGCAGAGTAGGTCTCCAAGGAGACAAAGATTAGGTGCACAATATTTTGGAACACTGTATCCTTCAACGTTGAATAAACCAGAGCTTTACATAGGAATCTCTTCCTACTAAGGTCGGGCGGATTTTAACCTTTCACCCACTCCAGACGTCTATTGGAGTAATTACGGGAGAAAGGGGTCTGTGTGAAATATGCACGACTGAGTTACTCTAACGTCTTGCGTTAGTTTATCGCCTTACCAAACGTTTGGCGCCATGTAGCGTAGTTCCTATTTTCCCAATAGGCCCTGCGCATTGGAATAACATAAACAGTAGTATCGACGTAGAAGTGCGGATCTTCCAGGCCTCCACTGACTATGCTAAACTTAATTGGGTTTGTTACCAACTAGCTCAGAGGTCACTGGAAACTTTCTTCTCTGAATAGGAAGTGATCAGCTTCCCTGGTACAGACAAGAAGGGATTCAGTTTTCCAACAACCGTGCAACATGACAACTTTGCTCCTCAGATCAAGAGTCAATCTCTAGGGTCGTGTGAAACAATAGACAGTTATTTTTCTCAGTCAGGTTGGTGCAGATTACTTTCACAATATGTAGAGAATAGAGAGACGGGTGTTTGTCAATAAAGGGTTAACATTTATTGAACAGTCTTTCTTCTCATACAAGAGAAATGAATTGCCACAATTGCAAGACTTGTTATTATAAAAAGTACGTACAGTAAGATAAGTATTGCGAAATAATACTGTAAAAGCATTGATATGGTTTCTTAGCCATACAATGGTTTAAAAGTAATAAAACATATATACATTCATATATACATTAGGCTAAAATACTCAACTGGTGCTTCTAACTACGCCTACCCCAGTGTACCTGACCTAAGCCTAATACTTGGGAGGGGAGTAAGTAAGTAGCTTTAAGTTAAGTTGGTTTTGCCAAGGTTTGCTTCAAGAATTCTCGTTCAAGGGTTTAGTCAACACCATACCTCTGGAATAGAATGATGGAGGTCTGGTATCTCCCTCAGGGCTCGATATCCCAGTCACCCGCAAGGGTAGACCAGAAACGCTGGAGCTGGATTTCTCTGCGGGAGAAAGGCAGCGTCTCTTCTCAGCGCGTCGAGGAGGAGGAGGGGGTGGAGTTCTGGACTTTTTGGTTCCGTCCAGAGGTGTCAGGGAACAACACCCGAAGACCCCGGAGTTCCACCTGTCTTGGTGCACAAATGAACAGAAACACGGGCTTCTCGATGGTGGCGTCAAAGACCAAAGGTTTATTACTGCAGGGACACAGAAGTCACAGAAACTACACACGGGCAGAATCTAGGAGCCTGTTTGATTTGTACAAAGAGGGTTGCTCCTTATATACTGAATTTTAAGCTGGGGGCAAATTCTTTACATGTAATACATTCCCAAAAACCTTTGTGTCTAAAACAATAAATATTTGGCGTTACACAGGAACCGTCGATAATATCTGAGGCCAAACATTACGAAGAGGGGTTCCCACTAGTTCATCACAATCCCTTGTCAATATTGCATTCAAGAGCTGGACCGCCTCATCGTAAATTTCGTTACCTCCCCCTAATAAAGATTCAGAAAGAAAGGAACGGAGCCAGGTGTGGAAGATAGAAAAGTGGGATAAGGGATGTTTGTGGGTTGTAAATGGGCAAGGCTACCGGCTTCGGCCGCCTAATCATGATCGGGACAATGGGCACGAGAACCAGTTCGGTAGGGCTGGCCTCAGGCAGAGGGGACAGTCTTTGTCGAGTCATGCAGCTACAGCGTGTTCTGTTCCAAGGTGCACGTGTCACTTGAAGAGGTGAATCTCCGGCTAAGGCTACGTGTCCTTAATTGAAATGAAGTGATCAGAGGTTATTGCGTATGTGAGGGCAAGAAACACAAAATGGCCGCCATGATCTAAGATGGATGCCATGGGTAGATCACAAATGTGTTTGTAACAGGAGTACTCTTGCTCGTAGCGTAGCGAAAACACCAGGATATGCTAAATGGATCATTTGCGGTTCGCTGATACCAATATTATGTATTTCCGACAATATTGAAAACACGGGTTCAAATCGTCACGGAACCTCAGGGGGACAGCGTCCGTGGGCAGCTTGCATCTGCTGGGCTCTTGCAGGGGGACGGCTGTTCAGCTCCTAAGTTCACCACACCATCGTTCGCTAGTTAGCAGCGATAGCAGTAGCGATAGCAGCTATGATATCTTCAGCATAACAGCAGCTTCAGGCGACGTGCAACAGGGGACTTGCTTAAGGCCACGTTGGTAGTATTTATACCTGAAAGGTGCCTTGTTTGACGTAAGTTTGCTGGACATAAGACGTCAATAAAGATGTCACTTAGGAAGTGATCGTCTATCAGTGCTCATTAGAGTTCTATTACTAATCAAAACACAGCAAGCGGGGATTTCCAGGTTTGCTGAGTTTTTATCTTGTTGAAGAACTCGGAGTGTTAATCTAGGAATCTCAGATAGTAACTTCTGCTCTGTCATTGCACTAATTGGTTGCAAAGGAAGTGGGAGAGAAAGCTATTCTGAAATGTGGCTCTGTTCGTGTGAGGCCAAAGATGAGTTTCTGAATATTGCACTTGAACGGTTATGCCAATATAGGGAATAAATGGATTTATAGCCGAATAGGGGCATAAGGTCACAGTATCGATCAGGATCCTAGATTAGAACGCCACAAGCTCATCGGGTTCGAGCCCATCTTCCTCCCAATTTAAAGTTTCCCCACACTATACTTGTACACTTTTCAGATTACCGCATAAAGGAAAGAATATTGTCCAAGGCAATCCAGTTGAGACAGTTTGAATTGAGAATGGGCTAAATGTAGAATTTTGTCCAATGTGACTACTACGGCTGCAAGGCGTCGCAAAGATTTTGTAAAATTACTGTATCTTTTCAAAGCCTAAGGGGCGCAGGCTTCCATTACGCAACCATCCAAACTAAAAGTACTTGTGCGGGGCAAGTTTCACTTGTTCACACGTATCGAAGAGGCTTAGGTTCTTCTTAAGGTTATTTCAAATGGAAAATAATTTGATCCGATTGACTACTATTTTGATTGTAAATCCTAATTTGTTTCTTTATTTGAATCAACTAGGAGAGTAGTATTTACCCAAGCTGTCCCCTTGAAAAAATATATTTTTCAATTTTTTCTTTCTTCATGTTTTTGTGGTTTTGGGTCTATCTCTTTTTGAGTGGGGGGAGGTAGGTCACCTTTGGTGCGATTCCAGGGCACCAATATTAGTAGTTGGGGAGGAAGGGGTGAAATGTGATTAGCGGGGCATGCCGCATTTTCCAAGGGTGGTTTGATAGGTGGGGTGGTTTAGGGGGTGGGCAATTTGGGGTAGCAGTAGAAAAGAGCAGGCGGGATCAGGGCTATGTTACAATGTGTGGATATTTATTGGATACAACATTGAAGGTCATTTGTTTCTTTATTTCTATCCTTTTTCCGTTATTGATAAAATGAATATATACTCAGTAGGTGCCAGATCGTATCTGTTAATGTTTATGGAATGCTGAATCAACGTAAATACGGAGGGTTAATTAGGTGGCTAGTTACTTTAAAACCCCAAATTATTTTTATCCAGGAAACTCATTTGAAGACAAATACCCCAACATGTTATATACCTGGAATGTTTTCTAGAGGTTTTTTTGCTTAAGCTTAAGCTGGTGCTGCAGTGAGGGGAAATGCAATATATTTTTCTCATGAAATTGATTGGGTATTTCTTCGTGAACAACGGGACCCTCTGGGAAGGTGGATCTGGATACAGGTTAAAGTAAATGAACAGCTTCTGAATCTTATTAATTATTATGGCCCAATAACAGGTGATGTTTTCGCTTTACAATCTCTTCAAAGACTATTGATTGGGGTCTCCGGCAAATAGTGTTTGGGGTGATTTTAATTACGTTCAGGATCTGAAAATGGACACCTCAAATAGGGGGAAAAAAACAACGAAAACCCAAAATTAAGAAGGTCTTCGATCCACTCCTAGAAGGCTTGCAGTTACTAAATGCATGGTGATTACTTAACCCGACAGTTCATGAATTTACTTGTTCTTCACGTTAACATCAGACCGCATCCCGAATTGGCTATATATTGATTTCACAATCATTAACTCTCAGGGCTGCTAGCATTGGTGTAAATGCTTTTTCAGATCATTCGTATGTTCAGATTGAACAAAAAATTGGTGCTTCGAAAAAGAGTAGCTCCAAGTGGCAGATGAACCGTTTGCTCCTTCAAGATCCTTTATGGATTGAACAGTTTAGGCTTTGGTTAACTGATTTTTTTATTATTAATGAAGGGTCAGTTGATATTTTTTCTGTTTGGGGCGCTTTTAACCCCTTCGCTGCTAGGCCTTTTCCCCTCCTGTGCTAAGCCTTTTTTTGGCGATTTGGGGTAGTGCGCGCTTAGGCCCCTGTAACTTTTTGACCACATAAGGTATCAACGTCAAATTTTCTTCCAACATCATGTGAATTCTAAAGGTGCCCAGGGTTTTTGGATTCCCTTGGAGGGGTTCCAGAAATTAAGCAAATACAGTAAAATTTTAGTTTTTTTCTGAAAAATGGGAAAAAAGGGCTGCAAATGAAAGCCTTTGGGTTTTTCCCTGCAAATGTTATCAAAAAAGGGTTTGTGGGGCTGAAATCTCCGTTTTCTCAGCTTTTAGGGAATGACAGTCTTTTGTCAGAGAACCAACATTTTTCACACAGTTTTGGCATTTTCTGGGACATAGCCTATTTTTGCTATTTTTAGAGCTTTCAACATCCTTCCAGGTAATGGTAGAAATGAGTTTGAAAGCAATGATGGATGCTGGAAAGCTATACATTTCCGCAACGTAGACATAATTCTGAATTCAGAAAGGGGTCATTTGTCCAACTCCATGAAGGTTTCCTTATAGAAAATAACAGTTAAATATTGGAATAATTGAAAATTAGTTGAAAAAAACAACCTTTTGTCTCAACGTTTTCACCTGTAACTTCTTGTAATTTTGACAGCTCTTTGAAAGCAATATACCGTTACATCTGTTTGACCTTCCTGGTTGTGTGGATATATAGGGCTTGTAGTTTCACCAAGAACCCGACGAACCTAGAGCCAAAAACTCAACAGCAACTTGCAATGGTATTTTATTATTTATCGGGTATAGAGCACTTATTCTTGGAAAATGTATACATGGAAAAATTGGTATGAAAGACACCTATGTATTTCTGAATTGGGTACAAATTATAGAGTTTAGAAACAGTATATATTTGCACATTTTCAAAATTGGAAATACTCATACTAGCATGAGAAATATTGGGCATTTTGAAATGATTTTTTTTTACACAATGTCTTTCGATGGGAAGGGAGAAATGCATGAAAACTCAATAGGTAATAACAGTTGATTTACAATTCTGAATTACCCCAAGTCACCAGATAAAAACGGTACCTCACTTGTGTGTGCTGGCCTTGTGCCTGCGACAGGTAACGACGCAAAATGCAACGTGGTCACACCTCAAGTTTGCAGTTAAAAATTTACCCTTTTATGGCAAAGTGCCTACCTTTGTTTTTGAACCCTAGCTCTGCCGGCACCTAGGGAAACCTAGCAAACCTATACATTTTTGAAAACTAGACACCCAGGGAAATTCAGGATGGGGTGACTTGACTGCCTCCCACCAGGTTCTGTTACCCAGAATCCCTTGCAAAGCTAACAAATTGACAAAAAAAACTCATTGTCCTCACATTTCTGTGGTGGAAAATTCTGGAATCTGCGTGGATTAACAAATTTCCACCCACCCAGCGTTCCCCCAGGTCTCCCAAAAAAAATGGTACCTCACTTGCCTGGGTCTGCCTAGTTCCTGAGACAGGAAACAGCACAAAACGCAACGTGGTCGCACCTCAATTTGGCAGTGAAAACTGGCCCTTTTTTGGCAAAGAGCCTACCTTTTGTTTTTAAACCCTAGCTCTGCCGGCACCTAGGGAAACCTAGCAAACCTATACATTTTTAAAAACTAGACACCCAGGGAAATTCAGGATGGGGTGACTCGACAGCCTCCCACCAGGTTCTGTTACCCAGAATCCCTTGCAAAGCTAACAAATTGACAAAAGAAACGCATTTTCCTCACATTTCTGTGGTGGAAAGTTCTGGAATCTGCGTGGACCAACAGATTTCCACCTACCCAGCGTTCCCCCAGGTCTCTCGAAAAAAAAAAGTACCTCACTTGCCTGGGTCTGCCTAGTGCCTGCGACAGGAAACAGCGCAAAGCGCAACGTGGTCGCACCTCAATTTCGCAGCTAAAACTGGCCCTTTTTTGGCAAAGAGCCTACCTTTCGTTTTTTAACCCTAGCTCTGCCGGCACCTAGGGAAACCTAGCAAACCTATACATTTTTTAAAACTAGACACTCAGGGAAATTCAGGATGGGGTGACTCGACTGTCTCCTATCTTTCAGGAAAAGCCTTAAGACCTGGCTTTTCAGCCTTTAGTGCACTCAGTCTCTGCTCTGTCTCTCCCTACAGATCTGTACAGCGCCGGGACACTCTGCCCGAGTAGCCGTGCGCTATATAAATCAATAAATAACATAACATAACATAACACCATGTGGCTGGATGTGAGAGGTCTACTAGGGGTCTAAAAAACGGTCGGGCGTTGAACGCAACTCCGAACCGACAGGACAAACAGCGCGTCCGCGTCAGCTCACCTCTTAAATAGGCAGCGTGAGAGGCTGGACCGCTAACCTCGAGCACCCAAAATGGCCACCCCTCGAGTGCAAAAAGGCAAGAATTCCCTGTATCCCCCAGCAACCAAACGTCAATAAAATCAGGCTTTTAAAAATAATAATAGTGCAAATGTGGCTGGATGTGAGAGATCTACTAGGGGTCTAAAAACCGGTCGGGCGTTCAACGCAGCTCCCTTAGGAGGCGGTGTTTCTTCCGGAAGCTTGAAGAGCTTCCAGGAGCCGCTCTGCACAAAGCAGAATGGGGGTGCATTTACAGATCAGGCTCTAGCACTTCCCTATTGGCGTGACATTTAGCCTGCTGTTAGTGAGAGATGAGCATCACCTATTATCTCAGAAGGGGCTATGGCGCTTTCCTGGTAGCGCATAGGTTCTAGTGATGTTCCTTCCCCTCCCTTGAAAGAGTTTGATGGCGGCTCTTCAGGTTTGGCGCGCTGCTGCATGAGAAGACGCCAAGGAGCTGTGGGACGAAAACGGGCTGAAAATTTCACAGCGTGTGGTCCCTGCTGTTCTCTGGCACCCGCGCGGTCCTTCATGGAGTGATTCTGCCTTTGTCGCGGAGATGGTGCAGGGCTTGGAGGTCGGCTCCAGTTTTTGATGTCTCTCTGACAGCTGAGCTGAGGTTTTGCTTTTTTTTTGGTTTGATGAGAGCGGCGAGAAGAGATCGGAGTGTGTGCCTTACAGGTAGACTGAGAAGAGTGGTTCAAACAAGAAAGCTGGGCCGCAAAATTACAGGAGAGTACTACTTGAAAAGCTTTCAAAGACAGAAACCCAAGAGATTTGTGTGTGGATTATGGCAGGAGAGAGGCAGGAAAGCGGCAACACTGGTGAGTCTATTACTGATTGAAAAGTAAGACTTTCAGAGACTTTCAGAGACTTGGGCTGGTTTTCACTCCTGTGCATTGAATTAACTGACATATGGTGAGGAAACAATTGAGGCTTGCTGCAGCTGCGGCAAAAGAAGATGCCGCAATCCTAGCAAAAAATAAATGTGATTAGCCAAAGCTAAACTGAGCCAGTCTATAACAAAAGTTGGTAGAAAAATGCATCATGACGAGTCTTCATTTAGCTCTCAAAACTCAGAAACTGATGATTGAACTTTAAAGTAGTTAAATGTAACAGAAGCTCCGGGACGCTTAGCAAGGGATAATAATATATATTTTTCGCCTGGAAATTCTCAAGTTCGAAAAAATCAAGAACAGAAAAACTCTAGAGACTTCCCGCTTTTTGCAAAAAAGGTGATATTTCCCATTACCTCGCCTCGGACTGAGAAGCTCAGCGAGGACTCTGCAGTCTCTAACATGACAGCCTATATGGGAGAGAAGCCAACACCAGTAGTATTATCGGTTTCACAGCCTGAGTCTGAGCTACAGTGTGCTCAAGGGTCTGTACCCTCTTCTTCTTCAGCACTTCAGGGCCCATCGCCATTAATAGAAGATCAGTTGGCGATTTTATCAGATCCTGATGCAGACCAGTTTAATAACACTGCCCTGATTGGGAAAACGGTGGAAATGGCTATTGCGACTCCGCTTACTCAATCTCTGCCTTTGCCTCTCTCTGCCTCTGGAAAGGATATTTTAATTCAATCAACAGGCACCATGTTGGCCCAACAGGGTTCACAAGTTCGGCAAGGCCAGCAAGATCTTCAAGGTCAACAGGTACCTTTGGTCCTAAAGAAGACTAAATCATTAAATTTGGGGTTGTTTGAAGCCAATAAAGAGTCACAGCAGGGAGCCAAAGAAGGTGATTATGTATTGAAAGAAGAGCAAGCCATTTTATATCAGATGGATATCAAAACAATGCTCAATATGATCCTTGAAGAAATTCGGGACATGAAGGAATCTCAACAATCCGAAATTGCTGCCATTCATCAGCGCTTAGGGAAGATAGAGGAAGCAGTCACTAGTCTTCCAATTCGCATTCAGGAGGCAGAGGCAAGAATTTCCTTGGTTGAGGATCAAATGAATGGGATTGCATAGCAGGTAGATCAGATCTCTAATGAGAAAATGAATATAAAAGAAAATTGAAGAGCTTGAAAATTTCTCATGTAGGTCAAATCTTCGCATAGTGGGGATTCCGGAGCGACTTGAAGGAACAGATACACTTAATTGGGTTGAGTCATTTTTGAAGACGGTATTGATTCCTGAGTTTTCAGGCGATTTAACTGTAACAAGAGCTCATCGGGTTCTAGCCCATCTTCCTCCCAATTTAAAGTTTCCCCACACTATACTTGTACATTTTTCAGATTACCGCATAAAGGAAAGAATATTGTCCAAGGCAATCCAGTTGAGACAGTTTGAGATTGAGAATGGGGCTAAATGTAGAATTTTGTCCGATATGACTCCTACGGCTGCAAGGCGTCGCAAAGATTTTGTAAAATTACTGTATCTTTTCAAAGCCTAAGGGGCGCAGGCTTCCATTACGCAACCATCCAAACTAAAAGTTCTTGTGCGGGGCAAGTTTCACTTGTTCACACGTATCGAAGAGGCTTAGGTTCTTCTTAAGGTTATTTCAAATGGAAAATAATTTGATCCGATTGACTACTATTTTGATTGTAAATCCTAATTTGTTTCTTTATTTGAATCAACTAGGAGAGTAGTATTTACCCAAGCTGTCTCCTTGAAAAAATATATTTTTCAATTTTTTCTTTCTTCATGTTTTTGTGGTTTTGGGTCTATCTCTTTTGAGTGGGGGGAGGTAGGTCATCTTTGGTGCGATTCCGGGGCACCAATATTAGTAGTTGGGGAGGAAGGGGTGAAATGTGGTTAGCGGGGCATGCCGCATTTTCCAAGGTTGGTTTGATAGGTGGGGTGGTTTAGGGGGTGGGCAATTTGGGGTAGCAGTAGAAAAGAGCAGGCGCGATCAGGGCTATGTTACAATGTGTGGATACTTATTGGATACAACATTGAAGGTCATTTGTTTCTTTATTTCTATCCTTTTTCCGTTATTGATAGAATGATTATATACTCAGTAGGTGCCAGATCGTATCTGTTAATGTTTATGGAATGCTGAATCAACGTAAATACGGAGGATTAATTAGGTGGCTAGTTACTTTAAAACCCCAAATTATTTTTATCCAGGAAACTCATTTGAAGACAAATACCCCAACATGTTATATACCTGGAATGCTTTCTAGAGTTTTTTTTGCTTAAGCTTAAGCTGGTGCTGCAGAGAGGAGAGTTGCAATATATTTTTCTCATGAAATTGATTGGGTATTTCTTCATGAACAACGGAACCCTCTGGGAAGGTGGATCTGGATACAGGTTAAAGTAAATGAACAGCTTCTGAATCTTATTAATTATTATGGCCCAATAACAGATGACGTTTTCGCTTTACAATCTCTTCAAAGACTATTGATTGGGGTCTCCGGCAAATAGTGTTTGGGGGTGATTTTAATTACATTCAGGATCTGAAAATGAACACCTCAAATAGGGGGAAAAAAACAACTGAAACCCAAAATTAAGAAGGTCTTCGATCCACTCCTAGAAGGCTTGCAGTTACTAGATGCATGGCGATTACTTAACCCGACAGTTCATGAATTTACTTGTTCTTCACGTTAACATCAGACCGCATCCCGAATTGGCTATATATTGATTTCACAATCATTAACTCTCAGGGCTGCTAGCATTGGTGTAAATGCTTTTTCAGATCATTCGTATGTTCAGATTGAACAAAAAATTGGTGCTTCGAAAAAGAGTAGCTCCAAGTGGCAGATGAACCGTTTTCTCCTTCAAGATCCTTTATGGATTGAACAGTTTAGGCTTTGGTTAACTGATTTTTTTATTATTAATGAAGGGTCAGCTGATATTTTTTCTGTTTGGGGCGCTTTTAACCCCTTCGCTGCTAGGCCTTTTCCCCTCCTGTGCTAAGCCTTTTCTTGGCGATTTGGGGTAGTGCGCGCTTAGGCCCCTGTAACTTTTTGACCACATAAGGTATCAACGCCAAATTTTCTTCCAACATCATGTGAATTCTAAAGGTGAATTCTAATGAAGGCCAACTTAACAAGCTACAGGTGGTCCAGAATACGGCTGCGAGGTTAGTCATGAATGCTCCACCTAGGACTCCCTCCCAGCCACTGTTGACGGAACTGCACTGGCTGCCAGTGCGACTGCGGACCAAATTTAAAATCTTGTGTACAATTCACAAATGCCTGATGGGGATAGGCCCGAAATTTCTCAGCACAGTCTTTACACCATATGTCCCGGGCCGTGCACTACGATCTAGCAATCTCCAACTCCTCAAGGTTCCCAAGATTAAAAAAGCCCGTCAAGGAGGTAGGGCTCTGGCCTATACTGGGCCTGCTCTGTGGAACACCCTTCCCCTTTCACTAAAGCTCAGTTCTGATCACTTATTTTTTCGTAAAACCCTGAAAACCTACCTCTTCTCTAGCATTTAACTTTATTTCCCCATTATCTATTGGTATTGTCCGGGTACAGTAGCAGATTTCGCCTGGATGGCAAAGCGCAGAGATACCCCTTCGGGGGTCTATTCAGGCGCTATAGAAGCATATAAATAAATAAATAAATTCTAAAGGTGCCCAGGGTTTGTGGATTCCCTTGGAGGGGTCCCAGAAATTAAGCAAATACAGTAAAATTTTTGTTTTTTTCTGAAAAATGGGAAAAAAGGGCTGCAAATGAAAGCCTTTGGGTTTTTCCCTGCAAATGTTATCAAAAAAGGGGTTGTGTGGCTGAAATCTCAATTTTCTCAGCTTTTAGGAAATGACAGTCTTTTGTCAGAGAACCAACATTTTTCACACAGTTTTGGCATTTTCTGGGACATAGCCTATTTTTGCTATTTTTAGAGCTTTTAACATCCTTCCAGGTAATGGTAGAAATGAGTTTGAAAGCAATGATGGATGCTGGAAAGCTATACATTTCCGAAACGTAGACAAAATTCTGAATTCAGAAAGGGGTCATTTGTCCAAATCCATGAA
The DNA here is from genome assembly GCF_964263255.1 of Lissotriton vulgaris. Classification (NCBI taxonomy): domain Eukaryota; kingdom Metazoa; phylum Chordata; class Amphibia; order Caudata; family Salamandridae; genus Lissotriton; species Lissotriton vulgaris. Next base: position 1,511,747,869 of record NC_141693.1, read on the forward strand.
GGTTTCTTCATAGAAATTAACAGTTAAATATTGGAATAATTGAAAATTAGTTGAAAGAAACAGCCTTTTGTCTCAACGTTTTCACCTGTAACTTCTTGTAATTTCAACAACTCTTTTAAACCAATATACCGTTACATCCGTTTGACCTTCCTGGTTGTGTGGATATATAGGACTTGTAGTTTCACCAAGAACCCGACGAACCCAGAGCCAAAAACTGAGCAGCAACTTGCAATGCTATTTTATTATTTATCGGGTATAGAGCATTTATTCTTGGAAAATGTATACATGTAAACATTGGTATGAAAGACACCTAGTAGTTCTGAATTGGGTACAAATTATAGAGTTTAGAAACAGTATATATTTGCACATTTTCAAAATTGGGAATACTCATACTAGCATGAGAAATATTGGTCATTTTGAAATGATTTCTTTTTACAAAATGTCTTTCATTGGGAAGGGAGAAATGCATGAAAACTCAATAGGTAATAACAGTTGATTTACAATTCTGAATTATCCCAAGTCACCCGATAAAAACAGTACCTCACTTCTGTGGGCTGGCCTTGTGCCTGTGACAGGTAACGACGCAAAATGCAACGTGGTCACACCTCAAGTTTGCAGTTAAAAATGTACCCTTTTATGGCAAAGTGCCTACCTTTTGTTTTTGAACCCTAGCTCTGCCGGCACCTAAGGAAACCTAGCAAACCTATACATTTCTGAAAACTAGACACCCAGGGAAATTCAGGATGGGGTGACTCGACTGCCTCCCACCAGGTTCTGTTACCCAGAATGCCTTGCAAAGCTAACAAATTGACAAAAAAATGCATTTTCCTCACATTTCTGTGGTGGAAAGTTCTGGAATCTGCATGGACCAACAGATTTCCACCTACCCAGCGTTCCCCCAGGTCTCTCAAAAAAAAAGTACCTCACTTGCCTGGGTCTGCCTAGTGCCTGCGACAGGAAACAGCGCAAAGCGCAACGTGTTCGCACCTCAATTTTGCAGTGAAAACTGGCCCTTTTTTGGCAAAGAGCCTACCTTTCGTTTTTTAACCCTAGCTCTGCCGGCACCTAGGGAAACCTAGCAAACCTATACATTTTTTAAAACTAGACACTCGGGGAAATTCAGGATGGGGTGACTCGACTGTCTCCTATCTTTCAGGAAAAGCCTTAAGACCTGGCTCTTCAGCCTTTAGTGCGCTCAGTCTCTGCTCTGTCTCTCCCTACAGATCTGTACAGCGCCGGGACACTCTGCCCGAGTAGCCGTGCGCTATATAAATCAATAAATAACATTACATAACATAACACCATGTGGCTGGATGTGAGAGGTCTACTAGGGGTCTAAAAACCGGTCTGGCGTTGAACGCAGCTCCGAACCGACAGGACAAACAGCGCGTCCGCGTCAGCTCGCCTCTTAAATAGGCAGCGTGAGAGGCTGGACCACTAACCTCGAGCACCCAAAATGGCCACCCCTCGAGTGAAAAAAGGCAAGAATTCCCTGTATCCCCCAGCAACTAAACGTCAATAAAATCAGGCTTTTAAAAATAATAATAGTGCAAATGTGGCTGGATGTGAGAGATCTACTAGGGGTCTAAAAACCCGTCGGGCGTTCAACGCAGCTCCCTTAGGAGGCGGTGTTTCTTCCGGAAGCTTGAAGAGCTTCCAGGAGCCGCTCTGCACAAAGCAGAATGGGGGTGCATTTACAGATCAGGCTCTAGCACTTCCTTATTGGCGTGACATTTAGCCTGCTGTTAGTGAGAGATGAGCATCACCTATTATCTCAGAAGGGGCTATGGCGCTTCCCTGGTAGCGCATAGGTTCCAGTGATGTTCCTCCCCCTCGTTTGATAGAGTTTGATGGCGGCTCTTCAGGTTTGGCGCGCTGCTAAATGAGAAGACGCCAAGGAGCTGCGGGCCGAAAACGGGCTGAAAATTTCACAGCGTGTGGTCCCTGCTGTTCTCTGGCACCTGCGCGGTCCTTCATGGAGTGATTCTGCCTTTGTCGTGGAGATGGTGCAGGGCTTGGAGGTCGGCTCCGGTTTTTGATGTCTCTCTGACAGCTGAGCTGAGGTTTTGCTTTTTTTTTGGTTTGATGAGAGCGGAGAGAAGAGATCGGAGTGTGTGCCTTACAGGTAGACTGAGAAGCGTGGTTCAAACAAGAAAGCTGGGCCTCAAAATTACAGGAGAGTACTACTTGAAAAGTTTTCAAAGACAGAAACCCAAGAGATTTGTGTGTGGATTATGGCAGGAGAGAGGCAGGAAAGCGGCAACACTGGTGAGTCTATTACTGATTGAAAAGTAAGACTTTCAGAGACTTTCAGAGACTTGGGCTGGTTTTCACTCCTGTGCATTGAATTAACTGACATATGGTGAGGAAACAATTGAGGCTTGCTGCAGCTGCGGCAAAAGAAGATGCCGCAATCCTAGCAAAAAATAAATGTGATTAGCCAAAGCTAAACTGAGCCAGTCTATAACAAAAGTTGGTAGTAAAATGCATCATGACGAGTCTTCATTTAGCTCTCAAAACTCAGAAACTGATGATTGAACTGTAAAGGAGTTAAATGTAACAGAAGCTCCGGGACCCTTAGCAAGGGATAATAATATATATTTTTCGCCTGGAAATTCTCAAGTTCGAAAAAATCAAGAACAGAAAAACTCTAGAGACTTTCCGCTTTTTGCAAAAAAGGTGATATTTCCCATTACCTCGCCTCGGACTGAGAAGCTCAGCGAGGACTCTGCAGTCTCTAACATGACAGCCTTTATGGGAGAGAAGCCAACACCAGTAGTATTATCGGTTTCACAGCCTGAGTCTGAGCTACAGTGTGCTCAAGGGTCTGTACCCTCTTCTTCTTCAGCACTTCAGGGCCCATCGCCATTAATAGAAGATCAGTTGGCGATTTTATCAGATCCTGATACAGACCAGTTTAATAACACTGCCCTGATTGGGAAAACGGTGGAAATGGCTATTGTGACTCCGGTTGCTCAATCTCTGCCTTTGCCTCTCTCTGCCTCTGGAAAGGATATTTTAATTCAATCAACAGGCACCATGTTGGCCCAACAGGGTTCACAAGTTTGGCAAGGCCAGCAAGATCTTCAAGGTCAACAGGTACCTTTGGTCCTAAAGAAGACTAAATCATTAAATTTGGGGTTGTTTGAAGCCAATAAAGAGTCACAGCAGGGAGCCAAAGAAGGTGATTATGCATTGAAAGAAGAGCAAGCCATTTTATATCAGATGGATATCAAAACAATGCTCAATATGATCCTTGAAGAAATTCGGGACATGAAGTAATCTCAACAATCCGAAATTGCTGCCATTCATCAGCGCTTAGGGAAGATAGAGGAAGCAGTCACTAGTCTTCCAATTCGCATTCAGGAGGCAGAGGCAAGAACTTCCTTGGTTGAGAATCAAATTAATGGGATTGCATAGCAGGTAGATCAGATCTCTAATGAGAAAATGAATATGAAAAAAAAATTGAAGAACTTGAAAATTTCTCATGTAGGTCAAATCTTCACATAGTGGGGATTCCGGAGCGACTTGAAGGAACAAATACACTTAATTGGGTTGAGTCATTTTTGAAGAAGGTATTGATTCCTGAGTTTTCAGGCGATTTAACTGTAACAAGAGCTCATCGGGTTCTAGCCCATCTTCCGCCCAATTTAAAGTTTCCCCACACTATACTTGTACATTTTTCAGATTACCGCATAAAGGAAAGAATATTGTCCAAGGCAATCCAGTTGAGACAGTTTGAGATTGAGAATGGGGCTAAATGTAGAATTTTGTCCGATATGACTCCTACGGCTGCAAGGCGTCGCAAAGATTTTGTAAAATTACTGTATCTTTTCAAAGCCTAAGGGGCGCAGGCTTCCATTACGCAACCATCCAAACTAAAAGTTCTTGTGCGGGGCAAGTTTCACTTGTTCACACGTATCGAAGAGGCTTAGGTTCTTCTTAAGGTTATTTCAAATGGAAAATAATTTGATCCAATTGACTACTATTTTGATTGTAAATCCTAATTTGTTTCTTTATTTGAATCAACTAGGAGAGTAGTATTTACCCAAGCTGTCTCCTTGAAAAAATATATTTTTCAATTTTTTCTTTCTTCATGTTTTTGTGGTTTTGGGTCTATCTCTTTTTGAGTGGGGGGAGGTAGGTCATCTTTGGTGCGATTCCGGGGCACCAATATTAGTAGTTGGGGAGGAAGGGGTGAAATGTGGTTAGCGGGGCATGCCGCATTTTCCAAGGGTGGTTTGATAGGTGGGGTGGTTTAGGGGGTGGGCAATTTGGGGTAGCAGTAGAAAAGAGCAGGCGCGATCAGGGCTATGTTACAATGTGTGGATATTTATTGGATACAACATTGAAGGTCATTTGTTTCTTTATTTCTATCCTTTTTCCGTTATTGATAGAATGAATACATACTCAGTAGGTGCCAGATCGTATCTGTTAATGTTTATGGAATGCTGAATCAACGTAAATACGGAGGATTAATTAGGTGGCTAGTTACTTTAAAACCCCAAATTATTTTTATCCAGGAAACTCATTTGAAGACAAATACCCCAACATGTTATATACCTGGAATGTTTTCTAGAGGGTTTTTTTGCTTAAACTTAAGCTGGTGCTGCAGTGAGGGGAGATGCAATAAATTTTTCTCATGAAATTGATTGGGTATTTCTTCATGAACAACGGAACCCTCTGGGAAGGTGGATCTGGATACAGGTTAAAGTAAATGAACAGCTTCTGAATCTTATTAATTATTATGGCCCAACAACAGATGACGTTTTCGCTTTACAATCTCTTCAAAGACTATTGATTGGGGTCTCCGGCAAATAGTGTTTGGGGGTGATTTTAATTACATTCAGGATCTGAAAATGAACACCTCAAATAGGGGGAAAAAAACAACTGAAACCCAAAATTAAGAAGGTCTTCGATCCACTCCTAGAAGGCTTGCAGTTACTAGATGCATGGCGATTACTTAACCCGACAGTTCATGAATTTACTTGTTCTTCACGTTAACATCAGACCGCATCCCCAATTGGCTATATATTGATTTCACAATCATTAACTCTCAGGGCTGCTAGCATTGGTGTAAATGCTTTTTCAGATCATTCGTATGTTCAGATTGAACAAAAAATTGGTGCTTCGAAAAAGAGTAGCTCCAAGTGGCAGATGAACCGTTTGCTCCTTCAAGATCCTTTATGGATTGAACAGTTTAGGCTTTGGTTAACTGATTTTTTTATTATTAGTGAAGGGTCAGCTGATATTTTTTCTGTTTGGGGCGCTTTTAACCCCTTCGCTGCTAGGCCTTTTCCCCTCCTGTGCTAAGCCTTTTCTTGGCGATTTGGGGTAGTGCGCGCTTAGGCCCCTGTAACTTTTTGACCACATAAGGTATCAACGCCAAATTTTCTTCCAACATCATGTGAATTCTAAAGGTGCCCAGGGTTTGTGGATTCCCTTGGAGGGGTCCCAGAAATTAAGCAAATACAGTAAAATTTTAGTTTTTTTCTGAAAAATGGGAAAAAAGGGCTGCAAATGAAAGCCTTTGGGTTTTTCCCTGCAAATGTTATCAAAAAAGGGGTTGTGGGGCTGAAATCTCAATTTTCTCAGCTTTTAGGAAATGACAGTCTTTTGTCAGAGAACCAACAATTTTCACACAGTTTTGGCATTTTCTGGGACATAGCCTATTTTTGCTATTTTTAGAGCTTTTAACATCCTTCCAGGTAATGGTAGAAATGAGTTTGAAAGCAATGATGGATGCTGGAAAGCTATACATTTCCGAAACGTAGACAAAATTCTGAATTCAGAAAGGGGTCATTTGTCCAAATCCATGAAGGTTTCTTCTTCATAGAAATTAACAGTTAAATATTGGAATAATTGAAAATTAGTTGAAAGAAACAGCCTTTTGTCTCAACGTTTTCACCTGTAACTTCTTGTAATTTCGACAACTCTTTGAAAGCAATATACCGTTACATCCGTTTGACCTTCCTGGTTGTGTGGATATATAGGACTTGTAGTTTCACCAAGAACCCGACGAACCCAGAGCCAAAAACTGAGCAGCAACTTGCAATGGTATTTTATTATTTATCGGGTATAGAGCATTTATTCTTGGAAAATGTATACATGTAAACATTGGTATTAAAGACACCTAGTAGTTCTGAATTGGGTACAAATTATAGAGTTTAGAAACAGTATATATTTGCACATTTTCAAAATTGGGAATACTCATACTAGCATGAGAAATATTGGTCATTTTGAAATGATTTCTTTTTACAAAATGTCTTTCATTGGGAAGGGAGAAATGCATGAAAACTCAATAGGTAATAACAGTTGATTTACAATTCTGAATTACCCCAAGTCACCCGATAAAAACGGTACCTCACTTCTGTGGGCTGGCCTTGTGCCTGTGACAGGTAACGACGCAAAATGCAACGTGGTCACACCTAAAGTTTGCAGTTAAAAATTTACCCTTTTATGGCAAAGTGCCTACCTTTTGTTTTTGAACCCTAGCTCTGCCGGCACCTAAGGAAACCTAGCAAACCTATACATTTCTGAAAACTAGACACCCAGGGAAATTCAGGATGGGGTGACTCGACTGCCTCCCACCAGGTTCTGTTACCCAGAATGCCTTGCAAAGCTAACAAATTGACAAAAAAATGCATTTTCCTCACATTTCTGTGGTGGAAAGTTCTGGAATCTGCGTGGACCAACAGATTTCCACCTACCCAGCGTTCCCCCAGGTCTCTCAAAAAAAAAGTACCTCACTTGCCTGGGTCTGCCTAGGGCCTGCGACAGGAAACAGCGCAAAGCGCAACGTGTTCGCACCTCAATTTTGCAGTGAAAACTGGCCCTTTTTTGGCAAAGAGCCTACCTTTCGTTTTTTAACCCTAGCTCTGCCGGCACCTAGGGAAACCTAGCAAACCTATACATTTTTTAAAACTAGACACTCGGGGAAATTCAGGATGGGGTGACTCGACTGTCTCCTATCTTTCAGGAAAAGCCTTAAGACCTGGCTCTTCAGCCTTTAGTGCGCTCAGTCTCTGCTCTGTCTCTCCCTACAGATCTGTACAGCGCCGGGACACTCTGCCCGAGTAGCCGTGCGCTATATAAATCAATAAATAACATAACATAACATAACACCATGTGGCTGGATGTGAGAGGTCTACTAGGGGTCTAAAAACCGGTCTGACGTTGAACGCAGCTCCGAACCGACAGGACAAACAGCGCGTCCGCGTCAGCTCGCCTCTTAAATAGGCAGCGTGAGAGGCTGGACCACTAACCTCGAGCACCCAAAATGGCCACCCCTCGAGTGAAAAAAGGCAAGAATTCCCTGTATCCCCCAGCAACTAAACGTCAATAAAATCAGGCTTTTAAAAATAATAATAGTGCAAATGTGGCTGGATGTGAGAGATCTACTAGGGGTCTAAAAACCCGTCGGGCGTTCAACGCAGCTCCCTTAGGAGGCGGTGTTTCTTCCGGAAGCTTGAAGAGCTTCCAGGAGCCGCTCTGCACAAAGCAGAATGGGGGTGCATTTACAGATCAGACTCTAGCACTTCCTTATTGGCGTGACATTTAGCCTGCTGTTAGTGAGAGATGAGCATCACCTATTATCTCAGAAGGGGCTATGGCGCTTCCCTGGTAGCGCATAGGTTCCAGTGATGTTCCTCCCCCTTGTTTGATAGAGTTTGATGGCGGCTCTTCAGGTTTGGCGCGCTGCTAAATGAGAAGACGCCAAGGAGCTGCGGGCCGAAAACGGGCTGAAAATTTCACAGCGTGTGGTCCCTGCTGTTCTCTGGCACCTGCGCGGTCCTTCATGGAGTGATTCTGCCTTTGTCGTGGAGATGGTGCAGGGCTTGGAGGTCGGCTCCGGTTTTTGATGTCTCTCTGACAGCTGAGCTGAGGTTTTGCTTTTTTTTGGTTTGATGAGAGCGGAGAGAAGAGATCGGAGTGTGTGCCTTACAGGTAGACTGAGAAGCGTGGTTCAAACAAGAAAGCTGGGCCTCAAAATTACAGGAGAGTACTACTTGAAAAGTTTTCAAAGACAGAAACCCAAGAGATTTGTGTGTGGATTATGGCAGGAGAGAGGCAGGAAAGCGGCAACACTGGTGAGTCTATTACTGATTGAAAAGTAAGACTTTCAGAGACTTTCAGAGACTTGGGCTGGTTTTCACTCCTGTGCATTGAATTAACTGACATATGGTGAGGAAACAATTGAGGCTTGCTGCAGCTGCGGCAAAAGAAGATGCCGCAATCCTAGCAAAAAATAAATGTGATTAGCCAAAGCTAAACTGAGCCAGTCTATAACAAAAGTTGGTAGTAAAATGCATCATGACGAGTCTTCATTTAGCTCTCAAAACTCAGAAACTGATGATTAAACTGTAAAGGAGTTAAATGTAACAGAAGCTCCGGGACCCTTAGCAAGGGATAATAATATATATTTTTCGCCTGGAAATTCTCAAGTTCGAAAAAATCAAGAACAGAAAAACTCTAGAGACTTTCCGCTTTTTGCAAAAAAGGTGATATTTCCCATTACCTCGCCTCGGACTGAGAAGCTCAGCGAGGACTCTGCAGTCTCTAACATGACAGCCTTTATGGGAGAGAAGCCAACACCAGTAGTATTATCGGTTTCACAGCCTGAGTCTGAGCTACAGTGTGCTCAAGGGTCTGTACCCTCTTCTTCTTCAGCACTTCAGGGCCCATCGCCATTAATAGAAGATCAGTTGGCGATTTTATCAGATCCTGATACAGACCAGTTTAATAACACTGCCCTGATTGGGAAAACGGTGGAAATGGCTATTGTGACTCCGGTTGCTCAATCTCTGCCTTTGCCTCTCTCTGCCTCTGGAAAGGATATTTTAATTCAATCAACAGGCACCATGTTGGCCCAACAGGGTTCACAAGTTTGGCAAGGCCAGCAAGATCTTCAAGGTCAACAGGTACCTTTGGTCCTAAAGAAGACTAAATCATTACATTTGGGGTTGTTTGAAGCCAATAAAGAGTCACAGCAGGGAGCCAAAGAAGGTGATTATGCATTGAAAGAAGAGCAAGCCATTTTATATCAGATGGATATCAAAACAATGCTCAATATGATCCTTGAAGAAATTCGGGACATGAAGTAATCTCAACAATCCGAAATTGCTGCCATTCATCAGCGCTTAGGGAAGATAGAGGAAGCAGTCACTAGTCTTCCAATTCGCATTCAGGAGGCAGAGGCAAGAATTTCCTTGGTTGAGAATCAAATTAATGGGATTGCATAGCAGGTAGATCAGATCTCTAATGAGAAAATGAATATGAAAAAAAAATTGAAGAGCTTGAAAATTTCTCATGTAGGTCAAATCTTCACATAGTGGGGATTCCGGAGCGACTTGAAGGAACAAATACACTTAATTGGGTTGAGTAATTTTTGAAGAAGGTATTGATTCCTGAGTTTTCAGGCGATTTAACTGTAACAAGAGCTCATCGGGTTCTAGCCCATCTTCCTCCCAATTTAAAGTTTCCCCACACTATACTTGTACATTTTTCAGATTACCGCATAAAGGAAAGAATATTGTCCAAGGCAATCCAGTTGAGACAGTTTGAGATTGAGAATGGGGCTAAATGTAGAATTTTGTCCGATATGACTCCTACGGCTGCAAGGCGTCGCAAAGATTTTGTAAAATTACTGTATCTTTTCAAAGCCTAAGGGGCGCAGGCTTCCATTACGCAACCATCCAAACTAAAAGTTCTTGTGCGGGGCAAGTTTCACTTGTTCACACGTATCGAAGAGGCTTAGGTTCTTCTTAAGGTTATTTCAAATGGAAAATAATTTGATCCGATTGACTACTATTTTGATTGTAAATCCTAATTTGTTTCTTTATTTGAATCAACTAGGAGAGTAGTATTTACCCAAGCTGTCTCCTTGAAAAAATATATTTTTCAATTTTTTCTTTCTTCATGTTTTTGTGGTTTTGGGTCTATCTCTTTTTGAGTGGGGGGAGGTAGGTCATCTTTGGTGCGATTCCGGGGCACCAATATTAGTAGTTGGGGAGGAAGGGGTGAAATGTGGTTAGCGGGGCATGCCGCATTTTCCAAGGGTGGTTTGATAGGTGGGGTGGTTTAGGGGGTGGGCAATTTGGGGTAGCAGTAGAAAAGAGCAGGCGCGATCAGGGCTATGTTACAATGTGTGGATATTTATTGGATACAACATTGAAGGTCATTTGTTTCTTTATTTCTATCCTTTTTCCGTTATTGATAGAATGAATACATACTCAGTAGGTGCCAGATCGTATCTGTTAATGTTTATGGAATGCTGAATCAACGTAAATACGGAGGATTAATTAGGTGGCTAGTTACTTTAAAACCCCAAATTATTTTTATCCAGGAAACTCATTTGAAGACAAATACCCCAACATATTATATACCTGGAATGTTTTCTAGAGGTTTTTTTGCTTAAACCTAAGCTGGTGCTGCAGTGAGGGGAGATGCAATATATTTTTCTCATGAAATTGATTGGGTATTTCTTCATGAACAACGGAACCCTCTGGGAAGGTGGATCTGGATACAGGTTAAAGTAAATGAACAGCTTCTGAATCTTATTAATTATTATGGCCCAATAACAGATGACGTTTTCGCTTTACAATCTCTTCAAAGACTATTGATTGGGGTCTCCGGCAAATAGTGTTTGGGGGTGATTTTAATTACATTCAGGATCTGAAAATTAACACCTCAAATAGGGGGGAAAAAACAACTGAAACCCAAAATTAAGAAGGTCTTCGATCCACTCCTAGAAGGCTTGCAGTTACTAGATGCATGGCGATTACTTAACCCGACAGTTCATGAATTTACTTGTTCTTCACGTTAACATCAGACCGCATCCCGAATTGGCTATATATTGATTTCACAATCATTAACTCTCAGGGCTGCTAGCATTGGTGTAAATGCTTTTTCAGATCATTCGTATGTTCAGATTGAACAAAAAATTGGTGCTTCGAAAAAGAGTAGCTCCAAGTGGCAGATGAACCGTTTGCTCCTTCAAGATCCTTTATGGATTGAACAGTTTAGGCTTTGGTTAACTGATTTTTTTATTATTAATGAAGGCTCAGCTGATATTTTTTCTGTTTGGGGCGCTTTTAACCCCTTCGCTGCTAGGCATTTTCCCCTCCTGTGCTAAGCCTTTTCTTGGCGATTTGGGGTAGTGCGCGCTTAGGTCCCTGTAACTTTTTGACCACATAAGGTATCAACGCCAAATTTTCTTCCAACATCATGTGAATTCTAAAGGTGCCCAGGGTTTGTGGATTCCCTTGGAGGGGTCCCAGAAATTAAGCAAATACAGTAAAATTTTAGTTTTTTTCTGAAAAATGGGAAAAAAGGGCTGCAAATGAAAGCCTTTGGGTTTTTCCCTGCAAATGTTATCAAAAAAGGGGTTGTGGGGCTGAAATCTCAATTTTCTCAGCTTTTAGAAAATGACAGTCTTTTGTCAGAGAACCAACATTTTTCACACAGTTTTGGCATTTTCTGGGACATAGCCTATTTTTGCTATTTTTAGAGCTTTTAACATCCTTCCAGGTAATGGTAGAAATGAGTTTGAAAGCAATGATGGATGCTGGTAAGCTATACATTTCCGAAACGTAGACAAAATTCTGAATTCAGAAAGGGGTCATTTGTCCAAATCCATGAAGGTTTCTTCATAGAAATTAACAGTTAAATATTGGAATAATTGAAAATTAGTTGAAAGAAACAGCCTTTTGTCTCAACGTTTTCACCTGTAACTTCTTGTAATTTCGACAACTCTTTGAAAGCAATATACAGTTACATCCGTTTGACCTTCCTGGTTGTGTGGATATACAGGACTTGTAGTTTCACCAAGAACCCGACGAACCCAGAGCCAAAAACTGAGCAGCAACTTGCAATGGTATTTTATTATTTATCGGGTATAGAGCATTTATTCTTGGAAAATGTATACATGTAAAAATTGGTATGAAAGACACCTAGTAGTTCTGAATTTGGTACAAATTATAGAGTTTAGAAACAGTATATATTTGCACATTTTCAGAATTGGGAATACTCATACTAGCATGAGAAATATTGGTCATTTTGAAATGATTTCTTTTTACAAAATGTCTTTCATTGGGAAGGGAGAAATTCATGAAAACTCAATAGGTAATAACAGTTGATTTACAATTCTGAATTACCCCAAGTCACCCGATAAAAACGGTACCTCACTTCTGTGGGCTGGCCTTGTGCCTGTGACAGGTAACGACGCAAAATGCAACGTGGTCACACCTCAAGTTTGCAGTTAAAAATTTACCCTTTTATGGCAAAGTGCCTACCTTTTGTTTTTGAACCCTAGCTCTGCCGGCACCTAAGGAAACCTAGCAAACCTATACATTTCTGAAAACTAGACACCCAGGGAAATTCAGGATGGGGTGACTCGACTGCCTCCCACCAGGTTCTGTTACCCAGAATGCCTTGTAAAGCTAACAAATTGACAAAAAAATGCATTTTCCTCACATTTCTGTGGTGGAAAGTTCTGTAATCTGCGTGGACCAACAGATTTCCACCTACCCAGCGTTCCCCCAGGTATCCCGAAAAAAAATTGTACCAAAACGTAACTTGGTCGCACCTCAATTTCGCAGTGAAAACTGGCCCTTTTTTGGCAAAGAGACTACCTTTCGTTTTTGAACCCTAGCTCTGCCGGCACCTAGGTAAACTTAGCAAACCTACACATTTTTGAAAACTAGACTCACTGCAAAATTGAGGTAAGACCATGTTGCATTTTACGCTGTTTCCTGTCGCAGGCACTAGGCAGACCCAGGCAAGTGAGGTACCATTTTTTCCGGGAGACCTGGGGGAACGCTGTGTGGGTGGAAATTTGTGTGAGCCCAGTGATGCCACACTTTTACATACAAATATGTTAGAAAAGACACATTTTTTCAGCTACATTTTAAGTTTGCTAGGGATTCTGAGAAAAGGAACTTTGGAGGATCCACGCAAGCCATACCCCCTTGAAATCCCCCGAAAATGTGTGGGTTTGCTAGGTTTCCCTAGATGGCAACCGAGGAAGGAGTGAAAAACCCATGTGACCCCCCCCTAGCTAAACCAATTAGTTTTGACAAAATTAGTTGGTTACTTGTGCAGCGTGACAATTTGGGCGCAATAATGCAAGGAAAATATGACGGACATTGTGAGTTTTGCAGGATATTGTGGATACAATTAATTGTTAGATTTCGCCAGAGAGACATCACCATGTAGTCCCATGGGTTTAACAATATCTACAATTGCCAGGTTATTCGTAGGTGGAATGTACACCTTGGCAGAGAGACTAAAAAACACCAAGATCCCTGCACAGCCATCTATTCCTCAAACACACACACATACTGGTTGGATTTAGCACGAGGGAGAGTGATAGTTCAGTATATATAATTGTATTAACAAGAGATTTCACAAAAATGAAATGCACTGTCAATTACATGGACAAAAGAACTGAACCAATGACTCGCAGCTTGTGAGCTGTAAAGCCACTTCAAGGCATCAACCGCTTTACAGGCCATTCACACACCTTTCATACCTGACACACAGAAGACCATTCACACCACCAGGCACAAAAGCAACACATCACAACATTTGCAAAAAAAGTGACAAAGTGCGTCCTGCTTCAAAAAACAAAACAAAAAAAACTACACAGACATCAAGTTTTCAAACACACACACTTACTGGTTGGATTTGGCACGAGGGTGAGTGATGGTTCAGTATATACCATTGTATTAGCGAGTGATTTCACAAAAAATTAAATACACTGTTAATAATGGAAAGGGCAAGAAATTGAACCATTGACTCACAGCTCATGAGCTGTAAAGCCACGACAAGGCACCAACCTCTTTACAGGCCATTCATACACCTTTCATACATGTGACACATACAAAACATTCACACCGCCAGCCGCGGACCCATCACATTACTACACTTCCACCAGCAGACAACGTCAATCAAGGGCCCATCACTTTCACACGCACACATTCCTGACACAGCAACTACACAAACTCATGGATTACATGGAGTGGCGCTCAGCGAGCACTGTGTGTAGTAACCAGCATTAAGTCACTTCCCACACACCGCCAGCCAAGCACCAGTCCACGCACACCACCAGCCAACCACCAGACCACACACACCGCCAGTCAAGCACCAGACCACGCACACCGCCAGCCAAGCACCAGTCCACACACACACCGCCAGGAGAGCACCAGTCCACAGACACCGCCAGCCAAGCACCAGTCCAGGCACACCACCAGCCAGGCACCAATCCAAACACAACACCAGGCAAGCGCAAGACCACACACACCGCCAACCAAACACCAGACCACGCACACCGCCTGGCAAGCACCAGTCCACACACACCGCCAGGACAGCACCACTGCACATACACTGCCAGCCAAGCACCAGTCCAGGCACACCACCAGCCAAGCACCAATCCAAACACACCACCAGGCAAGCGCAAGACCACGCACACCGCCAACCAAACAAAAGACCACACACACCACCAGCCAAACACCAGTCCACACACACCACTAGGCAAGTGCCACTCCACACACACCGCCAGCCAAGCTCCAGCCCAGGCACACCACCAGCCAAGCGCCAATCCCAACACACCACCAGGCAAGCGCAAGACCACACACACCGCCAACCAAGCACCAGACCACGCACACCGCCAGCCAAGCACCAGTTCACTAACACCGCCAACCAAGCACCAGTCCACAGAGAACACCAGCCAAGCACCAAATCATGCACACCGTCAGACAATGGACACTACACGCAAACCGACATCATACTTTAGTTTTCAGTGTTCACCCTACACCCTGGTACACCAGTAAATTCAGGCAATGCCGGCTGCACCATGCCTGGTGCAACCCAGAGGTCAGAACTTTCAACAACAAGTCTTGCAGCCTCAGGCTGCCGCCCAGCTGCCTCTTGTCTCACTACACCAACTGGAAGTCCAGCAGCCCCAGGCTGCAGCCCAGATGCCTCTTGCCACACTATTGGCACAGCAATGTCCCCCGCAACCACAGGCACTTCATCCACACCAAAAGTAGCTTCATGAGCACTCAGAGTATCTTCATCATCAGATGAAGCAATGTGTAGAGAAAACTCACTACCTGAATCTTCACCTCCCACCTCTGCCTCAGAATCAGAGTCAGTCTCTGGACCATGGTCAGAGGAAGAATGAAAAAGCATTCCAACAACTTGCTGAGGAGTAATCTGGCGGCTAGCCATAATCCTTTCTAAAAAAGGAGTCTGCACAAACACATCAACAACCAACACTGTGCAAAGTAAGTAAAAAATGTAAGCCTTTATCACAAAGATCTATATACTGAAAAAATATACAATTCACTTACAAGAGACAGCTACACTCACCAGCACCTACTCTGCAAAGACACAGCAAATAGGCAACGATATCCCACTAGAAAGAAGAACTTCCATCTACAGAGGTACACATCAAGAACAAATGCAAAACATGTTTTACAATCACAAAAAAACAGAAACCAAACATACTCGTATTATTATACACTTTGCAAAAAAACAATTACATTAAAATCGAACAAAAAAGGTCTCTTACCAAACACATGCAACTGCCCAAACAGCAGAACAGCAGAACCACCAGTAACGGAACCGCAAACTGCAACAATCTAAAGAGAAAATAAAACAATACACATTAGAAGAAAAAAAAACAATACACATTACAGTAGGCTGTGTCACAGGGTATGTCACAAATGGGGTGTCTGTCCCCATGAGGGGCAAAATATAAATCTTTTTAAATGTGGGCCCCCTGGAAGCAACCCTTGCCAAGGGGTCGCTTCCATTTAAAAAAAAAGATTTCCCTGGTGTCTAGTGTATTTTTTTAGCTCCCTCCAGAGGGCAGAAAGGCAAAATTAAGACACTAATCTGCATCCAGAGGGGGCAGAACATATTTTTGAAAACATATGGGCCCAAGGAAGCGACCCTTGGCCAAGGGGTCGCTTCCTTTATAAAAATAGAACAATCCCTGGTGTCTAGTGGGCTTTTCTACCCCCCCCCCCCCCGGGTCCAGATTAGGCCCAAAAAACGGCTAAAGTCTAAAAAAAAGTGTTTGCCCCCAGGAAGCGACCCTTACCCAAGGGGTCGCTTCCTTTATAAAAATAGAACAATCCCTGGTGTCTAGTGGGCTTTTCTACCCCCCCCCCCCCCCGGGTCCAGATTAGGCCCAAAAAACGGCTAAAGTCTAAAAAAAAGTGTTTGCCCCCAGGAAGCGACCCTTACCCAAGGGGTCACATGCTTTATAAATAAAGACCAATCTCTGGTATCTTTTCTACCCCCCCCCCCCCCCCGGGACCAGATTCGGCCCAAAAAACGGCCGATCTGCCCCCAGGGGGGGCAGAAAAGTCTAAAAAAAAGTGTTTGCCCCCAGGAAGCGACCCTTACCCAAGGGGTTGCATCCTTTATAAAAAAAAAGAACAATCTCTGGTATCTAGTTGGCTTTTCTAGTTGGCTTTTCTACCCCCCCTGGGTCCAGATTCGAGAAAAATAGTCCAGATCAAGGGGGGCAGAAAAGTCTGAAATTAAAATTGCACCCCAAGGAAGCAACCCTTGCCCAAGGGGTCGCTTCCTATGCCAAGAAAGAAACATCCCTGGTGTCTAGTGGGGGCATTTCTGGTGTAGGATCGCGACGCTGTGCACGATCCTGCACCAGAAATGCCCTGCATTGGGACATCAGGGGAGAGGAAACACTGTTTCCTCCCCCCACGATGCCTCAAGGCACTGAAAAACGGCCTCCCGCCCCACCGGAGAGCAAAAAACCTACCTTGCTAGCTGGACGCGCTGGAAACAAATGGTTTCCAGCACTTCCTGATGACGTTGGAGCGCTCTGTGCGCGCTGACGTCATTAGGAAGCGGGGGGGCGGGGTGGTTGGCAGCGGAAAGACTTCCGCTGCCACCCCTGCTAAAATGACGAAAATCGATGCTCCCCCGATGGCTGTGCCGATGACGGAGCGGTTCCGTCATCAGCACAGCCCAACCAGCGCTGATGACGGAACCGCTCCGTCATCAGCTTCGAAGGGGTTAAGACTGCGGCCTGTGGTCAGATGATAGCTGCTTCGGTTAGGAAGACTAGGATATGGCTAGATAAAATTACCCAGCTTCAGTTGTTATTGGATAACGCCTCCAAATTTGAAGATTCTCTATCTCAGGGACAGTTGGTACAGGCTAGGAAGGCTTTTAAAGACTTTTTTGTCTTAGAAGAAATAAATAGCTCCCAGACTTATATGCAGAAGGTCTACGAAGAAAGCCAAATGGTTGGCAAAATGCTAGCTTGGTCAACCAGGGCTCATCTAGAATTCTCTTCTATTGTAGAAATATTTAATCCCGAAACTAACATTATAGTTAATGAAAAAACGGATATCTCACAAATTTTTGCTGCCCATTTTCTTCAAGTATACTCTGTAAATAATTCCGTAAATTTGGATATGATTCAGGAATATTTTGATCTAAATCAATTACCAACTATATCCCAGAGTGTAGCCATGCAGCTTCAAAAGGAGATTACGGAGGCCGAGATATCAGATGTAATCAAGACCTTGGCGGGAGCAAAAGCCTGGGCTGAGGATGGAATTCCTATCGAATTCTATAAAACCTTCATGAATGAGCTAACTCCTTTCTTGAAAAAACTATTTGATTATATCAAAATGGGGGGGTATCTTCAGAATTTAAGAGGGCGACTGTAATTAGCTTCGTAAAAAAAGGTAAACCTCCTAACAATCGTAATTCATTTCGACCGATTAGTTTATTGAATGCTGATTATAAAATCTTGATGAAGATCTGGGTCCAACATTTTGTCTTTGCAGCAAAGGAAGTTATTCATATTGATCAAACAGGCTTATAGCGGGTCGTATGATGGCAACAAATACTAGTTTTTTGATCCAAGCTTTAGATTATTTTAGCATTAATAAGACACCAGCATGCATCATGATGGTAGATGCTGAAAAAGCTTTTGATTTAGTTAACTGGGATACTTTATTTTTTGCACTCTCTAGGTTTGGGATTCCATCTTCCGTGGTTGCTATGCTGCGTAATATTTATCACAGGCGCAGGCCCAGATAATAGTCAATGGGGCCTAGGCAGGGTTAATTGATAAAAATCGTGGAACTAGGCGAGGTTGCCCTTTATCACCCTTATTATTCAAATTTTTTATTGAACCACTCACAATTAAACTTCGAGCCAATAGAAATATTATAGCCCCGATAGATGGAATGTCGAAATTAAAACTTTTCGCTGACTATGCCATTCTGTATGTGTCCCCTAAAAACGTTGAATCTGGAGACAACACTGGCAGAATTTCAAAAATTTGAATTAACAGCGGGCTATAAAATAAATCAAAGTAAAACTGAAATTTTAATATTAAATACTGGGACTGAATTTCTGCCTGATGATTTGAAACCACAAGAATTAAGATCTGACCCCATACGGTATTTGGGGATATAAGTTTCGGGCCAATATGGTCAGCTAGCTAAACTGAAATATGATGCCACCAGTATAAAGATCCAGAAATGACTTGATAAATGGACTAATCTTCCTTTAACTTTGATAGGCCGAGATGTCGATTGTACGGTTGTACCTCTTTTCTAACATCCCGATTAAGGTGAACGTCAGTTTTTTTAAAGGGTTCGATTCTATGATCAGGTCATTTATTTGGAATAAAAACCCAGCAAGAGTTAAGTTACTGATTTTACAACTAGATATTAAATTAGGTGGCCTAGCTCTTCCAAATATGCGTTTATATTATGAAGCATCATTTTTTGATTACTTAGCATATTTATTATCTAAACAGAAACAGGTCGATAATTTTTTCATTAATAAAATGATTCAAGAAGCTGCAACTCAAGTTCCTACGTTTTTGAAGACCTCCAAACTCCCAAAGAAAACTAGATATAAGATGCTAGTGGATTTCGCATATCGACTTTGTACTGTTTTTAAGCAAAAGGATTTTTTTGTTTTTTTCTCCGTAAAATTAAATGAGTGTAGGGATTTAGGTTTATATATCCATCCCATTCAGCTTAGAAGATGGAATGCATACAGTTTGGGGATGGTGAATCAGTTTCCCATACAAGGCAGGATGATTACTTGGTAAGAAGTGCAGGCTAGAGGTTCTAATAAGAACAGACCCTCTTTTCTTGAATTTATTAACATTATTAATTGTTTGAAAAGATATAATCTGATTTTTAAACCCCCTCCCCAGTCAAATTGCAACTGCGTTGTTTATTTCAAAATTGACCAGAGTGGGTAATTGGTATTGTTTATTAAACTCCCAAGATGAGTCTCCTTTGGTTTTAAACATGTTGGAGAAAGTTACAACTCAAACTCAATGTGTTTTTTCCTATCAAAATTGGCAAAATATATCAATTACAGGAAATAAGGTACTGAGGGCTGCTAATTTTAAAAGAATGGCATTTCTTGCTCACTGGATGGTATACTCTACCCCAGAAACGTTGAATAAAATCTACCCAGAGGTTGAAAATAGCTGTTTTCGTTGCGATACCTTATCAGAAGGGATGGCGCCATATTTTTTTTTCTTGTCCTAGGTTGATAACGTTTTGGGAGAAAATATTTGAATACTTTAGTAGTGCGATTAAAAAAACATATGAACCTAAAGTAGAAGCTGTTCTGTTTGGGATAACTAGTAATGAGGCAATTCTTACGAAAACTGAGAGTAATTTTCTCGCGATTTCAATGTTGGTAGCTCGCTCATTAATTTTACAGAACTGGAGATCACTTGAAATACCTTTGTTCGAACAATGGCATATGAAAATGAAACATACAAAGCTTTTTGAAGAAGCTTATGCTAAACGAGTGGGGGCAGCTACGAAATTTGCTCGGAATCGGAATATTTTATTGACTGTTGAATTGATGATGAACTTGATTGCATATATTTCTCCTTTTTTCTCTTTTTTATGTTGCTTGTGTTGTTTATTGAATCAAAATCTGTATTTCTTAATCCATTTTGTTATTTTATTAATTCTGTTTGGTTCCTGATAACTCTGCTCAATAAAAAATTATTGGGGAAAAAAAAGAGAGATGAGCATCACCTCCAAATGTTTGTCTCACTAAAATAAATGAAACTTGAGAATCTGTGCTCAACTGGGGATCACAAATCGGGGACAACCTAAATCAAGGACTAGCTGCAGTTCATATGTGGGTGACGGAAAAGGGCCATAACCTTAATGTTAGGCATGAAATGTTCAAGTGAGGTGCTGTTATTTTCAACCTTTTATGTGAGGTAAGGGACCTTTGGAGCAATGCACAAGCTTATACTGCAGAGCATGTGGAGCTACAATGGTGTTGCCTGTGTGGGAGACGCAATGGAGAGGTGCAGGAACCTGTGTCATTAGCAGCAGTAGCAAGATGGCCGGAGGCACCGACATGGAGCTGCAAGGAATATTTGGAATTAGCTGGCACTAGTTGGTAAGCCAAGAGTGGCGAGGAGAAGCGCTCTTTTAGAGCAGCAAAGGAGGATGCAGTCGGTAAAGAGGGCAGGGGCCATTGGAAGCACCATGGACAAGGGCAGGAATTGGGGAAAAAGAAAGCCACGTGACACCAGTCTCCTGAGAAATGGAGGGCTTTTTGATCAGTTGCCCAGTGCAGGATGGGAAATGTTAGTGCGTGGATGTGATTGGGGATAGGTCTTTGTCGGGGACACTAGGTATGGAGGGGCGCGCCGAAGTGGCGCCTAAGTCAAGCCCGTCTGTGCCCGTCCGCGGCCAGCCGGGGCGTGGGGCCACAACCCCTGCCCATTTAGTGCAAGTACCTATCCACTATGATAGCCATGAACTTGTGCGTTTGTGTCCACCAATAAATGTATCCAGCAGGAATTCTATGGAGGCACATGCGATACATAGTTGCCCCTACTGCCCTTTCAAAGGTATCAGAGAGCCCGTTAGCTCTCATGGAGGACTGAGAGCCCAGGGAGGCTTACTCAATTGTAGATCTTTAAGTAAGCACTCGGCTCAAATATGGGATCTCCTGCTGGATGAGAAGCTAGATTTTCTCATCCTAACAGAGACCTGGCTGGACGAGCACTCTGATCCCGATATCGTCAGTGCTGTTCCACCAGGGTATTCCATAGCCAGAGTTGATAGGGAACGAAGAAGAGGCGGGGGGATTGCAATTATTGTAAAGTCCCCATTAGAATGTACCCTACTCCCGATCCCTATAGACAGATGCGAAGCTGGAACGTTCAACTTGAAGCTTAGTCCGCAGGACTCTATATCTGGGATCCTAGTATATAGACCTCCAGGAAGCCTTGGAAACTTTAGGTCTAGTATTGTGGAGAGCACTGCCCACCTAACCATTAGACGGAGTAAAATCTTAATTTTAGGGGACATTAATATGCATTTTGAAAACACTTATCTGAAAGATGTTACTGGCCTGCGTCAGGAATTTCAGGAACTACAGCTTGAGCTGAAAAATACCATTCCTACGCATGTTATGGGTCACTTACGGGATCCTGTGTTTGCGAACTGGGAGGGGGTGACTGTGGACACCCCTATTCCTATCCCATGGTCAGACCATTACTTAGTTCCCGTTCAGATAAGTAGCTCTGGCTGTGAGAAGCGCGCAGCGGACATCAAAAACTTTCCGTACCGTAAATGGAAGCAGTTCTCCCAAAATAGCTTTAACAGGCTGATACAAATAGGGGGTCCGCTGGATGGTACTGATGTTGAGTGTGTGAACTCTAAGCTTGATGAGCGCATCCTAGACGCCGTGAACTCCACGGCTCCAATGAGCAGTTCCAAGACTTGTGGTAGAAGAGCTAGGACTGCTCTATGGTTCACACCAGATTTACAGCTGGTAAAATCGGAATGTAAACGGCTGGAGCGCAGTTGGAGGTTGACATCCTGTTCTGGGAGTAAGGTCCGCTACAAATTAGCTATGAGGAAATATCAAAAGAAAGTGCGAGGGGCCAAAGCTGCCTACTATCACATCCGGATAGAGGAGGCGGGGAACTCCTCGAAGGAGCTGTTTAAAATTTTTAAAGAAATATCCCTGGTACCTGACGTGATTTCCCAGTCTACTGACTCTATGGGGGAATGTAATCGAGTGGCTGAATTCTTTGCTGGTAAAGTAAAGAGTATTTATGCCTCTTTCTCCAAACAGCCGGTTAGTAGCCTTCAGTTCATGGAATCACTGGGATGGAGAGGATCGGCGGAGAGGTTGGAGCACTTCTGCATTCCTCCATCTGAAGAACTGCGCAGCATCTGTCGTAGTGTAAAAGCAGGCTCCCTGCGGGACCCCGCGCCCCCTAGGGTGCTTGCTGAGGGCTTGGATGTACTTGAACCCCTGTTCAGATATGTACTTCAGGTCTCCTTTACCTCCCAGCAGCTCCCAGCAGACTGGAAGAAGGCTATAGTCCTGCCCATTAGGAAAAAGCCTAATGTGGGTATGGAGGTTCTTGAAAATCTAAGACCTATATCTCTTCTTCCTTATTTGGCCAAAGTGGCTGAGAAGGTTGTAAACCGTCAGCTGATGGAGCACCTGGAGAAGGCTGAGATTTTACATCCCTCTCAGTCAGGCTTCCGGTTGGGGTTTTCGACTGAGACGGCCCTTCTGAGAGCCACTGAAACGTTGAGACAGGGAGCAGATGCGGGCACACCATGGCACTGGTGATGCTAGATCTTAGTGCCGCTTTTGACACTGTAGCGCACTCTATCTTGCTACAGTGTCTTAGCGATGGTGGTGTCACCGGGTCTGCTTGGGGTTGGCTAAAGTCCTTCCTCACGGGCCGCTGCTTCCAGGTCCAGCAGGGACTTGCCCGCTCTACTGAGCGGGCACTTGACCAGGGGGTGCTTCAGGGCTCTGCACTGAGCCCCACTTTATTTAATTTATATATGGCCCCCTGGCCCGGGTCGTCCAGGCGTATGGAGTGGAGTTGGTATCCTACGCCGACGACACCCAACTACTGTTATCCCTATCTCAAGGCCCCGCAATGACAGCGTCCAATTTTAAGGCCTGTATGCAGGCTCTGGCGAATTGGATGGATTCCCATTGCCTAAAATTGAATGGCTCTAAAACGGAGGTGATGGTGGTGGGCGGGGAGACCAGCAGCTGGTCAGCCGAGTGGTGGCCACCATGTTTGGGTCCCACCCCGTTATCCTGTGAGGAGGCTAAAAACTTGGGGGTATGGGTCAATCCTACCCTTTCTTAGGAAGGGCATATCTGCCGGTTAGTTGGGAAGTCTTTTGGAGTCTTGAAGACCTTAAATAAAACGCTTGACCTCCTGCCCTTGTCAGCCAGACGGACCATGACTCAGGCCCTGGTGACCTCCCGGATGGACTATGGGAATGTTCTATTCCTGGGGGCCACCAAGAAAAGTTTGGGGCGGCTGCAAGTTCTGCAAAATTCTGCCGCACGGTTAGTTCTGCGGCGGCCTAGGAGAGCAGCCTCCAGTCTGGCCCTGGATACTCTGCACTGGCTGCCGGTCAGGAAGAGAGTGCTTTATAAATGCCTCCTGATCTGCCATCGCATTGTATGGAATAGGGCTCCTTCTTACCTGCAAAACCTGGTGCATAAATATGAACCCTCGAGAGCTCTTCGCTCTGGAGGAACGGGCTTGCTGGTGGTTCCTCGAGTGAAGAAAGCAAGAATGGGGGGGTGCTCTTTTAGTGAGATTGCGGCACGGAGCTGGAACAATCTCTCTTTGGAGATGAGACTAGAAGGCGCTGAAGTCAAATTTAGAGCATTGTTAAAAACTCATTTGTATAGGATGTAGGGTTCACGGAGGGGTGGGCAGTCTCTGTTATTGTTGGCTAGTTTTTTTTCCTCACTAGCGCGGGGACACGCCGTGAAGGTGTTACCAGGCGCTTTATAAGCTGTTTTTTTATTATTATTATTAAGGGGAAGAAGTTACAGCAGGCTACAAATACGGACTCTGAGGACCCGGCTACAGTGATTTGGGCCTCAAACTTGGAGTGGAGTGATGGGTAAGAGGTGGGGCAAACAGTTGACATGGAGGACGACCAGTGTGTTTTGGACAGGAGCAGCTCGACAGGGGCTGTGGGAAGGAGACCTTTGAGGGTATACACTAGGGCAGACCTTTTCACGGGCAGAGGAGAGCAAGTAGTGTGACGGCATAGCCAGTCAGGGGCACAGAGCGAGATGGGGACCGAGGAGGCTAACAGGACAGGGGACGACAGCTAATGGTTGTCAGACGTAGGTAGTACAGGTAGAAGTAACATGGGTACCAGGCCACCGGGCTTTTTTTTCCTTTCTGCAGGGAAATCAGTATGGCAGGGCATCCTTGGGTACAACCGAACCTAGCGGGAGTGGGGGGAGCATTCATCACAGTATTGGTACTGTTTTAAAGAGTGGAAGCGCTAGTTTCCAGCAGTACGATGGCCATGGAAGGCCGGAACAGAGGGAACGACTGGCAGAGGAACGGGCTCCGGAATGGGCACTGACCTTTGCACCAGGTAAGGATCTCACAGGAGATCCTATGATGATTCAATGGTGTCAGTTGGGGTGGATGCGATGGAGTTGCAGGATGTCATAATACGCTTGTAAAAAGGTTGTAAAGTGGCAGGTATTGGGGTAGGCACAGAGGAGCTGAGCTCAGGTGGGGCGGAAAACAGGATGTCTGGGCCCGGGGGCAAGAAGCCGAGGGTTGCGGAGGTGGTTGCAGGTTTCGGGGGTAGGAAGGTATAGAAGCCACTGTCACGAGACAGGTTAGCAGAGAAGAATGGGGGGGGATTTGGGAGGGAGTACAAACCGGGGACAAAACAGAGAGTAAGAAGAGCAAGGAGCTAAAGATTAAGAAGGTTTCCAAGCCCCTAGAGCACACCTCATGTTAACAACTATAGAAAAGATTTGGAATAGGGAGTATTTTGAGTTGAAGTTGCTACACGGGGAGTTGAGGGCCAAAGAGAGCTTTAAGGAGGGAGAATATCAGCTTGTCAAGCACCCTATGCTCCCCTTGACAATAGAGAATTGGACTGCGGCCTTCTTAATTTATGCCAGCGTTTACTGCAAAAAATATCCGGAGAGTTGTGTGCCACTATTTGAATACATGGACATGATACGAAAGGCACAGATTAATTTTGGGGGTTGCACTTGGGCCCTGTACGACGATGAGGTTAGTGCACATATGGTACTGGACCCCGAGGTATAGTGGGGGGGCAGTAAACTCGGATCTGTGGCACCATACCATGGGCCCATCAATATTCAGCAAAACAATATTTACGGGCAGTGGATTGCCCATTGTGATGAGGGATGCCCCACATGGGGAGGGGTGGGACCAGCCGATAAAGCAACAGGGGGACAGAAGGCATATTTTGGGATGTTAAAAAGGGAGTATGCGCTAGGAAATTCTGAATTTCCTGGCAGGCAAAATGTGCCAGCAAACACCCCCTCATTAATTGCTATGAGGTGGGAGGTCAGTCAGGTAAATTCTCAAGGAAGGGTCAGCAACAACAGGGCCCCACAGCGGGCAGCAGTATGGGCCAATTACCGGTTTTAGGACTGGCAGAGGAGCACAACATCCTGGAAAAAAAGCTTGGGAGCCCATTAAGTTAGATCGGCTGAGGTTTTGCCTGGCATTCTATGATAAACCGAAGGACACAAGGTTATTTAGGGATGGGTTCACAAGGAGTTTTTCGCTGGGGTACCAGGGCCCAAGGGCGCATAGATGGGTGAGTAATCTCAAATCTGGCAGTGTCTTCAAACAAGTGGTAAGTGGCAAACTGCAGAAAAAAGGCAAGGGTCCGTTCAGGCTTAACCAACATCTGTCTTGGCCAGAGGGTATGGCTGTAAATAATTTCATCCTGAGCACCAGGCTTCAGTCACGTTTTCTTCCATAGATGTGGTACTGTCCATAGTGCATGAATTGGAATAGGGTGCCCTTTTAGCCAACTTCCGCCTACTCCCAGTGCATCCAAATGACTTTCAGCTGTTAGGGATTCAGTTTGAGGGATACTGGTTTGTGGATAAAGCACTCCCTGTGGCATGTTCCAGGTAATGCACGTTCTTTGAATGTTTCAGTAGTTTTCTCCAATGGGTGTTTTCTGGGTGCACGGGGCACACTCACATGACACATTATCTGGATGAATTCATTTTTGTGGGAAAGCCAGGTTAAGAGGAATTACGGCCAGATTTTAGGATATCATGTGGGACCAGGGGTTACTCTTTGCACTGAAGAAAGCAGTCAGACCCAGCACAGTGCTGTCATTCTTGGACATTGAAATTGACTCAGAGGTAATGGAGGTTCGCCTACCACTGGAGAAAAAGTGACAATCATACTGCTGCTGGATGCCATGTTGGCAAAGAATAAGGTTACGGTTAAAGAGGTGCAAGTGCTGTTTGTGCACTTGAATTTCGCATTGCAGGCGGTTGGGGATATTCTTGTCTGGACCGCCTTTGCCACACCACCATATCAGACTGGTGGCAGGCATTAAGGAGAACTTTCCAATGTGGCACTGCTTTTTGGAATCATTCAACAGAGTGCCATTGGTGACCATGTGTGAGGTTCTGTGAGACACACACATGTATTCAGGCGCTGCAGGAGGGATGGGTTTCAGGGTGTATTGGCAGGGAAAATTGTTCACAGAGGAATGGCCTACCACTTGGAAACACAGGGGCTGGAGCATAGCATTCTTAGAGTTATTCCATTAGTATTGGCAGTTTCCTTATGGGGAGAACAGTTTGAACATGCGAAGGTTCTATTCTGTGCTGACAACTTGGCAGTGTTGCAGGTAATAAACTGGCAGTCAGCACGGGATTTCCAAATATTGCAGTTACTGCAGGTTTTTGTGTTGCAGTGTCTCAAATGGGATATTCTGTTTAGAGCATGACATGTGTCAGGTGTGAAAAATGATACTGTGGATGCTTTCTCTCTTTCACAGTGGGAGAATAAGGACCAAGATGCCTTGGGAGTTATGGTCATTATGCAACAGAGGATGCTACAGCTGGTACTAGAGTCACTGGCCTTCTCCACCAGGCATGGGAGTTTTTCGATAGTGGGGCGAGGAGGAGGATGTATGCTTGGGCATGGATGGAAGATGTGGTATAGTTCTTTCTTAAATTGGTGGAGAAGGCCCAATCCAGGGTTACAATTGCAGGTAAACTAGCAGGTATCTGGTTCCTGGGATAGCTTTTCTGGGGCTTCATCCCATCGGCAGGGAAGCTTGGTACCAGGATGTTAGAGGGGTGAGCTAGAGAAGCGGGGAACATTGGGTCGAAGAGGAGGTCTCTGACGTGGAGTTTACTGTGAGAAGTAACCACAGCCCTGCCAGGAATATGCAAAACGCAGATGAACAGGTAGTGTTCATGACAGCGATGACTTGGATGGCTTTCGGGCCATTTTGGATGTCAGCTTTTTTAGGAGGCAGATGGGCTAGCGGGGTAATATGGGAGGAAGTCAACATGTGCAAAGCAGGCCTCAGGTTTGGATACATATTTCAAAAACAGACCAGAGGGTCCAGGGTAGATCCTTTTTGCAGCATAAGTACCCAGTGACTGGTTTTTGGCCATAAAATTGGGCAAGCTACCTCTGAGGTATCGGGGCAGGTTTTCTGGCATATGGACAGCAGGCTGATGACTGCATTTCAACTGTTGTTTGTGTTAAGGAAAGGGCTGATCAAACTGGGAGTGGATGCCAGAGGTTTTGGAACTCCTTCTTTCTGCATAAGTATGGTGACAGAAGTGGGTAGGAGGGGATGGAGCAGGTCAGCCATCATGGGCCTGGGTAGATGGGCTTCCAACGGTTTCCAGCGCTATGTAGGGGAGGAGGAGGCTGATTGCTAAAACATTTCCTCTTTTTCATTGTTTTTTGTCAGTTTCCAAGTTCGGTTGCAGGCCCAAAGGTTACCGGACTCTTGTACTGGATAGTGGGGCACTCGATCGTGAAGTGGGCCGACAGGCAGGCCTTGCAGAGCACACACAGGACCAACTTGGGTGTTGATCCCAATGGATTTCATGTTTTCTGGCATAGCAAGGGCTGAATGAGATGGAAAGAACTGTTGCCTTGGTTTAAGTAGATTGCTAGTAAGAGGGAGGTGTCCTGATGTTTTGTTGGTGCATCTACAAGAGAACGACCTGGGAGTAGAGAAGGGGGTGGCTCTGAAGAGTGCGATGAAGGGTGATCTTCGGGAAGACAAAGGCAGTGGTTAGGCTGCCATGTTATATGGACATAATTTATACCCAGAAGAGTGTGGTGTGGGGCTAAAAAGCCAGGGGCTTAAGAGAAGACAAGAAGGAAGATTAACTAAGAAATGTGGGCTTTTGTAGAGAGAGAGGCATTAGTAGAGTTGAGCACGTAGAATTGAAGTAGGATGCGGGGGAATTTTTACGAGGGAATAGTGTTCATCTCTCTTATTATGGGCTGGAGCTATACTTGCTGCACATACAGGATGCCCTGGTAAAAGCTTTTAACGTGCGTTAAGGGCTAGCGAGGCAGGGGGGTAGAAAAATTCAGTCAGGGCCTTTGTCTGGGTGGTGGTTGGCCGAGAAGTTGACATGTGTTAGACAAGTTGATTATTGTTGACAGCGGCAATCCAGGCTGGAATGGAGTTGCTTGACACGATCATCCTGAACGAGGCAGGAAATTTAAGGTACATTAGGAAGTTAAGTTAGTTAGAGGTTAATAGTTGCTGTTCAACTATATGGGAGGTTAAAGGTCTCAAAGTGCTAAAGATCAGTCCAGGAGGAGGTAGAGACTTGTAGGTTTAAAGTTTCATGGGAGCGATGGGACATTAAGGGGTGAGGGGTAGTTTAACATAGGTAACTGATGTGTATAGTGAGAACTTAGTTTTGTAAGGCAAAGGCCCATGTTTTATAAATGTGGTGCACCCTTGTTTCAATAAAGCAACCTTTTTCACACAAACAGTGTCAATAGTCTGTGCTGCTCCCACTATTGCCCAGAAGGGTGCTGTGCCCAAGATGAGCTAACGCGTACCCTCCATTCTTCTCAGCACAGGTAGTTGTTGCTGCGGCACCTGGCTCCACTAAGTGCTTGTGCAATGATGGTGCAACGTGGGAGGCTAAGAACTGTGTAAGCATGAAAGTGGGGGCCGCTAAGGAGAATGTGGAGAGTGAATTTAAGAGTATAAGAAATATTTTAGGAAACCTAATACACATGTTCGGGCACAGGCATAACTGAGAGCTCGGCCAGGAAGTTAGGGAGTAAAGAATATGTGAAGCAGGAGCAAAGGAAAAAAATAGGATATTCGTACAGTTGTGTGAATCACAGCGATTAATACTGCTGATAAGGTGATGGCGAAGGATGTAGTGAGTCATAAAAATTGGTAAACCTGTACTAAACCTTTGAGAGAAGTAAAACTTAATGAAGTCTTAAAAACCGACAATGGCAGCATATGTATTCTGTTCATGAAAGTAACAAGGACCCCCTGTATAGTTTCTGGAACTCCTAGGACAGGGTAATACTACAATGCGAAAAAATTCCTAGGCAATTGCTAGAATTCAATTAACATTAATCATAACGAGACAAAATTTGTGGGGATGACCCAAACTCAGTGCAAAGAAGTGACAACTGTTTAAAACATATAAGGTTATTTTATTGATATTTATCTAAAATTTGAAGCATGATAAAAAACACATGATACATATATTCAAACCCAGAAGTGCATGATACACCTGATGCAATGTATTCACCGTAAGTCACGATAGGTGAGCACTAGTGCACAAGAAAATGTAAACATATACATACATAATATCAACATGTAAAAAACAGACAAGTTAACATGAAACTGATATGGTGTGGCTGGGTGATGAAAGTTCTCAATGCGTGTTTCGGCACAAGGTGTGCCTTCATCAGCAGTACCACAAGAAATGTGTCAGAAATGGACAACTAGTGCTCACCTATCGTGACTTATGGTGAATACATTGCATCAGATGTATCATGCACTTTTGGGTTAGAATATATGTATTGTGTGTTTTTTATCATGCTTCAAATTGTAGATAAAATATCAATAAAAGAACCTTATATGTTTTAAACAGGTGTCACTCCATTGCACTGAGTTTGGGTCATCCCCCACAAATGTTATCTCGGTATGATTAATGTTAATTGAATTCTAGCAACTGCCTAGGAATTTTTTCGCAGAGTGCGCGGATCTTGCCGATAAAAAAAAAAATGAAGCGTGGACTCCAGCACTTCCTTGGTAATTAGCCCCCAGGGGGTCAAATCCTGGGGGAAATATTGGCATCCAGGGACCCTCAGGATGAGGAGGAATTAATTCTCCAACTTTACCCGTGCCACAGGGTGTGTTTGTAGACATGTCACTTCAGGCCACGCCCCCCTCCTTCACCACTGTGCAAACGCACCCCGTGGTGCGTTTCAAGTTGGGTGATTAACTCTCTTTTAATACTGAGGGTCCCTGAGGGCCAACTAGCCCACCGGGTATCTCCAGTATGCACCAGGGAGCTGTATTGCAGACAGGTGTTCAGAGGCCACGCCCCTTTTTACAACACTCTGCAACGCAGCTCCATGGTGCTTACTGGAGGTACCTAGTGGGCTAGTTTGACCCTAGGGACCCTTAGGATTCAAAGGGACTTAATCTCCCAACTTAGAACCAGCACAGGGCGTGTTAACACAGTGGTGAAGGGAGGGGACGGGGTCTGAGGTGACGTGTGCAAACACGCCATGAGGCGTGTTTTAAGTTGGGGAATTAATTCCCCTTGAATCCTGAAGGTCTCTGGGGGCTAACGAGCCCACCAGGTGCTTCCAGTAAGCGCCACTGCACTGCGTTGCAGAGAGGTGGACTGGGCTGTGCTCTCTGGGGGCTAACGAGCCCACCAGGTGCTTCCAGTAAGCGCCACTGCACTGCGTTGCAGAGAGGTGGACTGGGCTGTGTTCCTTTTTACACCTCTCTGCAACGCAGCTCTGTGGCCCTAACTAGAGATACCTGGTGGGCTAGTTGTACCCAAGGGACACTCAGGATTCAAGGGGACTTTATCCACCAAATTAAAACGGGCACAGGGCGTGTTTGCACACATCAGCTCAGCCCCCCTCCCTTCACAAGTGTGCAAACGTGCCCTGTGGCGCGTTTTAAGAGGTTGTTTTAATCCCCCTGCCCTATTATATACTAGGGGCTTAGAGAGGAGGTCATGCTAATAACAGGGGTACCCCAACGCATAGTGTTTCCCTAGTGCATGTAGTTGTTTTAACTGTATTATAAGTGTCTTTTAGCATAGCACTGGCTGTAGGACTGGTTAGTCAGAGTAAGTTACCACCAGTACCCATCTGAAAAAGTTGAGGGTACAGGATGATTTTCCAACAAGGCCACTTTCTGCTCCTCTGTTTGTTCTTTCTGCATGTCTTCCTTCTTCCTGCACTTTTCTTCGTCTTTGAGGACTTCTGTTGCTTCTTTCTGCATTTCTTTTTCTTCTTTCTGTGTGTTTTTTCTTCTTTCTTCACATGTCCTACCTCTGTAAGCATAGTTGGAAACTAGCATTTAAAACACCTTAGAAATTAACTGAAAAAACATAGGTTTCAGTTACGTTAAAGTTAGAAATTAGTTTTTAAAAAACCTTTGAAATTCACTGGAAAAAACCATAGGTTTCAGGCATGTTAAAGTTAGGAATTAGCATTCAAAAAACCTTAGAAATTCACTAAAAAAAACATAGGTTTCAGGGGCGTTATAGTTAGCTGGACATTTCACTCGTACAAAACCATTGAAATTTCACTGTAATAGTTTGTTCAGCTAGCTATAACTTGCGCACCCGCAATGCACTGCTGATGACGTCACATATTACATCACTCATGACATGGTCAGTGACATCACTCATCACTTTACTGATGGCATCTCAAATGACATCACTGATGACATCATCCTTGTTTTAGAGTGGCAGACCTCCTCTCAGCCTAATATAACCTTTGATACACACACTTAAAAATAGAAACTAAGACTTCCCAAACATTGAACATACAATGCCACTTACAACACACCTATTTAGTAATTAAAAATATATACACAAACATCCACTCATTCACCAACAGTCCTATACAGACGCTCATACATGTACTCACTCATCATGTGTACTCATACATCTATACATCCTGTTACACAATGACACTCATCCATAGTGTTTCTCACACACATAGTCACACATGTAAACAAAGTATCAAACATCCATTAAATTGCATATACAGTTATACACACACCACCACACTTACTGATACAGAAACTTACACGTACTTATTCTCTTAAGCAATCACTTACAGAAACACAGACTAATTTATACAGGAACTCTACCAATCTCTCACTCTCACATATACTCACTTATATACACCAAAACCCACATATACTAGTTTGAAACATATGTAGTTACTTATAAATACACTATTGAGACAGTCATTCACTCACTAACATACCCATATACACACTCATCCACCCATACTGTCCTGCACACATATTGTCTCAACATATACAAACATTGACACACTCATTCATGCATCTATGCACTAAGTAATACCCCCCACTGAACCATACAGACACTCAGACACTCATACTGATACTCGAAAAACCAACTAATCTATGCTAATATTATAAAGAGAGGGCCCAAAGCTTTGAGGCGGGTAAGCTCCGGAACCACAGCGCCAACCGGAACACCCAATACAGCGTTGAAAAGGAGAGTATCAGCAGATGGACATAGGCTATAAACAAGCCCAACATATACATTAGAAGGGAAAAAGAACCTTTGGGAAAAAGTAGTCCGTTGTGGGCGTGTGTGTTGTGCTGGGGGCGTGTGCATAGAGCAATGGGCGCGGCATTCGTCAAAACCCAACCCTGCTGAATTATACTGCTTGCGATCGGTGCGCCATTCGTCAAAACCCAACCCTGCCAAAAGCAAACCCTGCTGAATTATACCGCTTGCGATGGGCGTGGCATTCGTAAAAACCCAACCCGGCTGAATTATACCGCTTTCAAGAAGCGTTGTGCTGGGGGCATGTGCATAGAGCAATGGGGGGCGTGTGCATACAGCGATGGGCGTGGCATTCCTCAAAACAAACATGGATTCCACCGCTTACGAGAAACGGAAGTTGCATTTGCCATTAGACACAAGAGTTGCATTTGGCATTGTTGGCCGTTGACGTCATGTGGTGCATCTAAGAGGCTCTACAGTGGACAAACTCGTTCACGGCTGCCGCGTCGCTTGGAGCGGGGACACACGTTCGCATATTGCGGCAAGGACAACAAACAGAAGAGCACACGCTCACCTTCAGAGGTACCGAATGAGGGCTTCTGAGCGGACGCACAGGCAAGTTTTGAAATACATTTGCCTTGCCTATTACAACCATTGCAGAGATTCTATTTCATCCCCGGAAAAGGTCGGGGCAGGCAGCTAGTAACCTATATAGACACTCATGTAGCTACTCACCAACCCATGCAGCCACTTATACACAAAGTGAGAGACTGATGCAGATATTTACATATTTAAACTTTACTTACTAGCCCATGTATTCACTAAGATACACTTAATCAGTCCATTATACAATCAATTTTACAAAAACAAATATCCACTTATATACCCACTTATTCTTCCATCGAACTTGAGATATACATATATAAAACATATTTAATTTTCAGAAAAACACACATTCACTGGATGATGTCATCACCGGTGGAGGAGTGTGGCTCACTGATTAGAGTGGCAGACCCTGATGCAGAGGTCTGGCCCGGAACCAGGGTTCAATTCCCGACGTGGCAGGGTCCTGAGCCCAAAAATGTCCACGGACTTGATAATTTTTGCCTCGGTGCCTACTCTAATCATGGGGTCCCACGCTGCAACTCTGGGCAATAGCTTGCTTAATCTCCACTACGGCGGCCCACCTGCTGCGGGATGCCTGGCTTTCACCTTGGGGATGCCTAGTAAGGGTTATCTCACAGGGAAAAAGCCAGGACGGGTTCCCAAGGCAAGCGCCTTGATGCCTTCGGGTGATACGTGCGCTATATAAGTCGCACTACATTACAGTGATGTCATCAGTGATGTCATGAGTGATGTCACTGACCATGTCATGAGTGATGTAATATGTGACGTCATCAGCAGTGCATTGCGGGCACGCGAGTTATAGTTAGCTGAACTAACTATAACGGTGGAATTTCAATAGTTTTTACGAGTGAAATGTCCAGCTAACTATAACGCCCCGGAAACCTATGTTTTTTTCAGTGAAATAAATATATATATTCCTTATTATACTTTTTGAAGAAGGGAAAACTTAAGGTCTTCCAGGCAGTTAGAAATGTCTGGAGCGAGTCCTAAAAAAACTATACAGGCACTTGACAGAAACCGCACTCCAATCACTGTTTGTGTTTGTTACAGTGACACAGAGACCTACTACCTTGCCTGGGATATTCTCCGCTGGATTATCTGTCTGATGTTGATTACCTGTACAGCTATGGTGAGCTGCATGGACAAGATGAGCACTATCTTTACAGGTGAGCATGAGTGGACACATTTCAGGAGGGAGTTGTGAAAGTGAGTGTCTCTCTCTTGATGTTGTGGGAATCTGCTAAAACTGGACTTTCAGAGCTCTACTAGTCCCAGACCAAGCAAGTCACAGTAGCCCTAAAGAGAATAGGCTAGTCTAGTCATGATGACTCGATCTCAAATTTCCATTGGAAAGGAAGGCATTTTTGCTGAGAAAGGTTTGGTAGATGACAGCTACATAACCTTGACTGAGAAGGGCAGGCCGTTTTCATAGCTTGTGCGAAGATCCTCCGTGAAAGGCATCTGTAAACATGTATTGTTTTTCTGATGGCAAGTTACTAGTTGTATCTCCTGAAAAAAATCACCAAGTTGTTGATTTATGTGATCCCAGGTTAGCAAAAATTGTAACATGCTTTCCATTACAGAGGTGACAAGACACAACAGAAGAATACAATGACTGCTGTACCCAACAACCAACTCAAGAGCCCATAGGTGCTTGAAGCCACTACCAAGAGAGACAGCTGAGCCTGGCATCTGTGGCATGTTCGACGCTCGCCCTTCAGGAAGAACTGTGTACTCCAGAACCTCCAGAGCTAGCAATGCTGTGGGAGTGTTTAGTGTTCGCGGGTATCCAATGGATGAACTTTCTTGAGGTGAACCTCCAGAGGGCATGTCTAGCCACAGACTCATCTACAGATTCCATCTCATTCATCACTAGTGGCCACCACAACAAAGATCTGAGACTTCTTCATTAATTATTTGCACTAAGACCTGACTCATGCTCCCGGCTTCTGTCGCTTACCAGGGGCTCAATATAAACGTCCCATTTTCATCTCCCTAAAGCGGCTTCCTTTTCTCATCGCTGAAGGCATGCTGCCACCTTCAGAGCTATACAAGGGTTATTAACGGCACAGCTGTATGCATGCTTCCAGCTTTGTTGATCTACACGAGACTTGTGGCTTCAGTGCTCTAGGCTAGCTTCTACCTTTAATGCTCTATGTATGATCCATAGTTGTATCACTCTATAGGGGCTTCCCTTTCTCAACACCCTCAGCAAGCTTCCACCTGAAGTGCTCTACATGGGCTGACAACTGAAGCTTGCTTGGAAAAATCTGGGGAGACCGTGTAGAGCATTGCAACTGGGAAGAACGGTTCATGTGCTAAAAGCAGAGGTTTTC
The DNA here is from genome assembly GCF_964263255.1 of Lissotriton vulgaris. Taxonomy (NCBI): domain Eukaryota; kingdom Metazoa; phylum Chordata; class Amphibia; order Caudata; family Salamandridae; genus Lissotriton; species Lissotriton vulgaris. The sequence continues at coordinate 1,511,783,466 of NC_141693.1, forward strand.
AGATGGGAATGCCCTGCGCATGGTAAAGGGGCATGCATCCTTGCTCTGAGTGGCCAACTGCATGATATATTGGTGCCCTTACTTTACTTTGATCCTGGCATCATAAAGCATGGTCTCAGAGTCCAAGGCCTGTCCTTAACAATACAAGAAGGCAGGGCTGCCTTTAGAAATTCCACAAGAGCGTTGTTAGCCAAAGGCTGCAGATTAATTCCTCATGAGGACTGCCCTTTCATTGATGGCACAGGTCAAGGGTGGGACTGCAGTTCTGTTGTTTAAAGTGATTGGGCCATCGTTTTGGATACTCTTGCTTGGATCCAGCCCACATGCTACATGCTGTGAGAACCATCACTTTGCACAAAAGCTGTATCCGGAGCCTAGATATGATACACTAAGAAACAACTCAAACCAGTTCTGAAGCCTGAACCAGTGGTTCCAAATTCAAAAAGTGGAAAATGTACATAAAACTGGGATCCAAACCACTCCACTATCTTCCAGTTCCAAGTCCTTTATGATCAAGGAAGGGAATGCTCCCTGTGGACTCGAAATAATGCTGTGCGGCCAGGGCTGGTATGAAAAAGCCAGTCTCCCAGAGGCGAGTGGAAATTACGTAAAGTCTGCACATACTGGGGATGCTTAGGGTCTGGCTAAGCATCTGAAGTATGCCTACTCACAGAGGAAATGTGAGTACCTAGCCCTGAAGGGGGAGAGACTGTCCAGGAGGAGAAGCTCAGTGTGTTTCCGGGAATGCGAAACCCAGAAGTAACTGACTGCTGAGAGGGAGCAAAGCCAGTCCTGACCAAAAATTGCAGGGTACCACGTTCTCCCATTGCAGCCCCCATCATGAGCTGTGCAGAGAAGTATCCACCTAGATGTCTTTGTGAGGCCCAGACTTACAGTCATCAACACCGAGGGGCAAGTACTGCAATCTAAGGGTCCCACCCGAGAGGAGCTGCTGCATTGGTCTCCAGATTTCAAAGAACAGGGGTCCTAAGGATTTACAATATGACAGGAAAATAACAATATAGACTACAATCAGTGCTATATTTTTTTTAAAAACGCCCAGCCGGACGTAAGTTTATTCAAGGAATAATGTAGAATCATGTAGGCCCAGGGAGGGGCCAAGGTTAGTAGCAAGATAGGGTACAATCCTGTACCTATCCCAAAAGGTTAGAAGGAACAAATCAAGAACAGGGAGATAGAAAAAAAAGAGGAAGAAGTTTTTCAGGCAAGCGAAAATTTTTAGAGCCAAAAGGTGACTTGTAGTTATAGTAAATGCAGTTTCAACAAATTCACCGTGCAGTGTCAACAATTTCAAATATACAAATTAAATCATATGCTACACTGCATATTGCGTCGACGTTTCGATCCCTAAGGGCTCATATTACACTGGGATCATCATCAGGACAATTTTACAGTTAATGCCTGCATTAAGTTACGAGAGCCTTTCATGACCCGGAATTGAGGGTATAGGGGCTCAAGATGTTGCTCCCTGTGCAGGATGCTTGGTGCTGGCGCTACTGAATGCAGTCGCCTTGGGTTGAGATAGTTCTTCTAGCCGGAGGAGAGCAACATCAGATGCTGGCTACGTTTAGTGTAGCCGTTTAAGCGGGGAGTCTGTTGTCTTCCGTTTTCGGAGGCGAGGGAAGTGTCCTTCCTGATGGGTCCTCGTGGTTGCTGGCTACGCTTGATGTAGCCGAACGGAGGGGAAAAGGAGTTGGTGCTCTTCGTTTTAATGAAAAACAATTTTGTCCGCGAGGTAGCTTGCTTCTGAATGGAAGCGGCGGCGGGGCGGGTGAACCTCGATCGGCTTCTACCCTTCACTGGCAGCGCAGGTCCGCGGACCATTCAGAAGCAAGCTACCTCGCGGACAAAATTGTTTTTCATTAAAACGAAGAGCACCAACTCCTTTTCCCCTCCGTTCGGCTGCATCAAGCGTAGCCAGCAACCACGAGGACCCATCAGGAAGGACACTTCCCTCGCCTCCGAAAACGGAAGACAACAGACTCCCCGCTTAAACGGCTACACTAAACGTAGCCAGCATCTGATGTTGCTCTCCTCCGGCTAGAAGAACTATCCCAACCCAAGGCGACTGCATTCAGTAGCGCCAGCACCAAGCATCCTGCAGAGGGAGCAACATCTTGAGCCCCTATACCCTCAATTCCGGGTCATGAAAGGCTCTCGTAACTTAATGCAGGCATTAACTGTAAAATTGTCCTGATGATGATCCCAGTGTAATATGAGCCCTTAGGGATCGAAACGTCGACGCAATATGCAGTGTAGCATATGATTTAATTTGTATATTTGAAATTGTTGACACTGCACAGTGAATTTGTTGAAACTGCATTTACTATAACTACAAGTCGCCTTTTGGCTCTAAAACTTTTCGCTTGCCTGAAAAACTTCTTCCTCTTTTTTTTCTATCTCCCTGTTCTTGATTTGTTCCTTCTAACCTTTTGGGATAGGTACAGGATTGTACCCTATCTTGCTACTAACCTTGGCCCCTCCCTGGGCCTACATGATTCTACATTATTCCTTGAATAAACTTACGTCCGGCTGGGCGTTTTTTTAAAAAATATAGCACTGATTGTAGTCTATATTGTTATTTTCCTGTCATATTGTAAATCCTTAGGACCCCTGTTCTTTGAAATAAGTTAAATAACCCATGGTCCGAAAGCCCCTTATTGGGTTCCCTTGTGTCCTAAAACGCATTGGTCTCCAGAGGCACAACTGCTGAAGATAAGCAGTCCCAGCTCCAAGGGCTATAGCCACCAAAGACAAACTCCAGCATTTATTGACTTGAGGCCACGTACACAGACAAGCTCGCTGAGATAATTGCATAGAAGCTCTACAGTGTGAAGACGCTCATTGCACCAGTCTGCTCCTGGATCTCACATGTGTCACCAAGCAGGTAATACAGTGCTGTGCCTGCACGAACAGAAATGCTATGGATGAATGCAAGCAGCAGGAAACTGTTGCTGCTAACTTTGTCTTTTGGCCCATCAAGTGAGTGCCGGCAATTAATCCGAAATACTGGTCAGTCGCTGGGGTAATCACTAGGATTGTGCACCTGTGTGTAGGTTATGCCTGTACCCATATTTTAAGTCACACACGAGAGAGAAACAGAGAGACCGGGGAGTGAAGGGGGCACTATAGGGCATTTGCATGTCGTTATTCGCCATAGGGTTTATGCAACCCTGTAACTAAACTGCCTTTTGGAATATATATTATTTAATAACGCTGTGAGATTAAAGTCCTTTCTTTTACTTAGAAGATAAGCTTTGGGCTGGACTTTCATCTATTGTGTCTGTTGGTTGACTGCTAACGTCTGAGCGCTTGTACCTACTCTACCTCTTCGAGAAGCCCTGCTACCCTGAGAGTTAAGTGCAGAAAGGGTTATACTTGGGCCAGGGGGCAGAGGCATAGTAGGACAGACCGCAAGGCAACATTGACAAACAACCTCAACCTTCAATGTACAGGCTGAGTAGCCCCTGTCTCCCATGTGGTGCCCCAAACGGGATCTGATATGAAGCATGCATGCCTAAAGCGCTGAAGCAGGAGAGCCCCTCTAGAGAGCTAAAGGTGAAAGCATGCCAAGGGACCTAAATTGGGGAGTCCATAAAGAGCGCAGATGCCGGCGAGTTACCTTAGAGCACTGATGCTCAAAGTATACCCAGAGCACTGAAGCTGTGGAGTTCCTGTACAGGGCTCCTCCAATTCAGCAGTCTAGGTGGGCTGTCCAGTCTCAGCTCTCCAGACATGCTTCCACCTTCAGCTCCCTACACTGGTTCCTCAGTTTCACTCCACCCGGACTGAAGATGGAAGCATGTATAGAACACGGACATTAAGGAGGCCATGAAAGCGCTATAGGTGGAAGCATGCCTAGAGCGCTGAATCTGTAGACCTCCTGTAAAGTGCTCCCCAGAATCAGAATTTTAGGCATGCTTCCACCATCGGCACTGTATACAGACTACCCAGGTTCCGTTTACCCATACTTCCACCTTCAGCACCTAGGTTGAAGAAGGGGTCACCATTCTGAGCACTACCACTAAGAAGGCTTCACGACACAACAAGGCCACTGATCAGGTCTATACTGCACTGTAAGCAAAGCGCAGAAATGTCTATGAGCATGATTACACATGTTCGTGAAGGGCTGTCTTTAGCGCTGGTGACGCCCAGTACAACCTTCTTTTTTGGCTCTTCGGTCATACCCGACATGTAAATACTACGAAACAGACTCAATAAAGCAGGGGTCTCCAACCCGGTCCTGGAGGGCCGGATCCATGCCAGATTTTTAAAATTACTACATGTATCTCAATGGGGATATCCAGAAAATCTGGCATGGATCAGGCCCTCCAGGACCGGTTTGGAGACCCCTGCAATAAAGTATATAAGCTCCAAGGACATATAAGCGGGGCTCACCGACTGCTCCTCCCCAAGGAAAGGCCACTGTGCAGGTAACCCTGGCCAGACTATCAATAAAGCATGTGTAGTGATTTCCCTTCTGGGCCCACTTTGGTTCTCCCTTATTTTTTCGCTTTACACGTTTTAGGCTGACTCTGCTCAGAATAGCCACATATAATACATTTTTTCATGACATTTTTCTTGGAAAACACTGTATATCTTGCTTATTATTTAGGGACTTTTCTTGGGTTTTGGTCTGCACATCTTGTAGAAGGTTGCTTGGAATACATTACAACATAGCATACCTTTTTTGCTGCCTTTTCAGCAACAGCTGCTAACGTTTAAATACCAAGGGAGGAAACCGAAGGTCTTTAGGGCTTTTAGGGATCTCTGCAAGCTACAAGCCTGATTGATGGGTGGCAATTGGGACACCCCGGGGACCATGGGTACATCTACTTCTCCTATCCACACTCATGTCACGCTCGTTGATTTACATGCTCATCCCAAACTCTAAAGGACATATGCAACGTAAGGAAGCTTCCAAGGGTATTGTCAGACAATAACCTACTAGACCTAAAGTTTAAGAACTTGGACCTTTGAAAGAGCTTTCTTAAAAAATGAGGAGTACTGCCGACATTTAAGAGAGTGGATACCATCTTTCACCTCAATCAACATGGGCAGCGCACCCATCGAGGTAGTCCGGGATGCAATGAAGGCCAGCATTAGAGGGAAGACTCTTCAGTTCTCAGTCAGGACTAATAGAACAGACAAACAACTGCTAGTTTCGTTACAACAGAATCTGAGTAGGGCGGAGGCAGACCTGATCATAGCCGCTCAAACAGGACAGGCTGGAGATGAATTAGCGCGAGTAGCAATCGCCAGAAACCGGATCCCAGAGATATTCACAGAGAAAGCAATTATCAAAGCCACTATTTACAAAGAAAAATCGTACAAGCTCAGCGAACAAGCGGGGCATCAGCTAGCAGTCCGTACAAGGGAGGAGACGACAGCCAACATGGTCAAAGCTATTAATGACGTAGATGGTGGACTGAGAACTGACGCTTCAGCAATCAGAGCGGCATTTCAGAGGTTCTACCAAGAGCTATATAAAGAGCCTGAGAGGTCAAGAAGACCCTGAGGAATATTTAGCTCAAGGGCTTGGCGTTTGCCTCGAGCAAGAGGACCAAGACAGCTTGTGTTCCCCTCTTAGCTGGGACGAAATATTGCTAGCCATAAACTCATTGGCAGCTGGCAAAGCAGCAGGGGTAGATTGGATTCCAACTGAGCTCTCTGTGAAATTCTCAGAGGAATTTAAAATAATCATGATGGAGCTATTTAATTCTATATTCCAGGGCGGGAAGTCACCCCCTTCTTGGTCCACTGCTAAGATTATGGTCTTCGTGAAAAAAATAAGGACCCCCTGGAAATGGGCTCCTACCGTCCTATAACTCTGATTAATGGGAATTCAAAGATCTATTCTAAACTCTTGGCAGGTCGTCTGGCACCAAATATACATAGGATCGCCTCACTCCGCCAACACGGGTTAATCCCTGGCAGATCGACAACCGATCATGTGCAGAGAGTGATATCTCTATTTGACCATGCAGAAACTACAGGAAATCCTATGGCCCTTATTCTACTTGACGCGGAAAAGGCGCTTGATAGGGTCTCCTGGAAGTTCTTATGGGCAGCTATGGCGAACTGCGGAATAACTAGGGGATTTATTAAGGCCGTTCAAGGACTTTATGTTAATCCAAGCGCTAGTGTGGTGATAAATGGGACGTTATCCGAGAATTTTACCATTACAAGGGGAACGAGACAGGGGTGTCCCTGTTCACCTCTCCTATTTGCGGTTTATATCGACCCCTTTATCCACAAACTCGAAACCCACCCTCTTGTGCAACCTATTCGAGTGAATAATCGTGAAACAAAAATAGTAGCATACGCGGACGATATAGCTCTAGTCACCTCCGATCCTAAAGAGGCTATTAAGATTATTTGATTTGATTTGATTTGTAGTTTTGTAAAGCGCTCGTATGCCCTTGGGCGTCTTGGCGCTGAGGAAAGAGACCTTGTCCTGATGGCGCGGGAGCTGGATTTAGCGGAGGTTGAAGAGCCATGTCTTCACTGATTTCCTAAACGACATTAGGGAGGTGCTATTTTCGATAGCAAGGGGAAGACGGTTCCAGTCTTTGGCAGCATGCAGCATAAAACTTCTGCCTCCCCATCTTGCCTGTTTGAACCTGGGAACTTGTATAAGCTTAGCCTGGCTTGATCTCAGTTCTCTTGAGAGGGTATATGGCTTTAGGTGGGTTCTAAGGAACAAGGGTCCCTTGTCCTGGAGTGCCTTATAGGTTAGACATAGGGATTTGAACCTTATTTGTTTTGCCAGCGGGAGCCAATGTAATGTATCTAGATGGTGTGATATGTGTTCAGTTCTAGGGATGTCCAGGATCAGGTGTGCTGCTGAGTTCTGCAGGCGTTGTAGTTTGTTTAAGTACTGTGCCTGCATCCCAGCGTATAATGCATTCCCGTAATCGAGTCTTGACAATGCTAAGGTGGTCAATACGGTTTTGCGGGAATCCAGAGGAATGTACGGCATTAGTTTCCTGATCATTTTTAGGATGAACCACATAGTAGATGCCAGTTTGTTAGTTTGGGCATCAAAAGTAAGCCTGTTATCTAACATGATACCTAAGTTTTTGACTTTCGTTACGGGTGACGGACAGTTTCCCAAATCCGCCGGCCACCAATCTGGTGACCACATTTCTGCATTTGCTCCTAGCAGCATGACCTCACTCTTTTCCCCATTCAGTTTCAAGCAATTCTGCCCCATCCACTGGCTGACCTGTGTCATGCAACTTTGAAACTTGTCTGCGGTATTAGAGCTATCATTTTTGATTGACACAACAATTTGTGTGTCGTCCGCGTATGACACTGGCAGGAATCCTGCTGCCCTAATAATTCCAGCCAGTGGTGCTACATATAGATTAAAAAGCGTAGGGCTTAATGATGATCCCTGTGGAACTCCACAGGGTGAGTTGAAGGGTTTAGATCTTATCCCTCCAAGTTCTACCGTGAAGGTTCTACTGTCTAGGAAAGAAGCCAGTAAATTTCGTACATCCTTGTGTGCTCCTGCTGATGCAAGTCGGTTCAGGAGCGTGCCATGGTTAACCGTGTCGAAGGCCGCCGAGAGATCTAATAAAATCAAAGCGGCCTTCCCCCCGGCGTCCAGCACGCCCCTGAGTTCTTCCACCACCATCAACAGGGCTGTCTCAGTACCGTGTCCCTCACGGAAACCGTACTGGGATGGGTCTAGGATATCTGCCTCAGTGATAAACTGGGCAAGTTGTTTGTTTAGGATTTTTTCGACTACCTTGGCACAAAAGGGAATCCTGGCTATTGGCCTGTAGTTTCCCGGTTCTTCTGGGTCTAAGTTAGGTTTTTTTAGCAGTGGTAAGACTGATGTTAATTTCCAGAGGTCGGGGTAGGTACCTGAGTTCACTATGTGTCCCAGAAGTTCTATCAATTTCTCGCTGAGCAATTCAGGAAAAAGATGGAAAATTTTTGGTGGACAGGGATCTGAAGCTGCCCCAGAATTCGTACTCATAATTACTTGATGGACCTGTTCTCTCTCAGGAATGTAGAACTTGAATGGTGGAGTTTTAGGTGTTTTTGTAGGGGTCGAGTTTTCGTTTTGGTTTGTTTTGTCTAGGGCGGGGGTCTGCAGGTTAGTTGCACTAAAGGATTCATAGACCCTAGTCACTTTGTCGACGAAGAACTGGCCCAGAGTATTGCAGAACTCTGTACTGGCTGGCAGGTTCTTGTTTACGTTTATTTTGGATAATTTTTTCACCGTGGAGAATAGTCACAGCGATATGGTAAAACCTCCGGATATAAACTGAACTCAGGGAAAACCCAGATTGTGAACAATGATAAAATACATATGAGGGATAATAGGGTAGTGAATCATGCTGTGTATCTTGGCATATGTATAAGTTCCAAAGTGGATAATATTGTGAAGTTAAATCTTGACCCTCTTTTAGGCCGCACTAGAAAAGAACTGATCAGATTGGACAACCTGCATCTTACCATTGGTGGCAGGTGCAATGTGATTAAAATTTTGTTCCTACCTAGGTTCTTATATTTTTTTAGAACATTTTACCTTGAGTTCTCTACACAATACTTTAAAACTATTGAAACTCTGTTCTCCAGATTCATCTGGGGTTTTAAGAGACCCCGACGGGCTCTCAAATGGGTTACGCTGCCAAAAGAAAGAGTGGGACTAGCTATGCCAAACTTTAAGATATACTATTGGGCAACAGTGGCCAAGTATTGTGCGAATATGATAGTCAACGAACCTAATAACCACCTAATCCCTACACCACAGGAAATGATACTGGGGAAAGACCCGAGGGATGCTTATGGCAATGACAATTACTACAAGAAAATAAAACTTAAGACTATCTCTAGCATATACAAAATCTGGACCAATATTCGTAAATGATTAGGGTTGGGGCGATATTCTTGGTATACCCCGTCAGATGTAATAAAGATCTCCCTGAGATTTTCCAGGATGGATGCATGACCCGGTGGATCAGGACAGAGATCAATCAGCTGGGCTGCTTCTATCGAGAAAATCGGCTGAAAAGCTTCTCAGAACTTCGTACCGAATATAACATCAGCCACAGGGATTTTTTTAAATACTTACAAATCAGAGATTTCTTGCTAAGGAAAACAGGGGGCCGAGAAAAATGCCAAATTAATTCAGTAATTGAAAATTTATGTAGTGAAACAGCTCCTAGAATAGGGGAAATCAATGCGAATCTTAGTAGCACATTTCCTGACGATTTGCATAAACACTATGCTAGATGGCAGACTAACTTATCAGTGCAGCTAGCAACCCCCGTACGTGCACTGGAACTATCACAAACTTGTCTAATGTCAATTAAACTGCAAGCTCAATTTTACAAAACAGTTTTTTCCCTATATTATACTCCCTTTAAAATCGCTAAATAGGCAACAGGACAGGGAACTTCCTGCCCCCGTTGTTCACTGCTCGAAGCTGATATTATTCATATGTTCGCCACCTGCACTACACTATCCAATCTGATACTAGAAATTTCCAATTTCTTATCTGGAATATTTCACTCAAGAATTGTTATATCATCTGAAGAAATATTGCTAGGAGTGGCAGATAGCGAACGGCCTATCCACATGCAGGGGCTGATCTTTGTGGCCATGGCGGTTTTCAGACTTAGCATAGCCTCATCATGGCTAGATCCACAACCACCGGCCTTCAACCAATGGAGGGCAAGACTACTTGCAGCTTGCAGTCTAGAGGTGGCCATATATAAAAATAAAGGGTTAAATAAAAGAAAGAAAGGCAAGCTGATATGGGGACCATTGCTGCAGTGGATACAACATCAGTCCTAGGGGTAGAAATGATACTGCGGGGCTCTGTTAGGATTACGGAGGGAGCATAGGTTTAGATATATATTTATCTATGTATCCAATTGCATTGTGTGTTTTTTATCCCTTTTTTTATTTTTATTTTTATTTTATTATGCTCCATGTGCTATACACTCCTTAAAATATGTATGTAATGTAATAATTTGGGAGTCTAATATGGTTATGTATCGAGACCTTGGTCTTCGGGGGTGTGGGGGGAGGAGAGGATGTTCTTAAAGTATAAAAACTGTGAATAAAAAATAAAAACAATTAAAAAAGGAAAACACGGTATATCTTGCTTGTTATTTAGGGGTTTTTCTTGGGTTTTGGTCTGCACATCTTGTAGAAGGTTGCTTGTAATACATTACAACATAGCATACTGTTTTCTCAGCCTTTTCAGCAACAGCTCCTAACGTTTAGACATACGATAATTGCCAGCTGCATCTTCCTACACAACAGTTTTATCATATAAGCTGTGTTTCATCACCTTGGAGGGCTGAGAGGAGCATTTCGGCGGAGAGCACTGTTCCGGATCGAAAGCAGTGCCTAACTTGCAGCCCTGCGTAAACTGAGTTTACGCTCACAATGCGGCCCACATAACTACACCTTACAACATACTCCAAGTATGGGGTCTGTGGCCAATCCCAAAGATCATTTATAAATCCTTGTGCTCATACGGTAAGGGTAGATTTACCAGATGGACAATTTGCCATGGTTAGGATGTTTGTCCTATATACCCTGTAAGTAATACTAATTTTTAGGTCGAGCCTAGAGCCAGCACGCATGCGCTGCTCTGTGAGACTTATTGTAGAGGAGCAGGTGAATAGAAGCTCCGCCTACTCTTCGACTATATTTGCCATTGGCTTGTGTCCTTGTCTGTCCTAAATGCTGGCTCCTGATTCATGGATAGGCTTATTAGTCCCTCCTTAGTACCGCCTCCTCTTAATTTTTCACCTCCCATGGCGACTGGCCCCTTTGCTTTGGATGTTACACAGTATGTGTTATTTTGACTGTGAGCACTATTTTATTTAATGATGTTCTCCAATTGCAGGCACAAAGTGCTTTGGTGCCTTCTTTTCCACCCCCTCACCCTCCCTCCCGTTATCCATGCCTTCTCCAGCCCTGCCCTCCCTCCCGTTGTCCGTGCCTACTTTTCCACCCGGCCCTCTCTCCCGTTGTCCATGCCTACTTTTCCACCCGGCCCTCTCTCCTGTTGTCCATTACTTTTCCACCCCTGCCCTCCCGTTGTCCGTGCCTTCTCCCCCTCCCGCCGTCCCTCCCATTGTCTGTGTCTTCTCCCCATCTCCAGACCTCCCTCTCTTAATCTGTGGTGCCTACTATTTGCAATGCAATAGGTCTTAAATGCAAGACCTATTGCATTGCAAATGCTTGTGTACATTGCTTTCAGTCCAGACCGTGTTTTGGAAATGTTCGCTTTTGGTCCGTTTAGGGCACCACAAGCACATTGATAGAAATCCTAAACGCAGATTGGACTCGAGCTATTGTTGTATTGTATTGTATAAACGTTTCTATCTTCTTTGTACTGTCTTACATATTCTTCACCTCACGCCTCGCGTGTGTCTCTTTCATTGTTATGGCTTTTTGTGCTCCTGTTGGCTGTACTGTCTGCTGAGTTCTGTATTGTTAGACCTGGCACCTTGGCGTGAGTCTCCCTTCCACTTTTTGCTGATGTGCCTCGTGTGTTTTGCTGGTGTTAGCTGCTCAGGGCACTGTGCCACTGCCAATCAGTGCCACAGCGCAATAGTGCTCCCTATGAAAAGTGTATATGTGATTGGTTTCCATGATTGGCTTATTTGCTTTACTGTCAGACCCCAGTAAAGGGCACCAGGAGTGCCAGGGCGTGTAAATCCAAATGCTGCTAGGGGGCCTCCAGCACTGGTTGGACCACCCCCAGAAGCAGCCTTGAAAGATGTGTCTAGGGTCTGCCATTGCAGAACCTGCGTGCAGTCTGGTACTGTCATGCTGGCTGGGCAAGTGCACACACTTGCCAGCCCCTAAAACTCCCCTTTACTTCATGTGAGTCACCCCTATGGTAGGCCAAAGGAAAGGGTGCATTGTAAGCCTAAGGTAGGACATGCCCTGATTTGTGTGGCATGTCCTAATAGTGAATTACAGTCATTTTCATTTTTCACTATTGGAAAGCTACCTGTTCTCGTAGGCCAGAATGGGCTGCTGGAATTATTACATTCTATAGTCCAAGCAGGCTCAGGGAACATGGTAGAAAGTCAAGTTTGGAATGCCTGAACTCAGCATAATAAAATACATCTTTTAGTAAAGTTTATTTTAATATCCTGTGTTTGCAAACCCCACTTTTAGAAAGCTGGTGTTTGCTTGCCTAACCATTTCAACCCGCCCCTCCTCTTATGTGTATCTGCTGTCTGGTTTGTGTGAGTGACAGGGCTGGGGAATTTTCAGGAGACAGTCTGGGCTGCCAGGTGGTGAATAGAGAGATTACACCAGGATGGGTGGGAGGAGTGCCCCTTGACTCTCAATAGGGCTGTGCTCTGCCACCTCAATGCTGGCTCCACCCCCTGGGGAGCGTCTGATGTCACTGCCCTGCACACTGAAAGAAAAGCCGAGTCTCCAAAACAAAGTGCTCAGGAACTGAACTGGATTAGTCAAACCCATCCCCCCTGGCCTGAAAGAACAAAGGGTTTTGGGTATAAAGATAGGAGCCCTGCTCCTCAGAAATCAGATCCTGTTTACTCCAAGAAGAACCTCTGCCCTAAGAGAAGGACCTGGAAAAGCTGCATGGAGGAGTACTGTCTCTGACCTGGGGAACTGGCCTGTGGTGGGTGCCTTGCTTCAAGAAGGAGAGGAAAAGACTGAGAGAGACTTCTTCTTCAACTTGTGCTTTTTGAAACAATCTCCAAGGGCTTGTGTGTGAGCTTGCCCCCTGAACTGAGCCCCAGGACCATTGGGCTCTCCTCCTGCCTTCCCTAAGAGCTGCTGGACTGCCTCTGTCCATCTGCCGCTGGAGCCGTCGCCGAGTGAGTCTCACAACCCCTGCCTGGGGAAGCATGTGCTGCGGCCGCTCTGCAACGTGTGCCTCTGCTTATCACTGAGCCGTAGCTCGAATCGTATCCCCGCTGGGCCGCCTGCACCCTGATGTGCTTCCCCCGCTGTTGAGCCGCACCGCCCCTCCGCTTCTGGCCACCCCGGACTGAAAGGCGCATTCCCCCGGTGAAGTCTGACACGTACGCCTGGAGCGTACGAGACTGTATCGCACTTCTCCCCCAGAGGCCGCGCCGGACCGAAGAGCCGCCCAGTACGTTGCGTACTGGCTGCCAGTGCTGCGCCGCCCACTCCAGGAATCAGCTCCGCAACGAAGGTACGGCTTGTACGCCGTGACCGCGACCAGCAACCCGCATCGCTCGCCCCACTCCTTGAGGTCCGCCCACTCTCCGCCGCGCACTGAGACGCCGCCAGAGCAGGGGCCGGCCTCGTGAGGAGCCGCCAGCATCTTGAGGGTACCTGTACATCCGAGCACCGCCTACGAACCGGACTCCCACACAGAAAGGTACTGTTCATCCGACGCGCACTACGGTGCGTACACCTGGGCCCAGGAGCCCACAGCGCTTTGTTTAAACTGCCTTTCTGACCATGTAACTAACAGTGAGAGTCGGACAAGTTTGCGCCCAGCAGACGAACATTAAGAACTTCGCATTCTGCAACCAAAGAGCTTATTTAATTGCATAAAAAGTATTGTGGCCTTATTGGAACATATTTGGTCTTGTATTTAAGCCTGCTTAATAGATATATAAAGAATCCTTATTTTTATACCAATCCTAGACTGGTGTCCATTTGTGGTGGGTCAATTAATTTCTGTGTGATCATAAATGCTTAACTCATAACGCCCTGAAGTTTAGCCTTGTCTGCTCGCGCCACGCAACCCAGCGGGTGAGCAGGGGTTATGCTAAAGAGTAAGTCCCCTGCCCCGACTAGAGGAGAGGGTCCCTGCTTGTCACAAGTGCTTACCTGTGCCAACCAGACACCCCCAATTCTAACATGTATGCTTTATTTAACTGACATCCTGGTTGTCAATTGCTCTAGTGCCGTGTTTGTGATGGAAGTAGAATATGTTCCGTCTGCCTTAGTTGTCAATCTTTTAAAGTAGAAACATGCAAGGCGAGGGGGGGGGGGTTCTGCTGCTTGTAGCAACAGTCCTGCGCACTCATATAGAATAGTAATACATCCAGTTGATGCAGTGTAAAAGCAAATGGAACCAATCCAACGTTGAAGTTCTTTGATTTCTTTATTTGGTTATCACACAAAAGGACACACAGTCAGCTGACACGTGTTTCATCAGAGAAACAGTGTTCTCCGACTCGTCAGGGCTCAATGGCTGAATTCCAGGTCAATAACATCCCCAAGCTGGTGATAATTCCAACCCTGTAGGATATGCTAGTTCACGTTGAGGCGATCACCTCCCAAGACTCAAAATTGTGAGCTATTCAAAGGAAACTATAAATCAGGACGCCAGTAAGGGTGAATGTGAGCAGGAAAATTTCCAATCGTAATTATTACATAAAACAGAAGAATCTATTTGCCCGGATCAGTCCTGATAATTGCAATACAGACGCCAGCACACCAGCATCTTGACGGAATGAAAGTATCGGAGGGCATGAACACTGGTTGTCAGTTGGCACCTGGCTGCTATACACACGCATGCTTTGGTGTGTTGTCAAGCTAATAAATATGTACTTTTAATCTTCACTAGTTCCCGATCATCATCCTTGACAATTTGGCGACGAGGACGTAGACAACACACCACGAACCCACGAGAGGCAATCTCCGGTAAGGAATGTGAATATAACGGAGTAAATTAAGGAAATTTCTAAAGAAGAAAAGCATGTGGAATTTATAAAGGAAAATATAAGGGAGCCAGGAAATATATGTATGTATATAGATATATATATATATTCAGCAATTATCCAAGCATTAACCGCCTCCACCAGATCGAGAGTTGCGTCGTCACAGTAAGACTCCTTGGATCGAATCTCTCTCATTTCACCATGCAAACGACCACGTCATGTGAGATTTGTCAGAGTTTCTTTATTTCTGCCGCTGCCAAACGCGTTTCGACTACACAGTAGTCTTGGTCACTGGTTACGGTTAAGAAAGCGCGCGGCCATTTTAAAGAAAAAAATGTAACAGTTCACAATACGTCATTGACTGCCTGTCAGCCGACAGGAAAGACAGACTTCCATTTAACATTCTATTGTATTTTTGTTCGTTCATTTACACAACGTTCCAACATGATTTAATACAATTATTCAAACTACCTGGTAAATACCATTCGAATGAATTCATGTACAACCTGTATATTTATAATAAAGTGCTAGGTGCGAGTATTCATGTTTTACCGTGTTTTTTTTAAATTTCATTTTGAAAAAACTTTATCGGTGCTAACATGTACTGACAGAATAGTATGTAGTCTGTGCATATTCAACGCACTTTGTCAGAACTAATCTCGAGTTAGAAAATAATGCCCCAGTGGGCTTAGCCTGAACAGCTGCTTAATTTCATTATTAATTAACAGTTTCTTTCCCGGCTATAGATTTTCAAAACGAGTTACTATCTCGCAACCCTCTTTAACATTGCACAAAATCAAGCTCAAGTGAGCAAATATGCTGGTTGCACCATATATGAAGACAAACAGAAGAATTTGTCTAATCATTAATATTCATGTTGATTACCAATTGCAAGTACATTATAAAGAAGTACTGTCCACAAAATCTCCATTGTAGTCAAAATTCATTCTTATGTGTGTTAATCTAGCAGAAACTACTCGGCCATCACCGAGAGTTAATATTAAAGATGTCTGTGTAAGTCTTCTTCAATATTAAGACCGTTTGGTTGCTTAGTATTTAACTTTATTATATACTTAGACTCTAGTTTTCTTAATTTACTCAGTCTATTGCCCCCTCTTTGACTAGCTGGAATAGAGTCAATTACATAATAAGTCAGTCCATTGACATCCTTATTGTGCATCAATTCAAAATGCCTGGCTACAGGATAAGCCCTGTCGGCATTCTTAATTGCACGCAGGTGCTGTAAAATCCTTTTGTAGGCTTCATTGATTGTGCTGCCCACATACCGGAGCCCGCAGGGGCACTCGAGAATGTAGATCGCATAATCGGTTTTACATGTATATTTGTTGTTAATCTTTTCCATTCTATTGGAAAGGCCCAATCTGTATTTACTACAGTTTACGCCATGATTACATGCCTTGCACTTCGTGCATTTAACGAAGCCATTCTTGTCTAACCAGGTCTTTTTCGGTTGGGGTTTTTTAAGTGTGTTGCTCACCAAACAGTCTTTGAAGGATTTAGCCTTTTTGAATGTGATTTGCGGTCTCTTGGGGACTTCTTTCCCAAGCACTGGATCATTTTTGATGATATGCCAATATATATATATATATATATTCACTGAAAAAACCATAGGTTATAGACCATATATAGTTAGGAATTCGCATTTACAAAACCTTATTTTACTCACACAAAACCATTGAAATTCCATATATAGTTAGTTGCACTAACTATATATCGCGCACCCGCAATCCACTGCTGATGATGTCACATATTACATCATTCATGACATGGTCAGTGGCATCACTGATGACATCACTGATGACATCTCAAATGACATCACTGATGACATCTCAAATGACATCACTGATGACATCACTGATGACATCTCATTTGACATTACTGATCACATCACTGATGATATCATTCATGTGATAATACGATGAACCTCTTCAGACTCTAATATAACCTTAGATACAATCAGTGTAAACAGACACTCACAGACTGTCACTCATCCATGGAGTTACTCACACACCTAGTCAGTCATGCAAAGAATCAATCACACCTCCATTTCCTCAACTATACAGTTATACAAACTTTACTTATTCAAACATATACTAACACATATTTACTCTCTTATACAATCCCTGATACAAGTTTACAATGATCCATACAGCCACTCACACATTCACTGGCTCTTATGCACAGTTATTTATATATGTCAACTCTCACATGTACTGTGTTTTACATATGTACTTACTTTGACATGTAGCACTGAGATATCCATTCACTCACCAATACACTCATGCACACAGTCAACCGCCCATACAGCTGTTTCCACATGCACTTTTGAAACCATACATCTAGTGAATCAACTGCTCACACATCTATGCACAGAGTCATACACCTCCCAGCCACCCACACACACACTCAGTCTCCCATACAAATACTTGGGCAACCAATCAATAACCCATATAGTTACTCATATAGCTACTTATCAACACATGCAACAGTTTACAGAACAACAGACATAATGATGCACAAATTAAGACAGTTTAGTCACTAACCCATGCACTCAGTGAGACACATTTAATCACTCACTCATACAGTCAGTCATGCACCTACTAAATCCTTCATCCAGACACTTATACATCCACTCATTCTTCAATATGTAAGACATATTTTAACTTTACAGAAACATACAGTCACTGGATGTTGTCATCAGTGATGTCATTTGAGATGTCATCAGTGATGTCATCAGTGATGTCACTGACCATGTCATGAATGATGTAATATGTGACATCATCAGCAGTGGATTGCGGGTGCGCGATATATAGTTAGTGCAACTAACTATATATGGAATTTCAATGGTTTTGTGTGAGTAAAATAAGGTTTCGTAAATGCGAATTCCTAACTATATATGGTCTATAACCTATGGTTTTTTCAGTGAATTTTCAAGGTTTTGTAAATGCTAATTCCTAACTATATATGGTCTATAACCTATGGTTTTTTCAGTGAATTTTCAAGGTTTTGTAAATGCTAATTCCTAACTATATATGGTCTATAGCCTAGGGTTTTTTCAGTGAATATATATATATATACATACATATATAAACATATATCATCTGTATATCTATATAAATACAAACATAAATGCATGCATACATATACTTATATGCATACAGATGCATGTTATTTACATGAAAGTTGAAAAAACACTAATAAAAGCAAAGCTAAAAAGCCACCTCATTACAAACAGAATGGCTTTAACTTAAACGAGGGCGAGATCTATTGCATTTTCAATGCTTGTTTACTTTGGTTCCATCAAGAAGGCATTCAGATGTGTCACACATTTGCCATAAATTCTGAATGTTAGCACTCTAGTTGCACATTAGATCACTGTAGGAAAGCTACTGCTCACCAGGGACGTCTGCTGCTGGTATTCAAAGTGCATGTTTCAGTCTGCATGTCAGAATTTTTTTAATGAAATAGAAGAGGATTTGAGAAGTCACTCAAAATGATCCCTAATTTTTCTTTCTGAAGCACTAATCATACTTTCTATGGCAAAATTAACCCCCTCATGTTTCTTTTTAAATTGAGTGTTTTCAGACTTACCACTTCATTCCAATCAAGATGGCTTCTGGTGTGCCATACTTTTGTCATAAGTAAGACTGTTAGCGCTCTAGTTGTTCTTTAGAACACTCTGGGACATTCTGTCATTGGGCTGTACTTGGGGTACATCTGGGTGATATTTGGGCTACATTTAGGCTCTTTTGTCTCTGGTGGCCATCTTGGGAGACTGTATGTCAGAATTTTTTAATGAAATTGAAGAGGGTTTGAGAAGTCACTCAAAATGTGCCCTAATTTTTCTTTCGGCAGCACTAATCATAATTCATATGGCAAAATATACCCCCTCATTTTGTTCCTTTTTAAATTAAATGTTTTAAGAGTTACCACTTTATTCCAATCAAGATGGCTTCAGGTGTGCCATACCTTTGTAATAAGTAGGACTGTTAGCGCTCTAGTTGTTCTTTAGAACACTCTGGGACATTCTGTCATTGGGCTATACTTGGGCTACATCTGGGTGATATTTGGGCTACATTTGGGCTCTTTTGTCTCTGGTGGCCATTTTGGGAAACTGCATGTCAGAATTTTTTAATGAAATAGAAGAGGATTTGAAAAGTCACTCAAAATGTGCCCTAATTTTTCATTCTGCAGCACTAATCATACTTTCTATGGCAAAATATACCCCCTCATTTTGTTCCTTTTTAAATTAAATGTTTTAAGAGTTACCACTTTATTCCCATCACGATGGCTCCAGGTGTGCTATACCTTTGTAATAAGTAGGACTGTTAGCGCTCTAGTTGTTCTTTTGAACACTCTGGGACATTCTGTCATTGGGCTATACTTGGGCTACATCTGGGTGATATTTGGGCTACATTTGGGCTCTTTTGTCTCTGGTGGCCATTTTGGGAGACTGCATGTCAGAATGTTTTAATGAAATAGAAAAGGATTTGAGAAGTCACTCAAAATGTGCCCTAATTTTTCATTCTGCAGCACTAATCATACTTTCTATGGCAAAATATACCCCCTCATGTTGTTTCTTTTTAAATTAAATGTTTTAAGAGTTACCACTTTATTCCAATCAAGATGGCTTCAGGTGTGCCATACCTTTGTAATAAGTAGGACTGTTAGCGCTCTAGTTGTTCTTTAGAACACTCTAGGAGGCTGCAGTAGAACACAAAGGAATCAACTGACAGTCTCTGTCCTTGTTGGATGTACATGTTTTACTGAGAATGTCAGACTTCATTTTCACATGACTGAGAAAGATAATGTGAATTTACAGAAAATATGCTTTCAGTTTAGCTTATAGATCCCCTTCCAAACCACTGTGGGAAAATCATGAGATATTAGTTTTCTTTCAAACAATATTCATGATATCACAGCAGAAGGTTTTTTCACATGGTAAAATCACCTTAGAACCCACCACAATTCCTAAAACGAGTATGGTACCATCAACAAATGATTTATAATGTAACTAAAGTCCTAAAACCCTCTATTAACTACAATGCTTTTTAATGAGGTGCTATCATGTATATTGGTCCCAAGATGGCTGCCAACACTTCTTGGATGAAGTGCTGACAGCCAATCAGATCAGATGTGTGGTTAGGCTCCGCCCAGATATATATCTTTGTTTGAACCTAAATTACTCAAAATCCACTGGAGCACATATATTGAGACCTAGCAAAGGCACATCGGGCTAACAGTCCCTACAATTTTGCCAAGTTTCGTGCAAATCCATTCAGCCGTTCGAGCTAAAAGTGAGGCCAACCGCCCTATGGAAATTAACATGGGAAAAACGCATTTTGGGACCCCCCTTTTTTCTCGGCCCCCCCTTGATGAAACCCCCCCAAATTGTCAGGGGCTGCTCAGAAACAAAAGTTCAATTTTCCTGAAAATTTCAGCCAATTCCGTCCAAAAACGCCAAAGTTATTAGACATAGAATTTTCAAAAATCCCATAGAGAAAAAATCCTAACTATATATACCTACTGGCGACCGCCAGTAGGTAATATATATATATATATATATCATTAAAAGGAGGAAAAAAAAGAGACTATAATTAAGATAATGTGAGAAAGATTTTTAAAGAAGTAAAGCATGGAATAATTGCCGGTGGTGCGTGGAAAGACAATCTTCGAGTAAATCTGTGGCAGTGATTGCAGGAATATTGAAGCTAAGGTAACTTCTTACCGCAAACTGAAGCTTTGGTTGTCATCCATGTGTGTACAGCGAACGAGGTGCAGGAATGAAGAAGATTTATTCGGCTGCGTCGGCTCCGTCAGTGTAACGAGCCGTGAGGAGATCTCCTCAGATCCGTGGCGCGAACGTGTGCACGACATCAAATGACGCGTTTGACGCCATCTTGGATATGAAAAATTGCCAGAATAGTTAACACGCACCAGCCAATCGCGCACAAGTAAAAATATCGGCAAATACAGGAAGCAATCTCTAGAATTATGTAATTGCAATTAAATGTGGAAATAAATCAAAATAACGGAAATAATTAGCCGCCCAAGAGGAAGTGACACCACAATCTCTATTAAAAGCAAAGTGGTGAAATAGAGAGTAAAATTGAAATTTAAAGTGAAAATCCTCATCCTAGAAGGAATAAATAAAAAAAAGATATAAGTCTTAGTATGGCAAACAGCAACAATTACAATTTACAACCTCCAGAACCATTTTTAAAAGGAACAGGAACACCACCAGTAAAATGGGAAACGTGGAAAGAGTACTTTTGCAACTATATAGCTACATTTGAAAAGGATGATGAACCTATGAAACCAGAAAAGAAAAAGAAAATACTGTTACACTGTTTAGGAGCTGGTGGTTTGGATGTGTACAAAAATATAAATAAAAAAGTACGTGGGAGTGATGACAGAAATGTGTATAATGAAGCTCTTGAAGACTTAGATGGTTACTATAAACCCACAGTATGTGTAGCAGTTCACAGATATAAGTTCTACAGAAGGAAACAAGGTAAAGAAGAAAGTGTTGATGACTACATTGCTGCACTAAAAAACTTGGCATTAACTTGCAAATTTGAGAACATGCACGATGACTTAATTAGGGATCAAATAGTCATGTGTGCTGCAAATCCAAACATACAAGATGCGCTATGTGCTAAAGGAGAGAAACCACTACAACAAGTCATTGAAATTGTGAAAAAAGCGGAATTGACAGGAAGATGTGCAAAGGAAGTGATAAATGAAAATAAAAACAAAGATGATATTTCTACTGTTGTAGCAAAAGTAATTGGAACAAGGAAAAAGAAAATAGATTATAGAAGTCAAAGCAAAGAGAAACCTAAGCCAAGCAGCTACGGGAAGAAATATGAGGAGTTAAGATGTTATTGTTGCGGTAGCAGCAAACACATAGCAAATGATTGGAATTGTCCAGCGAAAAACAACAAATGTGGAAAGTGTGGTCTCATTGGTCATTTCTAAAAAGCATGCATAAGAAGAGAGAGAACTAAAGTAAAGTATGTTCATGAGAAAGAAGAAGAAGAAGAAAATGAGTCATCAGATGACTCGGAATACAATCTGTGTGTACTAAATGTGACAGACGTAACTGAAGGTAATGAAGAAGATAGTAACAAAATCAAGAAAAAAACGTCGTACAAATTGACAATAGGTGGTGTAGAGATGGAAATAATAGCCGATTCTGGTTCTCCGTGTGCAATTGTAAACCATGAGGTATGGAGAAACAAATTTCAAGGAGTTCTAGGCAACAAAATGGAAAAACCTGATATAACATTGAAAACCTTCACAGGAGAACCAATTGAACTTGTGGGTTATAGGAAACTGAATTTCGTATTCAAAGAGCAATGGACAGCAAACTGTATGTAGCAGCAACTGGACCATCCGTATTAGGGTGGAAGGACCAGAGAAAACTTGGCATTACTCTCAACCCTAACAGTTCCGAACCCGTTCTGGTCATGCAACTGGACACTTTAACAAGTGAAGATCTTGTAGAAAGGTTTCCTAATGTATTCAACGGTAAAATAGGGAAATTAAAAGGTTTCCAGCACAAAATCAAGTTAAAGGATAACGCAAACCCATGCGTACATAAAGTCAGGCATGTACCATTAACTCTGAGAGAAGAAGTCAGAAACGAAATCGATAAACTACTGGAGGCAGACATAATAGAACCAACTGAATCAGCAGAGTGGGTCGCACCCTTGGTGGTCGCGAGAAGACCAAACGGAAAATTGAGGCTGTATATGGACCTGATGGACCTAAATAAGAACATTCTCATCGACCAATACCCTCTGCCAAGAATAGGAGAAATGATATCCCTCACCAAAGGCATGAAAGTGTTTTCTCCTATCGATCTGGCGGCTGCATACCATCAGGTACCACTACACCCGGATAGCAAACACCTCACCACCTTTATCTCACCTTTCGGATGTTTCAGGTTCAAGAGAGTACCATTTGGCATAGCGTCTGCTGCAGCGTTATTCCAAAGACTTATGCAAGAAATCTTTAAGGGAGTGAAAAACATACTCATCTTTCAGGATGACATCCTGGTCATGGGTAAAGATCAGAATGAACACGACAGCAAACTAATACAAGTATTGAAGAAATTAGAAAAATGCGGAATGACAGAAGAGTACAAAAAATGCAAAATCAGTAAAGATCGTGTAAACTACCTTGGACACGAAATCTCAAGTGAAGGAATAAACCAAAAAAAGAACTTATAAAGGCAATTAAAGATGCACCAGTACCTACCAACAAAGATGAACTCAGGGCATGTTTGGGGCTGGTAGAGTACTACTCAAAATTTGTAAAAGACTTTTCAGCCAAAACGTACAACATCAGGACACTACTCAAAAACAAGAGTAAATATGAGTGGACTGGAGAATGTGAAGAAAGCTTTAAACAACTGAAGAAAGAAATTTGTGAAGCACCAGCTCTGCAAGGATTTGACGGAAATCTGGATTGTGTGATATCTACAGATGCCAGCGGTAAAGGGCTCGGTGCAGTACTCACGCAAATAGAGAGCAATGGAAGAGAAGCTACAATCGCATTTGCATCGCGCTCTCTAACAGCAACAGAGGAAAGGTACTCCGTAATCGAAAGAGAGGCACTGGCATGTGTATGGGGAACGGAGCACTTCCGCCAATAAATCTGGGGAAAGAAAATAATTTTGAGGTGTGATCACAAGCCTTTAACTAAAGTGTTTACCGTGAAAGGGTTGTACAATGCTTCACCACGTTTGGCACGTCTATCCATTAGACTGTTAGATTACAATTACAATGTAAAGTACCTACCTGGAGTAAAGAATGTAGTAGCAGATTTCCTGGGTAGGCTTCCTTTGAAAAACACGGGAATAGTAGCACAAGAGGAAGAACTATGTGTTGCAAGCATCAGTGAGGAATTTCCAAGCATAAAAATGAGTGAATGGATAAAGGAATGTTCCAATGATAAGCAATTACAAAAAGTCAAGGAACACATTGTAAATGGATGGCCAAGGAAAAATTGTTTGGGGAGTGAATTACCAGCATATTGGGAACTGAGAAATGAATTATCAGTGGAAGACAATATCATCCTAAGACAAGGTAAAGTGGTACCACCAAAAGATCTTAGGGAAAGGATAATTAACATATGCCACAAAGGACATTTGAGTATGAACAAAACCAAACACAGAATAAAATGTTGGTATTGGTGGCCTGGATGTGACATACAAATTGAGAGAGCCATAAGAAACTGCATAGAATGTGAAAACTCAGACAAAACGCTAACAACTCTACGACCCCCGCTACAGCCGTTGCAATGCCCGAACATACCATGGGAAAGAGTTGGTATAGATGTAATGGGGCCCGTGAAATGGCAGGATGAAGGGGTGTATGTACTGGTGTTAGTGGATCACCTTTCAAAATGGCCAGAGGTGAAGGTATGTGAAAAAGTTAACGCAAGTGACGTGCTTAAGTTCATGGAGGAAGTATTCATCAGAGAAGGAATCCCAAAGACTATTGTGAGCGATAATGGAAGCCAATTCACATCTAACGCATTCAAGAGGTTTGTGGAAAGAAATGGAATCAACCATAAAACCACATCAGTATACCACCCTACTGGAAATGGAGCTGTTGAAAGATTTAATAGAGTGATAAAAGGAACCATCCAACTAGCAAACAACAACGGAAAATGTTGGAGGAAAGAAGTAAACAAGATGATTTGGGGATACAGAATTACCCCGGGTGAGAAAACGTTGGTGAGTCCTTTTGAAGTTATGAGAGGTAGGACCCCCATCTCTAAGGACAATATTGGATGGATCAAGTCAGCAGTAAGAAAAAAGTGGTTAGTAGATGCCATCAGGGAAAGGATCATGAAAGCACAAAATGCATATAAAGAAAAATACGACAAGAGCAGGAACTGCAAAGAGTTCAACATCAATGTTGGCAACAAAGTCAAAGTGAAGAAAAGCAGAAACTTTGTCAAAGGTGAAAACAAGTTTACTGCGCCATTAGAAGTTGTGAGGCTTTTCTGCAATTCTGCCTTGCTCAGTGATGGGAGAGCATGGCATGCCTCTGCGATATCTATCTGTCATAGAGGTGAAATTAACCAACGGAAAGAAGAGAGCAAAGCAATGTGCAAGAAGGAAACAACTGCAAAGGGTCACAAATAGAGGTAGAGGAGTCCGAACAAGAGGAGGATTGTAATGGCAAATCTTCAGTAACTCGTGACAACCAGGTTAGACAAGACCTCAGGAACATCAAATCTATTGGTGAACGCGAGGACATTAGCACTGATGCCTCTGTGGAATCCTAGGACAAGTTTGAGATTTATGCTTCAGGAAATGGACAAGAAGAAAATGAGTTTGAATACGCGGAGAGTAACCGTATTTACAAAGAGACTGGAGAATCTTTACCAAGCGAGAAAGGAACTTTTATAGCACTGGCCAGTGCATCTATTAGCGATTCTGACGGAGTTGTTTGTGAATAGCACCGCGCAGAAGTTTACTGTAACTTTTCAGCGCGCTTCTAAATGCATTCTCTTTAGGGAAGGAGATGTATTGTGTCTTTACCCTTTTTCTCTTTCCCCTACCCTGTACTGTGCGTGCTGTTTCCCTGCGCGTAATTGGTTAAACCAGCTGGAATTTTGACAGCTGAGTATTCTCTTTGACAGTTGACACTGGTTGTCAGTTGGCGCCTGGCTGCTATACACACGCATGCTTTGGTGTGTTGTTAAGCTAATAAATATATTATTTTAATCTCCACTAGTTCCCGATCATCATCCTTAACAGCTCACTTACTGGAATTGGTACCCACTGTGTCAAGCTTAGATTCCGATCTCTCGTGCAAAGAGGCAGTGTGTTCATTCATTTAAGTGATCTTCAGTGGACAGGTGGACAAGTATCTTGAAGTCAGATGAGGGAAACAGGTTATGAGTTAAGCACTTCCTGGACTTCGGACTTAAAAACAAACCCTCGCTGTGAACGTCTCATCGTATTGTTAGAGTTTGCGAGGATTTACCAGCCCTTCTGAAACGAAGCATCTATTACATGGGAATGTAAGAACTGGGGTCACCAGTTCCCCGGGGGTAGCCTGGCACAAGCAGGTAGGCACCCGAAAGCTCAGGTGTTAAGTGACTACACAGCACACGCATCCACAGAGAAAATAAGTGCACACAAGGACTTAGACCACACCAGTTTCGTTTGATTCAAATTAATAAGCTTTTATATAAGGTTAGAATCAGGGCAATAAAAAATTCACAGTAGCAATAACTTATGAGTTTCCTTTAAAAGTATATGTGTTTCATCACTCGGCAATAAATACTTAAATAAATAAATATTAAATATTAGATGACCGGGGGCTTGGCAACAACCTTGCTCCTGATCAGCACCTGCAAGGAATTCTGTATAAAGACATTCAAATAACATTGCATCAAGCATCAATAACCATTTCTTCATGTAAGCAACCCTCTCATTTAAGAATAAACGTTATGTTACTCAGCATTAAACATTTCCCGGTGTAGTACTTGGGGGAACACTGCAGTTGGCACATAACACTTCACTATGCAGGAGTAATACATTTCACTGAAGACCAGGCAACATCTCATTAAAGATTGGGCCACCATTCATTAGGCAAGGGTAAACTCTTCCTTGGACCAGGGTAGCCTTCCTTCAGGTAAAAATAAACAGTTCCCCAATTAGGAATCGGCCCTTTCATGGGAAAATTAACAGCATTACTCAGCACCAAGTATTTCATTATTTCCAACATGGGCCAGACTGGTATTCAACTATCCCCCAGGTAGGGGTTAACATTTTGTCACTGGAGGCCCCACTGTGTCTTTTAGGGGCCAATTAGGGCCAACAGGGCCCAGCCACAGTCTACCCGAGGGGAGGGGCGGTTTCGGGGCCTCCCTCTCGCTCTTAGGAGGTCCCACGTCACCACAAGTTCTCCACCCTCCCCCGGGCTTTACCTGCTGTGTTCGGGCCGTTCCGGGGCCCCTTGCGATGATTGCTGCCGGTGGGAGAGCCCCCGCTCTCCGGAGGACCTCACTCGGCTTGGTGAGGGCAGAGAGGCTCGCGGAGCCCCCACGCCGCACTGGAATCAGTCCTGGGCCTCACACTGGACCGGGGCCCAGGGTACACTCTGGCACAGCCTCGGAGCAGACGCGCCTGCAGCCGCCGATGTCAGAGCGGCCTGCGGGGCGGACGACCAAGGCTCACTGCAGGCACCGCGCCGGCGGAGGTGGAGCCCAAGTCGTGCCCCCGTCACGTGACGCGGGAACAGGCTTTGGAGCCCAGCGCGGCTCACTGTGAACTCCGGCGGCACTCTTCTGGCACCAGGGGCCGCCGCAACGATGGCACTACGTGGGCGGAGGGGGGTCCTCACCCTGGCACACCGCCGCAATAGCGTCTGCAGAACTAGAGGCAGCAGGCAGCGTGAATTGCAGCGCTTCTCAGGGGGGCAATCAACACAGCGCCTTGATGCAGCAGGCAGCGCTCTGGGGCACACAGAGGGGGTGGTGGCGGTGAGTACCACAGAGCTTGGGCGTTCCCGCGCTCGAGGAGGGGGTTCCGCTCGACAGTTCTGGGGATATCACTGGGAACACAGCGCTCTTCAAGGATTCAGCAGGAGAGTGCTAGGGGGCAGGTCAGGCCACACGGAGGGAGTAAAGCACCTCAGGGGCACAGCAATCCAGGCAGTTCAGTCGGGGAGTGAAGCAGGACAGCGCAGGGGGGCCAGGTTGAGGAAAAGGGCACGGAGTGGGCACAGCCCTGTACCTGGTTGATCCCCAGTGGTCCTGATTAGCGCAGGGGAGTCTCTTATCGGCGCTTGTTGGTTCTGGCGCCCTTCTGTGGAAACAGGTTCCTTGGTTTCTTGAGGGGGGGGGTGAGTTGAAGGCTTGACAGAAGGTCACTTCAGATGGTCCCTGGGTTCCCCTCCCGCCGGGCCAGATCAGTGGGCTAGCTCAGGGTTCCTCGCTCTACTTGGAAGGCAGCACCTAAGGCCTGTCACTCCCAGTGGCATAGGTCCCTGTCTAGGCCCTACCGCCTAAATATCCTGCGTAGGTTCCCCCAGGTCAGTGATGCCCCAACTACTCTGTTCTGCTCTGCTCTGACAGGAAAGTTTCCCTCCCTTTCCTTATATAGCGACAGTTGGCAGTTGGCAGTGGCAGTTGGTGTCACCTCCCCTGTTCTAGAAGGCTCCAGGAGCTTCCCTCATTCTAGCTATGGGAAGGCTGGCAGGCTGGCATTGCAACATTGTTTAAGGGTTCCAGCCAGCTCCTGGCTACTAGTGTGTGTCTACAAAGACCGCGCTGCAGTAGCACGGGTCAGTGGCAGCCATGTTAGGGGAAGAGAGCACCTGCACCTTAACATTGGGAACAATGGGAAGGTGCCCAGAGACCTAAGACCAACAAATAGTAGGTGGGAAAAATAAGGCCAACGCGAAAAAAAATAGGGAAAAGTGCCAAGTCCAACACATAGGATTTATTGTGCACAAGCATGTTCCTGTTTCTTATTATGTCGCCTTGTTGCTAAAATATGCATTTTTGGGGTTTGAGATTTGCCTGGGATACTTTTGAAGCTTTTAGTATAAAAAGAAATAGCCTGGTTAACCTTGCCTGTGTTATCCCTCAATGTTATAAGCATCGCATTTTAATGGGCTTTCTATAATTTATGTGCTTGGTTGTTTCTATGACAGTCTGACCCGCCTTATCGCGCCATCAGCAGAAGCATTCAGCTTACAATTTACTGCATTTCACACACATTATTGGCCCTTGCAAGACGTGGCATGTCTTGCATGTTCAACCCTACTGGCCGTTCAGAAGCAGTGGGTTCTTTTGTGACTGCCAGAAGCAGTGTTCCGCCTACAAGTCACTGACTTTGACTCGCTTTAATAGCCCTTGTAAGACGCTGCATTTCTCACGTCCCTAGTCCTATTAGCTGTTCAAAAGCAGTGGTTTCTTATATTTCACTACTTTATAAGTGCTTGCTTCACCAACAGGCCAACCGACCGGTCAGAGACACTAATTTAAAAAAAAAAACATGACCTTACTAGTGGATTCAACCCCAACTCTACCAGCCTTTTAGAAGTGGCAGTGTATTATTCTATATGACTGCTTTATAAGTGCCAGTTGCGTACCTAGCCCTACATCTGTTTTTTTTTTAAGTAGTTTTTTATACCGCAGACTCGCACATAAAGTATTGCTGCACTTTACATATTCACCAGTTACATTACAAAAAGACATATTTACTTATGGTTAGCACAGAGCGATTAAGTGATTTGCCCCAAAACACAGCATGTTAATACAATGCCAAGAATCTACTGCCTGTTTGTTTGTTTAATGCACATCTGCCCCACCTTATCGAGCTAACGGAAAAAACATTCCGCTTACAATTGACTTCATTTCATATGCTTGTTTTCTTCTTCAGTCTGTCCCTGGCGCCGGGAAACCCATTGCGGGTAGCTGAGCGCAATATAAATTCAATAAAATAAAATAAATATGCTTTACCGACCCTTGCGAGGCACGCATGAATCATATTCCAAGCCCTACTTGCTCTTCAGAAGCAGCAGGTGCTTAAACCCCTCCCAGGGGGTGAGTTCTCCTCCCCCAGCTTTGAATGCATCCTTTAATTTTTAAATTACACCACTGACGGGGCGTGGCCTAGCGCGGCAAGATGGCGGTCACACTCTAAGACGGCTCCGGACCCCTCCGTCATCCGCACTACAATCCACTGCCATCCGCCCACTACATACCCTCTCACCGGCTGCTGAGATCTCTGTCCTGTCGGCGCTGCCCGAGGAGATGTACGCTGCCACTCTGCCTGCTCTAGAGGGTGTTTCTCCCACTCGGCGGTGGGCGCACCTTCCCAGCAAGATGGCGGCAGAGGCTCTCTAAAGCCCTTTCTGCGCCTGATGCCTGGTCTGTCTGCTGGCCTCCTGTGACATGCGGGCACTGATGATTGGCATGGGCCCCCTCCCGGCGAGGTCCCCGCTGCATCTGTGACCTGCCTCTGGCGTCTCTGGTGAGGCGGCCCTTCCTTCGCCAGGGCGGGGCTTGCTGTCTGCTGACTATCGGCTCGGCACCGGAGGGAGGCGTTTGGGGCTGCGGACGCCAAGAAGCATATCGGCCACCAGGTCGGGTGGCGGATCCCGGCTGCTTGGGCTCCCTTCTTCCTGCGGCAGCCGCCTAGAGCCTGGGATCCCGGGCGCTCCTGACGTCCTGGTGTGGTTGCAACTCCTCCCTGGGGCCCTATTGGTGAACGGGGCCTTTCTGAGACTCCCTCCCTAGCTAACCCGGCCATGCGGCTGCTCGGGCTGCCGTCGCGGCCGCACTGCCCGGGGTTGCTGCTGGCTGCCCCACTCTGCCTCTGACCTCTGCGATGCCCCTTGGGGCCTGAAGACTGCTGCTGCAGGACTATGGTGGTGTCCCCTACCTCACTGATAACCGGAGGCCCGGCGAATCACTGCCGGGGCCCACCCCATCTTCAGCTGCTGGGCTCCCCTGCGAGGATTGGCCTGGACGGGAGCTGAAGGCATCCGCTGGCCTCCTAGTGCCCAGCTGCCATAGAGACTCTGTGAGGCTGTAAGAAGGTGGGTGCACTGTCTACCGAGGACTGGGGCTTCGGGAGATTTCCAGTGCCGCTGATCTGTCCGTGGCCTCCGCTCCATCCGTGCCTTTGGAGGGCCGGTTCTTTCCCCGGCGCCCCCCTCACCCATGCACCTGCTTTGGCACTGCCTCACCGAGCATAGTAGCGGTGCCTGGGGACATACGGTGGAGGTGCGAGACTGCTGAATGGACAGCCGAAGTTATGGGCCTTGGGGTGCCCCGTGGGTTGGCCGGTGTTGTCAGCCGCGCATATCGAGCGGCTGGGATCTTCCGGCACCGCCCTTCCACTCCGTCTGCCGTGCCTCTGGGGCCTTGAAGTCCCCGGCGAGGCCCGACCTGACTCTGTTGATCGGCGACTCCCCTCCTGGTTTCGGCCACAGGAGTGACATTGCCCCCCACGCTGACCTAGCAGGTCGTCTGGTGTTGAGGACTGGTGCCTGGGTGGATTCGGCGCCCGAGCCTGAGCATTGACAGTCTGGGTGCCGGATTCCTCTGGCTGGGATTTTTTTGGCCTGAGACGTGTCGCAGTCGAGATGGGTCATGATCGCGCCCCGAAGACACCCGCCCCGCGGACCCAAACCAAAATGGACCAATACACTACCGCAGACCAGAGCCTGGCGGGTGGTGCTGCGTGTGGCTCTCCCCTTGCTGGCGGCCATCAGTACCTCTCAGGCCTCGGTGGAAGGAAAGATTGGTGAGGTGCGGGTTGACGTGGCCCTTATCCGCCAAGACCTGCGCAACGCCACAGCGAGAATTTCAGAGGCCGAGTCGCGCAACTCCGTGGCTGAGGACGAGTTGGGACAGCTTAAAACCCAGGTGGCCCGCCTGCAGACTCAAACCTTGGAACTCCATCAAAGGGCAGAAGATGCGGAAAACCGCTCCCGGCGTAACAACCTGCACCACATAGGATTCCAGAGGTAGTCGAGCAGGGGTGGGCGAACGCCTTCGTGGAGGCCTGGATGAAGTCATCGATACCAAAGGACGCTCTCTCAATGTGGTTCGCAATCGAACACACCCATCGCTCCCTGGCACGTAGGCCTTCTCCTGGGGTGCCGTCCCGTCCCCTCATCATACAGATTCTCAACTTCCTGGACAGGGACACAGTCCTTCGGGAAGCGCGAGCTCATGGCCCCCTAAAATATCAGAATAGCACGATAATGGTCTTCCCGGACTATACGAAGGAAGTGCAGTCACAACGTCGCACATACGCCGAGGTCATACAAAAAGTCAGCAATCTGGGTCTGCGGTACAGCCTTCTCTTTCCGGCCTGCATCCGTGTTGTTTCCAGAGAAAAATATTCTTCTTTGACCCTCCACAGGTGGCCTGGACTTGGCTCATGGAGAAGCATCCATTGCGGACCCAGCCCCCCTCCCCACTGCTTCATCGCGATGTCCACGGTCACCACTCATCTCCTCCCAAACCGCAACGAAGGCATAACCGCTCCCATAGGAGGGGAGACCGGAGGAAGAGTACTTCGCGCTCACGTTCACCGGGTGTTGGGTCCCAACTGCTGGTTTCCTTCGGGGGCTCTGGGGCGCCTGTCGTCCCAGCCGTACTAACTCCCTGTTTGACTTGAGTCAAGGTCCTGGCCCGTCTGAGACACTACGCCCTGTACTCTCAGACTCCGACCTCTCTAAAAGTCATGCACTCCCAGGGTCTGGAGATGACGCCACAACTGGATAATGGAGGCCCAGGAGACTGGCCTTGAGGCTGAACTTTTTGCTCTTTCTTTCATTATCCCACACGATGATGACACAAAGAAATCTGTCTGCATGAAGGGGTCCATCGCAGCTACAAACTGCCTGACTAATCGTTTTAGATTGGCTCATTGTTCTAGTTACTGTTAATCTTTTTCTTTTCAGGGCGACAGATGCTCAGTTTCCGGAAGTATAGGGTGGGGGTTTTGGGGGGGTTTGGGAGGGAGGGAGGGCATTTGTCCTCTGGACCCTATATCTTTCGGCTCCGTTTGAGCCACTGGGTTTTGTTCTTCATGACACCTCCACCACCATCGACAAGGGGTCTACCACTATGCACAGGCCACATCCCATACCCTAGTTGTGAGGAGTCACCCCGCCTGGGACTTAGGCCCCACACATCCTTTTATTCCCGCACCCTCCACAGAGGCCCACCCATGGTAGACACCTCCACGTTTTGTCGTGGAACTTTAATGGTTTATTAGATTATATCAAGCGTGCAGCAGTCAATCGGAGTTCTCAACGCCAGGGGCCGGACGTCCTTTTCCTTCAAGAGACACACGTTCTGGGTACCCACTGTTCGTTTCTCGCCCGCTATGGGTTCAATAGGGTCTGGCATTCCGGTTTCACACTGGGATTCCGGGGGGTGGCCATACTGACTCTAAGAGGTCTCCCCTTCAACCCAGTACATGTGACGACTGACACGCAGGGCCGTTATGCGGCCTTGACTGGTCAGCTTGAACGACAGATCCACAACCTACTATCCACATACATCCCTCTAGCCACACTACCCTCTACTCTTCAGCACCTCACAGAGGCTATCTCCACTTTCCCTTTGGGTCAGACAATAATTGGGGGTGACTTCAACGCGGTATACAGCCATCCTTCGATACGAAGGGTGACCCCTCCTCCTCGCGCCTCACCTCAGCCAAACTACTCTTAGATTGGGCAACCGCCCAGGGCCTATGTGATGCCTGGAGGATATGGAATCCCCTCTGGCAACAATACATTCACACTTCCGCAGCCCACCACACTCACTCCCGCATCGATCTGCTCCTGTTGCCAGCCACTGATTTTCAACTGGTTGCTGGCGTCTCCATTCTCCCCTATGGAATCTCGGACTACTGCCTGGTCTCTCTCCCTTTGGGACATGCCTCTGGTGGGATGCATATGGTCTGGCAATTAAATGCATGGTTCTTGCAGGACGAGGAGATCAGGGACACCCCTCGCAGTGGAACTGGAACAATACTTCCTGATTAACATAGGTTCGGTCCCTTCATTGGGTACACTGTGGGAGGCCGGTAAAGCCAACCTACGAGGAGTGGCTAGGGGTCTAGTTCACACGAAATGGGCAACACAGACTGCTCATCTGACTCAGCTTGAGGCCCAGGCCACACAACTAGAATCGAACCCGGGTGCCGCGGATGATCTTCACTCCACTAGGCAGCTCGCGATGCTCCGGGAGGAAATCCGCCAGGTCTCCCTAGACTCAGCTAAGATGTTGTGACGCTCTTCTGTGGCCAGCGTTTATGGATGGAGTGACAAAAATGGAAAGTTGCTCCATAACCTGGTCTCCTATCCCAAGGCTAACCGCATTATCCCTGAAGTCAGTGATGCTGCCGGTACCTATCACTGTGCCTCGCAGTCTATTGCCCAAGCCTTCGCGAGCTATAACACCCAGCTCTACTCAGCTCGGACCCCTGGGACATATCTGGCGGCACTGCCAGAACGGGCAGAGGTTAGGCTCTCCTGCATTCCCCACCATGATTCCACGGGCCTTGAACTTCCATTTACTCCAGAGGAGGTACAGGGAGCCATCTCCCTGCTGCACTCTGGGAAGGCACAAGAACCGGACGGCTTTCTGCAAGAATACTACGCGACATACCACAATGTACTTGTCCCTCACTTAGTTGACCTCTTCCAGCGTTGAATAGAGAATGGCTCCTTTCCCTCAGAGACCTTGTCGGCATTCCAAAGACCCAACCGCCGTCCCTCTCCTGCGCAGACTACCGCCCGATTTCTGTCATCAACACCGAGATGAAAATCTTTGCCACTGCTTTGGCTCAGCGCCTCTGTCCCCAGTTGCACGGGTTG